>NC_050180.1:15707176-16334676 GCF_008315115.2 Sander lucioperca
TCAAGTTCAATACACAAAAATCTAGCTACTTTTTAGCTAAACACATAATTGCACATGCTAATAGTTGGTTATGAATCGTGAAACACATTTGAATTGGTGTGAACCACGTTTTTTATGTGAATAATTTCCGCAGAGCTAGCTTACTTTAGAGGACACACAAAACCCAGAAGACACTGTGTTTCAGCCAAAGCAATTAGCCAAACAGGGGCTCACAGAGGTGGGCTTTGATCACAGAACTGTGAAATATTTTTGAAGGGATGTGATACATGAAATTAACTCTGAGAAGGAGTATCTGTAGGGGTCTGGAGAAGAGACCTTCAGGGGAGGACCACTACGTGGACGCAGTGGGGTTACTGTAGCCTAACCCATTCAAAATGAAGGGCGGGAGGGACCTAGGCAGGCATAAAATGGCAGCCTACTTTCGAGGCAGAGAGTGGACCACAGGGAGTTAATCCATGGTTTGGAATAGGAGCGGAAACAGCCACGGCGCTGGTGCGAGCCGTGTTTACTTGTGGGGACATTGAGCTGTGTTCTCTGCTGAAGTGCTCAGTTCCACTTGGTTCCACTTAGACAGAGCGCATGAGTTTTAACACACTCAAGCATACGCTAATTAAAAATCCACACTCTGCATCAGTGCTACAGCAATCAATATGCTTGATTAACTCATCTATACATCACTACTGCACACAATGAACACAGCCAATCAGGTACACAATAACTATTTTCACTTTAAATTGCTACATTATATAAGTATTTTCATTTTAAATTGTTACATTAATGTATGTATATATATATATATATATATACAAACTATATATCAGTTTATCCTACCAACTCTATCATAATCAATAATTCATTTCATTGTTCTTCCTTTCAAATTGCAACTCATCTTGGAGAAGGTGTGCTGTGCATACATACATTTCACCTATAATTAATGTCAACCAGGTTTGTAGATGACTGCACATGTCTCACTGCTCCTCTTCCTAATTATTTCACCCTGAGAGATTGAACAAGGTAATAGTTTCATCCTCTAGCTCTGGTTATAATCAAACCGGCCCCTGGAATATTTTCACACCTAGCATGGTGGGCAACTTGGGATTTTTAATGCAGCCCGTGCTTCTTTAGGAAGTGCTAATTTGATATCATTCAAAAGGGGAAAAAAGCTTATTAATAAGTTCTGTGACTTTTTATTTGAGTAGGAAATAAATTCCAAAGGTTATGCACATGCACTTTTTTGCTTATTTGACACCTTGTTCTAATTCAAGAAGCACAGAACTTAGATGGCGTGGTAGATAAAAAGAAAATGTTTGCAGATTTTGCAGAATATAGTTTTAATTTTTTTTGACAACCAAAAGAGGATGGAAAACAAGATGTTTAGCTGTTTTCCTGTTATTTGACTTTTCAGTGTGGACATGCAGTTTCCTATAAAGTAGTTGTAGATAAAAACTACAGAAGTGCAAACGGAAGTCTATTTCACATACAAACAACATTCTCGGATTTAGCTGCTTTACACTGTGTACACAATTTGCACACATTTTCAGGGTTCGTTGAGACCAGAAGTCACTAATTTGAATGGAGGGTAAACGACGGAGGGTAAACGACAGACAGTAACAGACTAGTGCCCCATTGCAGCCGTTGGATCCACTGGCCATCAGTGCCCTGGTCAGAATAACGAAGCATGTTGTACATGCCTCAAATAGTGGTTTGATCTCAGTGCAGTCAACCCTGTCTCCTAAGAATTTATGTTTAGCAGCAATGCAGGAAAAATGACTCTTTGTCTTGGTTAACAGGTCACAGTTGTGAGCCACAATCAGTCGTCTCATGATAAAAAAAAATGCATTTTGTGTATGGCTAAAGCAAACATTTTATAAGTAAACATGGAGAGCTTGAGGCAAAAGACTAGAGGTTAACCTGAGACCAAGCAGAACAACCACATATTTCAAGAAGATGGCTCTGATGCACAATTTGTTGTTGAAATGTCAGCATTGTTGTACTGTTGTTGTTTGTTTTGTTTTTTTCAAAATGTGTGTAGATGCTGTGAAGTGTTTTTTTCAAATGTGTGTGCTTTACTGTGGACATGGCCTCAGCCCTCTCTCCCTGTCTCTCCCCTGTTGTTAGCTCAGCCTGAGCTGGGGGCCCCAACACAGGCTTCCCGTGCCCCTGGCCCAGCTCTCCTTGAAGCAATCCTGCAGCATTTCTCTGCTGTTTGTTGAGAGAAAGTAGAAAGGAGAACCTTGAACATGACCCTCCAAAGGACTTTTATTCTCGGTTCATGCAGCACAGTTCACGTGAACTCCCTCCTTTATGTCTCACTCTTTATTTAACCCTGACTGTTTGCTGAGTTTCTGCTAAAAATCCAATTAGGTTAATTTGAAACAGTCCTGGTGAGAGAACTTTATCCTTTTGGCGAATAGATAACTAACCTAATTAAGACTAGACCTCTACCTCTGTCCTCTTTGAGCTTGCAAATTAAGAAAAGAAAAGGAAAACTTGTCAGAGATTAGAGTTGAGATTAGATTGCTAAAACAAACACTGGAGGGGAGACTACATCTTTAAATGCCCTTAAATTGTTTAGATCTCCTTCAACACCAGGTTTTCACAGCCACCTACTCCACTAAAGGGAGATAAGGGAAGCAGGTCAAAGTAATATAATAATGTAAAATAATACAAATAATGATAGATGTAATGCAACATTTTGAGGAGAGTAAGAGGAGCAGGGACACAAAGAGTGATGTGCTTAGACCACCTGTAAAAGTAGACCATGATTGATTGTGTTTTTATAGAAACCTTAAAAGGTGCTGCAACATGTGAAGCAATAGAAGGGTTGTTCTGTTCATCTGATGGAAACACACACACACACACACACACACAAACACACACACACACACACACACACACACACAGAGTAAACACAAACAACAGGCCTGCTGAGTTTGGTTTACTCCTATCAGCTGGCTGTGACCAGCCACGCAGACCACCCTGACTCCTCAACTCCTCACTTGCATTGGGACAGGAAGGGAGGGAGGCGGGCAATGGGTGGGTCGCGTAGGGATTTGGATGGAGGGGGATGGGTGCAGCTTGGTGCAGGGATTGAAGGGGGCCCTACACCAAATTAAAACCCAATCAATGTGAATCTCTCTCGGTCCAGTCAAAGCCCCTTTCCAACTAAAGCCCCTTCCCCGAGCCCCCTCCTCATCACCCTTTCCAGTCAGCCTCGATGTAACCCCCACCACCCCCAGCGCATATACCCCATCCAATGTCCCACACACCCGCCCCCTGACCCACACTCACCCAGCACTGTCATGGAGCACTGACTTCAGGCACTGGCCTCTATTCCTCTACTCCATACCAGGCAAAGCAACCACAGCAGACTCCACTCACAATTACAACACAGTGGGGTTTAATCCCCAAACAAAGGCATGCAAAAACCGACCTGATTATAATAATTTCAAGTTTTTTTTAGAATTTGTAGACACACGTGTTTGGATGTGTAAGGCAGGAAAACCTTTTTTTTCTGGAACCAATGCAACATGTGCACATACAGTACAGTCAGGCCATAATAGGACAGTGATGTGTGTTTCATTGTGTTTGGTTCTGTACTTCATTGAATTTAAAATAAAACAAATATGAGTTTGAAGTGCTGACTTTCAGCCTTAAGGATGTTTACATCCATATTAGACTAATTGGCCCTTTTAGCTGTTAGGGGAATAAGTGTAGTGGATGTAAACAGTCTAAAATAAAGCTCTTAGTCAACTCTTTAACCTCACAGTATTGTCTCATTTCAGAGCCAATGTGGTGGAGTATGGAGCCAAAACGAAACTATCCCAATATTTACAGGCTCCACTGTACAACTGTGCACCCACAAGCATGCTTGCACACATACACATCTATGCGCACACATACACACACATGCCACCTGCTGAAGTAGAGATGGAGAGAGTCCTTCCTGGCTGAAGCCTAACAGTGGGGAACAATTAAACCAAAGACAAGCCTTTGATCACTTGGTCATGTGAACATGACAGGTGACCATATGGCTGGTAAAATGTAAATGACAATCAGTGCTCTCTGGATGTATACTGCCACAAGAAAAGGAAAATAAAATGAAGTAGAGATGCTTTTAAATGAAAACATCCTCTGCAGTGCTGAATTTTCCATGCCCTAAGTGATACCAAGGTTCATTTTTATGTAGTGAAAAATTCTGTTTTCCGTTCATAATCTGTTTTCATTCTCATCTAATTAGGCCAAACTGCCCCTTATGGTGATGGTGGAAACTATCTTGAGTAGTGTGTATGTACCCAAACACACAAAGAATACACACGCTCATGCCATGACAAAAAAAAAAAATCGCACAAGATCATTAGAATTTTATAGCGGGACAGGCAGACAAGAAGGAAGGGAGGCTGAGTAACAGTCAGCCACCACAAACAATCGCTAGCAGATGCTGGAGCTGATGTTCCCAAACGGCACAGGGGTGAGAGAATGGAAGGTGAGGTCACATACATATTTGTGGCAGGATGCAGCAAAATAGACCCACTGTGTAATGTGATGGGACGGAGAGCTGGATAACATGTGCACACTGGCTGGCACATGTATTCACCCACAAACAAGCACGCCAACTCTCCCTATACATGGCACACACAGAGCCCAGGGAATGATATAGGGCCCAGAGGCAGTTTCCATCTAGTAGCAGCAGGGGGAGCAGCTCCACTGTTGTTCTGACTGGATCCAGGCCCAGGGCACTGGGCTGGGCAGTATGTGTTAAAAACGGTTTGTGTTTGGGAAGGTTTCTGTGTGTGTTTTTGCTTGTAAGTTTGTGTGTTCATGGGGAGGAGAAAGGAGTGATGGGTGCAAGAATAAAATGTTCCTTTGTCACCTTTTATAGCACCTGGAAGTTTGGGTAAGAGGAGCACCAAGAAGCATTAAAATCAAAACCCAGAGGGTGTCTTTCTTGCATTTCAATTTGTAGAAGTGGCAGAAGAGGTTGTTAAACTCAGCAGACATACTGAACATAGTTGAGAAAGTGACCAATGAATATAAATGCATGAAAGCATTCTTTAAAGGATGAAGCTGGCAGGATTCTATCTTTTTATGTTTAATAACAAATCTCATGAAAAGACCACAACCAACAATGAAGTTATCCTACAATGTAGTATTATCTGAGAAGCCGCAGCCTCTGTGCCACAGAACGCCATTGTCATCCGAAAATAGTTAGACACTTTATTTCTACATTACAATGAACACGGTTAGTGTTTGTTCTGATTTTTTCTGTGACTGCATTTTACATGTTGAGAGTAGCTCCTTGTTGCGCCGAGGTCCCTGAGCGTGCTCAGTTCAGTTCTGTGTTTACAAGCTGAGAGGAAGAAACTACAATGGCTGTTTTCATTGTAGTGAAGGAATATCACCTAGTGCAACCGCATGCCTTTTTTATGTGTTTATAATAGTTCTTGGACGACAGCAAAGTTCTGTTTTTCTTATGACAATTTTGTCAAGATAAATGCATTGCTGTTTTTTATGGAATCTGACGACAACAATAAAATAATGCTAGCTTTATCCTTTACACCTATTCACAAACATATTGATGAACATGAACATGCACATACACATTCATATTTACGCACAATCTTAAGGATTAGTTCACCAAAAATACAAAAAAAAACATATTTCCTCAGTTTCTGGCCATTAAGATAGTTTGGGTTTTAATCACTTAACCACGTTACGTATCACGTGATGTCTGCTGCCATCTCTCAACAGTTTTCAGAGATACTTTTTCTTCAGTGGAAGGTATTTCCGATACATCAAGATTTATGGATTATCCAGAGTAATGAGGAAATTATTTCTGAAAAGACATGCTGCAGTGCCACAAACACAATTCAATTCAAAACTTGGTCAAATAAAATATAAACTATTTGCATAGAGGTAAGTTGTTGTTTTGTAATTTGGGTAAAAAAAAAAACCCTTAAATTAATGCACTGTTTAGTAACACAATACCAAACACTACAGCAACAATTTGAATACTGACAGAATGGATAACTGGACATATTCTAGAGACTGAACATTACTACATGCTACGTTGATAAGACAACTTTACCTATTTTGCTCTCTTTGTGTTGTTAACAGACAGCCAAAAGATATCTACTGTGTTTGATTACGCTAATTCCCGTTTGCGCATGTGTGTGCGTTTGTCTCACACAACCATCACTGTTCTGTGTGCTTGTAGTCTTTGTCTCTCATTCACAGTTGTGTGAGGACACTCATGGTTAATGGTTGTTAACAGCACAAGTGTTAAAGCATCCAAATGCGGACAATTAAAGAGCCGCTCTGCCAGAAAAGACAGATGACTGCTGTTGGTACAGAGAAGAGAGAGCTTTTATTCAACAGCTCACACTTTCTTTTCTCATGCAATGTCTTGAACTGAAAATAGGCTTTAACAGGCCACTTCACCTCAACGACCATTGCTCAGCTTTCTGAGGACCCACACATGCACACACAGACAAAAACACACACACATCCATTGTCAAAGACATTTTACTACAGTTTGTGAAAGGCCTATACAGTGTTTTCTGCTTTTATGTTTAAAGAATATGTTCAGAGTAGGCATTATTTTTCAAAATAAAAGACCTTCACTCCATTTAATTTAGTATCTACTTTCACTATCCTCTTACTCAATGAAAATAAAATGCACCAGAGAGAGAACAAAGTTAGGGAAAATAGTTTGAGTGAAGAATAGATAGCAGTTCAGCAGATGACATCACATCGAGTCTGATTGAAACACACGCAGTCTCATCAATCTCCCCCTTCATTTTCGCCATCGCTCTCTCCTCCCTGCTGAACAACAGACCTGAGTCATTTGCCATTGGCGGTCTCTATGTGTGTTTGTGTGTGTGTGTCCCATTGCCTCCAACAGGACCCATCACCTTGACCACTACAGAAAACCTAAGCCAGACTGACCTTGGCTTTTCCATCAACCATTAATTCTGAGTCTTTCTGTCTATCTCTTCCTCAACGTCTTCATCTTTCAACCTTGTCTCCCATGGTTTGAGTTGTATATGTGTGTGTGTGTGTGTGTGTGTGTGTGTGTGTGTGTGTGTGTGTGTGTGTGTGTGTGTGTGTATGTGTGTGTGTGTGTGTGTGTGTGTGTGTGTGTGTGTGTGTGTGTGTGTGTGTGTGTGGTCTCCCATGGTTAAGGGAGCGTGCATGTGTCAGGTCCAGTGAAGGTGACACCTTATGCCTCGTGCAGAGATAATGAAGGCTTTAACTTTACAACTCAAGCATATCAGATTGCAGCACCACAGTCCCTCAGACACGCGCCCACAACATGAGTGATCTGAATGGGTCGCCACCCTCCATTTCATGTGCACTGAGCAGTGTGCACTGTAAAATTTGCCAAAAGGCCTCATCATCATAACCATCGCTTATTTCAAAGTGGGCTTCAGGATTGGGTTTAGTGAGACATATCACGGTACACATGCTTGTGCAGAAACACACACCCTTCAAGGAGGGCAAACAAGGGGTTGCATACGGTTTACCAACTGTTATGCAGCCGGAGGCGAAAAGAAAAGCAGCCCTGTGTGCATAACCTCAGAACATCGGAGAGTCAAGATGTCAAAAATCATTCACGTACCTCACAACTGGGCTAATGGGGCGAAGAAGAAAAAAAACATCCCTCCTAAATTCCTTTACTGCCTCTCCTCTATCCTTTCTCCTCAACTCACCTTTTCCTCCCCCTTTTATTCAGGAAGGTTTCTTTCCATAATAAAAGGAACCTGTGGAACTAATCCTTGCAAATCTCCTGTGCTTTCTGTCCTATACCTCCAGGCAACACAGCACACTGAAATCCTTCATTTGCATGCCTAAACTGCACTAACTGTGAATAAACCCTTTTAGCTGCTAATGTAATAACATCTCCATTTCAGGAAAGGAGCAGGGGGTTAGCCAGCCCTCAGAGATTCAAGCAAACTCACCCCTCTCCCTCCTCTCGCCTACCCTCTCTCTTTTTCCCTCTCATCCCTTCTCCTCTGCAATACAATAGGCCTGGCATACAGATGCATCTAGCAGCCCGCCTTATCAGCCACATCTAGTTAGGGTCAGCTTTGGAAATGGAAGTGGAGTCCTGATTACAAGCAGATAAGCAAGAACACACACAAACACACAAGCAGCCCACCAGCCCTCACTTCACCTTGGCTGGTATCAGAGGATTAAAAGTGATGTTAAACGTGATTTTAATTTTGATGTCCCTCTTCCCTTTTATTAACAGCAGCTAAGAGAAAGGAAATTACTGATGTTTCCACTAAGTGTATCTTAATCAAAACTTAATCTAAAAGTGATTATAATTAAAGCTCTAATAATCTGATAATTTCCACAAGCCAGTACAGAAATTAACCGTACATCCTCATGTCATGGATTAAAGAAATTCTTGAGTGCAGGGATGAATTTAGGAAAGAGAAACACACTATTTCATGCAATTTTACAGTATTTAATTGGCCACTATCACTCCCCATTTCTCTGCAACAATAACCCATAGAACCATCCCTGCTTTTCATCTCAAACTGAATTACATTAAGTAGTTCAGAGGCCACAAAACACGCTTGCTTTACCACACAAAGATAAACTCACACACACTTAGACACGTAGAGTTACGTAGCATTATTTTTCCGCAGTCATATCAAGAAAAGGTCAGAATACAGTACAAGCTCTCGTTTCTCTGCCTCAGTGCAGGCAGCAAGAGATGCCAATATATCACTTAAATCATCCAATTACATGGAATATAGCTGTTCAAGCACGCCCTGAACTAGGTACTCCTCCCCTTTTTTTTTTTAAAGGGATCAGTTTGCTTGTTGCAGTGTTTTTTTTCCTTTTTTCTGTGAATTAGGGCTTGAACGTTGGAGATAACTGAGACATCTCACGTTTCCCCCTCTGAGAGCTAGCGTTCACTACCTCACAGAGTTCACATGAATAATATTAACATCAAAGAGAATTTCTTGGAAACCATCTGATCAAGCTGTATCATACATGGCTGTGACATGCCTATAACACATCCCCCCCTCTCTCTCGCTCTCCCTCTTTTCATCTTCCTTCCTCTCTCACACACACACACACACACACACACACACACACACACACACACACACACACAGTATATACTGACATGCCTAACATACATTTGTATTCTCCTCCAGTAACTTCAAAGGTCCCATTTCCACTACTACTACTACCACTACTACTACTACCACTACTACTCTTCACTGATATGGTATAGGCCTAAGACATCAATGCTGAACACAAGTGTTGCTGCCATGCTGCACTCAGAGTCAAATGCACACAGTAAAACTGAGCAATATAAACTATATGTTGTAACATCTATGACACAAATGTTTTGCAGCAAATGTATTCTGTTGACCCATTTTCTTTTCATTCATGCAGCAGAGCGTCTTTACTCTTCTTATTCAAATTCATAAGCAGGAGCTTCGCACCTACCCCTGATCCACCTGCTCTATTTCAATACAACAATACACACATTGTAATGTGCACACATTAAGTATATACGTATATACTGTACATACACAAATAGACACAGACAGAATCATGGAATGATTATTCTTGATGTTTGATGACTAAATAAATAAAAACACACTACATGCAGAAGCAAGATGAGAAAACACTGAGGAGGAACAGCTTGCAGCTCTGCCACTCATCCAACCAACCAACCAACCAACCAAATGCCAAGCAAGCCCTGAAAAAACACACATGAAAAAGATGAACTTATTGAGGTCTCTATTTCCATGGCAACACAGAATAGTTTTGATGATGTTCCTTCCCAGTCGGCAGTCAGGGTTTGGCCGAATCACGGCACAGATTGGTGCTCCGTGGCTTGTTACTAAGGGCGGGTTTAAAATGTGCACAGAGAGAGAGAAACAGAGAGAGAGAGAGGCGCAGATGGTTGGAAGAATTGCCACTTTGAAGAAAACCCCAACCCACACTCACAACTGGGTTCTGCAGTATTGATTTGAATGGATTGAAGGGAAGAAAACCTAGTGGCCTATGAATAAGTAAGTAATGGATAATATGGGCTAAATCAAAAGCCATTCAAACTGAATAGGATATGTGTTCTCAATGATGCAGAAGTCCAGCGTGTCTGTCTCTCTACATGAGGGCACAGCAAACTACTGAACAGTACTGTCAAGCCTCCTCATGTTATGCTCTAATATCCTCCCTAACCCTAGTTATAAAGCACAGAATAGAGACAAAACAGAAAAATCAAAGAAGATCAAAAATCTATGCTGAATGAATCTTAATCTCATTTAAATGGACTAAACCTTTTTGCTCAAATTTTGTAAGATATTCAGCTACATTTACAACGGGATTGTGATGGATGGAACCACTAACCAATGTGAGTTTCACAGTGCTCACACCACTACTACAATTTATTAGATTGTCGCAATGACTGTTGGCTATTTTGTTTGGCTATTTTGTTTGGCTTTTAAAATCTTAATTACAGTAGCCCCGGTTCTTTTTGACAATTCAAAACACAACCATCAGGGGTTTTAATTTACCCAGCAGGAGAAGTTGTACTAAATACCATCTAACTCCCAGAAACTTACTCATACTCTTACTCTTACTTTCTCTCTTTTTTAGAATTTGTTCATCACCTCTTTTCTCTCTGCAGAGAGCAACACTATGATCTGCAGGAAACAGCGTATGAGCACAGGGCCCTGCCAGGCCCCGGCTAGCTGTGATCCGTGTTCAACATGACGACACTGCTGTTCAGACAGACATGGCTGAAACGCCGGGTTGATAACATGGCATCATTTACACGAGCACAAGCTCCCGCACACCGTCCCTCTGTTGTCTCCCCTTCCCTCACCTTTTCAGCTGCCCCCCTTTTTCACTCCGACCCCACAACCCTAAATCCCTCTAGCACACGACGACATGGCAGACAGGCAGCCACGCAGACAGGTGACCGTAAACAATTAATCAACATGGTGACACCTCTACATCTGCCAGGCCCAACATGGGGAGGGGAGCTGTCAGCTAGCAAAACAAAGCAGCCCCCAACACACACACTAACACACACACACACACACACACACACACACTAACAGACACACACACACACACACACACACACACACACACACACACACACACACACACACACACACACACACACACACACACACACACACACACACACACACACACACACACACACACACACACACACACACACACACACACACACACACACACACACACACACACACAATTGTGTTGATGAGTGGCTCACTAGCTCATAAAGAATTTCACTCACAACACGTGGAAGTTTGTAGATATGAAATATTTACTTAACACACTGGCGAGGCAGTGACATCACATACAGCTTTTAACAATTGATTTCTTCCATCGCCTCTTTGATGTCATTGGATACCAGTTTTGCTACAGCAGCATACTGTATTAGAATTTAATTTAAAAACGAAATGCGTTTACAGTATTTATGGAATGTTTTATATTACCTCTGTGTCTCATGGGTTTCACACAAGCATTTTTATTTGCTAAACATTTGCCATCCACAACATATCACCGATCCATATTCATCCTTTTGCAGCTGGCAAAAAAACAAAATAGTGCATTATCACCATTGGAAATACACATTTCCTATACAGGACAATGGAGGTGATTGGAATTTTGTTTGCATTTAAAGCATTGGTGTCATAAGTGTCCCTGTTTCTCTGAATAATCCACCGCGCTGTCAACAGTTTTCACAGGGACTACTTCTTTGGTAGAAAGTAGTCTGGCAGAAATCTGACAAAACCAAAACTACACGGCTAGAAACTACTACAAAATTGAATAATGTTTTAGGGCTTAATGCGTAACTCTCGCCGAAATGCAACCTAGGGTCTTTTCGTTTAAAAGCATAATTAGGACGGAAACGCCACTTTTAAGATTTACCGTATTCTCGTTTTCGGTCAAATGGCCTTTTGAATGGGAGTTCTAGGGGAACTAGCATCAACATCACTATTTTTAAAACAGTAAGAAGGCTCGACACAACATGAAACTTTGCTCACCAGAGGCTCTACACATGACCTCGAGCATTGAGAACATTGTTTGTGTACCCAGAGTTTACTAAAAAGAAAGGTTTTGAACAACTCACTTTAGCAGTTGTTGTTTACGCTATCCATCAAAAAGTGTCAATCTCCGAATGCGAATGAACGGACTCCATAGGAGGAAATGTCATTCTTACATCAGGCTCCTTTTTCAACTACAAGGTCAATATTGTTTTTCACTAATGACAAAACAACAAATTATCCGTGCATTTATATGGAACTAAGCTTTTGGAGCTTTCCATCTTTACTCTCCTCCCTGTTACGTTGCATTCGGAGATTGACTATTTTTGACTGGCGAGATGGACGGTGACCAGAAACACCGACAGCTACAGTGAGTTGTTAAAACCTCTCTTTTTAGTAAAGTCTGTGTACACAAACAATGTTCTCAATGCTCGAGTTCATGTGTAGAGCCTCTGGTGATACTTCGAGCAAAGTTTCATGTTGTGTCGAGCCTTCTTAGTGTTTTAAAAATAGTGATTTTGATGCTATCATAGTAGTTCCCCTAGCTCTCTCATTCAAAAGGCCATTTGACCGAAAACGAGAATACGGTAAATCTTAAAAGTGGAGTTTCCGTCCTAATTATGCTTTTAAACGAAAGTTTGACTCGGGTACAGTCACAAAAAGACCCTAGGTTGCATTTTGGCGAGAGTTACGCTTTAAATAAACCCTGCTAACTAAAGCTAGCAGTAATTCCTGTTCAGCAGATTACAGTTTATTCTGAGGAAGTTTGCTTTGTAATACTGCAGCTTTATCTGAAGGTGCTTGGCTTCATCCGTGATACATATGCAATCATCCATAAGCATACAAAAAGCTTTAAAAAAAAAAATCCACTTCGGAGAGTTTTTATAAATCTTATATTCGGTGATGAAAAATCCAACAACACTAAACATCTTTAGATTTTAATTGATCTGAAATGTGGATGTGGTCTGTTATCTCACACAATTGGTTCTCAGTGTTAAGGATGTTTTTCTTAATATGCCACCATTGTTTTAATCCATCCCACATGCCCTGAAATCATCCTGCAGGCCAGAGAACAGAACTGTGTGGCATATTCATATGGATGAGTGTAGCTAACAGGTGATGAATGTCAGAGCCGCTGGAGGCCTATTGTCACCGGGGACAAGGACAATATGAGGGGGAGATGAAGAGGTCAACACTGGGATGGCTGGCTGCTAAAGTTTAAGCCATAGCTGACTTGTGTCATCCGTCAATGCAGACACATTAAAATAGGGCAACAGCTCCCCAGGGTATGTTGAATTCACTTATGTCTATATGAGTAAAATTGCTTTTCAGACTGACTTTACATATGCAACAAAGCTTCCAGCAACGGCATTTTAAAAAGACAAATTTGGACGGTAATTCTGCCACATTACTAGTTTATGATATTTTGCTCAATGCATTATTTCTATTTGGATCTTGTTGACATGAAGCTGTAGATGGGTAGTGTGCCTGTGCACAAACACTCCTAGGGATTCTAATAACAATGCTGCGGTCCCGGGGAGCCACAGAGCTGCTAGAGCTGTCAGGCCTTTTGTTTCAAGGGGCCACTCATTACATTACAATCCCAAAGATAAGGCTCCTTCAGGGGGGCACAGAAAGCCATGGAGGAGGAGGTATTGTTCCTCACTCCATGGACACCTCTGTGCTTTTGCATACCTACAGGAAACGCAGTCTTCTGAGATGAACAGAGCTTTAAAAAGGATAAATGCTCACAATAAAAGGATGTAGGCAAATAGCACTGCTCACCTGGTGTGGGGAGGAAAGGAGGAGAAAGAAGAGGTGGAGAATACAAAGAGAATAAACTTAGGTTTAGATTTACCTGCCATTTTCAAAAAAGGTTATCATTATGCTGCCAGTAGGAAACTTGTGGGATGAGAGCTAAAGCAAAACACAAAGCTCTCATTTGATTTTGTTTGTTCTTTACAGAATGGCTATCAGTTTTGAGGGGGAGGTGAAATGTACAGTGCTTTTGCTGGGCTGGTTTGGTGTTCAGGTTTGACTGCATCTCACACATCAAATTGAAGCAAAGTGTAACATGTGAATGTTGTGACAAATGAGACACACATGACAAAAAGCAGAAGTAGGTGAGAATTGGAAAGCGAAGGGAATGCTTCCCTGGGGAATGTGTGTGAGAGTGTGTTTATATATATTTGTTTGTGTGTGTGTGTGTGTGTGTGTGTGTGTGTGTGTGCGTGTGTGTGTGTGTGTGTGTGTGTGTAGAAGGTTTACAGCTGTTGAAAATTTTAAAAAGTCTGTATAATACATTTTTGGGGTAGCATCGGGGAGGCAATATTAACAAAGTTATTAAAGTACTTATTCTGTTATCATTTTAATAGAATGAATCATCTTTATGACACATATATCACAATGATAATCTAAGTCCCCAACTCTTTCAGGTTACACACTCACATTTTCCATGGAGACAGGGGGATAAGAGGTAAGGAGTGCAAGCTATCAGCTGTGGGCGCGTGAGCTGTCTGAAGTCACCATGACCATGATAAAGGCTAGTCTTTGATAGCAACCCTGTCTTCTAGAAATGTCATTTCTATACTACTAATTTGTTAAGCCAAATACAGTTTGACAGGAATGCAATTGTTGCTTCAGTGGCACTATTTTTTGGAGTGAAGTATGTGTTACAGCTTTGTCGTAAGGGTAAAGGTGAATGATGGGCGAACAAAGTGCAGGACACCGGAGACCAGGGTACACATCCTGAGAGCAGCGTGTGATTAGGTTGAAGGAAGAAAATAACTTTGGTTAAAGTTAGGAGGAGGTAGTTTTATTTAAATATTAATAAAGTAAATACACCGTACTTTGTCAATGTTTAAGACCACAATCTTTCCATAACCATTACCAAAGTACTGTGAGTGCCTAACATAACTAGTAAAAACATTAATTATGCTTTAAAACTTAAAGCATGATTGTGCATGCATACATGGTCAGATAAATGATGTGTTTTATTAAAAGTCAGGGGGCTCATCTGGTTAGCTCACCTGGTTGAGCGTGCGCCCCATATACAGAGGCTCAGTCCTTGTCGCAGCGGCCCTTAGCTGCATGTCATCCCCCTCTCTCTCTCTCTCTCCCGCTTTCCTGACTTAATCGTTCTTATCAATAATAGCCCAAAAATAATAATAATAATAATAATACTTCAAGCAGCTCATGCTGACCAACAACAGTATTAGGGGCTTTCCGACCTGAGGGATTTTTGCCGTTCTTAGAACTAAACGTTCCTAGAACACTTTTTTCGTCATGTTCCTACAGGAAAAATTTGGGGATTTTTAAGTCCCTCTGGCCTCAGTAGCGTAATTTTTTAGCTCCTACTTCAGAGCAGGGTCTTTTCCCTTTTCGAACTTATAAGTCACGCCCACTGCCAACTCGGAAACTTGCAGACAGAGCAACAACCAACACGGGACTTATTCATCATTAAATTCACTTCTGACAACGTTTTAGGCGAGAAATTAACTGTTTCGATTTCGAATATAGGCAGTCTTGCGAAAATTTATGCCGAATTGACAATTTGCTTCAAAGTTTTCGGAGTTCAGAAGCTCCATCAAGTGAGGCGACTGCCAGCAAGCGCCTGCCCCGGCTTCTAGCTCGTCGCTCGGCCAGTCATGCTCAGACACCTCGCGGTAAGCTGGAGGTCTCTCAGACCGCTCTCGTAAATAAGAGGCTTTTATTTCGCTGTTGACGGTTCATTTGTTTAAATATCACTTAAACAAATTTTTAAGATTAAAGGGAACCTGTGGTTAACTGTCTTTTCGGAGTTAAACTCCACAAGCGTGTCCTGCGGCTCGCCGGCCGTCACACACACACACACACACACACACACACAGTCACACACGTCCACAGCGCAGCCGGCAGAGGCGGGGTCTGTTCCGAGTATAATAAAGCCCCGTCTGTGTTGAGCAAAACATTACGTGAATTACTACGAGAATGGACGTGCATTTAATATAGGAAAAGTGTTAGCATCATTTGTTGTTGTTGTATGTGGCGCTAAGGTCTAGTGACGATGCTATAAAGACCGTTGCCGTGCTTGCGTCACTCCGTTACCCCTCCTACCAGTCCCTATGGCCACTTGGCCAGTGGGAATGCAAACGGAAAAAAAGATTTTGGGGGAGAGTAGTTCTTAGAACTGCTTAGAAGTGTACTTTTCCTCTAAAAAGTACACTTCACCGGATACTACTATACTATAGTACTATCCGGTCGGAAAGCACCTATTGTGGTATCTTTGCAACCACTAAAGCCAAAGCAAAGTGTAGTTACATTGTTTAAGGGGGCCCATATATGCTATGGTATAGGTATGGCATGGTCTCTTAAAACTATAACTGAATCTTAAGTTTAACCCTGAACTGTCCATATATATATATATATATATATATATATCCCTGAATGCAAAGCCTGTGCTGTTAGATTTATTTGTTTAGTTGAACTAAGCTGAGATGACATGGAAATGTAGCAAACTGACAACAAATCAGTGTTTAAAACAGTGTTGTCATTAAAGTCTAGAAGACCAGTCTATAATGAAAGAGAGTGAAGAAAATAGCTTAGGGATCCCCATCGCTTAGAAAAACTTGGCTACACTTTCATCAGCTTGCTGTATCTTTTATTTCTGGGGCCCTTTAACGTTCCACAAATGCCACCAAGACCAACCATTAAGCAAAGATTAAAAATGAACATGGGTTTGAAAAATGTTTAATACTTTGATCCATTTGTTTTGCATGTGTATGCATAAAGCAGCCAATAAACATACTGTATGTTGAACATTGCATATAAACATTGCATTCATGTATTTTGTTCGTGTCATGCCAAATTGGTATTTTCATTATTCTGGAATATGTAATGAGCCTGAAAACCCATATCAAAGCTTTTACTTCTTTTTTTTCATCATACGGGTCCAGAGCAAAGCCCATTCATCTTTTCCATTCATTTAAACTTGGATCCTTGGTCCATGTCCCTCACCTTCCGCTCTCTGTGTTGTCTTTCTCAAACTCCGTCCAACAACAAACTTCGAGCTAACAAGCGACACCATGAAAATGGTAAATTGTGAAGAAAATTAGGATTATGCAACAAGGCAGGCCTACTTGGTTCTTTCAGGGATTGATTGTAAAGATTTACAAAGAATATGTTTATGACATTTACTATCTAACTGGGACATTTTGGGACCGATTGGAGAGGATTGCTGTGGACGAAGTACACACGGCGATAAACTGGTAAGAGCAAATGAGGTTTTACCATGTATCTAGCTAATTTAAATAGCTCACATTGCTGTATTGTGTGGACAGTTAAACTTCATTTAATATTGTATTTGCCGGTTTTTGTGCAGGGTGCAGATGTTCCACCAAAACACGTTCCTAGCCAAGACCATTTTCCAGAACTTAGCGCCACCAAGACGATTGTAAATGCAAGGAGGCGAACAACCCAGAGCGTTTTTTTTATGTGTGGAGTAGCCAGACCTTGGAGATAGGCGTTGCAATGCAACTACTACTACTACTACGACTACTGTGGCACCAGATGAGAATGGGGAAATGCTCTTACTCTACACACCAACATAGGTTAAGTTTGCATCTTCCCTCTTCCCCTGTCCGCCTGAGGAAAGGGGTGTATTCCAAAGTTGAATATAGAATGTGACTCAATGGAAATGTGTTGGCCTGACACTTTTCTCTCCACGCCTGCTCTGCTCTGCTTGGACAACCATTTAAGTTGTCTAATTATCCATACAGAAATAATTGGTCCCCTTCCTTGTACAATGACCCTCGTGTTTGGTGCATATGGGTGAGCAAGCACACACGTGAATGCATGTATATGTGCAAATCAAGTTTTTACCCTGACAATCACAGCTTTAATTAAATTAAAGCAAAGGTGTCAAAGCTGTTGATTGTCAATGTGAATGGGTGAGGAGCACATAATACAATGCATATCAATGCAGCCATGAGTGACTGCAGTCCCCCAGGTGTCAGCCAAATGAGTGTGAATATTCAGCTTTTTCCCCTCCACTTAACTCTCATTTCCCTCTGATGACATTTTATTAGCCTTCCCTTGGCAGTGCTGGCAGGTAAGCAACCTTTTTACTGTTTACTGTCCATCCAAATACAAAATAAAGAACACAAATTTCTCTTCTGTTCTGATGTGGAGGCTGGCTCATTTGGTTTTTTTCATTTTGTATGTTTTTGTGACCAGTTGAAGGCAAATTTTAAATAATAAATGGAGTATCTACAAGACAACATTTTAATTATTGATAGCAATGATGGTTCTTTTCTTAACTTAACTAAAGTCTTAAATGAAGGCATCCATGATTTGAGGAGATGCACTTTCCTCCCTCCGCCTCTTCCAGGCGCCATGTTCAGTCCGTGTTCTTCGTGTCAGGTCAGATCGCCGCTCGCTCCTGATGGCCACTCCCCTCTTCAGTCAACTATTTTTTTCTCTGCGCTGCATATCGATTCAAATGAAAACAAGTTGCCAATCCAAATAGACACCATGTCAAGGAGTCATCCAAGCAGACAGAAATATCTGCCCAGCATGATACCATAGGGCAGAAAACCACAGGGGCACTGGTTCTCCTGACCTCACAGGGGGTCCACAGACGCTAGTGAGGTGTATGTGTGTGTGTGTGTGTGTGTGTGTGTGTGTGTGTGTGTGTGGACAAATGCGTACACTCATATGTGCATGGGTGCACATATGAGTGGCTAATCATGTGTGGGCTTGTGACTCTATTCAAGACATTTATCTGGTCAATAAGCGCTTTCACTGTTATTGCTGCCCCAGCACTATAAGCTGGGACCGAAATGGGAGGTAGAGAAAAGCCAGTCTCTGCACTTTAGCTAAACAGAAGAACATAAAGTTAGGCTATCAGGGTCAATACATCAAAACAAAGATAAAGAGTTCACACAGCTAAAAACAAAAAAACAATTCAATATTAAGATATGTTAAAAGACAAATATGTGATTTCCATTACAGGCTCTAATATAGATTTGCTCGTGTAGGAACGACCACTGATCAACTTATCCCTGTAACATAATACAAGGGGATATAATTATTTCTCAATTGCCATGACTGCCATGTGCTTCAGGCATTCATCACCCTTTTATGCAAGCAAGAACTTTCACAGAGAAATAGAAAGCAATGTGATAAAATGATCAAACATGTTTTGCAGTTACTTAGGAGACTTAGTGTTTGAGCGTGAAAGTTTATTCTTGACCTTCAACCCTGCCTACTACAAATGATATTCATATACTACTAATTAGTTTTGCCAATTACATTTTTGGGGGTAATGTAACTGCTATCTGGATAATGTTCCCTGTTTTCCTTCAAACGTGTAAAAGTCCGGTACGTTTGAGCGCAGATGGGTTTTCGCAACAGAAGCTCTTTGGTTGAGATAGATTGTGGCTTAAATTAAATCCAAAATGCTGTCCTGTTTTAAGTTTCAAGTTACTTTTGACTTTTTCAATATTTAACCACAACAAGAATACAAACTTTCCCTCACCTTTACCTTTAGTGCGGTGAGAGGCAAAACAAAAAAGTTGTATCATGCTTTAGTTGCTGTGAGCTTGATATTGTATTGCACGAGCGGATACTGTAGTGAAAACAAATTAAATATGCTGTCAGTCAGCATTTTACAGGATTTTTTAGAAAAGGTAATAACGGAGGCATTGAGTTTCTCACAAAACTTATATACTGTCGCAAGTTAGTAGCACAGAGTTGTGACCTTTGTAAATAATATGTGTAACAAAAGTTCAGATGTCTACTTACTAGCTTTTCAGAGCTTTGAGTTTAGATTATTCTGTTAAAAAGGCTAATGTTTCTTTTCTTTGCTAAAGGCGAGCTGAAGCATTTGTTGCTGGCAAATCATTTTACGGATGATAGAATAGGCATCTGAGAATGCCTCAAAGTGGAGCCATCCTTAAGGGCAACAATTTGAATCCAACAGCAGTCACCTCCTGTGCTCCCCATATGAGTAATGATGATTTGGGGTTAGAACACAAGGAAGCTTCCTCAAGCAACCTAGGGACCCTATGACCTCTACCTGTGTCCTGATGTGGTCCCCCAGGGCCCCGTGGAGCAGAGGGGCCACAATAATCGGTCGGACCCCACTGAGTGTGAGCATAGTCACAGCACACCGGGGTCAGAGAGAAGGACAGGAAGAGCTAGCTAGTGGTCCACAGGGCAAAGGGGAATGTGCGGGGGGTGAGTGCCAAGGCTCTCATGGTGTTTTTAAGGTCATGCTAATTGCCACGGATGTACAGCATGCCTTCAGTTAGCTCTGGCTCTGTTGAGGAGGAGGGGGCGAAGGATGGGGGGTTGAGGAGGTGGTGGTACAGGTGTGGACCTTTAATTAAATACCACTGCAAAGGTTAATGCAGAGAACCAGGAACTGCAGCCACTGTTAAGTGGAGGACATTTAAACACGGCCGAGAATATGCCCCACACTGTGTGTGTGTGTGTGTGTGTGTGTGTGTGTGTGTGTGTGTATGTGTGTGTGTGTGTGTGTGTGTGTGTGTGTGTGTGTGTGTGTGTGTGTGTGTGTTTGTGTGTGTGTGTGTGTGTGTGTGTGTATGTGTGTGTGTGTGTGTGTGTGTGTGTGTGTGTGTGTGTGTGTGTGTGTGTGTGTGTGTGTGTGTGTGTGTGTGTGTGTGAGCATGTGTACGAGTGTATGAGTGAGAGCAGAGATAGAATATTTCAAAAAGAGCTAAATTTAATCCATTTTACTTTGGAGGTGCAAGAAGTTGAGTGGCCAACATTGCAGTATAACGATACGTGGAAAGCCTTTGCATAGAAATAGAACTAAACTAATTCTATTGAGGGCTAGTGAGAAAGTATCCAGTGCTGCAAAAGCTTGCTTGCATGCTCTCTACAGCATCATCAACTAATTTCATCCTCTGTTACGTGTGAACTCTGGCATCTGCAGGATTTTCACAAAATATATTAGAAGCTATATTAAGAGGTATTGTCACTCCATGAATAACCTTAAACACTTTGTGTGTGTGGGTATGTGTGGGTGCAAGTGTGTGACCCTTGATAATTAGTACCATCTGCCATATTAGAACACCTCTGGAGAGACAGGTTATCTTCACAGAAGCAGGACGGACAATTTGACAAGAATTTCCTCGCTTCTGACAAAGACAACAATGATGACGCTGGCTAAACAAAAAAATGAGAGAAGCAGCAAGGATGAGCCTGCCTACCAGTAAACTTTCCATTTTCTGCTAAGAGATGTTTTTGTGCATGTATACAGTATATACAGAGATACACAGACAACACAAAAAACTAAAAAGGTTCACAGCTGTCTGTGGAGCGCTCCGATGTTCAAATTACTCAAAAAACAAAACAAAGATGTCAGACCCCTATTACAATTTTGGCTCAAAATCAGCTACAGAATTAAGAGCACTTGCTCACACACAAACATAGCCACACACAACTTGTTCCTCAGAGTCACCGCCAGGAAACCAACTGGAAAAAGAGCTTAGGGACCAT
This sequence comes from Sander lucioperca, assembly GCF_008315115.2. Classification (NCBI taxonomy): domain Eukaryota; kingdom Metazoa; phylum Chordata; class Actinopteri; order Perciformes; family Percidae; genus Sander; species Sander lucioperca. The sequence continues at coordinate 15,728,743 of NC_050180.1, forward strand.
TTCAGCACAACAAAGATATTTGCAAAGCCAAAGAATACACACAGCCCAAATCTACCAATTCAAATATGTCCTCCTCGGAGAGAGAATACTCTTTAAGCTCACAGCTCAAATTAGACAAAACACACATCTTATTGTCTTGGTACAAAAACAGCAAGCTTGTATGAAAACTGTATTTGCAAAAATTCCACATGGGTCGCTCATCATGGTAACAGAGCGGTGTCGAGTCTCTGCAGTGCATAAGCCACAGTGTATGATGAACTGTGATGAGGCCATGGAGAGTGGCCAAGCAGTGGCTTTGGTTACTCCAAACCTACCCAAACATGCTATTAGGCCTTCACTCAAAGCACTAATTAGGTATTCATGTGGTGTTTTGTTTGTTTATCACCGTGTTACCACCACAAGTCTTGGTTCAACACATCTCATTTTCATCCTCGACATGAAAGCCACAGACAGTGGAATTTCTGCACTGTATTTTAGCCATGGAGCATAATCTCAGTTAACACAAGCCTGTCCCAGTTCTCTTTTGCTTTGAATAACCACCCGCAGTGGTTTTGTTGTCCCCCCACCATCCCCCCATGTTTTGTTAAATAATTTATTCTGCCTTTAAAATTCACTCATAATATATACCTTTTTTGTATGCAGAGGAGTGAGGAGGAAGATGGCAAACGTGCTTATGAGTCTTTTGTAATGAGTAGGTGGCAGTGGTGGGCTTGACGCATGACTATGTGGTGAGGATTTCCATGTGACTATTTTTATTTTTTTCACAGCTTGTGCTCGCCTCTATACTCCTCCTCCAACTCCTCCTTTCGCCTCCACCTCCTCTGCCGCCTCTTGCTTCTCCTCAGCTTCCATGTTGTTGCATCCACAAGAGGTTTTTGGGAGAGGGCCAATCCCAGCAATCGTTGCCACCATTTTCCCAACCACCAAACATCATGTCCATCATCCATTATGTATGTGTAAAATAATGTCTGAATTCTATTGCAACTCAGTTGCAAAGTGATACTTCTTGTATTCAGTTTTGACTGAACCCTGCTGCAAGTACCAAAAGGCATGTATGTAACATAAAAACTGTATACTCCTGTTATAACAATAGTGTTTTTCGTGTATTTCATTCATTTCATTCAACTTTGGAGAGGCAAGAGCCTTCAGTTACAATGTTCTGAAACAATCAGGATGATATTCGGTTTAGTTTGCTTTATTCATATAACAAGGGATTCACTCAATCCCTGCCAAAAAGCTCTAAGGCGGTGTAATATCAATTATATGCTGATAATACACTCATAATCCCCTTTTCAGACATTTATGTTAATCTGATGGCAATTTAACATGTCACACACGAGTCACAACAGCAACCTCACTAGGTCAGACATACTAACATTTTGGTGTCACTTTCAAAACGGCACACGTCTGAATTGAATGTAGTCAGGTTACCCAACGTCCTGTCTTTCAATGCTTGTGCACTGTCAGATGTTATAAAACAGGGAGCAGAATATGTTCTCTAATAAAGTTGAATGATGAAATGTATGTAAATGTATGAGTGGAATCACTGTGAGAAGAGTCCCTCACGCGCATCATTAATTAAGGCTTCAACAGCAAAGTAAATTCTGAAATCCATTAGTGACACAGGACAGAAAACTTCTTCCTTGCTATCATAACATTTTTAAATCACTGCTCATTCTTGCGCACCAGGTGCCAAATATCGCACAAGCATGCAGCTCTTTCTGTAAATGTGCTCTCCCGTCTGAATAAAGCCATAAGGAACATTAACATAAAAGTCTCTATGTCCGACTGACAAAAAAGTCATCACTATAATAAATGGATGAAGCCAGCAATGTAACATATTCTATGTCTGAAAAGGTCTATACTGACTTTGTTTCACTGCAGTTCAAGATCTGACCTTTTGAGCAGAAAAGGAACAAGTGAATTAAAAAGATCTCTTGAACTCACTAATGGTGGCTGCTACCTGTTTGAAAAAAATGTCATGACTTATTACCTATTTGTTGTTTCTTTCCTGGAAATTAATTTTGTGTAGGCAAGCACATGTGTGAACTGAACTGAACAGCAGGAACAACACAGTGTGCAACACAGTCTAGAGAGGAGGACTATATGATCTCACATATGTCACAAAAGATGCTAACACAAAAAAAAAACATCTTGTCACTGATAAGTGTGAAAGCAATGTGTTTTACTACATCTAAAAAGAAGTAGGGGAGCCTTTTAATGGTTACACGCTCATCTCCTCTCCACACTAATCCCAACTGCTGTTTCCTCCCAATTAGCAGAGTTTGTGGCGCAGAGGAGGCCTCTTGCCATTTACTCTACACATGGATTAACTTAGTTCTCCAAGAAACTCAACTGCCGCTCCTTGCACATGGGATCACACAAACACATGCAAGTATATCTAATGTACCAGTCTATTGGTCATCTAGGCTCCTCCTGGCTGCTGACATTGTTTATTCATGCAGATTGAAGAAGCAACATTCAGATGCTCTGCGCTGGCACCCTGGGCAGAATGGCATAATTAAATGAATTGACTAAAAGGGATGCAATGAATATCCCAACACAGTATCAGGTCAGCCTCGCTCACAAATTAAAGCCAGGGGCCAAAGAGAGTAAACATTAATTTATCTGAAGTGAGAAAGCACAAGAATGTATTTAGGCTATGTTTTATTTTCTGCACCCATAATATTCATTCTCATGGAATAACTTTGGTTTGTTTCTGTCAGAAAACAACATGTCTCTTGTGTCTATGTTCCAATTTAAGCTAAAAAAAAAAAGCATCTGTTATGTTTCACAATGTTTTTTGAAAAAAAATATAATTTTCAGGGCAATTTTATTCAATCGTTGTATGGTTAAATAAGAAGTGTAGCCAACGCTCTGTAATCTCTCTTCCTTTTCACCCATATGGGTATAAGCTACACATAAACAAACATAAACACAACAATTACAATTAACAAAACAAATGACACCTGCATTCGCTTTCTTAGCTGTGTATGCACACAAACAAATATACCTGAGGAGCATGTGGTGTTAAAACTGGAGGCTAATTAAGTGACAGCCAACAGCACGCGGGGGAGGCATATCCTGGGAACGCTATCACCTAGTGCATCAGACCAGCAGCAGCATTATGGTATAGAAGCTTTATGAGCCACTTGTTGTCAACATGTCTTTTTGCTGAGTGATATAAATAAATAAATAATTAGCAGTAAACAAAAGTGCAGCTGAGTCTGATGGGAATGTCCTTTGTTTTGCAGGAATGTAATCATAAACCAAAGTATTGGACAACATAACATTTTGACCACATGGTTGTACGAGACGAAAAGTCAGAGGATCACCAAAGTCATCAGGAGCCGGGCCCTAAGAACAATGAATGTCTCAAAACGCAAAATGTGCCACTTTATCTAGTAGATGTTGAGATATTTTACAGAATGATGGAAAATGTTGACCTGCTAGTGGCACTACAAGGAAAGTTTCCAAGGTCATTAACATTCATCCACTAGGCAACAGGGATATCCTTACCAAATGTTATGGCAATCTATCGTTGGTTGTCAAGCTATATAACCAGAAAGGGAATTGTCCACCTCATGGTGGCGCTAGAGGAAAGGTACAATTTGTCATCCTCCGGGGACCATGAATGTTTAAATACATCATGGCAAACCATCCAGTAGTTGTTGAGATATTTCAGTCTGAAATATACTACTCTGACTAAATTGGTGGACTGCCTTACCTAGAGCCATTGCTGGTAGCATGGATAATAATTTGACATTTTATATTAAAAATGCCATCCAATGGCTGTTAATTGAGTGTAGAAAAGTAAGCTAAGCTAAATGAGACAAAGACAGAAACAAGAAGCAAAGCAGAATGTGACATCGCAAACTGGTTGCTTGACTAATTTTCCTGCAATCTGAAGCTATCGTAAATTCAATTCAGTCTAATAAATTCACTTCATTAAATCAAATGTGGTGAAGTCAATACGAAGGGGTTTGCATGAAAAAATGTGATTAGCTTGCAGATGATCCACTGCATATTGACACCAGGCCAGCTACACACATCAACCTCCCAGTAGCTGTAGAAACATAAATTGACCAAACACAACAGTATGTTCTGGCATCTCTCCCCATTTCAATGCTCTACAAGAAAATAAGTTTGCACTGTGGGCCCAGTGATGGCTCTATTGTGATGTAAATATTTAAGTGCATAGACATGAATCTAAATCCAACAACAGGCAAATTGTCCAATTCCAATGCTCTTACAGTTTTGCATAGCTGGTGAGTCAGAGAGCATCTGCATTAGAAATGCTTTGGAGTGCTCAGGTTAAGAAACACTTCTGGATCACTGTCTATTGTTCAAGTCATGCGATTCCCTATATTCAGCCTGGCCCTATAGTTCAGTGGATATGTGTAGAAATGTGACTTGCTATTGCACATCTCCATGATAGACTTCCAAACCCCTATAAGTGTCCCATTAACAGTTCCTCTAGGAGATTGGCAAGATTGACTCTCAAAATAGTCCCTTTGTGTCTCTGTGTGGCACTTTTGTTGGCTTAGCTAGAAGGTATACTACAAAAGTGAGCAAGGCAATCAAAACAATCCAGCATTCACATAAAATTAGGAAGTAGAAGGAAAAGCTTTGATAAAAGGAACAAATACTGTACACAATCCTTGTCACAATGAGAACCAGAAATTCAATCAGACAGGATGTGAAAAATAAGGAAACCGTTTTTAGCATGAACAGGTCTGACCAAAAGGTTGTTGTTTATAACGTAAAACTGAAGAGGCTGGCAACAACTCTACTGTGGGTTGGGCATGCCTCTTATTGGTGAACAGAGCCCCTGCATGTCAAGCAGAGGTGGGGCACCGTCCCTAGAGTCCACTATCACAGCAGGTTAACCTGGCACTGCTTTTCTAAGGACTGATTGCCAGGCCCCCTGCAGCTCGAGGTAAACTGACAATTTTCTATCAGCAGGGAAGATGGCTTTATTAGTAAAAGTAGGGGGGATGGTGGGAGTTAAGAGAGAAAAGTGAAATCAAGTTCACAGAGTAGCTGTATGTAGGAGAGCAATAAAGTGTGATGGCAGATCTTAATCCTAAAATTAATTATTATATCAGTGTCTAATGTAAAACAATGGATGGGTGGTTAAGTAATTTCAGAATAAGGTTTAATTCATACAACCTTTGAATAAGAAAATGAAATGTAATTGACAATCAGGCATCCATTCCAAAGCTTAAACACAGACTTCATGAAGTATTTCCTAGAAATTTTGCAAATAGCGTATATTTTAAAGCAACACCAAAGATTCTTTTGTACCTTAAAATAATGTTTCCAAAATTGTTTCAGTGGTTCACCAACTCGTAACAGGGTGAACGGCACTTCTGCATTCGCTTTACGGCCCTCTATCGGCTATAACTGCACTATGCAAGTTTGCCAGATCGGGTAGCGGATCTGTAGTTTGAATGAGACATACTACAGCGGTAATGAACAATTTTGCTTCCAACCTGTAGGGGGACCAAAGAGGAAAAGTGCTTTGGTGTTGCTTTAAAGTAATCAGATAAAGCTGTAAAAGACAAGTCTGTATCGAAAGACTCACTTTAATGTCAATCAGGATCTCCTCTTGAGTTGGCTTTCGGACAGGTGGGATGTCTGCAGTAAAAACTGCAGCCCTTGTATCAGAGATGAGACAGACTCTGCAAACAGCAAATCAATATCATCCCCAGGCTGCATGTGAATTTAGAAGAGCCAACTCTGCCAAGATATTACATTTCTAAACAAAACACAAGTAAATCTACAAACAAACACGGGCCATGAAGCTATCTGGGTACAAAAAAAAGCACACCTTAGAGGGCAAACATGCAGCGCCTTATGGTTTTCAAGGTCTCCATTTGTTTTTCCATGTTCCACTGTCAGGTGCAGAGAGAGGACAGAGCAGTGGAGAGAATGGTGAGCCGTAGAGGGTTAAAAGGCCATGGCTGGGATTATAGCACAAGTAAGGACCCCATACTGTGGCCTGACAAGCCTACCAGCTTACAGTGCATTTTTCTCTGACAATGCAGGGTCACACACGGTCAGAAAGCATGAAATGTTTTCACACACATGTTGAAAGACAAGTGAAACGCTCAATGTTGACGAGCCTTCGTCCCAGAGGTTATCTGTTTGCATTATTGCTTTTTAATAACAAAGTCATGTTACAAAGTCAAAATCAAATTATGGAAAAGGCTTTTTTATTTAGTGCATGCTCATGACGTGTGACCTTAAAGAACAGTATAACATGCTGGGAAGTTCATAGTTCAGTGTGCATGATTGTCTTCACTTCAATTCAAAAAAGCATTGAAAATGTCAAGAAGCCTATACATATACAGAGACAATTATCAATCATGCAGCGTTCGCTTTAAAGCAACACCAAAGATTCTTTTGTACCTTAAAATAATGTTTCCAAAATTGTTTCAGTGGTTCACCAACTCGTAACAGGGTGAACGGCACTTCTGCATTCACTCTGCGGCCCTCTATCAGCTATAACCGCACCATGCACGTTTGCCAGATCGGGTAGCAGATCTGAAGTTTGAATGACACATACGACAGCGGTAATGGACAATTCCGCTCCCAACCTGTAGGGGGACCAAAGAGGAAAAGTGCTTTGGTGTTGCTTTAAAGTCATTCTGCAAGAAAACCTAGACCATTAATCTGCCTTCACTTTTAATGAGAGGCCACCGTGCATAGGGACACAGTGAGGGCCGGGTGGTAGTTACTGATCAGCATGGGAGCTAGCTACCCCTGCCACTGATGAACTCATCTGTCTGTCCACTTCACCCTCAGACATGTGCTAACATGCCATAATCATCATAATTCTACTCTTGCCCTGGGCTCTGTCACCACAGCCACCTGATTAGGGCCTAAGTCCCAAAGGTATCAGCGTTAAAGCTTTAGTAATTCCACCCTTAGCTTCACACCACCCAGTTTATAGCCTTTCCATTAAATATGGCATATCTAAGGCAGTATGAGAGGCTGTGCATGTGTAGTGTTAAATCTTAAAGGGAGGGGAGAGGAGTTATTCTCAGTGAAGCTCTCTGTGCATCTGACATAAACAAGGATGCCTTCTCAATGTGCCATCTATATTGCTCCCTGATGCAGCAGGATTGTCTTTTATCAACAGCCAGCAATGACACTTTCCAAATATTTAACACATGGGGGAATTTCTCATTCAATATCAGTGTGTTTAAACTGCAAACTGTTTTCCCTTCAAATAAAAAAGGCCCTCCTCCAAATCTTATTTATTTCCACCAGCCTTGAAAATATCTGTCATGAATACCACTCTTTTAATGTAATTCCCCATCCTCTTGCTTCACTGTAAGCAGCTGTCAACAGTGTGTCTGATTTATTTCTCAAGTGTTAGTGGGACAGGGGCTCCCGCATGGCACTCCTGGACCAGGAGGGGGGGGAGTTCCAGAGGGGCAGGCAAAGCCTCAGTTTCCTCGACTCAGGAGACTGTAGGTGGGAAGTAAACTTAGCCAACACTCCTGAAACAGGGCATCACACACCCATCAACGCCTCCTTTGCAGGTGAGCAGAGAAAAACAGGAGACAGGAGGGGATGTCAGTCTGCAGCAGAGCACTAAAAAGAGCCTTGTGTGAGGCGTTTTTTGGAGTCATGTTTATATTCATGTTGTGCAAGACAAATATGGATCTTTAAAAAAACATATACATAAACCTGACACTGAAAAAAAAACCCACTGACAAATGTGTCTGACACTTTTTATCACACATGTAGACAGACATAACACACACTACTATCCATCAGTATGATGCCACTCATATTTTGGCCTTAGCTATTGTAACTGGCCTTTCTCTGAAAAATAAAATGGTGAACTAGGTCTTAAAACTCTCACAGAATGAATTGCAACTTATTTTACATGCGGGTGTATGTTTGCAAGTGATACATCACAAGCAAAGTAACAGGAGCATTTGCAAATACATTTTTCATACATGTTTGCTCAAATAAAACTAAAGAATCTGGCAACTTTTATCAACATAAGCTTTTGTTTTCCTGGGGGCACGGGGGACTTCTGTTTACTTTGCTAGGTTTTACATTTCAGGGCCAAATGGCTGAGATTAAATTGGAGGTGGATGTAGGAAAAGTAACAGCTTTGCATGACAATATGCAATCAGGGTAGGGAAATTCAAGAAAATGCGCATTTGTTATTTGACCTGCGGCACTTTATTCTGAAATGCCTACAAATGCATCCCTGTTAAATGAAAGGAAAGTAACAGAACAAAATTACAAACTATTTTCAATTAATTTATCCACTGTTATAGTCATACCATGGGTACGGACTTTACAGTACACAATGGATAACACTGCCACAACCTGTTAGATTGCTAGCAAATCATTCATTCCTGTCACTGAGAAATACAAAGAAACACCCAGAATCTAATAGGACTAGACTGGACTGGGCATTGACGTGTCAAGTGCTAACTGACTGCCAGTCAATACACTCACTGACCAGAAAGGTCTCTTACTGTCATGGGATTGCGAGGTATAAGGGAGAGAGAGAGAGTGAGAGTGAAAAAAAAATGGAGGTGAAAGTCAATCAAATTAGCTCCTTCCAGCCCACTAAACTCGAGAACTCTAGAGGCTGACAACAGAGCCTCTTCGGAGAGAACTGACAATAGTCTATGGGGTGCAATCTGAGCGGCACCCTGCAGAGAAAGGCTAGCACCGATGAAGTTGGAAAAAAACTGCCTGACCTCTTCGGATTTCCAATCAATTATAATATTCAGAAATATATTAAGAAATACAATCAATAGCCTGTATCAATTTAGTGACCAAATGCTGATTTTGATGGAAATGTAAATAAAAAAAATAAAAAAAAGTTCAGTTGCACTGCTGATTTGCATGTGACAAAGCCTACACCAGTGTGCTATTTGTTTGTTTCTCCCCTGATGAATGGAACCCTCTGGAGAGAAGCAGACAGTGGAAATGCTGTTAAGATCAGAGTGATAATGACTTACTGAATAAGAGTCGGTATCATGGGGACTGCAACTGGTTTGATCCCTGTCCTCTTTCATTTCTGTCTCATTAGATAAACCTGTGGAAGTCAGACAGCCTTTTACCACTGATGTGTTTTAAGACATAAAACATTCAACACATTCATGTCACAACACATCATAAATTAAATTATCTCAAAGTGATGGGAGATTTACTGAAAACTCACTTCACTGTTTGCTTTAGATTAAGCTCATGTCAAAGGGTTGTCTTGTACGATTTTAGAGAGAAATCAATAAACAGTTTCTGAAAAGAAGAGAAAACAGAGCAGGTGACAGATGGCTGGGCGGCTAGTGTGTGTGTGTGTGTGTGTGTGTGTGTGTGTGTGTGTGTGTGGGGGGGGCATATTCAACTCATTCCTGTGTCACATCATATAAATCTATTTGAATATGAGCAGTGACTCTTGTTTTCTGATCACTCTTGAATTGAATGTGAGTGACAGCGGAGGGGGGCGTGAACAACATGCTCACACCTAGGTTCACTGGCATGAATAGTTAAAAAAAAAAAAAAACAGTCGTTCAGAAACTTTTCTAATGTGTCACAATGAATGTTCAGACAGAAAGATCAACCACGAGAGCTGATTTACAGATTACATCTTCACATCTTTATAAATGTTTTGTTGTCCCTGTCAGAGAAAACAAATCAAATGCTGTTCACCATGCAACCTGCATAATACAAATCACAAATGTGCTTTTTTTAATACATTATCAATGCTGTCTCTTTAAATGAGGATATTGACTAACATCTCACAGACGATGATGATGATGATGGGCTGTTCACCATGATCACATTTTCACACAAGACAGAATGAGCCAATAATGTGTCAAAACAAAGCTCGGGTACTCACTCTGTCTCACACTTCATTTGTTTTGGTCTTATCTTGCTTTCATATATTATTTTTTCAACTTTAAGAAACAAGTATGCCAATAATCAAAAGTGCCAAATATATTTTTCTGACCGTGTAAGTCTTTTAGCAGTATTTTTAGTTTTCCTGTAAAACTGAAATAATGAATTTGGAGCTAAAGCAACCCTTTGTAATTTAGTTTTCAGTGATTTCCATGTTTGACCATTGAATCACATTGTTGCTGCAATGTATCACTGTATGTTGTACTGTATATTTTGTGTGTAATGTTTGTCTTTTGTTGTTGTCAGGGGATGTGTGACCTACCTTTGTGTAAGGCAGAGAGTGCCACTGAGCACAAGCATTTCATTTTATTTTTAATATACATAACAATGAAGTTAAACTTGAACTCAACCTTGCTAGTTTGATTCTGATTTGGCCTCTTGAACTTGACTCTGAGCTGCGCCTGACATTGGTCTGTTTTGGCAAAGAATGTATGGCAGACTTTTCCAGCATGAGAGTAAAATATGAAATACAAAATGACCAAGAGGAATGTTCCATTACTTGCCAAAGTCCCCATAAAACAGAAAACACACACACACCACCCAGTCACCTTTCTGCACTGTGTCCCCCAGGGCACAGCTCTGGCCTGTTTGAAGATCAAAGGAGCTGAGGTAAAACAGCATGTTTACAGGTGTTAGGAAATTGAAAATTTCCTTGGCTGAGTGTGGTTTTGAATTGAAGAGGAAGTCTACGCTACACACATACATGTGTGTTGTTGTCTGTGTGTGTGTGTGTGTGTGTGGGGGGGGGGAAAACAAACTGACAAGTTTGTTTTCTTCTGCACTCTCACATCAACTTCCCACATGTTCCAGATAAAGTGTGAGTGAACCAAAGATGTGCATAAACTGTGAATACATTTTTTTTAAAGCAAAGCGATGATATTAGCCACTATGTGCCTGGTTGGTTTTGTGTTCTGCTTGCAGATAATTGGTCTTTGATGGTACACCTGCTCCTGTCTGGGAGAGCTTTGGCTGCAGCAGAAAAGAGTTACCTGAAAACGCCTCCTATTAACAACACATTACCCATTGTGGCAAATAAGAGAGTTGGCATGGTGTTGTTTCGGAGCCATATTGAGAACCTCACTGCAAAAGCAACAGCAGGGGAGGATGCTGAGTTTGTGAGGGATTAGTTGAATTCTAACACTTTTTTGGGGGAGACCACAACAATAAGCACACCTCAGTCAAGCTTGAGTATGTCATTTACTCTGCACCTCTCCACTTTGTGTTTCTCTGTGTGCATGAGAGAACCAGTCATACCAAGCTTTCTGCATGAAAGGGAGAGTGTTAAGCTTTTGAGGCTATTTGTGCTTCTGACTCTGTAGTGTTTGTGTCCAATGGGAGGTGCCTGCGCCAGCTTCCTTAAAGAAGTAGGGGGTTTTGTTTGTTTCTCTGCCGTGCCAGGAGAAGTGACAGCCATTCCGCCTCTTTCACAGAAACACATTCATCTGTGTGAGAAAGGCGGCCGCTGAACTCAGATGAAAGGCCATAGGGGCTGTGTTGCACAGGAAGGCAGACTGTACATCGACTTCAGTACAAACACAACATAAGCCATGTCACAGACAGACAGACAGAAGAACAGACATAAAGAACAGACATAAAGAAAGAAAGAAAGAAAGAAAGAAAGAAAAAAGCAAACAATAAATATAAGAAAGAAAATACTGCAATTATCACACTACACTAAGGTTAATATGTTGATATTTTAATTATGTATTTCACTTAGTAATAAACTATACTATACTGGTCTGCATACTATACTGACCTCTCTATTAACTGTTGAGTTAGAGAGACAGAGAGAGAGAGAGAGAGAGAGAGAGAGAGAGAGAGAGAGAGAGAGAGAGAGAGAGAGAGAGAGAGAGAGAGAGATTATCATGAAGGCCCTGTCACATAAACATGTGACATAAACATTATAATAAAATATTTTAGTCAGCCACTTTAATTCATGTCAGGCCAAAAAAAAAAATTAAAAATGTTCATTAAGGTTTGTGTAGATACAGGATATATATTTGTAAAATTGTGTGTTATTTAAAAAATGTATTGTTGAATAGTTTTACGAAATATTTTGTAAAATGTATTACCATATTAAAATGTGTTTTGGGCAAGCAGGCACGCTGTTTGAGGTGATACTTGTGTGACTATAAATAACAAAGGCCGGCGAACGGACACGTTCATTTCATTAGAGCAGGTCAAATTCAATTAGAGGATATGGCGTTTGTTTTAAAAGTTTTCTTTCAAAACATGGTTGCCGACAAACTCTTCACAGTGTCTCTGGTATTTCTCCAGAGGAGGCCCATTTGGGAAGTATCACATTGAGAAACGAATTTGGTTTAAAAGATACAAATTTAAAGTGCGCAAACAAGGCAAATGTTTGTTTTTTTAAACTCCATAATTTAAATGACGGTATATTGACATAATTCATAATGACACAGCTAAAAATAAAGGCCTGCTAAAAGCAAGTCGATTTAACATCGTCTAAAACATCACGTGTAATGTAATCCATTTAAATAGAACGAATTTGCGCTGCCAGGAGAAATAGGTTGAATATTGATGTGCTGATTGATTGATTTATTTTGTAAATTCATTCCATGATAATTTTTTGTGTGTAAATGTGTCGCTGACTTGCAAAGAGTTTATGTTTGCCTTTACAAACGTGTGTGTTTGCTTAAAACAGGAAGTCATGTTTATAATCTCAGTTCCTTGTTGTATTGATACACTGTATAGGCCGTTTTTTTATTTGCATTGTAATAATTAATTGTGTAATTATACCTCTTACCTCTCTTTTAATTATTAAAGTGTCGTTTGGAAGCCCAGTAAGCCACCTGTTTAGTCCTTAAAAGCTGCGCAACATTACCACCTTCATAATGTGCGTTATATCGCTTCATATTTTAAAGCAAGTCATATTTTAAAGCAAGTCAAAGTCACCAGGTTTTATTAAAAAAAAAACATAAAACAAACAAAATGTTGAAAAAACAATTGTGCTGCCATGATGAATTATGAACGACTAAAAACAATCTAAGCCGGAGGTAAATTAGGCCTGCAACCATTACATGTTGAAATGAGGAATATTTAGGCCTATGCAAAAACACACAATTTAATACATCAATAAAGATTTTTATTTTTTTAGTCAACCGTACACAATTAGTTATTAGTGTGTGTGTGTGTGTGTGTGTGTGTGTGTGTGTGTGTGTGTGAAATAAGTGGAGAGAGAGAGAGAGAGAGAGAGAGAGAGAGAGAGAGAGAGAGACGATAATTATTCATCAATATAAAAACACAGCCAAAACCACACTGATCACTGATGCGAACATTGAGCCAATACAGCAGATACATTCACCTGAAATGACAGGTCTGATGTGTTGCTGTGGATACAGACCAACAAGTACTACAGACTAGGACACGCAAACACACGCGCGCGCTGCATGTGCGGCATCCCTTGAACGCACTGATTTGATTTCATTCCCTGGAGCCCTACAGTCTTCTCCTTGCTTCGCCCTCTTACTCAAACTTCAACCTCAATTGACACAGAAACAATTTTAGCTCGTAAAGTAAACTACAACTAGTGAAGCTTAGTTTAAACAATGTCCCAAATATCGACATTCTGCCGCCCCCCCCCCCCCCCTCTCTCTCGCTCTCTCTCTCTCACACACACACACACACACACACACACACACACACACACACACACATTCATTGATAGTGGTAAATACAGTTGTGTAAAATAACAAACATTAATATGTGTGATTCTCAAATAATGCTCAGCTGTATAAACTGCTAAATAATTGTTTTCTTGAAGTAGGGCCTATAGGTCATGAATCCAGGTAAAAACCAGCTGCTTCCCTGTTGATTTCTCTTATTGGATCAACGCCATAAAGGATGTGTGTTAGATAAAGATGGGGGACCAATTACTTAAAATGTGGATAAGCAAGTTCTACGCATGTTGTTGTCCCGTGCTACCTCCCTGCAGCCTCTGCGTAATAACGTCACTTTAAATACACTCATGCAGAACGGTTCATATTGCTCAGTGAACTTATTGCGTGACCTCGAAGATTTCCTCCTGAACTTTGGCCTGAGTCCAAGTGTGACTCCTGAAAAACACAAGCTCCAGGCCCAGTGAGGCAGGTTGGGTGTGTGCTCTGACAGTATAGTATCCTTACAGTAGGCTACAGGCAACAATGTTCAAGGAGCTGTGAGGAGGGAGAAAAAAAGAGTGCTTCCTTCTCTGCGGATCAATATCAGCGCAGCTGGAGCCGAACAGGAACCGGCATCGACATACTGTGTGGAGCTGACCTTTCCCACTCCCCACAGGCCCATACCTTCCTCCGCCGGAGAGGTCACCGGGCCAGGCACCGAAGGGGGCATTAGGAGGTGATTTCAAGCGCTAAATAAGCTGCATGTAAACCAATGTTTTGCTCTGAGACAGAGATACACCCATCACAGTTTACGCACAAAAAGAGTTTGCTCTCTTTTGATTGGCTGATAATGTAAATGTACTTGCCATGGGAAACGAGCCCAACAAACTAAAACTTATGAAAGGATTTTCAACGAGAGAGAGAGAAAAAAAAAAAAAACTCGTTTTTAGTAGGTTCTAATTTATTTTAGTTGATATCATTGCCTGGTTGTAATCAGCATCGCTTCCCTGGAGATCCTACCAACCTTTTTATTTACTACATCATTCTGTGAGCCAAGTCATGTGAGTAGCCTGTATAACGGGAGACGACGTTGCCTGTAGTCAAATCAGCTCCATAAGACAGACAGAGTGCCACTTGCTGCTGCAGCGGAGAGCCGGCCTGCAGAGGAAATCCACCATCACCAGTAAGTCCCACTACGTGTTCTCATGTTCCTGGACGTCTATAAAGCACGACTCATATAACAGTAATGACAGCAACTTATTCACACAGAGGCATGCGCACTTAGCAGAGGCCAGCGTCTCGCAAAACAACTAACAACCAGCTGACAACCACTTATGTGGATTTATTAGGCTTAAGAAAAAAAACATAATAGGCTTCATTTTGACCTACTCAGATGTAATGTGTATTCTTCAGAGCCTCAGATCTGTATGAGCAATACAAAATGCACTGACAGAAATATATGCCATTATCTTTACTCACAGCACTACAATGCATCAAATTAAAACAAACACGCACGCCTGAAGCGTTCTTCAAAACCATCTAAATTAATAACAGAACTACAAAGACATATGGCCAACTCCCATAACAGGTTACAACTAGAGCACAAAGACGCTCTCAGAGACTATATACTAAGCCGAGTCAAGTTCAAGTTCACCAGCTCCTGTGCAGTGAAGTGTCCAGCGTGGGGGAGGGGTCACATTTATGGGCTGTGTTTTCGAAAAGACTCAGTAACTGACCTGGGAAAATATAAAATGACAAGATATGATATATGGAATAGAAAGTTTGTTCCCTAAATGAACAGAGTGGCAAGCACACAAGCATTTGTTGCTGAGTGTGCAGAATGAAAATGCTGAGTTTGCTTGGTTTTCTTCACTTCAATTAAAATATTTCAAACTGCAACAAATTGTTTTAACTAGAATGCACTTCCTTGTTATAGGTATAATTTCTCTTCAAGAAAATTCTGACTGTGTACACAGTTGACTTAGATTCCCAAATCTCCTGTTTATTTTAGCACCACAACAGACACATTGTTTAGGGCCTGAAAGCATGCTTTGCAAAGCTTGAGGTATAAAACACCAAGGACGACAATTGAGGGCACGAAGAAGAATTTCATGAATAATACCAAAACAGTAAATGCTTCCGAAACAATATAACTCACTAAACTGCACCAGCAGCCAACAAAACAGAAAGCATGAAAAAGGAAATATTTAGCACTTGCAACACCTTTTATTATATTTGTATGCAGTAAAATTCTTATCACAATAAGGAAGAAAACACCTCTTAAAACTTTGAACAAAAGCACATAACGAAACAACTGCCCAGGTTTAGCTCGTAATTGTACATATTTATAGTAAAGAAACATTCTTTATAAATACTGTTTCATCTGTAGCAAGTAAATACCATAATTTAATTACAAATGGATAAATATGGCAGTTGATATTTACAAAAGGAAGGGTTTACAGAAAATTGAACGGCACAACGTTTATTTTCCTCACAATCTTCCAGATAGTATTTCACAATTCAAACTTGCAAAGCACAAAACATCACAAGTTAAGCCCAGCAAACTAAAATATACATTCACAAGCATAATATTGTGGTCTGTTTGAGTTAAATGTTAACTTTGGCACTCTTTCCAGTTTATAGATGTGTAGTATAGTACAATCAATTTGCCTTAGGATCACAATATTCAACAGTATAGTACAATTTTATCATAATATGTGCACTAAAAGTCCAGTTAGAGAAATAGCTACCATTGAAGGAACATCTATACACCAAAGACTGACAAACTATCACAACCAATGGGAAAATGGGCTTTTAGTAATTATTTACAATATGAAACACACCGCGACTATTATACATAATTTCCTCTGTGGTAATCGTCATATTCCCTGGCGAATCAAAAATAATAAAAATAAACAAATGTTTGTGTGCCTCTTGTGTGCACGTGTCCCAATCTCCTGCTGAATGGTCCAGTGCTATGAAATGAGTGTGTGTTGCTTCATTTCAGCTTAGTCCTAAACATACCATTCACTGAAATTGGAGGATAGGCCACTGTGGCTGGTGGTGTTGTGCACAGCTGAGGCTGGGGACAGGGTGGTGTTGCTTTGGGTCTCGGTGGTGGGAGACACCAGGCCTGGAGGTGTGGAGGATTCATAACCAGAGCTGGCTGCTGGTGATGAGTCTGATGCTGGTGGAGAGGCTTCATGGACCTGGAGAAAATAAGACAAATCAGTACTTGCAATGAAGCAATAAAGAAAACCCTTTGAATTGAACTGGGAATGAATGATGCACAACATAAAACACAATCATATGTGTTAATAATAAACATTACAGAGGCCTGACACACACATTTAACTAATCAGCACACATTTCCTGACACACGTATTTACCTTCATGTGTTTTCGTAGGGAGCTGGGATGTGTGTAGGACTTGTCACACATTTTGCAGAGGTAAGGCTTGTCCGACGTGTGAACGTGCATGTGTTTCTTTCGGTCGCTGCTGTTTGCAAACCTTCTGTCGCAGCCCTCAAACTCACACTGGAACGGCTTCTCTCCTGCAGGAAACAAAAAAGAATAAAGTGGTCACATATATAGGCTATATATATATACAGTATATATATTTATAGAGCAATGCCTCGGGCTGAGTGTATAACAACAAGGAGCTGTGCAGCTCATTGGATGCGTAAAATAAAATTAAAAATTGTGTTTACAGTATGAAAGTGTTCCCTTAAAATCACAGCAATCAATAACACATTTTAAAACAACTTAAAGCGCAATCCCAACCGTGATATTCAAAGTTTAAAGCTTATGTTAAAATGAGATGGGGGAGTTAATGAATAATGCGCATAGTGATTTGGAGGGGGTGGGAGAGGGGGATAAGGCCGTCCTCAGTAGGCCTACAGAAGGCGTACCATTTGCTGGGAGACAATAAAAATCTAATTAGCACCTGACCAATTTCATGGCACGGCACCATAATGTATTTCCCAAGAAAATAAGTCCAAATGTGAAAGGCTGGTAATGGCCCTGTCTAGCACCTTAGCTCCTATCAAAGGGACGCATGAGAAAACAAAAGGCATTAAACTACTGGTGCTGTCCTCGACTTAACCTACACCACAACACAGAACTCCTAAACAAACAGGAATTACACATCGATTAGAAAATAAGCGGGAATAATTTCTCTAAGGACAAAGTATGAAAAATCTATATGAAAAGGGGGGATCCTGCGACCTATAAAAGCGCAGCATCGACAACAAGCTGCACTAAACCAATTGATATGATTTACTACACCAGCCTGTCTGCACGCAACGCGCTCCTCCTGTCCCCTTTGACCCATTTTTAAAGTTTACTCCTAACAATAAAACATCGACAGAGCCTGTTAAATTGCTGTCTACACATTTGGAAAATGTTTTACGCGAGAAAAATTGTAAAAAAAAAAAATTGTGCTTGGTGTAGCCGTATAATAAAGACATTATTCCGCTATTCTAAACGGATTTGCTCTCTCCTGGATGTGGTCCTAAATCTACTTTGACTGTATCTACAAATACTATCTACTTTAGCAGCCTAAAATAGCCACCAATAATTTGATCTTAATTCGTGTTTTCTAGTGGGCAAGCACATGTTTACAATAGCGAAATAAACGCACATGCCGGGTTATTAACAGCAATAACACACATCTTATTATTAAAATAAAATCAATTAAAAAAGGCCTTCACGGTGATAATTACCTGTGTGTGTTCTCTTGTGTATCTTCAAGTTTTCCGACCGTGCGAAGACCTTTCCACAGCCGGGGAAGGGGCACGGAAAAGGCTTTTCCCCGGTGTGCACCCGAATGTGGTTCACCAGTTTGTATTTCGCCTTGAACGGTTTGCTCTCCCGGGCGCAATCCTCCCAGAAACAGACGTGGTTGGTCTGCTCCGGTCCACCGACATGCTCCACCGAGACGTGCGTGACCAACTCGTGCATGGTGCTAAAAGTTTTGTTGCAACACTTCTTTGGGTTGCTGAGCTGCTCGGGGTCGATCCACTTGCAGATGAGCTCCTGCTTGATGCACTGCTGCCTCATGTAGCGGAAAAAGGCACCGGGGTGGTGGTGGGCTGCCATGTTCATCCCCATGTTCATATTCATGGAGCCGTACTGGTTGTGGAGCTGCGCGGCAGAGTACGGGTCGGTCCTCGGGCTGGAAACCTGGTGGTACTGGTCGGAGCGTCCGAAAACTTCTCCGGGTAGTCCGAGCCTCATTTGCCCGTTGAGGACATTCGGGGAACCGTGGGACCCATGTTGGTCGTGGATCCCGGGGAACAGAATGTGGCCTTGAGTGTCTGTGTGGGAGTGATGAAGGGATCCCGCCGTGGGGCCAAAAATAGTGTGTTGGCTGCTAGCCGGAGAGGATTCTCCGAAGCCACGACTACGAAAGAGAAAGTCCCTGGTTGAGTTGAAAGGAGAGCTTGCATACGACGAGACATGGGCGGCGTGAGCTCCCAGAGCCGCAGCGGGGTAGCCCGGCGCCTGGCTGGTGAAGGCAGAGCTCTGTCCCGGAGAGAGATCATGGTTCAGCTTAAACGCACCCATGTGTGCGGAGTCTACAAAGCTATTTTGTGCCAAACTCAAGTCTCTCTCCTGCATCTCGCTCGCTGAGTGATGCCTGGCAAATGACCCCACTCCCAGTCCGGGGAACTGGTGACCAGCATCCAGCAACATTATTTCAGAAAGCGATTTCTTTGTTTCTTTTTTTTATTTTTGTTTAAATCAGCGCAGGGCTACAGCGAATAAGTTAAACAACAAAATCAAATGTTTATGCTGGTAAGCAACAATTCAACTTCCAACCTTGGAAACACCATATCAGGCGTGATTCAAAACGCTGCTCCGCTCATGAGGGGAAAAAAATCAGCTCGGCTTATCGAACACTGAATTTACTTCTAGTTAACTTGTGCCTCAAAAATCCAAATGCAATGAAGTGAAGAGTTTCCTCGTGTCCTCTTCTCTTGAATGCGACAGTTGGCTGCGTTAAAATGCACTCGAAGAATTAAATAATTATCTTACTAGGTGTCCTCTGCGTGCACAGACCGAGAGTAGCTGGATCATCTCAAAAATCGCTGTGCCGATTGGGTATGTATTTATTTCTCTGGCTCGCCTGTGTTTATCGCGGAGGGTCCCTGTTTCTCCGTGGACTGGCTCAACCTCTTCTTCCGCCCCCTTTAACTGGAACCCGTTCATTCATTCCTCGCCGTCTCATTGGCCACTGCGCCTCATCAATCCCAGGTGCCCCTCCAATAGCAGGTAGCGCTCTGGCGACTTAATAGTGCAACGCCATTTTCCACTAATAATTACCGCCTACTTTCAGGAGAAGATTTGGGGGGTACATACAAGCGAAATGATCACGACAAGAGAGAGGAGAGAACATGTTTTTGTTGTTTATATTCCGTAGGTGCCAAGGTGTAGTATGCAAATAGATAAAAATGTGGCATTTGTTGAGAAACAATAAGATAGGAGAACGATACAAAAATTTAGATCGGGGAAAAGAAAGTTAATCAGTGGTGCAGGGAATTCGGTAATCTAAATATAATGCAACAGCTCTGTGTATTTTACATTTCTAAAGTACAAAATGATCACACTCCTATATCAGTGCACATAGAGCCTTGCTATTAAATATATGGATATCATTTACCCACAATATCTTAAAAAAAAAAATACACTAATTGCGCAAAATGTTCAGTACGCACGTCAGTATGACTGCAGAAGGGGAAGAGTGTAAAACGATTTCCAGGCCTTTTTACTTCTATAAAGCATATATGGCTTGAATATTATGAAATTATTTTTAATGATCTCCAAAGTCTGCTAAAATACTGAGGGTGCATTAAGTCTCTTTGGCAAAAAACAACAACAGTAAACGTAATATAGCCTACTACTGCAGAACAGTTTTTGGTGTTTAAATTGACTCAAGTAGCCTACACCAGTATGATACCAAATTATAATAAATTATATATATAAACATACATGCAAACATTCACATATCCAACTTAAATGTTGTTATGGTATAGATCTGTCATTAAGTTGAGTTAAGATAAGTTGTATAGAATCACTCAAATCTGACGAATCGCTCGCCACTTAATTCTCCACAGCTGAGAAAGCATGTGTGGCTCCATATGGAGTCCAGTGGTTTTTCACTGGTTGTAGAACCACAACTGGGCCTTTAGTGGTGCTCCAGTGCTCACACTGGCAACCGCCAGTGCTTGTTGTTGGTTCTTTTAATGGATCCATATGTTGCTGGTTCTGTTTCCTCGGTGGTTCTCACATTCACCACAGCAATTAAGTTACATGGTGTGGTGGTGAACTGCGGTTAGATCCAAGTTAACCATTAGTGACCTGTAAGGTCGAGCTTTTCCTGAACTCACAATAACGAATTTACAGTAATACAAGTTTTTCAGCTGATATTGAATTAAGATGTTATGGTGTTCTCTATGAGCATGGGTCTGTGTACCGTTTGGTTTTAGCCTAAAAAACGATGCCCTTAAGAAAACGATAGTCTGCAGCCATGCAGCCACTGCTTCTTACACCATATTTAATTTATTAACCACTTTTTTTTTCTTAATGTAATTTCCTTTTCGGTTCCCATACAGGCAGTAAAAAAAAGAGGATTTGCTTCATTTACTGGCAACTTTCCATTTACAAGCATGCACTGAATCTGCGTTCAACTGGGGATATACAGGCCGTGCACCACAGCTGCTCATTCACGTACAAGTCAAAGGAAGTTTACTTACATTTTCACCAAATTAAAATCCCACAAGCTCTCCTGTTCCATTACACAACACATTTCTCTGTCTGCCTCAGCTGTCCATAAGCGACCGATAATGGTCAAGGCGAGGGAAACGTTTAAAAACTTTTTCAAATTGTGTGTGTGTGTGTGTGTGTGTGTGTGTGTGTGTGTGTGTGTGTGTGTGTGTGTGTGTGTGTGTGTGTGTGTGTGTGTGTGTGTGTGTGTGTCTCTTAGCTCGTAGTGGGACAGGCTCAGCGTTGTGTGCCATTCTTCTAAGTCTATTTCAACCCGCACCACAGGAAACGCAGGAGCTGATCCAAGTTCAAAGTCACGTCTGCCGACCCCTATAAGAAGTTTTTTATTTCTCTGCAAAACCACAAAACCTTCCCCAGATAGGGAGAAAAGCGAAAGAAAAGAAAAAATCTACCGGGTGGATAGGCACATGGCTGAGGGTTTTCCCTTCTGCTTGGAGAAGAAAGGTGGTCTAGCCTATTGAAAATCCCCCAAAGGCCAGTATTTTAACAGGTTTTAGGATCAGCAATATACGTTGAGACATGGCCCCCAGATTTAAAATATAAATTACATGAAATATAACTCAGAATGTGATCTGAGGTTTCTGTAAGTATGACGCAAAGCTATAATCAATAAAGTCAGTAGTCTTGATCACATAAGGGCGCTCTGCCTTATAATGGGGGCCAAAGGCGTATTTTCTCCTCTGTTATCTGACAATATCAATATGTTGACACACTGGAAGGTTACTTGTGTGGCTTCCGTGACCTTGTGTTTCATGGATGTTTGACCTATGACCCGTTAAGACCACGTATGTTGCCCTCTTGACTCCTTTTGGTAAAATAACCCTGTTTATGACAAAGCGTCTTTGTTTTAAAGAGAGAGAGAGAGAGAGAGAGAGAGAGAGAGAGAGAGAGAGAGAGCTTTAAAGATGTCCCCCTCTTCCGTCTGAAGCATCGACAGCTTTTGGAATTTGGAAGCTATACGTCAATACTAAATTAAACTATTCCTTCAACAAGTTCACACTCGACTTTTCCTGTATTAATTTAGATAATTTAATATTAAGTGTAATATGGACCAATTTCCATTATTTTGACATGGCAGGATATGATGACTGTGGAAAACTCGGCAGCTGTATTTCAAAAATTGAATGTGAAGGATATTCACAAATTGTCACAGTTGAACGCCTTTATTACTACTTATTTGGCAAAATTAGAATTCTTGTTCATTTTGTGTGGATTAGGTCCCATTTAATGTGGTGTTTAATTTAATGTGTATGAAATAGGGGCCCTTAAAGAAATCATAAACAGTGCACCCACTGCTCTTCTGTGTTTTATGGGTTTCCAGAAGCTCTCATTGGAGCTGGGCATATTTTATTTTTTTAACTAAATCCCCGAGACAACGATTCACACACATGTGGTTATGGGTGAATTGTAGTGACTTTTAAATTATGATAAAAAAAAAAAAAAATACAGATACAAATTCCTTGTGAAAATGAAAAGAAAAATGAGCAGCTGTTAATAAACAATAAACTGCTAGAGGAGCAGGAAGAACAACCAACAGTTGCAAGACTACAACACGTTATATATCAGTTGTAGAAAACCTCTATTCAGTTGCTGATTATCAAGTTCATAAATCAGTTTCAACAGAGGAGCACGTGCAACAGGCCCATAACATGTAAACCCTTCCCTCTCTAACACGGTTGAAATCAATTAGCCTATAGAACATGGTCATGAGTGGGGAAATGTGGTGTTCATTAATATACTGTAAGTTTTTACATGTTTATGGCCAGCTCCTGTTCAAGTTACAAACACTTTGATTGGATGATGATTTATATTTTGAGGCCAGCTTTCATAAATCGATTGGAAAGGTGTGTGAATGAAGACATATCAATGACACATACACGTCCTGCTGTCAACAGGGACTATTCAAACAGAGTGATCCTTCATACTGAACTTATATACAGCGTTACAAATGTCTGCCAACCGACATTATAAAAACGTGTTAAATAATGGTTAGCTCACGTGTTGAGAATAAAAAAATACCTGACACCTTTTACAAGTGCTGCCAAGACAGTTTGATGTGTATAACTCACGCATAGGTCAGCCTTAACTTGTAATACATCCAAACCAAGATACATTCATTTAGTTGGATTTTTTTATTGAGGCATTATGAAAAATGTCAAAGAATAAATAAGAATTAAATAATTTTGTATTGGTTTTCTCAACATTTCCCAAAATTAAATGTAAAACTTCTAAATGTAAGTGTAGCAGTCATGTTATTTATATCAACATATGAAGAAAATGAATCATGTTGATATAATAACTGCGAGAGGGAGAATAGGGTTAAAATAAACAACACCGAAAACATCAAAAAAGCAGACTGAAACCTACTTCTCTGATGTTTTATTTTTATTTTATCTATCTAATCACCATTTTACGGTATTTTATTTCTCAGTAAAATGGTTTAGCAATGCAATGCCTTTCCACAGGTGTGCCCTTTCCATTATATCTTTCAATAATAAGTCTCAGGAGCTGCATGGTTTCGAAATCTTTCTTGATAACTACATACATTATTCCATTATTCCAGTCCACATTCCAAATAAATAAACTTTAGGCTATCACTGTTGTCCTCTTGACACATTACACTGGCCACATCCACCCATCCACCAGCGGGCTTTTTTTTTCTCTCTCTCTCTCTCTCTCTCTTTCTCAATGGCGATATCAAATCGATAGTAAGACACTTTCCCAGGGATAAACTAGGCTGTATTTGTCACATAAACTGGCATTTCGGTCATTCAAATGCGCCAGGACCAGTAAACAGAAAGCCGCACAAACAGATCTGCTGGTAACTTTGTGAGTACAACTTTTTGGAGTCAACAGCGATAAAGAGAGTGAGGGGGCGGAACCCTGCTGAGCCCCTGCGCTGAACGACAGCCAATCGCTTCGTTCTCCTAACTGCCAGTCACCGAAATCCGTCCAATACCCGCAGTGCCATTTCTAAACTGTATTCCCCACTGTGTCCTCCAACTGTTGTATGTTCTGCCAATCGCTTGAGGACAGAGTGGGAAAAGGAGCAAGCAGAGTTAGAAGCCGGACAAAAGAACTTATAGACCCCTTATATACATATTTTCCTAATGTTTTAGAGAGCGTGGTGTGGTGAAAAGCAATTGCGGTGAGTGCGGATGGACTTGTCAGTGTAGTTATGGAACCCCCTTTAAGCAAGAGGAATCCGGCGATAAGATTAGGGGATTTGGCAGCGACTCAACCCCTTCCTCATCAGAATATGACAGGCTTCCCGGGGCTAGGGGGGCATCACCCTCTCTCCCACCATGCCCACCTCCACCCTGGGGAGCTGGGCAACGACCCCGGAGTGGCACTCACTCCATTTGGACCAGAGCACATGGCACAGACAAATGCTCTCAAACTTAGCCCATCTCAGCACATTCAGAGCCACCACGAAGCCCAGACCGCGGCATCTTTCACTTCTGCTCAGACCACAGTTGGTTTCCCCGTGGCTCACCCCCACTCAGGCTACTCAAGCAGCAGGGACTTCATCCTCAGGAGAGAACTCTCAGCCTCTGCTATGCATGCACTTGGCGACCAGCATAGTTCCGCCTCCTCCCCTCATCACCATGGCATGTTCATCTCGCCAACAGGTGCTTATGGGCACGCGGAAAGTGGGGCCCATTCACTTTTTACTGGACTTCACGACCAGGCGTCCCCAGGTGCCCACCACCATGCCCTCAATGGGCAGATGCGCCTGGGTATACCGGGGGACATCTACGGCAGGCCAGAGCACTTCGGGCACAGGCCAGAGCACTATGGACCCTCTTCTCTCCACAGCTACAACTCCATGAACCTCAATGTGAACATCGCTTCTGCTCCTCACGGAGCGGCGGGGGCGTTTTTAAGATACATGCGGCAGCCCATAAAGCAAGAGCTAATCTGCAAATGGATTGACCAGGAGCAAAGTCAAAAAAAGCCCTGCTCTAAAACTTACAGCACCATGCACGAACTGGTCAACCACGTCACGGTGGAGCATGTCGGGGGACCGGAGCAGAGCTCCCACGTCTGTTTTTGGGAGGAATGTCCACGGGAAGGAAAGGCTTTCAAAGCGAAGTACAAACTGATAAATCACATCCGAGTTCATACGGGAGAAAAGCCATTCCCGTGTCCTTTCCCGGGTTGTGGAAAGGTCTTCGCTCGATCGGAGAATTTAAAGATTCACAAGAGGACTCACACAGGTCAGTACTTCTAATTGTGTAATCTGAAAAATAGCACTTGATCGGAGATCAAGAATTTATGCGAGGAGACCTTGTGTTGTTATTCACGGACAGTGCGACCGTGCGTAAATGCGCACACAAGCGAGCAAAAAAAGTTGTATTCAGTGACGCATTGGCACAGTGAGTGTTTCATTTCCTTTCTTAAATATAAACGTTTGTATTCGCAGAGACGCCTGTAGTAGGCGTGAGAGGATTAGGGCATATGATTTGTAAAACGTGCTTACGTAGCCTACATGCAGGAAAGCGCTAGAACACGCGCAAATGTAATTATCCTCAGGCGTAGGACGTTTACGCAAAAGCTATATATCGACGAGTGATGTACATGGTGCACGATATCCTAACGTGCCGTATTTATTTATTCGGGTTACTGTTAACCACCAGGAGTAGCTATAGGAGCACGTATATAACCTCTGCATCTGTCGAGAAAGAAAATCTATCCGGATATACTGCCCAACCAAAACAACTGCGTCGTGTTAAATTGTTGGTCAGAGTTGCACCGTGCTGAAAGTTCAAGACAGTGAGTGTTAGCAGGCCAATTTTCCACAACGTTAAAATCTCACGTCATGACACAGACTGAGGGTAGTGTTTTGGCTAAGAGATAGATTAATGTTGGCCTTATGCCACCAGTATCGACAGGCCTCTACACCTTATTGAATGATGCTAAATACCCAGGGAAATAAACAAGTCATACCAAAAATATAAGTCATCAGGCAAGTCCAAGTTACACCTTCTTATTGCTTATCATTTCCAAAACGCACACTGCCCTCCAACCCACAATGTTACATATATGCACTATGCAGGCTATCATTAAAACTGTATGTTTCTCATTTAAGAGTGACTGACACTACGGTACATAAACGGCACCTGGTGGGCTCCTGACCCCCCCTCCTCACATACCACACATACATGTAACCTGAAGGCCTAAAGGCATGTTACACGTGTTAACACAGGAAAATACTCTGAACAAGTGGGTGTGTAGTAGTGACTGTAGTATGTTTAGTGGATAAGCTCTAGTGAAGACGAAGCCCCAGTGGAGAAGTACAGGCTGCTAGAATCTATGGGGAAATAATGTTCAGCTCTAGCCTTGTGATGTGTGTAAAATGTAAACACCCTTCATGGAGACTTTTCCATGGCAGTTTTTGAAGGCATTCTTGCACATGACACTGACTGCATCTGTTTCTTGTTTATCCCAGGTGAGAAACCTTTCAAGTGCGAGTTTGACGGCTGTGACAGAAAATTCGCCAACAGCAGCGACCGGAAGAAGCACTCTCACGTCCACACCAGCGACAAGCCTTACTACTGCAAAGTCCGTGGCTGTGACAAATCCTACACACACCCGAGCTCGCTGCGGAAGCACATGAAAGTGCACTGCAAGTCCCCGCCGCCCCCTTCCACCAACGTCAGCTACATTTCCTCCACAAATCCACTCGGAGACCCTCTTTCACCCAACTCCGAGGCGCACAGGAACCGCTCCGCGAACCTCTCCCCTCAGGTCACCAACCTCAACGAGTGGTACGTGTGCCAGGGGAGCGGAGGACCCAACCACCTCCACACCCCCTCCAGCGATGTGCCAACGTCAGATTCAGACGAGGACTCTTTCAGAAATTCAGACCCGAGGACAATGCTCTGACGCCCCGTTTACAACCACTGACTGTTCAACTTGTCATCTAGTCGACCCGTTAACGTGTGTGTAGATCCATGCTGGCCCGTGCGCTTGGGATATTGATCAGTTATTTTCACTGTAGTATTATTAAACGACTGTGCTCAATGCAGATAATTCACTATTATTCGTGGATGCAGTGCCGGCTTAACTACCTGAGGAAGAATTTCTCTCAAGGTGACCCCTGACCTTTCTTAAAATGCAGATCAAAACTGTCAAAATAAAACATTTGTCACCGACATTAGAATTGAAATTAAGTGTTAAAAAACCCTTGCTTCTTACTTAAACCATTCGAAACCATTCGAGCCATTCGAAACCATTCAAATATGCAGGGTTTAATTAACTGCATGGCTTAAGACTCAACTGGTGTGCTGAAATGACATCTTTCATGTGACCTCCCGTCACCCCCTTGCAGTTTAATAACTCGCTGGCTATCAATCACTGTCATATTCCAGACATTTAAGGAAAAGGAATGGTACTGCTTGTAACCCCACAAATGGCAACAAATGTTTATGGACAGAATCTAGAATATGAGGCTTTTTTATTTCATGTGATTTCTTTATAAGATGTGGTACAAACTTTGATAAACCAATAAGGAAAACAAAAAAAAGAGGAGGCAAACATCTTAGTGTCTTAAGGGTTCTCATTTACCTTTTCAGATTTATACAATACATGTGTTTGGATGAATTTTGTAATATTTAAGAACTATTTAAGACTATATTTTATGCAAAATACACAAGTGTTATGCTCGTTAAAGAGTAAAGTCCCTTGAGACCCTAAATGTCTACACTGACAGGCTTTGGCCCTGTAGGATTTGTATATATGTAATTGTACTGATGCTTGTGAATGTTGTGTAGTTTTAATTACAAAAAAAAATGTTGTTTTGTACATTGTAATTTATTTACTGATATCAATGTTGTACTGGAATTACAGGAACACCAAAGAATAATAATATCAGTTTTGGTGATGCATAGTACCCTGCTGATGTTTTTTTTGTTGTTTTTCTTTCTCAATTTCATGTTGCTTTTCTGTTCACTTTTTTGTGTTCTGTAAAAGAAGAAACATTTACTTGAATAGGCTGTGTAATGTGAAAAGTCCCTTTCTCGCATGCCTTTTGTAGTGATCTGTCTTTCTCTTTGAGGTGCATGGTGCCGTTGGACATGATGGATAAAAAAAGAGATGAATCAGCTATTGTGCAGATCTTTGATGTTCAAAATTAAATTTGCAATATAAGTTTCATGCTAAAAAATAATAATAAAAAACAGGACATATACAGTAAATAATTAACAAGTGTGAAATTATTTTGATGATTGAGTGAATTTGATTAATATGAGTTTTGGAAATTAGAGAATTACAGTGTATAAATGGACTGGTTACACATGAAGTCAGCTTTATGTAAAATGTATTTTAGGAAGCTGTGCATTTATTGTCAAATAATTACCTTTTTACTGTGAAATGTAAATAAGAGTCAGTTAGAAGTGCTCACTTTCTAACCAGACATTTCTATAAAATATTCACTGTTATCTCAGAAAAAGGCCCAACGGGCCAAGAAAGCTGGTATAAACTAATCACTGAGCTAATGGGAAAAACTTATAGCCCCCTGATGGCGCTACCTCTGAAAGGCGCGACAGCACAAAGCAGCCGAGGCATGAATCATTCATGGGGAAAATAAAAGATAAAAGAAATCTGACAATAAGCAAGGCCTTGTATAGAGTATATAAAACAAGTCCCCCTCTTATTTCCTCCATTAAAACGCACAATCTCACGTTCAAAGAGTTGCCTGTCCAGTCTATAGAATTAAAATTGACCAACGCGAGTCCTGCATCACTTCAAAGGCTGCAGCTTCTGAGAGGAAGGCTGGCCGCTTTGACAGTCTTCATGGTGCGTTAGGATTTCTATTGCAATTGGGCAGTGAGACGCTCACATTTGAATGTGTCTGGTTGAAAAACACTAACTGCCACTAAATGAACTATAATCAAAGCTCGGGATGCACGCTCTCCAGAAATGTTTGTCAGCACAAATGCACCGTTGGCAGGTAGATGACACACAAGCTGCACACATCCTGGTTACATTTGCCCGCTAAGATTTGGACAAATCCAAAAGAAGCAAAGCACAAATTGAAACCTTGTTAGAAAACACACACACACACACACACACACACACACACACACACACAAACACGCATTGGAAATTATTCTCAGCTTCCACGCTGCATCAATTAAGACACTTGACTCAGGTCAACCTGGAGGATGTTGGGATTGTAGTCATAAAATGCAAACACTTAATCAGCACTGGAGTGCAACCAATCTGAAATACTAAGCTCATTTTACAGCCCAAGGAAAAAAAAAACCCTTCAGCAGCATTAGGAGGCTTTTTTTTTCAAAGGCAACAACTGCAAGTTTGTTCAGTTGTATTAATGAGGCTTTATCAATTTTATAGCGGTCCTCTAAGCATTTCTAAAAACAATTTATCTGCTGCTTCATTCAAAGTGTAAGTACTTGTGGGCCTCCTCTCGTTTTGTGCGTAGACTTTTATAGAGCTCAGGGCCCAAAGAGGAGCCTGCTCTTGTATGTCCTGTTTGGAAACAAGAGCTCAATGAATGTTACAAAATAAACACGATGAAAAATAACCAGAGACAGTTCCTTCGGCATTAAAAGGAGGGAGACTTAATAAAAGGAGTGAAGCAGTCACCCTTCAGTGAGAAACGCTTTGATGTAGAACTTATTATCTGAGAAATACTTTTTGGTTGTCCTAACGACGCTGCTGAATGGGAATGGCACTCCTTTGTCAGCGATTTGTTCTCCTTTAGTGGGATGCCCGTGGAAATCACTTACATGGGCCACCTTAACATACTGCCTGCAAATCAGTAACTGGCAGAGTCAGACATGCAGACGCCACTTTGGAGAAGACAAAGCAAAAAGTCGCAGTGAAAACGCCGCTGCTTCTCAATTGCGCCCTTTAAAGGGGTTGAATGATAATTTCTCAGACGAGCGTAGAACCAAAACAAATGCCGTCTTGTCAGACTTTACAAGCATTATCCATCTCCTGAATGCTGTTGCCACAATGCGCAAGAAAAAGGCTTGTGAAGTGATCATTTTGGTCACAAAAGTTAAGAGGCTCTGGTTAAAAAAAAAAAAAAAAGCACGTCATTTGATCCGAGCACCTGCGCCTGGGACGGCACTGTGCTTGGCTCACCTTGACAGCGACAGGAAAGTATTCATTTTGGGGGGGGGGTGGGGGGTTATTTTTTATTTTCAACATTGGGGGTTTTAGGCTATTCCTCGAATAAGAAATCAGACAACCAGCACCCCTCCACTCCAAGCCCCCCCCCCCCCCCAAGAAATCAAATATAGCAGAACAGCAGCACCTTGTGACAGCTTTGGCGGTTTTCGTTCAGTTACAAAATGAAATCACACTTATCTTGTTCCTAAATATGACAAGTGAATAATAAGAATAAGATAAGAGAGAGAGAGTATGATGTAATATGAGTGTGTTTGACATATTTCTCCCCATTTAGTAAAGTTAAAGTCCAATAAGATTAGCACTGTATTGAATAATAAGCCATGCCAATAACAGTCCCCTTCATTTTTATGTTGCCTAATGTGGATAATTAAGAAATTCCGGTCAGGTTTTTTATTGCAGCTTTTCACCTCTCCCTCTAAATACAATGTACAAATCCCCAAGACTGGAGTGCTTCAATTTAGTGACACAATAGTCTGTGCACTGTTAAACTGCTGTGAAGTCAAGTAATGATCAGAAATGTTTGTTTTTTTTTCAGAAATACATTTATTGTCCAATCAGTTCTATTAGAGTGTGCGTGTGTCTGTGCCACAGAAGTACACACCTGTTTGCCTGCCCAAGTCGAAACTTTCTCACAGTGTGAAGTCTCCGTTGTTCAGATGCTCTTCTTTCTAACAAACCCACATTTAACGGCCACATATTTTGCTATCCAGGCATTTTGCCAACTTTTTCCAAGCTCCCTACCTGGATACTGTCTTAAGTTTCATGATCAATTCAGAAAACATCGCAGACAGTCCGGTTGCTGTTGCACCTCTCCCCGGTTAACTCGAGACTCAACTTCAAGACTGCCTTCGGAGCTGACTTTTATTTTCTTCTAGAAGAAGCACGCGAGCAGACTCTGCTTTTATTCTGCTCTGCGAACACTCAGTAAAGGTTTTACAGTCCATGTACTCTATCTAGCCTGCAGGGGACAACTCGGCAGCAATTTAAGGAGCGACTCGATACTTCTGTAGTCTATTTTTGAGGAAGGACTCGTCTACCCCTGATTCATGGATTGCGAGAGCTGCATGGGGAAAACTCTAAATTCTTTGTCCGGTTTTACACTCCGACTGTCGGCCGTCTGCAGTGGGAAGGTCGCTGCTCTCAGTACAACTTCAGCAGCTGTGGTTTCACCTATAAGCCCCGATGTCTTCCCCAAAGGATTGCGGGAGTTAAACATCTGACGCGCCGGGGGGGGGGTTACTCAAACCTGTACTTGGTTTTAGTTCCATAGGAACTTCATTAAATCAATTACCAAGTGAGCACATCATGGTTTTTGTATTTTTAACTTCATATGTTTAGCCTATATATAAGAGCAACCTAGGTCTTAGTAACGTCTACAATTAAATACAACATAACCTGCAGAGAACGCTGTATTCTTGCTCTGACAGTGTTGTTTTTCACCTTCCATCTCAAGCTAAGTGGCACTGAGCTATAGAATATCAGCAGTCACAACAGCTGAGCACTGTTCCTCTGTTTGTGAGACCTAATTTCAAAGTTCATAGTTTTTCCTTAAATTATTGTATAAAATAAAATAAAAAATAGAATGTTTCAAGTCAAAGTATAACTGGAATATGTTTCTTCAAAATATCTTCAAAAACACGTGCACTCATTGAGCATCCTGGAATTCTTTTGTGTTTCAAATGTAAAAGTAATGAAATGACATAAAAGGGTGAAAATAAATTTAAGATAACAGAAAATACCATACTGATGAGAAAGAAAATTAAAGACAAATTATTTGGGAAAATTGCAATAGCAGGTGCCATAAGGCTGGCCTTTAAATGTCTACATTTGCAATAGCACTAAGAAATGATGTGATTTTTTTTTGTGAGATTAAATAAATTGAAAACAAATATTTACTGAGTCAACTTGAATTATGTAAAGTATATTTCTGACATTAAAATAATGATTTAATTGTAATATTTAAAGTAGAACCATTTCCTTCTCAAAAAAGAAAATGTCCCAATGAGGTGACAAATCAGTTCACCACACACATAGCCAACTAAATCCTAAATCTTTTTGGGATTGGGTTACTTTACGGATTTTCTTTGTTGTCACATGTAGCACGGCTACTTTACAGTCATGCACTGCTATTCAGAAGAGCATGATACATCACTCAGAAACTGACATAATATCTGGTGGCTCAGTAACATCTGTGGGGGTAGAGACTTGGTGCCGGTCCAAAGCCCCATCCCAGGACTGGGAGCCACTCCAAGGCAGTAGGTGAGGAGAGCAAGGTCGTCCACGGACAACCGCATGAGCCAGGCCCTGCTACCTGGCCCTTATATAGTCCACCGGCCAGAAAATAGACACTAAAGTGCAGATAAGCGTGAGCATGCTGCCCCAGTAGTCTCTTATTGAATGACAGGGCTTTCCTAAAAGCCTCTAAATGCAGGATGTAGGCTTCAGTGTGCTTGGAAATAGGGCTGACGGGTGGAGGGAAATGCTGAACTATATCTATCAAAGAGAAGCAGATGGACTTTTTAGTGTAGGATATTTTGATTTGTGCCTAGGGATGACACTGCTTACGAGGTACTTTGGACTGAACTAAAAGAAACAGCTTCATCTCTGGCACATGAAGAACAGTCTGTATGACTCTAACTCGGTTCACTTATTTTAAAGTAAGCATTTTGTATTGTTAAGGCTATTTTTTTAGTATAGACAAATGAAAATGTGTATGATATGAGCACTAAAACACTGCATTGCACTCCATAATATAGTATACATACTTTTCACATGTTGTTATTAACGACATGCTGACACTTATAAACTGACTTGGGACAAAAATACCAGATTGAGGCCTCTGGTGATTTCTTTATATGTAAGGGATTACTTTCACCACTACGACCCACACTAATCAAATTCAAATCCATGCATCCCCCTTCAATTCCAACCTAACATATCTTAAAAACCTATCTATGATTGATCAAAAATGATTTTAAAAGCACAGTGCCAGTCCACAATTTTAATCCACCTCCATTCCTTTGCTTCTTCTTTCTTACCATCACTTCTCCATTGTGGGCGAAGATCGGTATCGGTACCAGATTTGTGCAGAACTATCACTACTGCAACATCAAATGGCGGGCCCTGAATGCATCTGGTTTTATTGCAGAAAAGGTCAGCATTTAGAGTGGGGGAATCACAGCTGGGGAGAGGGGGCATCCTTGGAAAGGAGATAGAAGAAAAGGAGTTATGTCCAGGTAAGGAGAAAGGGAACATGAGCAGACAAGAATCAGTCTTGGTAATAAAAAAAACGGTCATCTGTGTCAACAGCAGATAAGGGTTTGACTCCTGCTCCGCCTACGGACATCTTCACATAGTTGTGTTCATCATGGGCAAACTGGTGAAGTTGGTTACCAATCATCCTCAGCTTCTAGTCTCACTGTAGGAGCTCTAATCCAATGTGATAAGCCAATGCACAAGCAGTAAAGGATCCAGTGTGGAGGCACCACTGCCTCCTCAGCCATGCAGAGCCTGGATCTCCCTCTGACTTCATGGAAGTGTCTGCGTGGATGCCAAACATCACAAGCCTCACATCCATTCTCTTTAACAGCCTTGGGTTTGGAAATGAAAGATATGGCTCTGGATGGGTAGAAGAAATTGTGGTGTATTGATGTTTTCAACTGACCAGGGATAAGCCAGAAAGGATATATGGCTGGATAGGCAATGAGATTGAGATATGGGGGTCTCCATCTGACCGATGGCTTCAAAGAGATGTGGTGTTGGTCCGCTGAGGCCCCAGATGAGGCTTAAGACGTAAATGATTGAGTACCAAGATGACCTATGGTATTAATGGTGTCCAGGAAACAGCTCTCCATCCTCTTTCCCGTCCCTTGCCTTGCTTTGTATACTGCAGAAAAGATGTTTAGCCCTTAACAGTGCTCAAGAAATTCTTTCTTAAGAAACAGAAATGTGAAAAATGTTGAATCAAAGACATCACAACCCTCCACCTCATCTAAGGACTTGAGCAGCACACTTATAAGGCTGAACTCTTATGCTTGCTGTGAAGATACTGATGACAGCCATAATGTGTCTGGTTGTCCCACAGGACACTTAGCTCTGGACTGTCCCAATCACAAGACTAATTGTATAATTAGGCCAGCTCCATTGGGGATGGGCACCTTTTGGCCCTTCCTAGACACTTGCCATGGTAAATGACAGTATATTTCACAAACTATCAAAGCTTATCCATCTTAGTGACACTAAACCTTGAGAGATGGCGATATGTTGTTAACATGACTGATAGTTTGCCCAAAATCAAAAAACATAAGATGCAACTCTCAAGGCGCATTTAACACATAATTATGAATGTCCAGTGTTGACATTAACTAATTTATTTAGTTTTAATATTATTTTTATTTAATTATTAACTTTTTTGTTAGATTTTAGACATTTGAACATAACTGCTGTCTAGATTGTGAGAAGACCAGCCAGCAGATAATGTATTAATCAGTTCAGAAGTGAATTGGTCCTGAGTAAAAATGCAACGGCCCCTCCCCTGTACAAACACGGAGAGTCCTTATTTCCCTACTACGCCCCCTCCTTAGATTTTCAGCATCACCATGCACATCATTATCGTTGTCAAAAGTTGTGCGCGGAGTATGAACTCTAAGTGATGGGGGCTGTGGCAGGCGCTGCCCGGGGGGAGCCAGGAGAAGGAAGGGGGGGCGCACAGGTGTCAGTGCTTCAATTCTGACCGGCCGTGGCGAGGTTAGAACACCTCTCCATCCAGGAGGGCCCCATAGGTGCCCTCATTACGCAGGCCCCTGTAGCATCGAGCGGCGTGCGCATGGAGAGGAGAGGTGCGACTTCTTACGCTCAAAGTCTACCTCTCCCACCTGGTCTCTGTCTGTCTGTCACAGCTCCTATAGAGAAGACTCCCAATATGAATTATAATAAGCATAATAACAACCTTGTGGTTGCAGGAACACTGAAAGGGTATAGGTAATGGCGCATTATTAGAGCCAGTTAGGCAAGCATCAATTTTATAACGCCGATGAGATGTCATATATAAACAGAGACGTAAACTGAGTCATCACTTAAAAAGTTAGTTATTCATGAGCTAGTCCTCTGAGCTGGTTTCTTTTGAACTGTAACGCTCCAACAATCGAACATTCGCAATCATTGCTATACTGTATATCTCTTCGTCATATTTTATGATGCATGGCCGGAAAGTATGTTAAACGAATGAAGTTTCACTAAACTTCCCCGCTGCACACTGTGACCGAGATTCAAAGGGCAAGTGGAGCTTCATTAACCGTATCCCCATTTACTTTAGATCCCCCCTGAGTCTCAGAGAGAGCGGATTAATGTCAATTACCTGTCATTTTGCAACACCTACAATATGTTATGTCGGCTTGGGCTTTATGGAACCATGTCGCCTTTTCCTCAGAAACGCTTTCTAATTACGAATTTGTGACAATTCCATAAAGAACAGAATACATCTTTACATGCCAGTTGTAATTTAATTTCTTGTATTTTAAGGGTTTTGATTGTTATGTTGTTTTGTGAGCTGCAGTGGGAATTTTAACTCGAAATGTTGTTTACCATAACTGACATTTATCCCAGAAGTTGCACGGAACACTTTTGTATGTTTGTATGTGTGTGTGTGTGTGTGTGTGTGTGTGTGTGTGGGGGGGATTGAATGTTATCTGTCATTTCTATAACAGGCGCAGGCCTAATCTGCCTAAACCATTTAAACAAACGACTAATTAGGTACACTGTAATTGAACAAAACATTAGTATAATTGTTTCCTAAATCTCAATTAGCAGGCTGTTTGGATTACAACACGTTTTTAACTATTTAGCAAGATAATGAATACAGTTGGGATGATTTCGTATGTTTCCATAAAGTACAGTCTTTTTTGATACAAACTAATAACTGTCAGCAGCTCAGCGGAAGTGATTTCCCTTTAAAGACCTGAAAGAATGGACTGCCATGCATGATGACCGTACTAAACAAAAAGCCAGAGTACTGCACAAAGAAAACACCATCCAGCTCGAGGACCAATGAGGGGTTTCTTTCACTTTTCAATCACTCCTAGTCGTGCCCGGGATTAAGAGAGGGCTCTTGACTCTCTCTCTTTCACACAAAACCAAGAGTGCTTGTCAGCAACTTGAGTGAAAAAAAGAAGAGAATAATACGTGAGTCCAGGGTTATCGTGTTTAATTGGATTAGATGGTGTCATGTGGAAGTCCGGAGCATGACAAACAAATGCTAGACGGCGAGATTGCTGGGATATATACATCCTTGTCCCGCTTGGCCTAATGGGAGAAAAAAAATGTTAAAAAAATATTTTGCTTGCGATTTTGTTTAGATTGAAAAATACTGATAATTACCCCAAATCATTCATAGAAATAATGCCTGCCTTGTTGTCCCTCCACAAAAAGAAGGTGGAACACGCTGAGGCTGAGAGCTGTGGCACTGGAGAGGTTTGTATTGTCGGGATTGTGTTGTTGGCTGTGTGCTGCGCTCATCTGTGCGTCAAGCAGCGGCAGCAATAACAAGGTGCGCGCAGCTGTGTGTGCAGGTGCGCGGCCTCCACCTGCTCAACTGCACAGAGAGAGAGAGAGAGAGAGAGAGAGAGATGGAGAGGGGGACGGTGCAGATCAAAAGCTTGGTTTTCGATTGTGCAGAGAAATGGGAAATCATCATCTATTTAATCACCTTTTAAATTCGCAAAAGACAGTTGACAATACTTCTAACGAGGCAAATACCTTGAGGAGGAACCGCATACATTTCATATTTTGGTTATAAACTTTAAACTCTAAAGCCTGAAGTTGACACACCCGGTTATTAACCAGTAAGTCCTGCATCAAAGATTCTGAATGCCCCAACAAAGTAATGCTTTTTCGCATCATTTTGTCCACAAATATGAATCGACAAAAAAAAGAAAATGGGATGTTCGATACAGCCAAAGTGAAACGTTTATGGAAGATGCTCAGATATCGATACCGTCCAGGTAAACACAGCAGAACAAAGAGAGCAGAGCTGGATCAGACGTGCATCAGTGGGCACTCGTGTACCATATATTTGCCTGAAAAGTTGCAATGTTTCCCAGTCGAATATGTCTGCCGATATGAGAATTTGTTTCCAAGAACGTTTCATCACATTTCAATAGGAGAAAAATATGGAACCCATCACTCATTTGGCACTGGCTTAACGTTGTACTGCCTAATTAGGTGCTCGAGGCAGGTGTGAGATCTGATCTCCGTTCATGTCTGTATGGCCACAGTCCTCCGCAGACATGTTGATTTTATGAGGTGCTGTTACTTTGTTTTCTCCCTTAAACTGTCTGTGTCGGTCGCGTAAACTTTCTATTGGTCTGTCCTGTCTGGTGCGTTCCAGGCCAACAAAGAACAACAAAACAAACAAACAAGACTCAAGTGTAGGTAGGTGTATAATAATTTAATGATTGTATTTTAAATTGAAGTACGTTAATTGTGACATAAATGCGTGTGTTTAACGCCAAAATCGCCTTTAGACATCCATCCATCCCCTTTTTTAATTTAAGCTGTGAATCAGAAATAAATACATTCTGACATACATGACAGGTTTTTGTTTGTACTCTAACATTAACATGCAGATATGCTGCTGTCACCCACGTGATATAAAGTGGGAAATAAGAAACTTGTTTTGCAGTGAAGTTTAAGTCAGACATTTAAGGGAACTTGAGAGAGTTGAGATATGACGACAGATGGACTTTTGCGGTACAAAACGAAAAAGTTGCAGGGACTTTTTGTCGCTCTGTAACGAGTCTCATTTCCATGCCAGCCCCCCCTCCCCCGACACCCTTCCTCACTCCTGGCAACAGCAGACAAAGCGGGCGGGTTTTAGTGGTCTCCGCCGGGGCCGCGCAGCCTTTGATCTGAGCCCGTTAAGGAGAAGGGAGTCTGGGGGGAGTCAGGCCAGGAGGAGGGCTGAGGAGGAAGGTAAAGTCACCTAACAATTTTTTTTTAACTTACATTTTAAAAAGTAAATCAGACTAGAATTGAACTACTTTTTTTTTGTGGGACAACATCTAATGTGCATACAGGAGACATCACCTCTGAGGGTAAGATGTTGCCAGCCTGAAGTCGGTTTCATTTCTGTTACATTACTTTTCTTTACCAACTGCAGATGATATTAACCCGCCAGGTAAACACTGCCCGGGCAGCCTGGACTTTAACACGGACCTAGAAGAACTAAACTCCGCAAGAAGCATGGAGAAGCCTTGAAACATAGAGAGGCCTGCGTGGTGGCTTAAATTACAGAACCAGACGCCTCCCCGCCCATCACCTTTATGATAGACCTATTGCAGGTGGGCTGCAGCTACAGAACCATGATATTTATACCTGTCTGGTGTGTTAATTATTGACTAAGTCTGACCTACAGTGGCAAATAAAGTCCCACCTATAGCCTGAAATCAACTGTAGTGAAAATGTATTTTATTTAGACATGAGGCCTATTAGGGGTGTTTTTGTAGTAGGCTACTGCATAAATATATATATATATATATATATATATTGATATCACAATATCAAGGTGAAAAAAAAAAAGTTGGGATTCTGCATCTGTGATCCCGTCCCGATTCCTGCCAGCCGCCCCGTCCCATCGGACTGCCTTGTTGACGGGGACACTGACAAAAGGTCTGCTCAAATGAAGTTAGTAATGGTCCACATGTGCCAGATCACTCAGGCAGCACTGTGAATTTCATATCATGCAAACGCACTGGGAAGGGGGGAAAAAAGGAGGCTGGACAATCGCCTGTCATCAGTGAGTAAATAAAAGCCTCTGCGTTTTAAAAGAGAGGGACTGCTTTTTGTGCTGCTTTTGAGGAAAATATCGAACAAATATTCTTCGAACATGCGTTTGCATTCAGAATAAAGTAGCAGATAATACTGAATGAAAACCCTGAAAGCCTTGCATTATGTCGTTGAAAATGACCAAAACAAGAGAAATATAAGTAAAGGTTGTACGATTTTATTACCAGATTATGCTTTTCAATTAATCCGCCTTTTATTTTTACTTTTGATTAGTTGTCTTAAATTGCAAAGGTGCAATCAGTTTTATGCAGCTGCATTATTTTAAATTCTACAAACCCAGAATGCTTCTCTCAAAAGAAAGTAAACGAACTCATTTCTTTTCGAATTTAAATCCGTTTTATTCTTATTTTTGAAAGCAATAATTAACTATTAAAAACAACATTTTGTCGTCTGCCTCAGGGCTGGGATATCCTGAAAATTATGAAGTGACTTTTAATAGTTCTGTCACAATTTAAATTAAATATTGAAACAGAGTTAATTAGCTTACACTAAATGTTTTATGTTGATCAGCTCTGCACTCGTTACATTTCAAGACATCTTCACTTCTCAAACTGTGCTGCAGCTACAATAACGAGGTATTTTATTGCTTGGGAATAATCTTTTACTGCAATTACTTTGTCATATATTGTCATTAGAAGTCTATTAAAACATCAAGTCATTATTTGAGCATCCCCGGGCGGGGAATTAGAATAAAACCATCTTTGCCACACGGGTCCCATTTAGATTAATGGAAAAATATGTAAAACATTTCGTTTTAATTTTCCTCTGACAGTGTTTTGCATACATGCATTTTCTCCGCCTGCGCTGTCCCTCATAATTTATGAAAGCAATCTCGACCACCACATTACCGGGCTATGAAATACTGCTCGCAGCCTAATTGATTCCCGTCACCATTTTGTGAGGTTATAATCGTGTTAATTGTAATTTACTCTCTCAGGGAATACCAGAGAGATGTATTTAAATAAAACTGCCGAGCGGACTGGGAAGATTATATCAGTTCCACACATAATAGAAATGTCATGTAGCATTACACAGCGGACGCAGACAGGGATCCATCTACAGAGTTGTCACTGGAATCTTTTTGCTTTTTCATTCCAAAATGTTATTGAACTCCAATGTGGTCAAGGTGCAATGAAAGCTGAGCAAAACGAGCTCCATAAAGACCAAAAGGACATCGTTGGTTTTGCCTTCAATCAGAAAGGGGGAGGGCTGAGAAAGTGTGAGTGTTAGTGGGAATATCACATAAGAGCATGATTATTGGAGGAAACGAAAAACAAATTATATTTTGTGTCAAACAAACAACAAACACTTAAGGGATGTTGTGTTTTGTTAGAATATATGTAAACTGGCCAAATTGTTTCCTGATCATCCAAAGAAGAGTTGCCCTTTTTGCCCGTCTCTGCATGATGCCCTGCGCTGCTTCCTCTGCTTAGAGATCCTCCTTCCTGTCTGTGGGGACACCTGTTGGTGCAGAGCAGCTCGGAAAAGCCAAGTTGTCCCATCAGACTGGCCTCCTTCGCCACTAAAGTCACATGGTGAGCCTCTGTTCAACTCGGAGTGCTGCACATGTGTCTAATAACTTTCTGCAGCCTATTATGCTGCATGTTCTACTGGCTCAATAGAGACAGTCAAAGCTGTTATATTCAACATTTGAGAGGACAAAACTTTCAAAATTTAATTTTCATCTTAAAGCCGTAAATGTTCCAATTAATCTGAAGAAAACACCCGATCATACACTGATAACCTTCTTTCATTTTAACATTTATTGATGGAGACAATAATTAGCATCACACTTTAAATCAAGCTGTCAAACAGCTCTTTATTTGTTTCAAGAAAACTGCACTTCACATTCTGCAACTTTTTCTGCATTCATTTCAGATGGGATTAGGACACAATTTAGCTACTAACAAATGACAAATGAATGAATCTTTAAAATATCAATGTAAAAGTGTTTCAAAGTTTGATCAAAATCATCTGCATAACCCGTGTTAATGACATAACCCCAAAATAAGATACAATATGATTGAAGCAATCAGTACAGGCTACTCAGTCTACAAATTCTGTAACTGACAAGTCGAAGAAACACCTCTTTTATTTATTATACCAAGTATCAAGTTGAAGATGCGGCTGGTCTGACATCTATTTTTAAAGATCTGCAGAGCCTCGCAAAATGGCTCTAACCAAATAATGTTTCTCTATTTGTTTAAAGAAAGTCATACATAATATTGGTTTTGTCCACCAACCTCAGGGTATAATGGTAGATTGGGTGAAAACAAACAAACAAGCTGAATGTAAATTCCCGTCAGAAAAAGTGAGCCAGGGGTGAGGGAAATATGTGGCCAAATGCCAAAGGGACAGCTTACTGTTCGGGTCTTTGGCTGGGCGCAGGAGTGGTTTCGATCTTTTTGTCTGGCCTGGCCTGGCAAAGACCACAGACCTGCCCCAGACACAATAGATCATACAGTACTAGAGAGACGGGGAGAGAGAGAGAGAGAGAGAGAGAGAGAGAGAGAGAGAGAGAGAGAGAGAGAGAGAGAGAGAGAGAGAGAGAGATATGAGTGGATGAGGTGGGGTAGGGGAGGTATGGTGCCTTTCATTACCATGGTCACCAATGGCACTATTAACCATTCAACACCCCCGCAATTATCCTCCCATCCACAGTCAGAGAGACAAAGCCTCGGTCCTGGTCTGCTGGAGCAACATGGCCACTAATCTGTTTCACTCGAAGATCACACCCACTTCACTGTCTCTGGAAGTCAGACGTTCACAAGCGCTCCACAGAGCCCCATTGTACTTTTATTTCTGACAGCACGACAAACGACTTTACTGAACTTGTTTAGGAGTTCATTTTTATCAAAGTGAGGAAATTCATTTTTTTTTTTTTTTTGAAGATGCCGATTAAAAAAAAAACGGTGAATCTAATCTGGAAACAATATAGCTGAACATCCAAGTTTAACTCTTAGTGTTAAATGAGAGATCAGGTAAAGAATACTGCCGCAGCATGTGCATGTATGCAGTGTATTTTTTGTACAGGTCATGGTGTGTCTGACGCCACACGCCTTCTCCATCAAGACCACAGGATGCATGTCTTTACTAAGGAGACCGACACAAAAAAAGCTAAATCGCGAGTTTACGCACTTCCATCTGTGTTTTTTTAAGCGAGAAAGACTTTGATGTTTGTGAGTCAGGCCCTGGGCAGGGGGCTGAGGCCTGACTGGAAGACTGGGGCCTAATGAATAGATCCACAACAGTGGCTTGTTGTGTTTGTTTACCCTTTCGCCCAGCTGCCTGGACCGTGGAGATGGGAGAGCATTCATCATGACCTAGGAGAGATGGGAGGCATGGGCACACACACTGGAGAATGACATGATGGCGCACACACTGCAGAGTGTGCCAAGAAAGTGGCCACACAGGGCAGTAGTCGTCAACACGCCGTTGAGAGGCAGATATCTGCTGCTGCTACTCGCTATGTGCAGATTTCATATTGTCAAAATCATCCTCAACAAAACTGGACCACCGCAGCAAAAGTAAATCTTCACTGCAACTGCTACCACAAACAAAGTAATTTAATCAAACATTTTCAACAATTATTAAAAAATAAATTAAAAATACAATTTCCACCATCCACTTACGTCAGGCAACATAGTTCATAAGGTTTTGAAGTGCTATTTTTGTCATGAAACCTGCAACAGTTCCAGTTTCCTTCTCTTGTCAGGGTTTAGTTGTGCGGTTCCTCCCGTTTCTTCCCACCGGTCGTGTTATTTCTCTGGCACCTCGACGGAGAGTGTTATGATGTTCTGTGCCTGCTTCACTGAGGGCATGTCAATCATGCTGCCGCGGAAGGTGAACGCACCCTGAACAGGTTTACAATAAGAGGCAACAGCAGAAAGAGAAACATTAGACCAGACGTATGCAGTGAAATGCACTCTCTCAGATGGATGGTGTTTACAGAAGCAGGAATGTACATTCCTGTACAAAACAACATAACATGTCACTTTATGAGAGCCATTACAATACATATTTTGTGTGTATGGGGATGCAGCATAAAGGGTTTTTCAACCTTTTAATGCTGTTTTTAATCTGTAATAATTAATACTAAACAAAGTCATCAATTACAGCAAACAGAAGAAAATGTAGCATGCAGCTTAAGTAGACATACACAGGCAAGTGAAACATTAAAAAGAAAATCACACATAATAGTGTTTGTGTCTTTTGGTATAAAATACTACTTTAAAAAAACAACCTCAAGTCAGAAAAATGCAGTGAATAGCTGGAGGTGAGAATTATGAAAAACAAGCACCTGTCGTGTTGGGATACAAAGGGACTGACCACACACACACACACACACACACACACACACACACACACACACACACACACACACACACGGATGGGTATGAATCCCTCGGGCGATGCTTAGTAGGAGCAGCCCTGGCAGGGAGAGAGGTGTGGGCAGATTGTGTATTACCTCAGCAGATAGCCCACAGAGCTCAACACACAGGATCCAACCATGCACTAAATTAGGAACAATAATATTGTACACTTAATTGGCCCCACCCCCCCCCCCCCACACCCCATCTCCTAGTCTCTGAGAGTCACCCAGGGGTGTACAGTATTCTCTGGAACTACAGAGGTGTGTGAGAGGGTACACAAAAGGATCAGTCAGAGTCTCAGAGCAGAGAAAGACTCCTGTCATCTCAACACAGTCACAGATATTGTGACATGTTGGAGACATACATTTCAGAAAGTTTTGTATAAAAGTATTCTCCTGGTTTATCCCCTATTCTTAATTTTGTAAAGGATTTTTAAAAGTGTTTTGTGAAGTTAGAGTATCTTTTAACTGATTTTGGAAAAATGCATTTGTCTGTTTAAGAACT
This sequence comes from Sander lucioperca, assembly GCF_008315115.2. Lineage (NCBI taxonomy): Eukaryota > Metazoa > Chordata > Actinopteri > Perciformes > Percidae > Sander > Sander lucioperca. Next base: position 15,772,972 of record NC_050180.1, read on the forward strand.
AAAAGTGACATTTAAATGAGGTTGAAGCCTGAAGCAAATTACTGGCGTATTTAGTACAACCAGAACAAATGCTAACAAACTACAGAAACTTTAAGAGTGCAGTGTGCCTTTTGAATTATCTGTTAATTTTGCACTTGCATACAACCATCTGGCAAGTCATACACATTGATATACAACTCCTTTTAAGTACACACTTTCAGGCTACATTCCTGAATTGTCTCAGCAATGAGCCATGGTTACCATATTTAGACCAAACCCCTTTAACATGAAAGAGAATTTTTACTGTAAAAACATGTGATTTTACTTTTGGCAGAGGATGTTAATGTTACCTTTCCCTCCTTTTGGTGTTGGTCAAAAGCAGCAATGAGCTCTTTGGCCCACTGGACCCTCTCTTGACTGGGGGAGAACTCTTCCTGCACAGCCTGGATCTGCCCTGGGTGGATAACCTGCTTACCTGCGCACACACAAACAAACACAGAAAGAAAGTGAAATATTCTAATGATAACAGCGGGCTTGCTGTGGATTCAAATAAAATTAAATACAATAGCCATTTGCACTAATGTTTTTACTTGTTGGCACAGAGCTGTCAATAACAGTTTGTGCCAATTATCCTCCCTGATTATAACAAAGAATATTTTTTTTAATGGAAACTGTTAAGCAAACAGCTGCATGGATGGAAAGATAAGAAATCTGACTATTGGGAGGGACTGGAGCTGGCACCGTTCCTGTGAGAGAGGAACCACAACACAGAGAGGCAATGAGACAGGAAAAACATGAAATACAGAAGACTAAATGTGTTTATGGGTCAGTATGGCAATTAGGTGAGTCAGAGGGCCAGCACAGGACCAGAAGACGCTGTGCACCATGAAGGACATCAAGTGTCTCCCTTCTGCTTGCAGCCCTGCTGTCAAACAGAAACTTTGCTGAACACTTAATTAGACTTTATGTGACGTCAAGAAGTCGTCAAGAACACAATACTGATGATGAGAGAACAACCTGACAGAGTCTGAGTAGACATACAGTCAAGTGAATCATTACAAATTGCCAAGAAAATCACATAAAATAAGACAATACATGTAGACCAAGTATTATATTTATAACCATGTTCAAACTAATGTTTTCATGCATCCGTACTAAAAATATTCTGTAAGTAAATCTGAGGAAGACATTTTATATTGCTTCTGTGCAATTTCTATAAAAGTTCATTGTCAGTGGTTGCATACCTTTCAGAAATGACATCTTATATCCAACTGAAACACAAGCCTAACATGGAGTTAAGGCTCTGTCTGACACAATCCCCCACCCTCCTGCTCCCACTCCTCAGTTAAATGTGGGCTAACGCCACAGACCTAATCCCGTGTACATTTGCAGATCAAACTTGTAGTGATAAGTTAAGGTTATGAAACGTCTGGTGAGAACGACAGCTCAGCGGCAGCCAGCAGGAACTGGACACTTTAGGGCTTAGCTCTGTCGCTGACAACAAATCCTTCAAGGTGGCCGAGCGGGCGGGCTGCACGAGCGAAACATTTTGCCCACAAGAGAGGAAGAGAGACGAGAAGGGGAGAGGACAGGAGAGGAAAGGGGAGGAGAGAACCCACTCCCTTCATCCAGCTTCACTCACCCCAGTTAATCTCAGAAAAACACACACAGCACTTACATAATCAACACACTGTAGTTAAAGGCTTGAACAATTACTATTGACAAGATAATTCAGTGACTTGCAACTTCTGATTAATAGACACATTTGAGTTATATGTGCATACTACAAAAAATGACGTGGCACTTGTTAGTGTGTCCACTGCGAATTCATGAATGTGTGTTTGTTTGTGTGAAGCAGAGAGACTATAACTGCACATTTTCTGTTGGACTCTCTGGACCAACAGCCTGAGGACTCCCCAGGGCCACGCTGGAGATGTGTACAAGGGTATGTATGTATGTATGTATGTATGTATGTATGTATGTATGTGTATATATGTATGTGTATGAGTAATTGTGCGTATGTTTATTTGCTGGTGCCTGTGCATCACGTTGTCTGCAGTACTTACATGGATATAAATAAAAAGGATATTTTGGATCTCATACCAATAATGTGAATCTGTTTTGATGCAACCACTTCTGTGTGTGTGTGTGTGTGTGTGTGTGTGTGTGTGTGTGTGTGTGTGTGTGTGTGTGTGTGTGTGTGTTTTGCATTCTATGCTGATAGAGGCAAGACTAGTCTGTACACCCTCCTCTGCCACCTGTTTTACTTCTGGGCTAAAGACAGGAGCATGTTTCCACACTGAAATTGGCACGCTTAAATATACTCAAAGAGGGTGTGTATGTGTGTGTGTGTGTGTGTGTGTGTGTGTGTGTGTGTGTGTGTGTGTGTGTGTGTGTGTGTGTGTGTGTGTATGTATGTGTATGAGTAATTGTGTGTATGTTTATTTGCTGGTGCCTGTGCATCACGATGTCTGCAGTACTTACATGGATATAAATAAAAAGGATATTTTGGATCTCATACCAATAATGTGAATCTGTTTTGATGCAACCACCTCTCTGTGTGTGTGTGTGTGTGTGTGTGTGTGTGTGTGTGTGTGTGTGTGTGTGTGTGTGTGTGTGTGTGTGTTTTGCATTCTATGCTGATTGAGGCAAGACTAGTCTGTACACCCTCCTCTGCCACCTGTTTTACTTCTGGGCTAAAGACAGGAGCATGTTTCCACACTGAAATTGGCACGCTTAAATATACTCAAAGAGGGTGTGTGTGTGTGTGTGTACGACAACAGGAGAATGACGGAGCGAAGAAACAGACAGGGTGACTCAGGTGCCCTCAGTTACAACCCATTGGTTCTCCTAAAATGCATCATTCGTGCCCTCCAGCCAATCCAAGCCTGCCATGTGGTGCTGGCATCTCATTGGAGGATTGCTATTTAGCAAAGTGCTCTCAGGCGAATGATGGGCAGGGTCCCGCGGATGGAAGTGAAATGCAGTCCCTGAAAGCAGAGTATTTTGTGGAACCGTTTTCTATTTCTTGGAGGCAAACACTTTTTGAAGGACCATTGAGCAACACAAAGTTTACTGCACATAAAACAAGGTGCTATAAAGAAAAGATGCCACACAATTGAATCCCCAAATTGAATGACTTTCTTTCCTAACAGATTTGATACCTGTCAAGGTTTTGCAGAATTTTGTACCACAGGAAGCACCGGGCATTTGTGTCTCACTAGTATGTTCCGTGCTCAGTGCTAATGGGTGCTATATGCAGCTTAGGTACTGCCAAGGTCAATTACAGCACAGGTAGAGGCTCTTGGCTGCACCGTATTATTGCTTAAGCACACTCGGGCCAGTAATAGCTACCAACTAAGATTATACAGAGTGCCCGTGGCTTGTAAGCCACTAATCCAGTGCTTTGAATGGTTCTGTTCCATATCAAATCTGACCATTTATTTCATTAACCGGCTGCTTCCATCATTAGCTTTTATACCTTTTGCCTCCTATAAACAACACCTCCAGCTTTCTTTTATGGATTACTGTTTGCTAAAAAAGATAACTCATTCTTATTCAAACAAATACAAACAGATTATATGGTTGTAATATATGCATACATTTGAGGAACCCTAAAACATAATATATAACCTATCACATTGCAACAGTGTGTAAATACTTCATTGCAGAACTGGAAAAAGATAAATGTTAAATTGTTCAGTGAAACAGTATAAATCATCTAAACAGGAAGATATCTGCACGACCATAGCTCACACACACACACACACACACACACACACACACACACACACACACACACACACACACACACACACACACACACACACACACACACACACACACACACACACACACACACACACACACACACACACACACACACACGAATAGAGGTGGCAAATGAGGTAATCTGGAAAATAAGTCACTGTATAAGACAGCAAGAAGCTCTCCTACAAGATGATTTGATGGTGTGAAGTGCAGGTAACGTGCCTCTAGGCCAGTGCAACATGGAGATTGTGCTCTGGGATTTATACAGAGCCAAAAATGTGTCAAGTCCTTTTTTCATCCATTTCTTTCCAGTGTGAAAGCTGGCTTATTGCTGACATTGTTCTGTTTCACTGATCTTGCATTCGATGAAAAATTATCCAAACATTACAATCTAATAAATTAAACATTATATTGTTACTACTTTTTTTCCCTTTATTTTGACCCAGACCATAGTGGGAAATGCATCAGATTTTGAAATGAGCAGTCTTCAAGGGATGAAAATACCAGAATAAATATATTGCTGCAGCAAAGGAAGAATGACTGGAATATCCACTTTGGAACAGCCTGTCCTGCCTTCTGTGGTCTCTTACATGCACTCTGCGGGACACACACACACACACACACACACACACACACACACACACACACACACACACACACACACACACACACACACACACACACACACACACACACACACACACACACACACACACACACACACACACACACACACACACACACACACACACACCGTTGCCTGGCTACAGACACACACAGAGCACTGTTAAAATAGATGCTACCGCTACTTTTACTCCCTTTTAATCATACTTGCACACACGCACATTTGCACAGGAGAAGGTACGCACGGAAGTGCACAGACACAAATAAATTCATAATGGGCATAACAGAAATGTCAGAAAAGCATTTAAGGATGGCAGTGTTGTTCACTATTCACTTCAGCAGCACCTGAAGTGCTAAAAAAAAAAAAAAGAAGCAGCCAGTTTAGACACTTTTGAGGGATACCTTCATTACAATGAACAATAAAAGTATGTTGATGTCAAATGAAAAGCCAGATGTCTGCATGCTCACACTGTTTTAAACCACATTTTATAACAATTATCAACCAACTCATAAATCCTATTTTCACTTGGACCGTAGGAAGAGCAAGACTGAGTAACAGAAGAATAGAAGGAGAGAAAATGAAATGTTGAATTGCCTGAATGCAGCTTGCAACAGGAAGTTGAGGGAAGACATATGAAAAAGGGAAGAATGTATGGGAAACACATAAAGCATAAAGTCAAAACGATGTGATGCAACTGCAGAAATCAGAGGTATTGGGGGTGGACAGACATGTTGATCTTTAAGTGACCTTAGTTAAATGGGACAGGGGCAGATTTGAGACCCAGATAGGTCAGGAACTTTACCTGTAAAGCCCATGAGAGCTCCCTCTCTGGCCTGTCGCCTCAGCCCCTCCACATCTTTGTAGTCAATGTAGACCAGGTCGATAGCCTGCAGACCAAATGCTTTGGTGGTCACAACCACCTTCTGCCTTGCATAAAGGAGCTCCCTGGCATCTTTAGTCCGTGTGGCACCTTGAGAACAAAATATAGGTGTACATTCACATCATGTAGGTCAAAAAAGGGGGATTGACCTCTCAGAAACGCTTTTACAGACAGGCATATTTTACAGTACAATGTTCTCTGCCACAAATCCAGAAAGAACGAATGAGATAATAGCACATTTGTGGACAAGCAATTGTGAGAAGGTTAAGCAGAAGGTGTAATAGCTACCTATGCTGGCACAGAAGTCATCAGAGCCAAACACTACGCCGTCATGGTGTAGACCGGCGCTGGGAGCAAGTCGACGGATTTCCTCACAAACCACCTGGAGAGAATATATACTAGTATAATACAGGCTGACTAAAGTGACACAGGTGTAAAAAGGGCGAAAAATGTTTGACATGTTGGCACAAATGCTGCTGTGTAAATCTAATTATAGTCCAATATTCCAACAGTAGTAATACAGTAAATTAGTTTTATTTTTTAAATGGCAGTGAAATACAAGTACCTGTACTGAAAATGTCAAACAATAACAAGTCCAATTGCTAAGACAAGACTACTGGCCACAATTATTATTGAATGAAGAGGAAAAAATCTGGAATGTGATTGTCTGTGGTGAAACAATAAGAATGTGTCTCTTGGCTTTTGTTGGCCTCCAAATTAATTCCACCACTAGCTGTGCCACAGCAATCTTTTTTTTCCGTGCTTGTAACCTGGGGTTCAGTCTGGGCAAAGATACAGGGTGTTCTCAAGAAAGCACACAGAGGCACCCCCTGCCATCAAAACACACACATGTACACACTGACAACCACAGTCACAGAATAAGGATGGGAAACTGAAAGACAAATCAAAAGAAGGAAGGACAGCTTGTTTCTCCCCAAATGCCCAAAACCATGCCCTTTTCCCCATGTAGCTGAAGGTCGTGCTGTACTATAACAGGAACTGCTTTGATGCTTGCCAAAATATCATTAAGAACTTTTTTTCAATATGATATTAAAACAGTTCCAATTAAAAAATATCAGCGTGTCTGGAGAGGGATAGAGAGACACACACGCAGACAGACACAAAAAAAGGCTCATTTTGAGAGACTGTCCAAAAGCTCTGAAACCCTTTCATTTTGGACACGTGGAGTGCTCCGCTCGCTGATGCAGTCTTTAATCTAAAGTGAACAATGGACAAACAGCAAAATGTCTTACGCAGGCAGTTTTGTTTGTAATTTACCTTAAAATTAAGCAGGCCCACAGCGGTTTCCACAAAGGTGACCAGACGAATGGGTTCTGTCAGTGCCCGTCCTTTCAAGTTGTGCTGAAACCTGTCAACAAACTAAGCACACAGGGACAATCTTATGCACAACTCATTAACAACACCCATAGTATGTGTAAACAGAAAACAATGAAGCTCCAAACAATCACAATAAATTAATTTGTTCTCGCTACTTTGTAAAGTCATTATCGTCCCATTCATAACATGTCTGTGCTTTGGTGGTGCAGCTGCTGTTCTCTACAGCATTTGCTGTTTTGAAAATACTTTTCAGACTTGTGATCAAGATTGAATCAATTTTTTATATTCTGTATAATATGCACAGATCTTTAAATGAAAATTCTGTTACTGTATTTTTGTTCAAGTCAAGTCTGCTCCTCTGTAGAAATTGTGGTAAAATGCAGCTGCCACCCTCAGTGGACTTATCAATGCATTATTAGTTATATGAATGAGAAAAACAGAAAACTCACACTGACATACTGAGCTATTGAGTCAAGAGTGAATTTAAAAATTGGGAGAAGAAAATGTTAAGCAGTAAAAATACGTAAATGATATGACACATCTTTCAAAACCCACTGTGGGGTAAGAGACTGAGAGGAGAGAAAAGAAATCTTAAGGTGCAAAAACTCACTTTTAGTATGAATCTTGACACCTTTATTACCTGCACTGTAGCCGTTTCAGTCCTTACTCAAAAACACATCTATGTGGGTTCAAATAGCGGAGAGAGCGAGCACAGGAGAGCAGCAACAAAAGCGGGTGAAATGAAATATTTTACAATATCACCAGGGTTCCCCCTTCGTCTGAAGTCTTCTGCTCTACCTTCTTTCACAGGATCCGCACAACTACAGCATGTGCTCCCCTGAGAGAGTATGCACATGTAAATGCAGACATGCACGCACGAGCACATGCATACACAGGGCAAACCAAAGAAGAAACAAAATACAGAAAAGGAGAGAAGAAACAAGATTTGGGATGTCTTTGAGTGTGTTTTACTCCTACATTATTCTGTTTTGTGTCCCCCCCTCCATGGCAGGGAACAGGGAGACTTGAGCAACAATCAGACTGTGATGTGACACTTTGCTGAGGCCTTTATTCTGCACGACTCCTGCTAATATGCAAGCTCACCTAAGTAAGGCTTTAAAACCAAGTTTAATTCTTTGAAGACCAAAGCATTTACATTTTTTCCAACAGACCAGTTCACAGCTAGCCCTGGACTGCCAGTGGGGTAGCCCAAATTCCAAAATCTATCATCTGGAAACACACAAAAGCCCCCTCCGTCAGATATTTCCTTTCAAAGCCAGTCAAAAAAAAAAAAAAGGGGGGGGGGGAAAGAAAAGAAGAGGGCGCAAAAACTCAGAGCAGAAATGTCTAACTCCATGTCCCCCCTTCCTCTCCTTTTTCTCGCTCCCTCTTTGACACACCAGGAAAAAGACAGATATAAATAACCTCAGGTATAACACTGCTATTTTTCTAAATGAAGAGCAAAACAACCCATGTGCTCACACTCACCACTCTTGTTCTCAAAACTGAAAGAGTGGGCCTCCATTGAACGATTTCATAAAAAATAGGGGCAATTTTAATCATCTCTCCATTCAATCTCAGTTGGATAAATCATATCTGAGAGATTTGCATAAATACAAACCATCAAAGACTTTTCATCTTCAAAGAGGTTTTCAAGACCCAATAGGCTTTGTACTGTAATCATCTGAGGTCACAACCCTGTGGGAGCAGGGCTGCTATGGCAACATAAAAACTAACGCTGGGGGCTTAGCATAATATCCCCCCTCCTTCGCGAACACAGGAAGGGGTGGGGGGGTCCGATCAGGGAGTGTGAAAAGAGGGTGTAGATAAACCTATTTCTGTGACAGAGGAAAGTAGATAGATATGGCCCGTTGTGGGGAAACCTAGCTGATATTACACACAGAGATTACCACCACGACACTGTGCCACGCAAACCCCAACAAGGCCGCGGCGAGCCGAGCAGGCTGTTTGGATTCTGCTGGAGGAAAACAAATGACAGCTCAATGCGACACCGCTGGCTAAAGAGCCTCCTAGCCTCTCTGATTACATGTTTCGGTCCTGCTTATTCTCCTATTCAGCTATTAGACATTTTTGAGGGCCTGATTTACACTGCATAAGAGGTACTAGTGCTTGCTGATTGTTCCTGTAGAGCATATACAGCAACCATTAGCTGCCAATGGCTCTCAAAACTAGGACCCTTTAAGATGGTATTCACTACTGAATAAAAAAAAAAGTAAAAGAAAGAAAAAAGAAGAAATAACACCTCTTCTTGCCATTCAAAGCCACGCTACAAACAAGCCCTCTGACAATTTCACCACCCAATCATGAAAAGAGAAGGAGGGAGGGATGGAGCTAGAGAAAGGAGGCTATAGTGGGACAAGTTTCAATTAATTTTCTTCAAAAGGGGGCCAGATTAAATGTTTCCGGCCTGCTGAAGTGTTCATTTCACAGAGGGGAAGCGGAGAAAGGGATGAGGGGAGGGGACAGGAGGAGGAGTAGAGGAGGAGGAGCGGGACAGGGTGCGATTCTTTCGGTCCCAGTGCACACCAAATAGTGTGGTGGGCAAAGAATGCACACGGCTCCGAATCTGTGTGAGAATTGTCCTCAGACAAAGGAGGGAGTTCCGCCTGTTATAGCCCAATAAGGCCTGTCAGTCACACAAGGGTTGGGGGAGAGGAGAAAGGCAGAGCTAAAGATTTCCACACAAAGAGAAACAAGCAAGTCCATCTTTTAGCGACAAATCAGTCTGGAGGTTCCTGTGCTAATATCAATAAAAAAAGGGAGAAAAATAAACAAGTGAGGGATTTACTGCGCTGCCTTACAAGAGTGGAGAGAATCAGACATATGCTTACAACACAGACGTATGAATGTGCACACAGAAAAGCATGTGTAAAGAAGACAGAGAAAGTTTGAGGGACAAGATTAGATGAGCATACATGAATGAATTAATGTCCCATCCAGAGCCACAGACTTGACTGTTTCAGGAGCACACATGCACCTGCTGATGCAGAAACACCCTGACAAACACACTGTAAATCCAATGTGCAAACAGATTTACAGTGCACTCAGTGTTTTTGCAACAAAGCTTTAGTATGACAAAAAAAAAAAACATAAGCAGGCAATTACTTAATCACTTTATAGCTCTTAACGGACTGACTGGGATTTTCAGCATAATAATAATAGTGGATGATTTTCAAAAAGAAAAAAAGGAAAGTTAATGCAGAATAAAATTGACTTAAGTGAGGAAAAGTAGCAAAGGGAGAAACGGCTGAGCTTAGGGAGAGAATTAGTGAACACCTGTCAGCAATTATACTTGGAAGAAAGAAAGGGCAGCAGGAAATAGATGTGTTCTAATTAAAACCACTAGTTAAAAACTTCCTGCTCCTGCCCCAAGACCATGTATGAGTGTATATAGATGTGTGTGTGCATATGTGTGCGTGTGTGTGATCGGGCGTTGTAACACTGAGGGAAAAGCCAGACAAGATACCCTCCTTTCAGCCCTCTCTCTTTTCTAAAACAATCTAAATGTCTCCTCTTGTGTTATCACCAGAACACAGTTCTGAATGTGTGTAGCTTGACACAATTATAAAAGCTTAAACAATGCTCAGGTAAACTGCTTGAGTGTATGCAAAGAGAGAGAAAAAGTAAAATAAACGTATTTAGCTAAAAGTACTTCAATACAGCACCTTTGAACTGTATTCAGACACAAACAGTGAAAGGGGCAGACAGTAACCTGGTTTCTCCTGTTAAGTGAACCATATGGAGCTGATCAGAAAGGCTTGCATTAATGATGTCACTGTCTCCTGACCTTTTGGGACCTGACATCCGTACAGCGCCCCTTTATAGAAAGCCAGAGGGATGGCCAAGCCCAGACTAGAGCACACGCCCAGTCAGTATGGACATTTTGCAATTTATAAAAACAACAATTGGGAACAATATTAGTGGGCAATGCACTGCAATTGTTTTAACAGTTTGTGTGCAATTATCAATAACCATTGTAAGAATGCAAAAGCTTGTAATATTTTACATCAAATCTGGTCTATCAGGTTGTGATACATGTATGAAGACTTTTAGTCAGAGACGTGACAGAAGACCTTTAAGTACCAAGTCTAACCCTGGATTTCCACCGAATGCGGAATGGCTGCGGACCGGCTCCGCTGCGTGTCAGCTCCTTGCTCCGCCATCCGTCAATACCCACCAGGTCCGGATTTGTTGTGGCACAGCTGCGGCCATGACTGACAGCTGAAGTCACAAGGACCCACTAGATCTTGCAAATTCAGGTAGAATAGAACCACAAAACCAACAACAGTTTGTTTCCATCCAGAGGAGTAGAGGGGAAACAACTCTGTGCTGTGTTTTCAAGGTGTAGTGCAGGGAAATATGATCCGCCGGGAGCATGGTGTGTTTTATTTTGAAAATTAACCAGATGTTTTATTTTGTTTCTGTGCTCGACTTCCTGTCCCGCACTATCCGCCGTGTGCTGAATTGCTGCGGAGCTCTCCGGCGTCCAGCAAAAACAGAAGCTCCGGGTATCTGCTCCGGAGGGCTGCGGATCGCCGGAGCTGTGCCGGAGTCGGAACGCAGCCATTCCGCAGCCGTTCCGCAGTCAGTGGAAATACACACATAGACTTTAATGGAAACCTAATGACTCCACCGCCGTTCCGGAGCGGGTCCGCAGACGTTCCGCAACCGGTGGAAACTGGGAGTAAGGCAACTGGATTTGCATTCTCACTTGCTTATGAATTTGCAAAACAAACATATTTACTTTCAAATATCAGTGTGTGATCTTCCTCATACACAACTGACAAGATAGCCTTTCGACTTAATATTCAAGAATATTCAAAGGTGTGCATGAATAACGGAATTCATCCACATGCATGTTTGCGGCATATTTTTTTTATTCATCATACCTGTGCTTTAAGTTTGATTAAATTAATTCTTAGCCACAATGGACACTGTTCAAGGCAGTTCAGCAGTGGCAAAAGGCACCGTTGTGTTGTTACAGAGAGCTATCGGGCTTCTGAAGCTAATCTGAAGAAATGTCATCTGTTTCTTGAGCAGCGGCCAAGAAAAACACTCTGTCTGTCCCTGAGTCCTGCCACAGGGATCGATTCCCACTTTTACTGGGAAATGGAAAAGTTTGTTATGATTGCTTTGAAGATTCCCGTGGTTTCCTCTTACTTCATGAGTTTGTGCAAGAGCTCCACTGTGTTTTTTAAAAGACAACCAGAGGTGAAAGAGAGAAAAGTCAAGGGTATTTTTTTGTCTTGTTTAGTTTTTTTTTACATGTATTTCAACTTTGTGTTTCGTTTTGTTTTTTTAGGAAGTGGTTACATATCGTTCGTAAAAAAATATTTCTGATTATTCCATTCAGCCTTCTTTGACCTAAAAAAAAAAAAAAAAAAAACATTACAGGAGCACTTATAAGGTGGGCCAATGTCTTGAACTTACCCACTGTACCTCCTGCATGTCCTCCACTTTGGGCAACATGATGGCAGGAGGGAGAACCTCAGCCTGCAGGATGACCTGCAGGTCAGCCTCAGCTAAGCCACTGGACACTGAGTTCACCCTCACACACTTCTCTGTCCGGCCCAGGTCCAGTTCTGCTAACATCCTGGGAATGGTCTCCCTGGCCTCTGTCTGTAGCACAGGAACATAAACCACATGATTATTTCATGTGATGCGTCTGGTCAGACTGCACTTTTAAATCACTAATAAAGAGTTTTTAAGATTCAAAACGGTACATTTTAAAAGCTAGTTACTGTGAGAAATGACTACCCAAGAATATATGGGAAAAAAAGCTAAATGGAGCAAAAAATAAAGGTTGAGATTTGGTCTAGCTCCATTGAACATTTACAAGAGAAAAATGGATGTATTCAAATCAGTTCCATTCACCAAAATAGTACTGGATAAATTGCAATAAAAGAATGCAATAAAAGTCAAATTTCCTCCCAAGGAAATGTGGCTACATAAATTATATTGACCATTAAGCATGATCATAAAAATAAACAACACATTGCAGACACAAATAATGTGTCATATGTGTGGGCGGTTGACAAAGTCAATCTGGAAAAAAAAATATGAAGATGAAACATTAACATAAAAAAAATAAAATAACACCTGAACTCTCTTGACTGCAGTTTATCTATATACAGTATGACACAAATCCACACAACATAGGCTGCACACTCAACTTTGCTCTCTCAATGCAGGCATTGTATGAGCTGAGCAGGAAGAGAGATGAGGAGGATGTAAAAAAAAATCAAAGAGAAGCCTACAGTCCTAACTTCTATCAGTAACACAGTAGCACACGCCGCTTTATTCAAACCAGATGCTGGGCTACGGGAACGGAGAGAAAGAGGGATGGAATGGGGAGAGAAGTCCGGCTAGTGAGAAGAGAGAGGCTCTCTGGGAGAAATGTGGTCCGAGTTAAGCAGCATGAGGAAACGGTAGCTTAGGAGTTGTCAGGTCAGATCAGAGGCTGGGGCCTTTGAGTGCTTGCGCGCGCACACGTGTGTGTGTGTGTGTGTGTGTGTGTGTGTGTGTGTGTGTGTGTGTGTGTGTGTGTGTGTGTGTGTGTGTGTGTGTGTGTGTGTGTTCTTGTTTAACTATTGTCGTGGGGTCCAAAAACCGGGAATACAGTATACTTGTGGGGTCCGGACAGCTTTGTGGGGCCAAAATGCTGGACCCCACAACTTCAAAGGGCTGTTTGAGGGTTAAGACTTAGTTTTAGGATTAGGGTTAGAATTCGGTTATGGTTAGGGTAAGGGTTAAGGTTAGGCATTTAGCTGTAATGGTTAAGGTTAGGGTAAGGGGCTAGGGAATGCATTATGTCAATGACGGGTCCCCACAAAGATAGTGAAATGCACTGTGTGTGTGTGTTGTGGAGATGCTCAGATTGGGGGACCCCCCCCATTTCCATTTAAACTACTAAAAAATTCTCTCAAACAAAAAATACTCTTAAACTGACACCGAGTGGAATATTTAAACAAGCTGTTCATTAGAAGACCGATCTCAGAAGTAATGTGGGTGTGTGCATGAAACAGAAACTGTAGACAGATATTACATGGAGAGCCCATACATCACAATCTCTAGTAAAAACTAAAGTGGACTACAGTCAATAGGTTCAGTTGTATGAGAGCCGTCTCTTAAGGGTCACGGGACAGCTTCTGAGACAAAACAGCCCTCGCTCTGATCTCCTGGAATGCAGAACTGTACTTGATATTATGAACACCCCTCCAGTATCAATAAAATATGGTATCAAAGTACATATCAAAGATTTGCTCGGATTTAATAGGGGTCATGAGCAGGCTGGACTGCTGTGTGTCATCTATGTCTGTCTTTCACCTCATTGAATGAGACAAGAGGGATTGTCACACCATATGATGAGGCACTGTGATCTTTGACTAAGTTTGCTGTAACCTCTCTGTTACTCTGGCTTACTGTCGCTCTCATAGGCCAAGTTAGACCCGTAACTGTACCGCGGTAACTTAAAACGGATGGAGCGATTTACGCAGACATAATTCACTATTCATAAACCTGCTACTTGGTGGATTAAATTCTGTCTGTCCCTCCCCAGTTCATGGTGACTGGAGAAAATTGATCTGTGTGAACCGCTGGCTGCCTCATAATGCCAGGAGCCACATTGATCCCTGACCAAACTAAATAAATAGCAATTCAGAAATGATCAAAAAGCATGGTTTATAACATTCACAGATCAAATAGACTGGAGAGGGCCGAGTCTCCCGCTCCAACCTCAGCCTGATACTAGCAGCCTACATGTATAAAATCCTTTTAATGTAACCAGAGACCGCTCATCGCAAGGATTGTCTCCTGCACTTTTCTCCTTTTGCAACGGTATTTCTGAAACCATGACGTCAGGAACGGCTAAGGAGAAGGCCAGATCACTGTGCACTATCCTTTCTTTTATCTCCCTCTCTCTCTGTAAAGTAAGAGAGAGATATTATTACGCCAGACACCTTGACCCCTATGGGTTCCGCTACTCCGAGCTTGAATAAAGCCCTTTGAAAAGGAGAAATTTTACATTAATGGACAGCCATCCAACAAGTTGCTTCAAAGCTCCCTCCCCAATCACCTGGTGTCCCATGGAGAGCTCGCCCCAATGTCAGCTCCATCCCTCTTTGATTCCCTCCATCATCTTCATCATTAGAAGCTGACACACAGGCAGGCAGGTGGGCGAGCGGTTGGCCATGCAGGCAGGGCCTTCGAATGCATAGATGCACACGAGAAGCTTTTCAAAAGGCAGAGAGGCTGACCTTCCAAAGAGCGAGGTCAGCTCCTTAACACACAGCCTGAGCCTCGATGCTCAGGATCCTACAGAGTGCTGTGTATACGTGACACAGCATGGCTACTGCCTTGTAGACACCACATCAGACTGTTGCGTCCAAACTGATGTGTGTACAGTCCACAGCGGGACAGCCTTCCTCTCCAGCATCAGATCATGGATGTCCAGCCCTGCCATCATGCAGCTTGAAATGAGCAACGTCAAACATCGCCTCTGGACAGACTCTGGATGTAGACTCGCACTCTCGGTCCCTTTATCCAATTTAAATTAGATCTCAGGACAATGCTTGTTAGTGTATATACTGGACAGAAAGGAGGAAAAATAAAAAGGTCTCCATGAGATGAAATGTGTATTAGAAAAGGCATAAGACGGGGTAGATTCAATGTTTCTAGAAATTAAAACTTGTGGGTATCACTTGCCTGAAAAACAGCAAAATACATTAGACTAATGGCATAAATTAGGATCATTTACAACATTAACAAGTCAGTGTTTTTCGTCTGTCTGCATTCTCAAAAAACACTTATGTATGTAGAGCGCAACTTTCATCACTGACAAGGTGCCTTCAAACAGTATAGTGCTGTGTCTTTTATTCTGAAAGTATATATAGTCCTGTGTGAAAAGAGTGGGAAACAAAATGAGAGTAGGTTGTTTTTCCTTCTTTTGGCGTTTTGCATCCTGCTGTGCATCTCGCGATGCCATTTAAAATGAGCTGTAGACTATCGCTGGTGAAGGCTGCTTGCCTGAAGTGTGACTGTGTACGCACTTGTTCGTCTGTCTGTGTGTTTCGGTGGGTGTGTGTAAGCAGGCTTCAAGTCATCGCGGATGGGTTTTGACAAGTGGCACGCTGCCCTACAGTAAGCTAGAGTGAGATGACAGACTAATTCAGGCTACATTGATAACTGAGACGTAGCAGAAGGAGATTCAGGCCTTCACTCTTGTCAGTTGGAGGCACACTGTGGTATCCGTTATCCTGTCAGGGCAGACAACAAGACATGACTAGCAGGATAGAGAAGAAGGAATTTGTAAATAGTGAAACCTGCTTGTCATTGTTGGTCAAAACTGACAGCCGGAGATGGAAGAACATCTAGTTATTACTCACTATTTGTTCACTTTAATTAGCCATGAAAATATCTCATTACAGCTCTTTGGTTACAGTTCATTACAAGCTGCATTGCAATGTTTTGGGGAAATTAATTCCCAAGGCTATGTATCCATTTTGATGGAAAAATGAAGGTAAGTTCCATCATTCAGTATCTTCACATATATAATCTATTCTCTGCAGAATTACAATTATTTTGTTCATTAGTGATTATGCATCAGTTGGTTTCCTAGTGATTTATGTCTCATTTGCAACTCCCAGTACAGCTGTCTCCACCAACATAGTCTGTCTAATTTACGGTTTGCCCAGACTACTCACAACAACTAACACAGGAATTATTACGCTTCACTTGACATCTCTCTATTAGCTTTCTTTTAAATCAATGATTCATTTTTAGATGGTTATTTTTTATTATTATTATTATTATTATTATTATTATTATTATTATGGTATTTAAGTGACTAACATTTGGCTTTATTTCTGAGCTTTGAAGTGCATGAGCTGGAGGGCATTTTAGAAAGAAGGTGTGAAAACACAACAAGTGAACTGCAAACATGTGTCTTGAGCCCATATGTGAAAAGAACAACTAATTACATGACAACAAATGGCCAATGACACATGAATTTGTGTTAGAAGTAATAGAATACAATTAGGTTTCAAATAGCTAGCTGGGGTCTGATTACGTCAATGTGCCTTGCCATTAAGACAGAAAATTTAAATCAAGTAACATTCTTGCAAAATAAGAAGTATAGCATTGCTGTGAGGCAACATCTGCTCCATTCCTTTCCTCCTCCTCCACCAATTCTTTAATGTTTTCCTCTCCTCGTGGCCTTCTCCATCATCACTCCTCCTACTGGGGTTACTCTCCGAGTGTTGCGTTGCGCAGCCCACGTAGCACAGAGCGGCTCTGCCAGTGAAAACACAAGAGTGTAACAGGATAATGCGAGAGGGAGAGAGGGCCTCTCTGTTCTCTACGTCTCAGCATTTTCCGATCCCTCGCTCGGCCTCAATCCTTGCCCTTAACCCATGGTATCTGGATCAGCTGCATGAGAGTGTGTATCAAAAGTTACTCAAAAGACCTGAGAAAAGCTCAAATGTAATCTATGACTTATATTGATATCTAAAAACACGTGTGACGTGAGAATAAATGTTTAAAACTTTCACTCCTTCAAATCCCTCCACTTTCTATGTGCTCCAACAACGGACAAGCCCTCTCCACTCCTGAGCAACGAACGCTAATCGCAGCGCTGTCATCACTCTCTTATGCACCCTGACCTCTCGTTCGCCGATCATACCCTCCCAAAGGACTCCAATCGATACCTGACACATGACACTTAACACACACATACACTGTGACAGACAGTGAGGTTTGTATTTGAAGAGCTTTCTGATCTGGCTGGGACAGGGTCTATTTTCTGGCTGAGCGGCTCACATCCCGTTTGTGAGTCTTGGCAGCCTGACTGGGAGTTTCTTTCGAGTCTCCTGGGTCCTCTGAGGTGTTGAGCGCCCAAGTATACAAGCACACGCAAACAAGAACATGTAAATACACGGATGTAAATACACGCACACACTGACACACACTAAATACGAATGTTCAGTATTCATAATTCAACTGGCTAACATTATTTCCCAGGAGCTCTTTCTGTCAAGAGTTTAGTCATTTGAATCCACTTAAATGGAGAGCAGATCTTTCAGTGTCCTCTGGAATAACACAGTGAGCATTGAACTGAGGTCATGTATCAGTTGACAGTTGGCTGCATAATTTATGTTAAGTTGAAAATCTCTGGTGTCAGGCACAGTTCATGCATAGACCATAGCTCATATATTGACTGCACTACAGCCAGAAAAAGTTAATAGGCCGTAATATTGTCACCCACTCTACAATGTACCATCTACTCTTCCCACAGCTGCTCTCACTGTAACTACAAACGCCCATCTCCGGACAGGAGAATGACCAAAAAAAGGGGAATGAAATGAGGGAAAAAAAGTTTTTTATATCAGTGTGCACATCCACCTGACATAAGGTTAAACAGTCAGGGTTAACAACTGTATGAAAGAACCACTACCACAAGTAACCATTAGTTTCTCAGTCGCTAATGAAAGAACTCAAAGCAAAAGTAAAAACAGAGAACGCCTTTTAGTAGAAGAATTGGAAATATTCCAAATGACAAGTAAATATGATTTTCCACACAAAAACCTTTCACTTTCCTGTTGTAATTTTGACAATGTGAAATTGTCAACTCAATAGACCAGATGCAAACTTGGCCCATAATCTCCTTTTCTTGCATAAGAAGTTAAAGTTACTATTAACTACAAGGGGTCCATGACACCTGTACCTTATAATACAACAGACCTACAATAAATGCTACCTTTTTGAAGGTTGTTATTCTTTGTCGAGATTGTGGCAAAGAGGTGTTGATTTACCTAACTAATTGCTCAAATTGCTGCATAGGACTGCATGTTGCCCCTTGATGTCCAACCGGGAAGATTATTGGTAATAATTATTAGTACTTTCACTAGCTTTCATGTCACGCAGTATAAAGCACCTATTGTTACAGGCAGCAGTTTTTATTAATGAAAGGAATTATACAAATAACATCTGCAATCTCTGTTATCACATCCATGTACTCATAAAACTGTAAAATCCAGTGAGCCCAATAATAATTAATAAAGTTATTTTAGATGGTTTATACACCTTCAGGTAAACAAATAGTATATAAACTAATTTTAAGCACTAACAAATAGTCCTGCTTCTTTAATGTTCTGATAGTGAATGCAGGAGACTGGTCATACTTGACTGATTTACAGTGAGCTGCAAACGGCAACAATACGTGTATGTGCTTGCGTGCATGTGCATTTGTGTGTGAACGTCTGTCCATATGTGTCTATATGTGCACACTTGCCTGTGTGTGTATGTTTGTGTTCTGCATGTCTTGTGTATTTGCAGGGGCGTGCTGGTGTGCAAGAGGTGCTCCCCGTTGTGTCGGCCGTGCCACCATGCCATCTGGAGAGGAAATCGAGTGTGAAGTACAGTATAGTTTGGGACCAAGCTCCGTGGCAGCGTCTCAGCAGTTAGTTCATTAGTTCCAAACTTCCAGGGATTAGGGGAGAATCTCTACGGCAGGGAGGCAGGGGGGAGTCAGGGAAGATGGAGGGACCCATGTGGGGAAAAGAGAGGGAGAGAGAGAAACACCAGGAGGAATACTGGACCATAGGGCACTAAGAGACAGAGAGAGAACATGAGAGAGAGAGATAAACAATCTTAACCCTGAGGACCCTGGCGAGGGGAGATGAGCGAGAGAGAGGGACAATGAAAGAACAAGACAGCGAGGGAGAGAGGAGGAGAGAGGACAGGTGTAGCCGTCAGTTCCGCTCCGGGGTTTCAACCTGCCCTCCCTCTTCCTCCACCCCACTGATCATACAGATATGATGATATGTGTAAGAGTGTTAGAGCAGTCAGCCTTATCTTTCCTCCCCTCTCTCTCGCTCTCCTCCTCCTTCTCCTTCTCTCCCCTCTGGGTCTGTGGCGACAGTTAGCAAGCTCTGGGTGGCTCCTACCCTTTACTCCTTTTCTCATCTCCCTGCCTCGTAAGCAGCCAGCATTACTGCCAAGATGGAACGCAGACATTTTTGGAGTCAAAGCGGCAGGCAATTAAAGCAGGCGCTGCCGGATTTCAATTTTCAAGGGGAGGGGGTGGACTGACCTTCATGGCATACCTTTTTGTCATGAATATCCTTCCCTGTTTTAAGGTGAATGTCACAGATAATGAAAAGAATACATTAATGACCAAATAATAGGAGGATGGTTGTGGGCAGTAGCCCCATTTAAGGCCTATCCATGCACCCGGTAACTAACCTCGCATTTCACCTAAGCCATTGTTGCCTTTATCAAAACAGTGGTTCAGGATGGCATTTAACAAGCTCAGTCTCTGCTTTGCTCCATTTCTTTGATTCAGTTGGTCCCAGAACATATCTTAATCTGGCATACTAGGAGGTCAGGTTAGGGGTAATACTTTTAAATTACCGTCAGGGGCTCTACATTTTTCAATTCAGCTGGGTATTTACTGACACAAGCAGATGCAAAGTGTCCAGCAACATGTGCATCTGATTTGCATGAAGTGTGGCAATGTGAGATCTTTACATTCAATTTATTTGGCAGTTGCTTTGGTCCAACATGACTTACAATAAGTGTTTTAAAACTCAAAAGTAACATGAGCCAGATGTCATCAAAATATGAAACTGCAATCATTCCAAATGAACACTTTCAGAGTTTTTAGAGACCTAAAGTGCTTAGGGATGCATGGCAGTGCTTCCGTTGCACGGCATCTGGATTCTCGCGATATCATGAGATCACGCGATAATAACATATCACCCAAAAATCCATCTTGTCAGGCTTTAAATAATGAGTTTGTGTCCGAAGCACCGTGGTCCGGACCAATCAGCATCGTGTGAGAAGCAACTGGCAGCGACGGCAGTGGTTCAGGTGTGACAACACAAAGAGGCAACGTTCAAAACAACAATGACGGCTCCTAAAGAGGTTAGCCTAGATGCTGCAATAGCATAATTTATATCAGAACTGGAGAGTATTTCTTTAGTGAAAGAAGAGCAAAGAACGGTGTTTGGGCTCGGGCTTGTTTGTATTTCTTTAAACCAATCGCAACAATCCTGGGCGGCGCTAAACTGAACAGGAACACCATAAAATATATTGCATAACTTCAAACACATACTTCCTCAGTGCAGGCTTTTAACAGATTTGGACAAATGCATTTTGACTGTTCAACACCTAAAGAGGGGGAGCAAATCCTTGGTAAATATTCCCCTGTGTATGTAATAAAGAAGACAAGATTTGTTTTTGAAAACAGAATTTTCAAAACATTGAAAAAGTGAAAAAAACATTTTAACAACAAATTAATTTCAAAACGTTATAATGAATATCCAAAACAAATCTTAGCAGTATTCCTGCCACATACACAAACAAGAAGCACTCATTCAAAAGTTAAAAAAAATAAACATGTCTTAAGGGAAGGTATAACTACACAACAACCCCCATGGATTTCCAATTGCCACAATGGAGAAAGAAGCTGAGAGTGTGGGAAGTGAAGAAAGGGTGCCAGTAGGAAAGGTACATTATGTTATCGAGTAAATAACTCATTTTTATATTACACAGTATGACCTACAAACACATAATAGGTTACAGGATTGTTGCACACTGTGTCTGCATCTTTTAAAGCCAACATGGACCTATGGTGTCAAAAACGTTTTTGCTTATACTGTGAAGTGCTGATGTAGCCAGATTAAAGAATGAGAAAGTAATGGGATTAATAGGCAGGGAACTATTGAGGTACAATTCTATTTTCTAGAATGTATTGTTGGTATTGTTTGAGTGCTACTAGTGGAAGACCGAGAGGTAAGCGTGATAAGGGATAGGACATGCTAATGTAATTTTCTCCTTTATTTTTAACAGAATGTACTGTACCAGGGCCTCCTGTACATATACAACTAACCAGCTTATTCCTAACAGAGGAAATGCCTTTGAAAAGGCAAGAACAAAATGAATCACATCATATTCAAAATTCACAATTGTCAATTTTTTTCCTGCACACTCAGACTTTAAACTTTAAAAGTTGTAAGTAATGTCTTATGTTTTATGTGAAATAAGTGGGTTGGTAAACAAAATCGGTGGGTTGGAGCAGGATACTTTTGTTGAAATAAGATAGAGTCACATGCTGACATCCACCATCTACATTCTCCTCAAGCCTGAATGGCTGCTTCAGTGCTGCATTCCTCTCCGCATTTCCCCTCTAACACATAATAAAGACAGAAGCTCTGACATCCACCAACTCCATCATAGGGTCACAGTTTTAGCCTGTCAGTCACACAGGCCATCATCTTATTGTCTTTGTCTACTACAGGAACAGCCTCCAGCCATATCAATCATCTTTATTATCATGACTTAAAAACCTTTGTTAGTTAACTTTTTACCCGGGCCCCTTCTTTATCCCACTCTCCAATCACAATTTCATGGGCAGTTCAGCAGGGCCAATGAGGAGGCTGTGTGGGCGGGGGAAGAATGCTTTTAACCTGCTGCATCTGGTGCTTTCCCACTGCTCACCCAGTGGGACATGGTCACCTTGTTTTAAAAGGACTCTGATAGGGGGCCACCACTGCCTTTATACCATCATAATAGGGTGAAATGTGCTTGCTTTAAACATCTCACTTAGGTAGTTTGCCTTTCAGTGATTAAGACCGAGCACCTGTCTGAAGGAGGGAGATGGAATTAAAATCAGCCAGGATCACACAGCTGTGCATGTGTGTTTGTGTGCTCCCACCTAAAGAACATACAAAGCTGCATTTCAATTAAACATGTGCATCTGTGTATTTGTGTACCTTTTTACTGAGGGCCACACCATCCTCACAGTCCAAGACCGCACAGTCGACATCCAGCGTGGCTAGTTTCCTCAATTTTCGCTCATCATTGCCTGGGCAGTAGAGAACCGCCCTGCGGGGTATGTAGCGCAGCGAGGGGCCTGCCGACTGATGGTGATAACGCCATGCTTCGGTATACAACTGCCAGGCTGCGGGCAGGAGCCAACCGCTCTCCCTGTCAACACAAATATAAAACATACATAAGCACACGGTGGCACACATATACACAAGTTTGTGTACATTTCATAAATATACACAACACTCAGTATGCACAAATACACATCTTTGGTGCATACATTACTTATGAGAACACACAGTATCAATACAGGGCTAAGGACAATGAATAATTAAAGGTTGTTGCTGCATTCATCTTCATAACATCTACAGTGTTTATATAATATGCGAGGAAGGAGGCCTCTTCCTACAGACTACAACGAAAGTTTGGAAACCTTTCATTTTGGGAGTTCTGTTTGCCCTTCAGCTGTCCATTGAAGTGAATGAGAGACGTTGACTTGTGCTTTGGCACCCTTTGTTGAGAACAAACTAACCCAAACACTGAGCTACTCATATGCTAATGTTGCCACACTGCTAAATATCTGGGATGGCAGGAAATGAATGAGTAGGGGTGTTAGCAGTGGTTGGAGCTGAGTCATGGAAATATCTAGGTTTAGGGAACACAGAGTAGCTGTGTTATTGTAGTTTTAAAAAGGCCAAATTCCATACCTACATTACTACTACAGGTGCAAAACCTACTATAGATCATTCTGCTCTATAAGTGACACTGATAAAATGGATAGACATAATTCAAATAATTAAACATTTGCAATGCCAATCATATTGTTGTGATGTATGCTTCTATTTTTAGAAGCATTTATTTTCTAAGCAGCATGAGTAAGCGACTGTGTGCTGCAGCAAACTCAGGGCGAAAACATGCATCAAGTTATTCATGTTTTCCAGCCCAACAACATAAAAATACAAATGTACTTGGATTGCCACACAATGAAATGCCAGGTTGACCAGTTGTTGACATAGACACACACCCACACAACTGTGTGCACCAAAAATCACAATCATTGTACACACGTCACATGTCTTAATTATTTGTTCTGTCAATCTGGCCTCTGAAACTACTGGCCCTAATGAATAGCTAAATGTTTAGATCAGATACATCTAATTACAGCCAGAAACCGATTCTCCCACCACAAACTCTCAATGGGTATCAGAAGCCCTTCTAGGGATCATATTTGTAATTAGTTTCTTTGCCAAAGGAAGACAAGAGAAAAAGAGGAAGAGGGGGGTATTCCTTCTGTTGAAAAAGGGGGCTGAATTATTCTCTTTTCTTGGCTTTTGTTCTCTAAAAAGGAGTAAAAGTCGCTTCAATAGCCACTTAATCCAGTCAACTACGCTTCCGCATGCCCTCCAGTCCCAATCAGGCCTAATCTGCACTGAGAAGTTGCGGTTGTAGCAGGCAGTTTAAAACCCAATTCAGGTTGCTTCCAGCATTTTAGTGCTTCCAGGTACAGAGTCTATTTAGACTGGGACCAGTTCTCGCCAAATATGGCAAAGGTTGGAGGAAAGACTTTGGCACACCACCAGGCAAATTGTACTGTAGACCAGTAAGAAAAAGGTAGAGCTCAGTTATTTCAGGGACAAAAAGCTACAGGGCCCAAATTGATAAGGAAGAGAGGAAAAAAGCAAACTGCAGAATTAGAAAGGAAAATAGTGGGTAAGAGGATGGAGGTGGGAATTGTAAGTGGTAGGGGGCTGTTGCAACCTAAATGAAATCAGTCTATTCTGTGCATACCGCTCAGGGGGAAATGTTAAAAAGCCATATTAAGTGCCCACTTAAAAGGCAAATATATTATAATATAAGTGAATTACAAAAAGATAGGGGCTGTAATTTAGGAGTAGGTTTCATTATGAAGGAAGAAAACTGAGAATGGGGAAAGGGAGTGGAGGTGCCTTGATGTTGGCTAGACACAAGACACCAGAAGCAGAGGTCAATAATAAAGACCAAAATCAGCATTTTTCCCCTTAATTTCACTGTACTACCTCTTTCTGCTCTTTCATAGCTCGCAGGACGTCTCATTTTACAGTAAGCTGGCAACTAAGGTGTAAAGTAGGAATTAGGCCGGTACATTTTTTCCATCCTTGGCATGCAAAAGTAACAAAAGCTATGTTCAATTCTCCTTAAACACATTTTAAACATCTGAGGAGATGATATGCAAGCATGCCAACAGGATGTAGCAGAGTTGGACTGCAACTATCAGGTCAGAATATAGTATAAAAAAAAAAAAAAATAAAAAAAAATATGTATGGTGTAATTTCCAGGAGCTCAAGGTGACGTCGTCAAATATCTCCTTTTGTCCAATAAACTGTCCATAACCCAAAGATAATTAACTTACTAACAAAAAACAGCAGACAATTGTCACATATGAGATGCTGGAAACAGAAAATCTTTATTTGAAAAATGGCTAAAATAATTATCAAAATAGTTGCCGATTATTTTTATTTTATTTTAATTTATCAATAATCAATTATTACTATTACTAATTGTTTCAGCCCGACATTACAGATGCATGATATAACGATACATTGTGGTGTTTTGGTTTCCTGTTTTGACCCCAGCAAATAGTATTTAATAATTTCATGTTTTTAAAAGAAAAGCCGGTGTAGCAGCTGAACTTTACATGAAAAGGAGTGAAATTCTATAAAGCACCATCTATTAACAGGAACCCGTTCCATCAGAGTGTAGGCTTTGTAATTACCAATGTCGAGGCCTCAGTGATGCATACTGTTCTGATGAACTGTAAACTGTTGTTGAGCTGTGGTTTCTTTGTAAAGAGATCTGTTCTTTTTTCCAGTGTGTCAACATTTGTAACTTTCTGTGCAGAGCCCACATTTCCTATCCATTTTTGCAAAGCATGTCTTTCCTATTGTTAATCATACCTCCGTTTGCCAAATCAAATTCTCCACTGGAATTATTTTGTCACCTTGGGTCCACAATGATGTCAAAAGCCACATATTGCTGAGTTCCACAGTTGGGAAGATGCTAGGAAAAATTAGAAACCTTACATCTTTTTGAGTCCCCAGTTGTCACCAAGATTATGTGGACAGAAAACAAAGTAAGTAAACTATTAATATGGTAGGTAGTAAATTAATTGAGTTTGTTTGTACCCTTAGAATGATGTGAATATTTTTCATCACCTCTACACCTTATTTTCACTCACAATCACCAAAAAAAAAGCATTAAGGTGGTGTATATGTCTGGTCAACACAACACAAATGTGACCACATCAATGAGCAGTTTATTTGGCTTATTTCGTACATTTAGCCTAATTGATTTACTTTGAACTTGTTTTAGCAGTATGATTTGGCAAATACTAGATAAAAATGGCAGGAGTGGTGGCTAATATTTAACATTTCAATGTTCTCATAAAAACCAAAAAGGAACCGTTCATAAGCAGTCAGCGATAAACATCACAGATAGATTTGAGCAGAGCTGTAACCAATGGGGGATCTAGGCACCATCATCAAATATACATCACTTCACTACACTCAATATGGATTCTTTTATTTACACCATCCCACATCTGGTGGACATTTCCCCATTATTAGATCACTATATACTTGTGTTCTATATATTTAACAGTCCCCAAAGTGCCATATGCACGTACGTTACCAATTTCTTTTCCTCTCCCCCTTTCTTTTTTTACATGAAAGGTTATGATAACACAGGGCTGTGTGGCTAAATTAGCAGCTGTAAAGTGGTGGGACATGGCCACAGTGACTATGTTTACTGGTCTGAGATCAGAGGTGTGTGTGTGTGTGTGTTAGTGGGTTTATATAGTGCTGGATGGGACTGGTTCTCATTAGCAGTAGACCCAGGCTCAATGGCAATAAAGGGGAGGTGGAATGTGGTAAGACGGGTGGTGAGCTCTGTGTTAGGCTACATTTACATTGCTACGTTTTGGTTTTTAAGCGGCGTTTTGAGCCAAAATCGATCTCCATGCACGCAGTGTTTTAGCTCCAGTAGAAAAGCTAATCTCCGTATAAACTAACACTCCCAAACCGCATATCTCACGAACATTCTCGTACACGGGCATGCGCATGCCAGGGTAAAGAGGAGGCAGCATGCACTCCGCCCGTTGCTGTTAGTTGCCATAGTAACTTTAGTAGCTTAGTCTAACGGAACAAGACTTCATGACCGATAAGAGCCAAGCGAAACATTGGCGTCAGTGTCGGTGTTGCCAAAGGTCTCCGTTTGTGGCCGTTGAGAATGCAACACAACCCCAGGGATTCCAAACCAAAACTAAAGTATATTGCACTTCTCAATGCTGGGTGAGCAGCTTTTTACATGCAGCTTTATGTCGGTCTTCCTCCATCACCGTAACTTGGAGTGTAACACGGACAAAGCAGTTCACTGGGATAGAACTATCAACTGATCTTCAATCCAACAGGATAGCCTCTGATGATCTGACAGTCACTGTACGCCTCTCTGTAGTGCCTAACTACAATAAATCCACCTTAGACCACATACCCTTGAACTACACATCTTATCTTCACCACTCTCACACAACTATGACACTGACCGTACACATATTCAGCTCCTGTTTTCCTGTTTCATCTCCTTATCTCTGAAATCCCCTGCCATGTAATCCAGACAGGTGCAATAATATTTCTCAAGGTAACAGGTATAAGTATGTCACTAAGAAATGGCAAACTATGCAAGGACCTGGGATTTCACAGATGCACATGCTTCTATACACATGCTAAGTTTACACCAGCTTTTGCCATCAGTGGTGGTATGGGATGGAAACCTCCTAACATTAAACATGCAAATGAGACGATCCGGATTTTGAAAAATACTTGTGAATGTGTCTCAACAGCGGCTCATCAGAAAGACCTTTAACTTGGATTTTTTTTAAGTATCAGTCATTTCAGCAAATACCCAAGCACGATTGTTTACGTTCAAGTGATAAAGCCCTCTAGCTTGTTGGTCGGAAGTAAAGGAGGAAGTCAGCTGACATAATAAAATTGTTCCATCTAACAAGTACAGTGTCTTATGTGAATCAGAATTTAACCAAAATGAAAAGATCTAGGTATGTATAGTTAGATAAAGGTGCATTGCCATTAGTAAGAGAAAGGCAAGTTTAATGATCTCCCTGAAGAAAAAAGGCTTTGTTTGCTATATGATTTAGGTGAGACTGAAGATGTCCATTTCATGTGTTATTGCACATTATGATGATTTAAGGGCTAGAGTTTTTAGCACAATATCAATGATTCATTCATCAGTCTGCATTGCAGTTTGCAATGAAACGTCATATATAAGAAGTAATGTTATTGTCTGACAAATGTTTTAATATTGCAGTGGTAATTGTGGTGTCCTACGCAGTAAGTCCACATGGGCTGGGCACTTGTCTGAGCGTAAATAATAAATAGTATAACTAACTAAATGCCAAAGACTAGACCTCTTCAGCTGCAGCGTAACACATTCTGTCCAATGGAAATAGGAAGGAAGAATATATTCGATCTTTATAAATATTCAACTTGACACAAGATCTAGGTCATAATATCTAGTCACTGCTGATAGCAGTCTGGTAGTCAATATTGTATTATGAATAGCCTGTAGTAATTGCTTCATTATCATGACATGATAATCACTATTTCGTGTAACTCTACTGGCCTCCACCTGGCAGCATAATAGCCTAATTCAGGTAGTAATATTCATCCTACCACATGAATTATAGCAGATAACAAGAGGCCCACTCCAAAACAAACCCTGACGACAGCCTCCCTCTCAATATGTAGATTTCCACAATTATCTCCAGCATGGTGGTGCAGGCAGAAGCTGTGTCTAAAATGCACAAAATTAAAGATCTGTGTTTCTACCCCACAATAATCAGCTACTTCTTAATATGCAAACTACATTTTGGGCTCTGTGGTGCTTATGTTTCCAGATTAAATTTGGTGAAAATAAAGATGAATAAAGAACAGGGAGGAAATCGATGTTCTTGAAGCATAAACAGGCTCTCTGTCTGCAGAAAGCTGTCTGCGGGTGGGAAATAAAATGGTCAAAAAGTCATCAATATTTACCTAGCTCCGTGTCCTGCCTGTCTGACACTTTTGTTTTTTTAGAATGAAAAAGAGACTTGAAATATTCCCCAAATGTGGCCCTCCTCTCAGCATGATACTGTATGTGTATAGTTTTTTTTTTTTTTTTTCCACAGTGCCTCAGGTCTGAGGACACAATTGGATGGCAGAGAAATGCTAAAAAAAATTAACCTGAGATACCCAAGACAGGGAAAGGAAAGAATCAAACACTTTTTCCCTTCTTTGCCCCCTGCTTTCTTTGCTTGCCCTCCAGCAAGTTGGAGCTTGGGATGAGCAATCCGTCCCCCTCCACATTAGATGGGGGCTGCAGAGTTTACTGGGTAGTTTCTCGGACAAAAGCTTACTGAACTTACTAACATTACTACTGAATTGACTGTACTGGAGTATTATGCTACCAAACGAACAATTGATTTAAAGAACCAACACCAGAAATTTGTTCTGAGCAGTTAAGAAAGCAACATCATAAAAATGCAATGCCATTCTCCTACAAGCAGAATATATCATGATTTAGGCTACCCACTTTAACTTAAGTCTTTGCATTTAACTAATTTAGCATTTCATTTTGGCGCAGAGATTAGGCCATCCATTTTTTTTTAATCTCACTTTCTCAGATTATATGACCTTTGGACCAACATCTTCCTCTTCTCGCTTTAAAAAGCTAATTCCAGTGACAATGATGTCCCTCACCATCAACAATACCCCTTACTCCTCCTCCCATCCATGTCTTCTCCCCCTTTCCGGTCTCATTAGTTTGAGTTTTATGCCTTAATCTACACAATGAGGATGAAGTCATGGCGGTTATCTTCAGTAGCCAATGTCTGCCTACCTGTAATCCGTCTCAAAGTCCCCGGCTTTCTCCCAGCTCACAAATCGGCACACAATGCTTTTATGCAAGGCCTCGGCCGTAATGCCTAAAGACGACTGCAGACTTTTTTCTTCCTTTCTCATCCCTCAATGTAGAACTACTTAAATCCCACTCCTACAGAATAATGGAGAGGTCTTTATCTGGGTCTCAGGACAGGGAAAAATCTTAATGTAAAAGATACAAGAGCTATCATTTGCAAGAGACACAAGCTGGTCATGATAACAGTCTTCATGGTGTCTGTCCAGCTATCTCTTTCTCCCTTTCTGTGTGCCATAAACAACTCAGTAAATCCATTCAAGTCAGCGTTGATTATTGTGTAGCCCATACTGTATGGGCTAAATTAATTTGAAATAAATATTAAAATGCAACATTAAATGTGTGCAGAATAATACACTTACGATGACAGTAAAAAAAAAAAAAAAAGAAAATCAATGAATTTATCATTAAAAAGTTAATTGAGAGGGGAGGTCAAACAAGTCGCTCCATTTGAGGAGGGCATAAGGGGGTTAGCTTTTAACTTAGCATTTTTATTGACTCTGGCAAAACAAAATGAGCGGGCTCTGTAGGATTGTGCACTCCGCATTGGCCATTCAGGCCTTCAGAGCCCCATTGTAGTACTTTGAAGAGAATGAAAGGAAGCCCCACTGGTGGAAATGCAGTGGAACAGCCCCACAACAGGCCACAACTGTTCCCTTATGCATGAAAGGCAGGGACATAAAAGACAAGATGGACTTCTGAGGTAGGGCCAAAAACAAAGGCAACAAAAGTGCTGATCACGAGGGGATGACACGACTCGTCTCAGCAGAAGGAGCAGGGAGAAAAGGGGCAGGGGACAATAGCACTCCCGGCCAAATGACATGTTGAAGAATTGAAAAATCCACACAAGAAGTGTCTTCTCAATTCACTAAACCCACAAGAGCAGGGTGACTGTCGGCTGGACCCTGGTCAGTCTGAGGGGGGTGGACTATAACAGCCCACAGCTTTTCTCTCTTTAACTTTCTTTCCCAAATCTTTCCCCGTTTTGGCATGCAACTTGGCAAGAGCAGAGATGGACTGGGGTGATGGCTTTAGTCTGCGCACACCAAACCAAAACCAAACCAAATCAAAGCGTGGTGGGTTCCGCTCCCGCAGCTTCCGTTTTGATCTGTTGACTGTCTGTGTGTCTGATCCGTTTCTGTTTGTGCCCTAAACACAATTATGCTACTGCCTAACCTCCATGGAAACAGTCAGATGGACAAAAACATGTTTGCGCTCATTCAAAAAGCATCTTTGTTTCCAGTGAGTGGTCAGTGTAATGGCTGGATATCGGTGCCAATGTTTCAAAAGTCATACTAAATAACACTTTGTTAATGAAAACACTTCCTGTCGATTTTCACCCTGTTGGCTTCTAGGCTGGGAACAACAGTTTTTATTTTTTATTTCCCATTGTAGGAAATTAATATATTTTTCAATATGGAGGAAGCAAACACACAGCTATGTGTGTGTGTGTGTGTGTGACTTTAAATGGATGGCTAGGATTAATTTAAAATACATCCATGACATTCTGTGCACGCAGTAGATGAATTGTTGTGAAAAGATGGCAATTTAAGAAATCAGCTTCATTTTGCTTACATTGATAAATGCTTTTTCACACAAATACATATACGAATTAAATGCATTGCATATGGAGAAAACATATTGTCTCGGGGAAAAAAGAACCCACATATGCCTCTAAAGTAATAGCTAGGACTGACTACTTGTTGTAAGCCAAATGCTGGAGAGCGCACTCCACAGGTGAAGGCCCTCCTCCACGATAGCCTGAGGCCTATCCCACAATTCTTCACACATACCCACGGGCCCTTTCACTGGCCATCACCCTGTCTGATTAATGGATCGATGTGGTAATTGATTAGTGAAGAGGAGGTGGGAATAAGAACATAGGTCAAACGTCAATAATGTCCCCCTGACAAAAGGTGGAAGACGTAAAATGTACCAGTGATAGCCTGCAGCCAGACCTCTACCCATCAAAGCCCTGGCAGGGCTAACATAAAGGCCCTGGCCCATTCTCCAGCCTGCCCTCCCCTCCCTCCCCAATGCTCCTTTTCTCTTGGTAATGCTGTCTGTTAAAGTGACAGGAACCATTCTGGGAGCTGCTTGTCAGCTCACCTTCATAAAACAAGCCATAAAGAAGCAAATAACAGGCTTATATGGCTTCATTATGCCGGCAATGCAGGATCACAGCCCTGGGCTGAGGGGTGAGGGGAGTTGTGCTGGAAGTGGAGAGGCGGGGAGAATGTTGGCAGGACAGCCTGGTTCTCGTGGAGGTTTGTTGTCCCAACGGCTGTCACCATGTCCATGTTTGCTCAGGATAGACGACCACTTGACCCCCCTTCAACCCTGTATTCCCTGAAATCCAAAGCAGGACAAACAAAGAGGTATGACTCACTTTGGGGATGCCATGACAGCTCAGACTTGTTTAACTTTGGTATCATGCTACATACTTCATCCCAATGAATTGGAATCTTTGCCCTGCTATACTTAACACAAGATGCTAAAGTTAAATGATTATAATTTGAGCCCTCTAACAAATATCATCCATAATCAAGCACAAAGTATGATGGTGTATCTGAACAGTTAAAAGAGTGGAGATGAGGAGAGCAGGGCCAGATGGAGCATGCATCTGCGACAGTAAACCTTTGGCCGTGTCAGGGGTGGACGTGAGAGAGATTCTCATTTATTTCATGCAAATATCTTTTGGGCCGTTTCACAACCTGACAGTGGGGGCTGAGAGGTGGTCAATATCTCAGGTTGTGTCTCCGAAACCTTCCCCTGTTTTATCAGAGTCAGCCACGGGTGCCTGGTAAAGAAGCCAGCGGCAGAAGCAGCAGCGGCAGTGAATGTGTGCACTTGTGTGCTTACCCGTCCGTGGCACAAATAAGGCGAGTCCTTACTCTCAACACAACTCATGGTATTTCCCCCACTGACTTCAAATGGAAATTCTGCCCTTTCTTAGGTTAACAGTTCAAAACTTTTCCAAAGAGCAACATTTAACATAGAGATTAATCTTATGTACATATATGATGTGCAGTCATCATCCTAAAAACATACAAAAGGCCTCTATTAAGGTTCCAAAGCTTCAACGAGAACTATAAATAGGCTGCTGATATTAGCAAGTCAAATATGAAGCATAAAGCTTGCAGAACATCTGGTAGGCAAGCTTACACTGTGTTACCAAAAGTAACTGTCCCTTTATGTGCTTATCTGTCATCTGCCCACTCGCAGTCGAGTTGAGATCAGTCACTTATCTCTTTAGCAAGGCTGTGAGGCAGCGGCACAAGCGCCATAACTGTGATCATTGTATAGTTAATTGTCACCTCCATCAACATTAGCACTCTCTAACATGCTAACCAGAGGGGGGGAAAAAAGGGGGAGCCGACGCACTATTCACACGCGCTCTATTCTGAGGCTGACACTTGTTCTCTGAGGGGCGGTTTTCGGTGTCAGGATTACAGTGCATGGGAGAAAAGAGGCGGAGGAGAGGTGGGGAGCTTTCTCCACAACTCATGTCACTCGGTCTGTCTGTAGTGGCAGCAGAGGGAGGAAGAGAGACAGGGAGGATTGATTGGTGTTTACTTTTAAACAGCCTCTCAACCAATGGCAAAGCAAAGAGTCCTGCATGCACGGCTGATGTATGGCTGCTTCACACACACACACACACACACACACACACACACACACACACACACACACACACACACACACACACAGGGCCAGATTGATTCAAATGTGTCACGACCGAACCATATGGATACACTCATACGTGCCTATTCTAACAAACACTGCAGCGCAAATACACACATATTTTGGCTTGCACAGACTGACACACACGTCCGGACTGTAAACCAGCATTGCCATCTTGAGCCCCCTGGATCACTGGGGCCATCTGACACTGTGGAGCCTGAATGCATTAAGACTGGCGAGGTGGCTGCACTTTCCATCTCAGCTAGCACAGTTACATAACCCTCCAAGATATGAATGCATTAACAGTATTAGCTCTGCAGGTGAGAACACTTCGCACTTCTCACAACTGGCACCGCCTCACATTTTCATAAAAGATAATGTTGCTGCTGGATGTCAAACCAACTTCCATTAGGCTAATTATCTAAAAAGGTAAAACAACTGCTGTTACACCCTCAAAGCGGACTGTCATGGGAGAGCATTTCTAAACCAATTTGAGGACGCTTTCACTTGTGCATAAATCAACTTAACTACAATTTAGAGTTGAAGCAGAGGAGACGACGCCTGGTTGACTCCACAGGTGTCAAGGTTCCTCTGGTGAGGAAGAAAAAGGTATGGGAAGAAAAGGTGGATGAGAATAAGGGGGGTTGATAAAGGTTAAAGCAGATGCATTGATTAAGTCTGATAGAGAGAGAGAGAGAGAGAGAGAGAGAGAGAGAGAGAGAGAGAGAGAGAGAGAGAGAGAGAGAGAGAGAGAGAGAGAGAGAGAGAGAGAGAGAGAGATGAGAGTAGATCAGATGGTACATCAGACTATTAGGATATTTGGCCTGCGATGTGATATGTACTGTGTCTGATCTCTTGCCCCCACCCATCCACCCACCCGGGCCCAGACACAAACACGCCCCCGTACCCCTCCTCGGTCCTCAGAAAAAAGTCTGACAGATGGGTGTACTGGAAAGATCCACTCAGGAGACCAAAACATACTAAGGCGCTGTCTGTCTGACGTTTGGATTTGGAGGGAAACAACCAGAGAAAAACAGGACAGAGAAAAGGGGACATCTGTGGCATTTGTCTTATTTCCTCTCTTGTGGTACATGATGTGTCACGAGTGAGCAGAGTCTTTTGGATCATATTCCATTTAATTAATGAAGCCCCCCCCCCCCAACACACACACCATTCACACCCTAGCTCATAGCTCCTCATCTCTTCCCTGTAAGTTGCCTGTGCCCCCAAGTGGTTGAAAATGATAACTGCATCGGTTTTACAACTGCATTTTAAACTTGTGAAACAACGGCTTCAGTAGCCAAAACCATTTAAATAAACTCACTTATTTAATGTCAAATTTACCTTTACGTTTAAGATTCTAACACTTCTACCATTGTACTGTATTTAAGCACTGAAAGAAAGTGACAATAAATAAATGCCTTCAAGATAGTGTACTGCAACAAATGCTTCTTTTTGTAAGTCAAACATCTCAAAATAGGGCGAGTAGAGCTGAATGGATATTTCTTACAAAGGGATGAGCATTACTCATTCATGGTCGAGTGCTCAAGATCGCCTCTGCCTCTTCGAATGCATAGAGCGTTGCTCTAATTGTCAATTTTGTGAGTTACAAGATGGCAGAACGATATCCGAGTGGGCTAATAATGTAACAACAAACGTCTGAGCACTTTGTTGATCTTGAATAGATCACTTTTCTTGTCTTTACAGGTGTTCTGTTTTGTCGCTTCCTTGAGGATAATAAAATGACCACAAAACAATGAAAATATGAGGTGACTTTTTAATTACTTCCATGGTGTTAATTATTTCAACCTAATAATTTCTATTGAGCAAAACAAAGATATAGTTGAACCAATGTTTAGCGTGTGTCGTTATTGAACAGTAAGAAGTTTTGGAAAGGAATTTTAAGTAATAAAGCTGATGCTCCCTAGTGTTGTAATGACGGACGTTTCATTCTTTTAACCAACAGGGATGCCTTTTGCCCTCGACTTCTGCTCAGCCCCAAGCCTTTAATTTAGACTGGCTTAGGCTCGATTGATCCTGACACACCAGGAAGTTTCTTGAAAATCTGACTGCCAAAACCATGGAAGTATTATATAGGCCACAACCCCCCATAGCAGCCCACAGCCCCTCCCAACACCCCACATAAAAAAGATTGTAAGCTGAAAGCCCTTCTAGTCTGTCCATGAGACCTAACATGATTGAGGTATGTCTAAACATTATGCATTAACCCTTTCATCTCGTATCTACATGAATTATTAGACTTTTTTTGCAATTACTACACATTACTAGCAATAAGATGGTAGGGGCAAGAAATATACTTCTCATCCCATTATGTGTCTTTTACACATATATACAATTTATAGCACAAAATGGCCTGACAACAGTGATTCAATTATTAACTTCTAACTTTGTTATGGCTCTAGGATATACGTCAAATAAGATGAAGAAAAAAAATACAGTGTCTCTACAACAACAGGTCTACACACCGCCGTGCCACTAAATCAACAACACATTCCCTGTAGCAAAAGCTGTGATGCAAATACGAAGCTGGGATTGTCAGATTGTCAGAGCTCTGTGTGCTGCGGGTGTTGTGTACCACATGGAGAGAATTCTTGTACTGGTTTTCACCGCGACACATCCACCGATGAGTCAGTGAGCCCTATGAAAGTGCAAGAGCTCCAGAAACACTGCCTTCGTTTTATTGTGTTTAGGTATTCAACAGGGCCGGACTTTGACAATGTTTATCGTATGATACAAATACAGTAGATTATATCCAAAACAAAAACATGTGAAAAGAAAAAAAAACATAATTTGTTGGTTTAAGGTTTAGGGGAGGAAATACATAGCTTTGAATAAGGACACCTTTGGCACCTGCCTCTTTGTGACAAATTTTCAGGAAATTGCCAAAATGCCAAGTCAATGCAAATTTCAGATCAACTGCCCTGAGTCTTCACAGTGTGACAGAGCTTTCCCCCTGAAAGGGGCTTTAACGTGTCCAAGAGGACGAGAGAGGTAAGAGGAGTTTAGAGTTAAAGACGGTGCTGGAGGAGAAATCCAACCAATCAGCCAAGCTGATTCCTCCAGGGCTGGACAAAACAAGGGCAACACTTACAGTACAATGTACTGTAATCAAGCAGCCATTCACTGCCTTTTGCAAAAATACCAAAAACATGCAATATTGGGTTACGGACCTGGGTCAGATAATGTGTGCAGACCCATTCACATCATAAAAGACAAGGAATGTTTTTTTCCTTGGAAAAAAAAAACTGTTTGCAATTGCCACTGATGTGAATGGATCCATGACCCTTCTCCCAACCTGAGTCTCACGAAGGTCGGGGTTACTTTAGTCAGCGATAACAACCCTAGAATAACACAATGCTAGGTATTTGCAGTGTCCTCTAGGCCTGTCAGCCAGTATACACTTTTCATTTTAGAAGCCTGTTATTTTGTCCACAACACATTATATTAACGTTACACTATAATATAATTCAGTACAACAAAATGACCATTAATTTCAAGCCACAATTCCCTAACAATTTATCATCAGAATTTGTTGTTAGCTTTTAAAAAAAAGGGTAGTATTTAATCCAAGGCTATTACATTGTATTAGAAATATTGCAAAGGTGTTCCTGTTTTACACAAATTGACTCAGTGTTTAATCAACAGCTCATTTACATGCAAGCAAACTTTGTTCAGACAGAACAGGTTTTAAATCATTACTGAACATTTTCTGAATGTGCTAACTGCCATAGTGTTTTCCTGCAAATGTTTTAGGGCTGTACAAATGTCATTTCTTTTCATTTGAAGCTTCTATTGAGGTTTTCCAATGAACTTCAAATGTCCATCATCATATTTTATGACATCACCCAAAAAAACAAAATCCTCTAACAAAATCCTCAAATTTGAATAAAGTGATTAATCCACAGATTAAATGGAGAAAAAAAGCTGCGCAGCATCCAAATGTTGATTTGAATGTCACCCTTATGAATGAAGCTTCCAACTATTCGGTACAGCCCTAAACCGATATTAGATCTTTAAATATACAGTTACACAACCAACACATTTGTTTCCACACTACGGACAATGAGAGTCCATTCCATGCACAAAAGTGTTCTAGAAAGAGACAAACGTTGACAAGTGTTGGTCTAATGATGAAGTTAGAGTGTTATACTGTCATACTTCCTGTAACTGCTGATGACGCATATCTAATGATGGTGTGTTAGTGAAACATTCAGAAAAATAAACACAGACCCAGCCACAATGTGGAAAGTGACAAGGAAAGAGCAGGACCCTACCTTGGCCTATTTCTCCATTAAGGGTGTGGTGTGGGTGGGCAATAACCAGTGCCCCTTCCTTCCCTAACTGGGAGGATCATGGAAACTCCATGTCACATTTACAACATGTTTGGCAACAACACAATCCAGGACCAGACTGAAATCATGTATGCACCCAATGGTGTGAGGAGCTTGGCAATCAAGAGGATTGAATTGAGAGGATAAGCTTACTTTCAAAAATTGAACTATGTTACTACAGATGATACAACAGTTGCATAGCGTTAGATCCCCTTTACGCTAATAACCCAGGATGTAGAGCACTGGTTCAACCTGTGTCTGGTCACAGGTAAATATGGTGGTGATACCGTTCACACAAGATCAAGGGGATGTCATTAAAAGAATGAAGACTGAACAATTATTACTTAATTGTTATTCTTGAGCTAAAGCATGTTTCATAAGGTATCTGAGAAGAAGAAGAAAAAAAATCTATAAAGTTGCATCAGATCACCCATCACATCAATAGCAAAACAACATATAAGGGGTAAGCTGTGCGAGCCTCCTAAAGCTTTCCTGAATGCTTGTCTCCGAAACCTAAAATGAACCTAAACACAAACATTAGCCCTCTGGATAAGCTATTGTAGCGAATTGCATAGGAATCTACCAATGGAGCAAACAGCCGGTTCATTTTTCTATATGTGCCAAAGTAAGTACACGAAAGTCCTTGTGTAATTCTGTAGTCTAACAGTGATACTGTATGTCCTGTACAGCTGAGAACCCAATGCTTGTGTAAATGGTGAGTATTAACGTGTGTGTGTGTGTGTGTGTGTGTGTGTGTGTGTGTGTGTGTGTGTGTGTGTGTGTGTGGTACTATACATAGGGCACTAAGCTGACGTGAGGGTTGGAACTGACATAATTCTCAATGGTGATCCCTAGCACAACTGTAATGCAGTCAAGTCAAGGTCAGTCAAACCGGCCCAATGCTGGAATTCAGATAGCAATACTACAGGCATCAGGTACAGGAAGTCATTAAGAATATTCCATTTGGAGTTAGTAAAAGGTTTCCTGAACGGAGTGCAGAATGGGTGTTGGCATATTGTTGCTGGAAATGTCTGCTGATTGACACAGGGCATGACGGTTGACATGCTGCAGACTGTTTTGACTGGAGTGTAGCCTAATGATCAAAGTGTTTTTGAAATGTTATGGAAATTTGTATCAAGGCATACATACAAATTTCATTAATTAATAACTATTGGGGAATCTTATCAAACTGCAAACAAAGAGGGGAAAATCATATGGTAAAGATATCCAGAGCATCTAACTAAAATGAAAGGTGTATGTCTGTCCTTTGAGTTCCACGACAACCGTTCATCCGATTGACTTTACACTTGGCAGGTGTATTGCTGAGGACCCAAGGAAGTGCAGTGTCTAGTGCTAGCTCTAGAGGACATATTTATTAGTAGTATGTTATGTACACACTGTGTAGAGTATTGAGAGGGAACCCATATAAGCCTAACTGTTACCTGATACTGATACCTACAGCTCACTCTCTGTCGTGTGCTACAGTACATTTAAGAACAGATGAAGAAAGAGAGACCGGACATGGTACATTGTAGCAAACAAACATTTTAAGCATCAGGGATGTAACTTTTGGAATAACACTTTTGTTCCCGGAAATAGCCTGGTCCCAAATAAAACTAGCTGTTAGCAAATGACATGTAAACTCTAGAATTAGGGGACGCAGCTATGCCATGTTAGGTGTATTGCCCAGGACCCAAGGAAGTGCAGTGTCAAGTATAAAAGTTGTTTGGATAAGCGGTTCTCGAGAAAGCTACCAGCAGCAATACCGGAGGCCAAGCAATCGGCCCGTTCTGAACAGGCACTGCACTAGTATCTAAAAATCTTTGACAAGAAATGTGAAATAAAACACAGAAAAGTAAATATAGCTGGCTGAGTGTTCTCTCCAGTTTAGCAGCTGGCTTTGTCCCTCCCTAGAGGTCCTGTAGTAAAGTTGGACTTCAAAAGAGCCTTATCGCTGTCATATTCTCTCAGAAGAGAACACAGTAATGGAGACCGGATGCGCAGGCTTACACTAGGTTAGGGTACACAAGGAGAGGAGGGAAGAAATGCTTTGAATGTTGCCTTGTAAAGGGAAGAGCTCCTGTATAGGCCTCCTGACCTTCTAACTACACTTCCTTCCCGAGAAGTAAAAGGAATGCTGTGTCAGGTTTTAGAAATTAGTAGGGACGTGCATTTTAGCTTTCCCTCAGTAGCTCCCTCTAAAAATGTTTTACACACACACACACACACACACACACGATGAGTACTATGACAATTTGCTTATCCCACTTGCACTTCTTTTGTAGACAGTTTGCATTCATCATTTTGTTCAATTTGTTTGAAATATTTTTCCACACTCTATCCTCTACATCGATTGCTTAAGTATTTAATGATGCCTTCTGAAGACATGTGCAGTATAGCATTATACCGCTAGTCAAAAAAGTGATATTCTGGAATTTGCCTACTTGGAGCAGATGACCAATCATAGAAGGCCGGCTTAGAGTTGCGTAAGACTTAAGGCCGTTTTCTGCTTCTGCGTCGAATCAACGGCGTACCCCGACAGACCCCTCTGCGTCTACGCCGGACCCTACGCTGTAGCCTGACGTGCACCTCTCGAAAAATTTAACCACACGTCGCAGCGACACACATCGCTCGGCCGTGGCTTGGTAGCGTTGCATTTCCCCCTACTCATTTCCTGGTTCTCCTTCTCCATAAACAACATGAAATCAAGGATAGGGTTAACTTTTCCTGCTAAAGATGTCTAACCTTGGTCAGAAAGCACAGGGGAGACACTGTTTCTCTCACTATGACTCTAGAGTCAGTACTCGCTCCGAAGCTAATCGCCGTCACTCTCTCACTTCTCCCTCTACCACACACTCCCACACCACACACCACACACACCCACACACACACACACACACACACACACACACACACACACACACACACACACACACACACACACACACGCACACAGGCTCGACGCACACACCAGCGCTCAAGTATAAACACCAGGCCACTTACGTAGGCTACGGCGAAAGCTCTGCGTGGAGCCTCCGCAGAAGCATAAAACGGCCTTTAGCAGAGAGTAGAAAAAATTGTAAATATGACAGAAAACACGGAAAAGCATAATATGTGACCTTTAAATAAAATGCATTTAAGACGCATGTATTCGATTCTTCCTCTCCATGTTTTCTTCCTACATCTCTCCTTTTTTCTCTGCTCCATTCTTGCTAGGCTAACTCTGTCTAACACAAGGTCCCCACTTTGACTGTGGCTTCATCCTGTATTTTCCAATTATCACCTTTTAAAGGCCAGCTGGGTGCATTCCAAACCATCGGGGGGCAATTCCATTTGCATTGCTCTGAGACAAAGTCATGCCCAAGTACTTTCATGCTAAAGTTCATAACAGACTAGATCTAAAAGGATGCTAGCTGTAGCTTTAAAAGTCCCCAATACCTTCAGTAATATCAAACAGAGAAAATGGTATTCTCTTCTTTATATATCTCGAGATTTAAAATACTTAGATAAAGACAAGAGAAGAGAAGTTGATCTTGAAATCTGACAGTGTTGAGGAAAGTTGGTGAACAACATTCTCAAGCTTTAAAATGTAACAAGCTTGCTTAATAAACACAGCGAGCAAACTTTCTTATTTTAGACTGATCAATGTAGCTCTCCTGCGAGTGTTTGGCTCTGTTTACACTTACAGGTCATTATGCAGATTTTCTTCTCCCCTTTTCAATAACTTGATTTTTAAGCATCTCCAGGAATATTTAACATCTATTTCATTTAGGTGAATTTCTATACCCATTAAAATTCCCTGGAATCAAAGGGCTCTCCCCTCGATTGAAATGACCATTGCATGTGAGTGTGTGTGTGTGTGTGTGTGTGTGTGTGTGTGTGTGTGTGTGTGTGTTAGAGGGGCAGGAGGGAAGTAACTGTTCCGTTTGCTTTGCACATTAATGAACACTGCCTTCTCCGCCTGCCTTTAGGCTCTCTTTCTTAATGCTGGGGCTGTTCACTAGTGTAAACCTGTATTTGATTTTCCTCTCCCTCTCAGACTGCATATAGCAGCATTTAGCTGTGAATTAATGTTCATGTTTGGATATACCCTGCTGAGGTGTGATGCCAGTGGTGCATAATCAAAGTCTGCAACACTACATATGGATAGATAGGCCTTGTGGGTATTTTCACAGTGCAGATTTGTAGCTGGGCAGGGGGGAAACTAAAAGAAGAGAGAGGGGTCAACGGGCAACAGACAAAAAAGAAGTCAATGATAGGACAATGGGAAATTTGACACAAAAGAATAAATCTATTGTCTTATAGAAGGGTACGGAGCAGAGGATAACTTTTGTAGTGTGGTGTGCAGCTGTGAGTGTGGGTTTGTGATAAAGCGCATGTCTTTGGCCATGGGACAAGACACGCACCCACAGCCACAGCTCAAACACCAGCAGCCCTTAACATGGTGTGTCTAATGCTCCTATTTAGTGTTTGGGGTGCAGCGGCGCGTGGCCTGAGGTTTTTGGGAGGGGAGCGTGGATAGCACCTAGCCTGACAGCTGCGCCCCAAACTGGAGACAAAAGCCTGAGGAAGTACCGCATCATCGAAGATGGGACTAAAAGGCATGGCAATTTGCTTGTGGTCTGGCCTACGCTGCTGTCTGATTCAGTGCATAGTCCACTTTTCATGGTGAATACAGCCCAATGGCAAACACTACTCTTATAATGCAAGCTTGAACTGGAGGGAAAAAAAGGAAAAAAAAAAAAGGAGTAGCCATCATGTGGTACATTTAGATCAAAAGCAGAAACACAAACTACTAATTCATAACAGACTTCATTTCAAACAAACAAAAACGTAAAGAATAGGCCACCTTTTGTGCATCAGTCTTTTCATTGGAGTTCATTTGTAAACCTTCGATAGGAGGGAGTCTCTTTGTCAATCGGGATACATCAAAGATAAGCCAACTTACCATGCTGTTTGTGTTTGTGTATCTATGTGTGCATGTCTGTATTTTAGTCTTTAACATCACAGCAAGGTATGCTTTTAATCTAGTGATTTAATAAGCTTAGGTATCAGGCTGTTGGCTA
Organism: Sander lucioperca; assembly: GCF_008315115.2. Taxonomy (NCBI): domain Eukaryota; kingdom Metazoa; phylum Chordata; class Actinopteri; order Perciformes; family Percidae; genus Sander; species Sander lucioperca. The sequence goes on from NC_050180.1 coordinate 15,815,512, forward strand.
AACAAATGAACAAGTCGTGAGGTGACATCTTCAGTATAAAAAAAAACCTGGTACATGTTTGATGAACAGCTAATGAAATTTACACAGGATAACCTACCTTTCTGTAAAAAAAAAAAAAAAACAATTCATGCATTTTTATAAACATAACTCAAATAATTCCTCATAATGTTTTATCATGTAGGCATCTGCATCACACAGATGCACACAATTGGTGAACAGTAAATGCTAGACCAAAATTCTGAAGTTAAAAGGATCAAGTTAAAATCTACAGGCATTTGGCACCCAGGGTCAATTTTCATAAACACTAACCCTTTATTACCATACCCAGAGGTGTCTCCATTCATTGGTTGGGCTAATAGAAGCAAAAGAGATAATAATTACTTGTTTGTTGCCACATCCGCTATTAGGTGATAATTAGGCCTCAGCGAGAATTTTAACTCTTTAAAATGGTTTGTTTGATCTGAACGTGTGTTCCCAGATGGATGTCTGAGTTTCCTGCATTAATTATTACTGCAAATTAAAGGCCAATCAAGCCTGTGCGAAACTGGATCAGATGGTTTAATAGGCTGTTCTCCTTACCTCCGACTGAACACAAATGGCACTCACATACATGTCTTAATAATAAAGGTGAACTGTAATACGTCATAGACTGGAGGTCAAATTTTCTTTTATGTTTTCATGAGTGTGGTGGATCTGAGTTTTGGTGTGACTGACTGTGTGCTTTACTTGGAGCTCAGCGAGGCAGATGAAACATCAGTAAATGTGAACCGCGGATCAAGAGGTACTCACAAAAAAGGGTGGTGGAGCCATTCCTGGCATGCATATCAATGACTAGCCTTGTTATAAAATGGAAAAGTAAATATTTAGAATACATCTTTACAGCAAAATAGGAAAACTATCCATCCCTCCCATAAAGGAACTTCCTTTATTATGCCCCTGTGTGTACACACACACACACACACACACACACACACACACACACACACACACACACACACACACACCTCAAAAATATCCACTGGTTTAAATTAGACCATCAAACAGCCAGCTGCTGATTTGTTTCCTGTGTGTGTGTGTGTGTGTGTGTGTGTGTGTGTGTGTGTGTGTGTGTGTGTGTGTGTGTGTGTGTGTGTTGGATGGTGAGTTGAGGGAGTGGACTGAGCAGGTTTCTGACCTCCAATGGGCGCAGCAGAGTGCAACGGTGTCAGTTCACTAAAACAACAATGTGTGTAACAGAAGGCATTTCACAATGGAGAACCACAAACAAGCCTTGTACAACCTGCTAACAGTAAATTAACTTACTCATGTAACAACAACAACAACAACAACAACAATAATAATAATAATAGTAATTTCTTCACCAGAAAAAGGGGTGTCATTACAAAATAAATAAATAAATAAATCAGGCTAATCAAATCAATGACAAACAACACTATTTGTTTCAATTCATTTCACCACCACCCATGGGGACTTATTCTAAACAATATTGTAGAATTTATGTTCTTCTGTTCATACGGGGGGTGCCTTTGCTACCTCACTATCGTGACAACGTAACGGGTGACTTCTCAGATTTGCAGTCAAGGTAAGGTTACTATAAGGCTTTTGCTGTTTACAAAGTCAGCAAACAGCCTCAACTTTATTCACAATTTTGGTTTTGGTTTCTTACACAATGGCGTTAAACCAAACAGGCTTCCATTACTTCCCTATGGGACATAAAAAAATATGTTCCAGAAAGTCCAGTTTGACTAACAGATCAATTAGTTTGAAACTGTATCAGATGCCAAAACACTGAATAGGATAATACTACTCAGAGACAGGGTTTTACAACTCTGGAAAGTAATAACGGTAAACAATTATTTTATCTTCTGTTGCAAAGATTGTGAGGTGAACAACAGTTAAAATACTTTTTCAAGCAAGGCTTGGTTGAGAAAACTGGGCGACCGCTCACAAACTTCCAGAGTAGAGGAGACAATACACAGAGTTCCCAGTTTATTAAGTACACTGTAAAATTGAATGCAACCAACTTCCCTGCAGTATAGGCTTATCCTATTTTATAATTTGTGTTGTCACTGTTATGTTATTGTTCCACTGGACTGGATTATATAAAGGGTTACAAATTATGTCAAAGTCACAGTCATAAATTAGCATATGCTATTGTGCATTCACATGGAAAAAAGACAAGTAAAATGTTCTTTTTTTTAAAAGCTGTTGTGCATTTGACAGCACAGAAAGAACTTAGGCAAAAGTTGTTATAAGACTGCTGATGACCGAAGAGAAGAGATGCATCAAGGAAGGCTTGCTAAGAGGCTGTGTAAAGGCCCGGACACACAGAGCCGATAATCGGCCGTTGGACAGTCTGGCGAGGTCAATGACTCGAGTCTGTTCGGTGTGTTCCGTGCCGTCGTCCGTCCGAGGGGCCGTCGGCCTTCATTTTGGCCGATTTTACATGTATAATCGGCGGGGCGGGCACTGCCGGCAGTCGGACTCAAATGACCCATCTGATTGGTAGAGTGCTAACCCGGAAACGGTGAGTGGAATGAGCGTGACTAGAGTCTCTCAAAATCTGATGAAAATCTTTTAAACTGACCTTTGTTGATCTGAAATGAAGACCGATTCAGCAACTGCACGGCCTATTTCTTAGAGTTTAGATTCTCTGCCCGAGCCCGACCCGAGCCGGGCCATATTTCCGCCACTATCCTCGGGCCGGACCAGGCCCTTGATCAAGCATTTGTGTTTTTTTTAATTATTACTTTATTAGCCTAATTGGGTGGGGAGAAAGCTATGCCATAATCAGAAATATTATCTATATAGGCTATATTTAGGCCAAAGTAACAAATGTGTCCAAAAAGTTACACAAGTTGGACTACAGTTACAAAATGCAACACATGTCATGTGTGGAGTCTCCTCCTCTCGCACACATCACACCGGGACTGCTGGGCTATATGGTGTAGCTTAAGTGCAACATGGAGCTTGAGGATGTAAAGAAAAAAAGAAAAACAGGAGAATTACCTTTGAGCAAGTTTGGAGGAAAGTTGGAGGTATGGAACCATTTTAAACAGTCGTGGGCAGTGACAACATATGTGTCGGCTTTGTCGAGTGCATTAGGCTAAGTGTGGCACGCTGCTCGTCTATGACAGCAAATAAAACGGGGACTTGGATGATGAACAGACACATTAAGCAGGCTTGCTGTGGCAGAAAAGATGATAGTCAGCCTTCAACGTCCTCTTTTGTTACTTCTCCAAGCATGAGGGCGAGGCAAGCCCTCAGAGAAATGCGTTGAGTTTTTTTTTTACGTTTCTTCATTCAGATCCATTCCATTCTGAATAAACAAACAGCACAGTTTACATGCTTCGCTCTTGTTGCATTATTCATTAAGATCATTTTAAACAGATTTCTGCAGTTCAAACAACTCTGAATTGTAGTTGAGAACGTCAGTTATAACGGCCCACGTATTAAAAAAGTGTCGGGTTTAAATCGGGCTCGGGCTCATAATTCCAGTTAATGTGTCGGGCCGGGCCGGGCCGGGCTCGGACTCAACGTGCACGGGCTCGGGTTGGGCTTGATTTTTTGGGCCCGATCTAAGACTATTTCTCGCTTAAAATGTTTTCAGAAACACTTTTCGGTGAACTATTTTAGTACAATATGAGATCGTATTCTGAATGAGCCGCCATGACTTTCCGGAGAAACCAGACCCATGTGAGGCATTCGTCCAATCAGCTTCCGGTTTGCATTTTTGGGCAACAATACAGATTAGCGCCGCCTGCTGTTATGGAGACGTATTATGTCTCGTCGCTTTGGTGTGTTCCGAGGCACCTTTTTGACCAATTTGGGGAGACTGATCAGCCCAACTGCCTTTTCTGCCGACGTTTGGCCGTCGGCTCTGTGTGTCTGGGTTAACTAACCAAGCAAACTATTTTCTGAATAAAATATACCAAAATCAAAATAGTTTATCAAGTGTGTCCACACAAGCAACCAGAAGTCCTTATCCTGCTTTTATCTCACTCTTTCCATTTTCTTCTGAAAGTACTTAGTGTCCACCCTTACATACAGAATATTACTACCTATTTAACCTAGTCTACACCCCACTATTGCTCCACAGTGTTATTATGTAGTTGCAAAGAGTCTGGCATGATGGAAAAGAGCAGAGCCTCCTTAGTGAGAGTGGCTGTGTCCTTAGAGGGCATTAGTACAGACATTATCTTGTTGTGCCAGACAGTTCTGTAGTAAACACCCTGGCAAAGGGCCTTATAGTAAAACTCCGATGGAACTGCACAGTAGAGCCGGAGTGTTGTAGCCATCCTGGCATGGAGATATGGGTCATGCAAGGCTGTCCTCTCCCTCACCCCAGCACCAGAGCCCAAACCCTGATGAGATTAGCCGGCCAGCCAGGCGCTCAGTGGTGGTAAAACACAAACACCACTGATTACGTGAACATTAAAGTCGGATCCCCTCACACTTGAGCTCGGATCCCCTTGTGCAGGGTCACGAGCAGGTTAGTATGATGACTGTGCTGCCATTCCCAACATATATGGTACTATACCTCTGTCTATGCACACACTGTGGACCCTGATAGATCATTAACAAGCAAATAATGACATAGTGATTAGAGCTGACGTCATCTGAGAAACGTGCTACTGTATGACTTTCAATGCATGAAGAATGGGACAGTGACACTCTGGCTCCCTGGAATCCTCCGCATGATGCCTTTTACATGGGAAAATGTTTCTGCTTCACCAACTTATTTGTTACAGAAATATGAAGCCAAACAGGTTGACATTTCCTTCCACTCCAGTAGCTATTTTTTTTGGGTAGGTCAGTGAATGCAGTGCCTTGGCCACTGCTACTCTGTGTTAAATCACTGCTAGAAATGGGATTAGGCAAGTTGGAATGCCAGGGTAATCACTCATTCAGCAGCAGCCGGGAGAAAAGGCCTCCTTAAGGAGAAGGGGTGGGTTTTATATAGCTGAGAGCTTTGATTACTGCTTCGTCTTAAAACCGCATCCGATGAGTAAAGACATGCACTGGTCCTCCCCCACATTTACTGGGCACGTCGACCTCCTGTGTTCCTGTAAATAAGTGATGTCACAGCGCTTAATGATGCCCAGACTAGACCCAGCAAAGTCCTGAAAATAAAACACGCTACTGTGAGCACGCTGCCCAACCGTCATGTCAACAAAGAATTAGTTTTGAACATCCAATTTCTCTGTGGGACTACTGATTATGCAGCTGAATATTAGAGAAGTGAGCACAGTCACGGGTATTCTCTCTTATTCTATGAAGCCAGTAAAGTTCACCCTCTGGGAAACGAAACAGCGTCCTCATCTGTGGATCGACTGCTCTGTCACTAATGAAGATGTTCAGTGCACAGAAAAGAGACACTTTTTCCTCGGCTTTCTCCCGCTCTCCCCGACGCAGACTGGTAGTGACAGTTGTTTCCAGTTGCTACGTATAAAGGGCCCATCATAAAGCCCGGCTAGAGGAAACAGGATAAGCGCTTGAGCCAAGGCAGTAAAAAGCTCTCTGGAAACTTGAAAGCCACACAAATGAAGTCTGCGTCTGCCATCTGGAAACAATAAACAAACAAAACAAACACCATGACTGGCAGAGGAAGAGAGGGAGAGAGGCAGAGAGAGTGAGAGGCAGAGAGAGAGAGAGAGAGAGAGAGAGAGAGAGAGAGAGAGAGAGAGAGAGAGAGATGGAAGCAGAGATTGAGTGTGTGAATGAGTGATAGGGAGAGGAGGGTGTCAATGTTAAAAACGTGTGCAGCATGCATCATTAGCAGACACTGATGGGAAGACAGACACAGAGACAACCCTTTGTATAAAATCTCCTTTGATGCTAGGGAGATGGCCCTGCTGTTTGAATGTGTGTGGTACCACTGAAACCTGGTTCTAATGAAGTGTAGTGCTAACAGGAGGCTGCCTGTCTGCAACTTGTGCCAGTGATGTGACGAGAAGTTATAAGCCAGTTCCAAATGCTGCAAAATACCAAAAGAAGTCAACCAATTCTTCTCTGCGTGCCCTGATAAATTAAAAAATAAGGATTTTTCTTGTTTATGAATTCAGAAAGACATCACAGATGTCCTGTTTTCAGTGGAGGGTTTTATGTGTTGATGATATGATCATATAGCTGTTAAATATGGACTGATCAATCAGAGAATATTGTTCACAGTATAGAAGCTGCGAAAAACTGTGGAGTCAGTTGAGAATGGCAGCAAGAACAAGATCAATTACAAATATATATATATATATATATATATATATATATATATATATATATATATATATATATATATATATATATATATATATATATATATATATATATATATATATACACACATACATACATATACACACACACACACACACACACACACACACACACACACATTAGGGCTGCCACCTCTTAGTCGATTAGTCGACTAATCGGTCGTTTTGGTCTTAGTCGACTAAGATTTCTTTAGTTGATGAGTCATTTTTTATGCTTATTCATGCTTAATTACTCATTTCCAAGAAACTTATGAGCACATTTCTGGTAAACACAATATTTAAAGTGGTGCTTTTGCATTGTGGAGAAAGTCAGTTTTACAGATGGTTAATTAACTACATTTATATTGTGCTTTTCTAGTCTTAACCACCTCTCAAAGAGCACAGCTCTGTCGATTACATCAACTAATCGACAAAATCATATAAGTGTTAGTCGACTAAGAATTTCTTTAGTCGAGGACAGCCCTAATAAATAAATAAATAAATAAATAAATATATATATATATAAAAAATATTGATTTCTCCTTATGGCCGATAGCCCAAATCATATAAAACACAAACTATAATACACATTGTAGTACATATATTTCCCCCTTTCATCATGGGAAATCTAGTCTTATTATTTGTGTTACAAGAGCCCACATGATGCACCTCAAATCGCAACCCTGTTTGTGACAGATACTCAATGTTATTCATCTATTAAGTTTAACTCAAGCCAATAAGAGCTGCAGCTGATGAATACCATTTTACCCATTGATCATCCAGTTTGTAAAATGTCAAAAGGTTGACAGACGCCCATCACAACTGCCCATCCAAGGTCTTACAATTGCTTTCTCAGCAGTCAAAAAAACTCAGACATGTTGGTGATATGAAGTGGAGAAAACTATATCTGAGCAGCTGTTCACAGTGAATTTGGTAGTTTACATAAAATACCTTAACAATTAACAGGTCATCAAAATTGTCAGTCACGTAACAGCCACCCATTGATTTTCTGTCAAAGGACTTATCAATTTTTGGACTAATCTTTAAAAATAAATGTAGCCCAATTAAAGTAAAAGCAGTGTTTTTTAGCCTAAGTGTCTCACTTTAGTTTTTTTATGTTGGGTTGATTTTAGTTCACTGTAACAATAGTACTAGCCTACATGTTGCACATTTCTAATACTAACAGGCACATAGTACTTTTTTCCTGGTGTCAAAAAGTCTCTCACAAGAGCAAAAAAGGGCAGCACAATGTTATTATGCAGACACAGTTGTTGATGTTCCAAATTAAAGTTTCCTGGATAGTCACTTAGCGACAGCGTGGGTCTATTTAATGAGGGAAAATCATAAGATGAAACTTCACTTGGTAGTAGAACAAACATCACAAGCTGCTCTCAAAGTCCACATCACAAAGCACACTGTCAATACTGACACCGAGGGGTTAGACCAAGAACTGCAGCCATGTAGCCACAGCATAGTACTCATGTACTATTACAGATAGTCCCACCTATAGGTGTACACCTATAGGTGTACATATGCTTAAACAAACAAGGCAGAGTGGCACAGAGAACCACACACACACGCTCTGTCTCTCTCACACAAACACCCTGCTGTGCCTGGTTAACAAACACTCTGCTATAAAAGCAGGCCTCTTACTCATTAGGGTGCAGTGTATCAGACAGGAAATGCTGGGTAAATTACACCTCATCGCCCTGGAACTAGCCGACCATCACCATGGCAATGAGCCAACCTCAGTGCCGTGAGAAGACCAAAACACCATTGTGGCAGAGGAAAAGTGGAAAGGACAAGACAAGGTTTCACCCAATAACTGATAACAATGACCTAATATCAGTGATGCAAATTTACTCCTACAGGTTTCTGAGGTGTAAATTTAACCCAAATCTGTATCTATTTAAGCCAAAAGAACCCCTTTGGCCTTTTGACAGTGACGCTGACTCAAAATCTGGAAGCAATATCCTGCCCACACACAACTTTGACGGCTACCCAATTAATGCTACATGGGCTAAACTGTACCAGCCCCAACACACTCTTTATTAGAAATTGTTAGTCATACCTACAGTAAATGTTTTAATACAGTTCAATAAATGGATCAACACAGGCTACAACTTGTCATGACAATTGGGTGGTCTCTCTAAGGAGGTCTGTGTATAACAGCTAAAATAATTTGATGGTTGACCAATCAGATTATGATCATACCATGTAGGCTAAATAGATTAAGGATGAGTAGCTTGGGCAACTTCACTGCAAGGACATATGACCACAACAAGAATATTGTTGTAGCAGATAGCCATTTAAAAAAATGCAACTTCATCAAAGATTATAACAGAAAATACCTATAACTTTACTTTTACATTGCTGTGTCAAAATGTGTGACACCCTGATCATTTCATCACAGCACTTGTATTGGCTCACATCTAAATCACAAAAACAAGTTTCCCCACTCGTGTTATCATTAAAAACACAGAATATTTCCCCAGCTTCTCCTTCAATCCGACCACCATGCTCAAACTCCAAACCACATAAACCACTTGCCAGCCAAGTCCACCCCACGTTTCTAGAACAAAATTCTTTTGTTGCATTGTTCACACATTCCTCCCTGGCCGTGTTTATACAGATGCGATCCCATGCGCGCTCTGGGGTCCAAAGAAGTCCTACTCTGAAGCCAAAGATGTGCTGTTGATCAAAGGCTTCGGTGCTAAAGCAGAGACACTTGTTTTGGTTGTCTTTTTTTTCTATGGGGATACAGGGTAACATATCCATCTGTTGACCGCATGGATCCACCTAGGCCAGCGTTGGGACAAGTGTAGGCCTCTCTTCTCTGCCATCCCACACTGCTCCCTGAACCACGTTTACTCAGCTGGCTGCCACGCCAGTCGCCAGAGCTTTGTTTCCACACAGCAACATGTGTTAACTTAATGCTCTGTAACAAATTTCAAAGGCAAGACTTGCTGGGTCAACAACAGGTAATAGGGCGATTTATTGATTCATTGGCTCAAAAAAGGCAGTGTAAAAAAAAAAGCCTCTGTAGACACTGAATCCATCCACAGGCGGTGACATTGTGGTGAAGATTTTGTTTACTTGAACCCCGTTATGTATTTTGCAAGTGTTGATTAATTCAGCTTGACAAAACAGATAGTCTATACAATATAAGGGGAACAAAATATAAGGTGAACAACAGGAAGACAGGCTTTTAAAAGTGGCTCACATATTATTCCAAAAACAATTTCAGTGGTACCGTGAGGCAGTGGCCAAGTATGGGTCTAGTAAAATGATTAGATAAACCATTAAATAGTTCAGGAAAGGCATAGAGAACAGGGTTTGGGGTTACTTGGCCAACCTGCCCGCCCTCCCTAGCTAAAGACTTTGGTTACACAGTCCCCATGGTTGTTTTCCTGCTTGATTGGATTATGGCCACACACCTCAAGCTCGGCTTCCACTACCAATCAATGAGGAAATGAGGTGTCAACACACTGGTGTTTATTCAACACTCATTTATTTATCTACTGGAAGCCGAAGCTAGCTCGACCACAAAATGACGACAGATGATTGAAGGGATTTTCTTTGAAAAAACACTGCTTATTTGTATTAGCATTACCAATAAAAGGGTTTGTGGTGCTGCTCCGTTTTATTTCATTTTCTTCAATTGCATTGCATGTAAATTCCTCTTGTGTTATAGGAAAGTTTATATGGAACTCTGTCAATTTACTGTGAAATGACATTGGCATTTCTAATGACACTTTGTACTATTATTATGAGTGTTAAACATTACAAGTATATCAGAATTCTGTCTTGTCTCTAAGCTCTTTTACAACTGAGAAGACATAGCTTTTAAACTTCAGGCTGTGCGTCCATATGCTGAACGAACTGGTAATGGGAAGACACCAGGAAGTCTGTAATGCTTCCAGTCAGCATGAAGCGCCATCAAAATAAAATTCTGCACAGTAGCTGCTGCTTTAAAACAACTGGGGCAATTTGAAAAATCCCCTCCCAATTTATGCCAAATGCCACTTTATAAACATTCTAGCATGACTGCCAAGTGTCTGCACTGCTTTATGCCCTTTCTCTTAATTGAAAACGTTATAGGGGTGCATTACACTTGGGGTTTTTATAAGCTGTGCTATAAAGCCCTAGCAGACCCTAAGAGGGGAAACTGCCCATTAACTTATAAGGTCCAGGCCTTGGCTCTCTTAATTGACAACCTCTAGGCTACTTTCATCACTTGTCGACTTCATAGCGGCAGTCAATGCTTCCTCCAGGATGCTGTTGCATCTTTGACACAAGGGTGTTTGTGACAAAGAGCAGTCTGCCGCCAATGCCAGGGCGAGGGCTCTAGGCTGTCCATAAAACATGCACACACATTCCTCTCCTAGTTCCAGCCATCTGAGAGGGCTGCATTTAACCATGTAGGTACTGGTTCCCAGAAACAAATTCAATATGAATCCCATTAACAAGGTAGACTTTTTATTTGCTTATGCTACATGTAAGTCTACACATCACATACCATAAAAATATTTTCCAAATATCCAGAAATATATTATGCTTAGAAAACAATTTAAAATACTAGACTAAAAATGCTGAATTAAAAGATAAATTATTGAGAATTAGTAAATATTTCTAACACACACACACACACACACACACTAATTTGGCAGGATCACCAGCTTTGTGCCTCTGGAAATTCATGCGCCTCGAATTAGAGTCACATGTCACAATGTAGTTGACCAGTACAGACACATTACTAGAATATTAAACTCACTTAAGTTCTTTGTAGCTGACATTCAAACTGCCTGAAGGATGTTATTATGCCTCCTATGAGACTTGCGTGACAATTTACAAAGGTAAAAGAGCACTGGGCAACATGACTGCTAACCATCTGTCACTGAATCTCATTATGTAACCTTGCAGAAATTCACACAAGACTAATATGCATGTAAGTGCTTGTATTCTTAAAAGGAGTAGTTCAGCGATTTTGTATTACACTTTCATAAAGTTGGGGGATTTAAAAGAGCCAGATTTGAAAAAGAATGGTCAAAACCAAAGCAGCTGAGGCTAGCTAGGCTACATCCTGACTTTTAGTCCCTAATACGAGTCAAGCTCCAAAAACACAATATGAATTAGTCTACCTTAAGTCCAACATCTTCTATCGCGACATAGGTCATTCATATCTCGATAACGATACATATCTCAGTACAGCGCGTTTCTGGTAATTCAATAGATTAATAAATGGTCTACCGGCAGGCTATATGAATACATCGCCCAGCCCTACTCATAATGACAGTGCTAACAGGCTGATGTTTAGCAGATATAAGATTATTCATTATTTGAGATTAGTATGTTAGAATGTTAACAAGTACTAAACACAAACATATCTATCTATCTATCTATCTACTATAGCCAAAGATGCTCTACACAGAGTACTGGGTGGATGGAAAACAAATGGTTAGAGAATGCCAATTCCCCTAAAACCCCAAATTCCCACTTTTACATTTCTGTTTTGTGTATGATTAAACAAACTAGATACATAATTTGAATTAGTGAGCTTTAGAGGTGATGGTACCAGCACCTCTTAACAGGTACTACACGGTGACAACCACATAATGAAAATCTAACAATTAACCTTTTTACTGCCAAGCTCTTACACTGGCACTGTGTACTGCCTTCAATGTGTTTTTGGTATCAATAACGTAACGCATCTTCTTTTCATGCAGAGCCACTGGAGCACAGTGGAGCACAGGACAGGAGAGGGGGTCAATGCAAGCTTTATGCACATTTCCAGGTTTCCTAAGCTCATAGCAAACAAGCAGCTACAAACAAGTCTGTACTTCGTCATTTTGTCTCACGTAGCAGCGATGACAAACAAATATAATGTTGGAAACACTGTTGCCAACTGCTGTAACGTTACTTCTTCCTAGCCAACAAAACAAGTGACATTTGCTCAACAGTTGCTACCATCACATGGAGAGACACCGAGGGAAACTTATCGACCAACATTAGCACCGTTGCATTTTGCCAGAGCACATTTAGAAGAAGGAGGAATGAAAAACATAAACTGACTTACTGTGGAAGAAGTCGTTTCACAGCTCTGGTTATGTGCGCCGCCATGTTTTCTTCGATGACGTAGCAACAGAGCAAGCAGCAATTGGTTGTAGAAGTAGTTCCCTCGTAAAGCCAGAGCTATGTGATTGGCCATAGCATGGAAAGGGGTGGGCTCTGGAGGACTCCAAGCACATGGGAAGGTAAACAGCGAACAAGTAGTGGGGTGGTGCTGTTGAAGGGAGGGGAGGATATTTTGAGAACAGTTATGATAAAATCAAAATGTATTGATTAATAGGTAATTCAAAATAAGCAATGGAAGTGACTTAAAATGAAAGTTACAGTATTTAAACAGTGACATTCTAGGATTCCTTGCCTCGCAGATGGTCTGTTGTCTACTTTGACTCTGGTGTCCTTCTGCTCTTTGAGACAGAAGGGACAGAGATATACTGAAGCTTGCAACGGAGAGAAACAGGAGAGGAATAAAGGACAAGAGAGATTTGAGCACAAGGCACATCCCCCCAGGAGTTCTCTCTCACAGCAGTGGTGAATTACTACCACTAACATCAGCCAGGTCCAAGTGTGGTGCACAAATGACACGCAATATTTGGCATGATTAAGTCAGCAGGGGATTTGCTCCAAATGTCAGCATTCAGAGGACAGCCATTGGGCTGTGGGTGTAGGCCTATTCAAATGTGAATACACTGCTGAACTTACTTTATTTTATAAAGGTTGTGGAGCCAAATGTATTGGGTGGTAGACCTTAAGTAGAAATAGAGGAAACTTGTCATGTCCATTATGACAATATATGGGCCATGCTTCAGTTTTTTAGTTGCCTAATTAAAAGCTGCTTCCCACCAGAAAGTGTACATTATTAACTTAATTTATATAATGCAGTGGTTCCCAAGACACATTATGCAATATTTAACTAAAAAAAAACAATGTATAGACTAATACAAAACAATCCCTCTCAATCACCACTTATGACGCACTAAAAGTGTGTGGCAGTGTATGTATCTGCAGAGACCCTGCCCTCTGTCTGTATTTTCTCTTTCTGTCTTAGTTTGCTGGGTGCGGGACGTTTATGGTCGTCAGCATAGAGCATTTGGGCACCACGTGGGTGTGTTTATTTGTGCTTTAGAACTAAACCACCACGAAACAATCAGAAAATAACGTTTATTTCTCTAATTCACTGCTTTGTTTGGTGCTCCCTCTCTTCGTTCACCCCTTGCTCGCTCGACCACCGCTGTGCTCTCTCTCTGGCTCGTTGAGCCGAGGAGGAGGGGCCAAGCGATATTTACTACATATTAAACCTTTAATTACTTGTAAGTGGTCTCTCAAAAATATTGAATTTAAATAATCTGAGAGTGAAACATCAGTTTGTGTACAACTGTTTGCAACTCAATGGCATATGGAAGGGGTTGCACGTAGACACTGCTTCACTTTTAAGGGTAAGAAGCAAAAATGTTTAATTACTGATAAAATGTAACTATTTGTTATTATTTACTCTCCAGGTCATTTTTTGTTGGATCAGTGATATTCTTAATGGATGTTTTTCCCTCTCTACAAAGACTGATAACAACATCAAACATTTTTAACACAGATGACAGAAACATTAGCAACAATACTACCTTACAACATCTGAAATCACCTATACATGCAGTAAAAACAGGCCATTCTTTTTCTAAATGCAGCTTATGTGCGCATCTATTCCTACATGCAATAAAAATGCAATGGAGTTGGAAAATTCCATCCATTGGTTACTTAGAAACTACTTCTTTCCCTCCCCCTACCGTTCATCGAACACAATTGTTGTCTACTAATCCAGTTTTGATAGCATTTGGCACACTTTCTTTGGATCACAGCAAGATGCTTAACTTCCATTCTGGTCTCCCCTAGGAACCTCTGAGCCCAAGAAAGCAGCCGACACCAGGTCGCGCCAGAGCAGGGGGGTTCTCTGTATCCTCATAAAGCACAGAAAATAATTTTTTGATTCAAGTCACCCCTTGCCACATGCACACACACACACACACACACACGCACGCACGCACGCACGCACACACACACACGCACACACACACACACACGCATGCATGCACGCACACACACACACACGCACACACGCACGCATGCACGCACATACACAAAATCATCAGACTGGTTGTTAATTCCAGATATATGCTGAATATGTGTTTATTCTTGTCAATCTGTTATGTTGTTAAATGTTGCAATCAGCTAATGACCCCCCTGTAAGCCGATAGAATATATAAAATATTATGTCAAAGGCAAAAGCTTTTCGCCTTTGTCCCCCCTCTGTACTCCCTGATCCAAATGGACAATGCATCACTAGGCCTTGATGCCTCAGAAGTCTGGGTTCATTAAAATCTTGAATGAGTGCCAAAGCTGTAGTCATAGATAAAAGGAATATGAAAGGATAACGAAATTTATGGATGGCAAGTCACCACCTCACCCTGGCATTTATAATAAACAAATGGTTTCTGTTTCCAATTTAAATTTCTCATTATACTGTGACTTTTGGAAAATGTGTTTTGATTTACCAACATTTTATCTGAAAAACTGTATAATTGATTAGATTTACATGGCTCTGATTTTAATGCTGATCGCCTGCCTTCCCCAACAGCCCCCACCCTCAGCCCCAACACTCAACAAAAAAGAATAATCTTAACTGCTCCTGAGGCACATTAACATCATATACAACAAACCTACATATCAAACAGTTTTTTTCTGATAAAATAATTGGCTTTAACCAGCATAGAATCCAATTCATCCCTTTGAAATAAAACTTCTGTGAGGGCACCAAAAAAAAATGGTGAGATAGACTTCACAGCCCGAGTGAGATGGACATCAATGCAGTGTGCCAGCAATGGCTATATTAACCCATGGCTAAATCCCATCACACAAATGTCAGTGTATCCGTTATGAAACCATGACATTTAGATCCAAGGTCTCCATTGTGGTTTTAGAGGGAGCTGATGTTTGTCCATTCTTTGCATCCATCAAACCTGCACACAGCCTCACAGCCAACTGTACTCATAACACAGAAAGGTTAAAGATCATAAGGGTTTATGTATCTAATTTTATTGCATAATACATAGTGGGGTTTATGTAATTTTTGTTATGATCACACATCGTTTTTTTTCTTCTTTATTATTATTACACAACATACAAGATTTTCATTTTTTTTATTTCAAGTACAGGATGACCAATGTACTGTAGACAAATCAAGATTTTGGTTAATCACAATGACACAATTTGGCAATGAAACAATGGATATCCTGAAATGTTTTCTATAATCTGATTTTAAAAAGAACATCGTATTTTTGTTTAAAAAATAGTTAAAGATTATTACCAATTTCTATATATTTTTTAAAGTAAATGTTGTCGGTTGTCTGCGTTTCAAATGAAATTATAAGCAACACTGTACTGTATGTTTGTATTTTGGCACTTATTTTGCAGACTTATTCATGCCTCATGCTCAGCAGCTGTAATATTTCAGAGGCCAACTCCTAATTTACCCTGTCCAATCTCCCAAAACATCACCACTATCCCTGCAACACACCAGGAAAGGCCCAATATGACACATCACAACCACTCATGAGTCATGTGTTATGAGGAGCAAAATCCACATTCAAGAACTGGACAATGTGTCATAAAGCTCTCATGTTAAGAGTCCAACACCTATAACCCACTTGGCTGAGAATCACGAGATGTTTAATTATTGCCTCCTTACATTAGCTTGGATCTCCCTCCTCAGGCATCAGTTTGGGGGTCACGCTGTGGGGTGGTGGGGATGAGAGGGGTCCGAGACTGGTGGAGATGGTGAAGAGGAATAAAACCCCTTCATTACTACATCTCTCTCTCACTCTCTATCTCTCTTTCTCCTACCAATGGCAGTCCAGATCAGGAATTACAAATGATATCATGACAATTTTTCACGCTCTTCAAACCAGTGATGTTTTACCGACTCATTTGCTATGATACCTTGTTACGGATCCAGCTGTGAATCAGGGACGTGTCATGGGGCTAGAAGCCCACCTCCTGCTGAGCCTGGCCAATGACCTGGAAGGCAATAGGGGATGCCAGTGCCTGCAGCATGTGCTGCACTGACAAAGCAGCAGGGCACCGTCAAAAACCCTCTCATACAAACTTTGCAGATCACTCCGTTTTTAACAGATGAGTAAGCACTGGTGCTGACTTTT
Source organism: Sander lucioperca (assembly GCF_008315115.2). Classification (NCBI taxonomy): domain Eukaryota; kingdom Metazoa; phylum Chordata; class Actinopteri; order Perciformes; family Percidae; genus Sander; species Sander lucioperca. The sequence goes on from NC_050180.1 coordinate 15,832,034, forward strand.
TTTTCTCTGCCCTAACACAAGGTTTATGGATTTCCCTTCGTGAGTCTGTGGCTCTGGTTGACACATAGCAAAACCCTTGCCCACAAGGGGGAAAGTGTAGTGGTGGATCTGGGATAGAAGGCTGCAGATAGCATGTGGCAGGGTCACTGCGCAGGTTAAGCAACAATTCAGTTGAGTGCCTGTAAAGGAAGTGGAGTATGGTTGGAAAAGACCAGTACACCAGCTAAAGAGGCCACACAATCCAGATTAAACTCTGGCCTTTGAACATAAATTACAACATCCCCTGCACACTTTCAGTAAAGTATGTTTATGGACTTTAACATGAGCGAATAGTTTTGAATATTTGTTATCTCTTTTTGCAATACCACTCCATTATATGGAAACATTTTAGAAATATTTCTCGAAAAACACATCAATCCCAAACAATATTGTGTAATCTAATGAGACAATGTAGCAACTAAATCCATTCATTAATTTTTGCATTCTTCAACAGGAATTCAATGAGGTTAAGGTTGTTTGGGTTTCCAGATGAAAGCCCTCACGCAATCCCAGGCCCTGATGACTTCTGCATTACTAGAATGATGCGGCCAGGACTGATGGAGCTGAGAGTGTCAGGAGGCATTAGCCTTCACATCCCAAAGCTGGTGGACTAAACCAGACTGCGCCCCCTGACCCAATCCACTGCCAAGTTACTGACCCAGCAATCATGAGAGAAACAGAGAGAGAGGGAAGGAGCAATGCTATAAAGAAGAAAGATGTTGGGGAAGACCAATATGAGAAAAATAAGATGAATACGCATTGAGAGAAAAAGTCAGTGAACTATAGCAGGAAATACAAATAGTGAGACTTTGACTTTTCTTCATGTTTCGTCACAGGAAATGGTTTTAAGAGGCTTTATTCCCGTTCGGTTCACTCTGATTCCCCCTCTCTCACTTGATTTAACTGAATTAATGAGCAGGTCCGGCCAGACCTCAGAATATTAACTTTTTGGCTACCTGCCATTTTGTCGAGGCATTTAGCTTTTGTTGTTCAGTGATTATGGGGATAATTCTACAATAAATAAACATGTTTACTTTGGATACCTTTTACTCTAAAAGACTTCAGTGGATAAAATATGAACTGTAAGAATGTTTAGGATGTGAAAATTACAAAGAAACATGAAAATCATAACACAACACTGTTTTCAAGATCTACGACTTCCAGTGTGGGCAGTGGCTTGCTGAATGTAAGCTTATGAATGAATGTTCTCATAGTACTCCTCTCAGCACACTGACGCTGAACAAGCACAGTGGGATGGTGGCCTCACAACACGACACTGGCGGACTGAGAAACACCTACATCAGAGAGGACCTAAAGCTGTGTACACATGGTTCACCTCAGGACAGACCTGCTTACAGCACAATGTCAGTGTTGGACTCCCTCTGTGCACTCTGTTGAATGCACCTCTGTGATGGTACAGTAGACAGTGTTCCCATAGCATGCTGTGGGCTATACAGTATCATACAGAATACAGCACTATAGCAGTAAAAAGCAGTTTCAAATGTGGTTCTCTTATTTAACAGTGAAACCTAATGGCAAGGATATGCCTGCTTATTTCCATATGTTGTACGTCCCATCTGATTTATGAAATTATATGAGTTCATTCATTATTCATATTGGTAGTGGAGTTATTACCATTTTCCTCATTGGGCTTGCCACTGACACCACAAATATTATGAAATCACAGTTCGCCCAAGGCATTGCTGCTGCTGTGAAAAGTGGTCACAATTGACTAGTTAGCACGGGCATGCAGTACACTGGAGACAAGCACTAAATGCCATACAAGTGACCCGTGAATTTTTAATACAAAGTGCAAATGCGCAAAGTGGTGACAATAAGACAAGTGACAAGTAAGAAAAATGACTGTCGAACTGAATAGTACTGAGGCATGCTCTGCTTAAAACGCCAGGCCGAGTCCTGTTATTACTGTGCCCTGAGCAGTACAGGAGCAACAGTACAACAGATCCACAGTGTCAAACCAGGACCCAACATGCAATCAGCAGGTTCCAATGTGATGTCCTACTTTGATTATAAAGCTAAATTCTTTTAAAATGAATAAGAATTTCACACCACAGCAGACTTATTTGTAAGCTAATTTGTCACAGGCTTATCAAGGCCTATTCATCACTGATCTAGTAATTACCAGAATGAGCTACAGGATAACCCCCCTTTGTCCCCCTCTTTTCTCCTCCCAGCGATGGTCAGCCTGTAAAACCAGGATGTGTTGGCACCTTTATGATATAAATACGCACACACCCTGGGCATAAGAAAGCTGTCAACAGAACATTTGTTTTCCATTTTTCACCACCCAAAGCACTTCAAGCTGAGGGGGAAAAAAGGAGACAAGGTGTTAAAAATGTACTGCAACACTAACTATTTTGCCCCTTGGTGAATTTTGATGCTTAAACAGATGGGGCTCGAATTGGCTCCCTTTTATTTAGTGCAACAGGATTGTCCGAATTTCCATTCAGCAAGCTCTCACCTCCACACATGCTTGGTTGTGGTTGGCACAGGCACATGCTTGATTATGTATCAGTGCTGCTGACACACATACACACAAAGAGCAGCTGCTATCGCTGTTCTCCATTAATGCCCATTCATTACTAAACTTTTTGCTGATTGAAAAACACAAGTGCATGTCAAGTGAACTGAAAGACAAGGGATGTCAGAGGTGCGTGAGCTGACCCACGCATGGTAGTGAGCTGTTATGACCCCCCCCCACCCCACCACCACCCTACCCAAATCCATCCTACCGTAAATAGATCAAAGCACATCTGTTTCTGTGTCCAGCAGCCACACATCTATAATTGCAAACTGGCCTTAATGGCTTAGAGCGACCCATCAGATGCTAAGCAGTTTGGACACAGGAGATGCTAAAGCATATGAGCGGAGTGCAACCATCAGTAATCGCTGGACAGGGAATTCTCTGGAGCCACAGTGGCGGCTGTCTGGTCTCTAGTGGACTGAAATAGATATCACAACTTCAGCCCAGGGACGGAGGCCCTGAGGGGCCGGAGCTGACCACACAGCTGGGATTGTGGAGCAGAGGTAGACCACTGGTCAGAGGCAGGGATACCACTGGGATCAAAGATTGGTGTGGAGAAAAAGTTGGTTAATGGTTAAAGATTCAGAGCAATATTAGGGCTGGAGATGGTGTATTCAAAGGTAACAAGAAAATGTGTTTATCGGCGTAGCAGACACTTTCCCTAAAAGCTGCTGTTTTAGGCACAAGAGAGAAGCTATAACAGTTAATGGTTTAAAATGAGGTATGGAAGAGTCCGAGCTGGTTGTGGCTACTGAGTGATGAGAGAAGCCTCAAGTTGGCCAGTTGTCACAGTGTGACACTGATTCTGCCTAATGAGCGTAGTGCTGTCACCACACATCTGCCTCTCATTCACTTGTAGAATCTGGCAGACTCAAAACCTGCTGGAGTCACTGCTAGATGCTGGAACTTAAGACACCGCCACCTCACTGCATCAGCCCTGGTTGCCAGATTACAAAGAACCTAACAAGATAACTTATACTTACAAACTACAAAGTTTGTGCCCTATCATCCACCGAGAATGACAAGGCATGACAAGGACTGCTATAGTGGACAAGCAGTAAAAAGGTTTGATTGACTAAAGAACAACATCCATTTTTATCTAAATATAAAACTGTAATTAATAACAACTCCATATTGTTTGTCTTGTCAGCAAACCTCTTCTCAAACTGCTGTCACTAATGTATTCGAAAAGGTGTGTAGACTTTTGAACACAATTGTATTTGTATTTACTGGTATTTGTTCTTCTTCTAATTGCAAACTAATCATATTATTTCTTATAGACAGCAAAAACATTTTTTTAATTCATTATCTTTTTTTATGACCCACATAAACCTAATTTGTTAAGTATGACTTTCTCGCATGTCAAAATTACACGACGGGTAAATTCTCTCTTTAATGATAGCCCATAGGTATCTTACATTTGTTTATGATAACAAATGCCACATTGTTTTTGACTCGCTCAATATGATTCAGTAGATGTAATGTTACAGTAATGGAATTGGAGTGCATGTGGTAGATATTAGCCTCTCTGTTGATCAGAAGAGACAACAAGACAAGACTGTATGTCCTGTATGTGATGATGATTAGGCCGTGGTGTCTCTGATCTGAGGACAGCAATCCTCCCATCTGTCCTGACTCTGAAGGCGTCTCTGTAAACCGAGCAGCTACTCAAAAATTCCTCATGGGCATCCTCCTGGAAAATAGCACAAAGGTTTACTAAACATCATTGTGGCGGTGGCACCAATTATTGTTAATATACATCAAATAGCCTCAGCCGAGTCCAAGTAGAGACTGATCACTCCGATGACGGCAACTGTCAGTCTGCTCCCGAATGAAGAGAGCTGTTGAAATAATTAGTCCATGCCCTCTGAATAAAACAATAATACAACAGCCGAGATAACATCCACAATATGCACATCTCCTCAGATGACCTGAAAACCTGCCCCGGCACGGACCGTGGAACAAGGCCACATCTTCAAACGCCGCCTCAGTCACTGACCACAGATGAATACAGGCTTTGTTTAAGTGCAGTATGTACATGTTGTGATAACGTTAGTGAAGAGGAACAGAGACAAAAAAAATTGCAGCAGTTGTTGGGACATCATTTGTTTGACCTCATGTTCATGGGTTTTTAGCTATGAAGCCATGAAGCTATTAGGAATTTGCTGCACTTAAAGCTTGCATTTCAGGCTTCATTAGATTTGAAAAGAATAAAGATGCACACATTACCTTGAACACCAAATCAAATCAGAGACAGCAGAAAAGCACAAAAGAAATCCAGGCCATATACTGTATGTACCTGTATAGTGAAACATTACCAAAAATGAAAGAGAATACAATAAAATTAAATAAAATTAAAAAACATTGGTAGGGAAGGGAATATCAGAGGCCAAAAGTCAGAGCTCAGAGCTGGAAGGATTATTTTACTGTAGATCCTGAAGATGGTGCTGCACAGCTGCATTGCTCATCTTTTCTTTTTGAAAATACAGAAGTACACATTAGACAGTTATGTGAGACCTCCTGTCAGCTGGTTTCAGATCCTGTATTAGACTGTGAAACTAGGCTATCCATGCTGCTTAACAGTCCCTAACCGAGTCACTAAAGCCTTACCAGCCCCAGGGGTGCTGTGCTGTAGCTGACCTCTGACCTCTGATCCACCTACTGTATGGAGGGGATTGGGCTAATTGGCATGAGGACCAATAATGTACCAAGCTATTTTTTGATAACAAAGTAATCTAAAACTGATTAAGTCAGTCAAACTATAAAAAAAAGTCTTGTGTCTGCAATATGTGTTTTTGTTGTCAGTATAATTACAACTATCAGGACTTGTTTGTGTTGACTACAAGTCCAGCCCTGTATTCATTATTCAGTATTTATCAACTCGAAATACACCATTGCATATGCATGTGTTTATATTGCATTAGTTCATTTGTTTACTAAACACAGTAAACAAAATGTACATGGGGGATTCTAATTATTTTGTTTTGCAATATCAATATTTTTGTTCCACACTAAATATTCCCAGTTACTGTAGCTCTATGGAAGTTATGTTAATCAAGTAAAAGTGCATACTTAGCATACAACTCATCTAAAATAGTAGAGTATATAGAGGATACCGAATGTTATTTGTCTAGTCAAAAGTGTTGTTTTTAAATATAAGTTCATCAGCAATGTCTGATTTGAAATGGTTTTGTCCATGTTTTTTTGCATTGAAGCAAACCTCTGAATTAATCTTTTTGAGTTTTGATTTCAGTACACTTACTAGTAATTCCTTAGAAAGTTTAGTTTAGTTTAGTTTATTAGTTTATTTGTCAGGGACCATGCACAGTTCAAGCCCTGTACCAGAGTTAGCTATACAGTTAATTTATATCTGTGGTCCCTGGCAAGGGAGATAAAAGGACAGTATAGACAATATAGGCAATACAGACAGTACTATCAAAACAGATAGAAACTTAACAACAAACAACATATAACAAGCATTACATAACATATAAAGTTATACAAAAATATATAAATTCCATGTTATAGAAAGCAAAAGCAAAGTGATTTTTATGGCCAGTGAATTCACAAATGAAGTAAAATGATTAGTAAAAACAACATCGAAGGCTTTGAGAAATAACTTTACAGTGCTCTTTGCTATACTCTTTATTGTTTCAATATACTTTAAAGCTATTTTTATACGGCAGTACAATATCATTAAATGACAATACTGGGCCATGTTTTGGATTCTAGCAGTGGTTTTCAGAATTGGACATTCAAATCTTGATATGTGTTTCACTGTGCTGCATCGTTTTTTTTTGTCTGAAGCTCCAACAAAGCTTAGTCTTTTTGATAAAATGCCCAAAACCCAGGAGCAATTTCTGAGGTACTAAAAAATGATGCCTCTGGCACCGATGATCAGTCCTCTAAAAGTCATTAAACTTAACCCTTTTTCAAGTTTTATCAATCAAGAATCCCTCAATGTGTATAGGACACACAGAGCTTACCATCTGTGGGTGCTTTTGTGAGTTGTGTATATGTGTGATGAGCCCATTCAACCGATGAGTTTGTGTACTATGAGACTTTCCTAAATGTGGTTGGAAGGTGTAGTTCACAGCATGTTCATGAGTGTGAAGTCATAAACAGTTCAAATGGACACTAGGCACAATGAGCTGGTGTGTGTTTTTCACAACCAGCTACACTAGTGTCAACACTGTGACATGTTAGATTAAGAAAGACTCACTATGAATGAAAGAGACTGTGGACATTCGTTCTGTCCATAGACACCTGTGACAGCATAAAATGATGGTCCTTCACACGCACACGGCCTCAAACACTTTCCTCTTCATCGCATTGCTCTTGTTTTGCTCTCACACCAAATAAGGCATGCAGAGTGAAGCAGTATACTTGCAAAGGGTTTAAAAGTGTTAACTGAAAAACAACAAATAGCTCATCAGGGGTAAAGGTGACAAACGAGAAGCAAAGTGTGAAGGGAGAGTATTCACGCGAGCGTGGTGGAGCAGGGACGGGGCCTAGGCTGGGCAGGCGGTGGCTGATGCATGGGGGGGGTGGTGATGATGAGAACAGACACGAGCCACATGAGGCCCTCTGACAAAGCAGGAGTCCCCTGCGGTATGTCCAGCAGTCTACTTATGCACACACACACACACACACACACAAACGCATAAATGCACACAAGCACGCAATTTTAACACTACTACACTGACTCTGTATTAAGTGTAGAGTATAGATGTAATTGAAGGTTGTTTTTGTTAAAACCTGAAACATTTTGTTCAAATGAATTTTATTCTTCTCTATGAATGGCACTGTATTATTTTATGTTTCTGATTTGTGATGATTGCACCCCCTCTAGTGGTGGTATGTTTCACAGCAGTTCTCTAGCAACTCTGGAAGCCTCCATTGCAATTGTATACATGAACATACAGTGATTTTTGCAAGTCTATGTATATGTGTAAAAAATAACTATCACCAAAAAGTCTTTGTCCATCAATACATACCAACATTGCTTTTATCTGGCTGCTGACTGGGTCGACTGCAGCACAGTGAAGTTGGTTTGATAAACCAGACATAATTTTCAACCATGTGGGGGAAGTTTCATACACAATTCATTTTGGCAGCAAAAAACATCCCAAATTTGGTTAGGCATCGTTTGTCGAACCATGCTGGCTATTCCACACATGTTGTGGACACCAGAAGTCATTCCCAGTTTGCCTCACCAACACACCACTGGTCGCCCTCCACCGTGAGGGTGTGTTTAAAACGATATGCCTTCTGGGGTGTTCTTTTATGGGCTGCAGTTGCACCATTGACTATTGTATAATTCTCTTCAAATCAGTTTGTTCCCCCCCTCCTCCCTGCCTTTTTTTTTTTTTAGCCCACCCCTGACTTAACAACCAGAAAAAGGTCACATTTCTGAGAAGTGACTTCCATGCATGTTCCATGCTGGGTCGTCACTTTCAATTTCCTAAGACCTTTCATGTCACACACCCATCAACCCAGAAAACTGCAAACATACTACTACACACGTCCATGTGCACCACTTTCATAGTGGTGGTGTGATACTGTATATAAAATAGAAAACTGTAAATCAAAATGCGACATTTTCTAAGCAGTCCTTTTAACTGGATAACATTAAGGTATTTAAGTGTAGAGTTATTGCAAAAAAAGGAAACAGGCATTGTTGAGGTTTCAAGCTTTCCGTTCAACTTTAAAATCCTCATCAGGAGCCGGATTGCACACATATGTATTATGGTTGAGGGGAGGTAAAAGTTATTGATGTGGCTCTGAATATTCATAGTTAAAATCTCTGGATGGGTTTACATTGCTTATTTAGGGTAGTGAGAATACAAAGGGCATGCATGAGCAGAAGTGATCGTCTCCTTCTTTCCATGTGCTCCTGTTCCCCTGCTGTATTTAACACTGAGAGACCCCCAGGACACCTAGCTCAACAAACGACTTGTCTTTTCCTTTTCCAGCACACCGTTCAGATGGTACGAGATGTTTATCTCTGCACACAAAATTAATGGAGCATGAAATGTAGGCCTGAAGTGCAGCAGGCTCCTGACCTGCAGGTGCCATTGGTCTACATGAAGCCCTTATTGTGACCTAAGTGATCTGTATTATAACCGCATTTGACTGGTGACAATTAGTGACCTTTTGCCTTTCCAGCAGCCATCCATTTCAATTACACCAACTTGGAGAGCTTTGGCGGGCGAGCGAGATGAGATACTGTAGCCAATGTGCGTCTACTGTACTTCTATTGTTAGCTTGGCTACTGTGCTATTGGCAGAGGTGGAAAGTAACGAGTAGTTCAAGTAGTTTTTAAAATCGGTAATTTAAGATGTACTTGATTACGTATTGAGTGAAGTATTGTATTTCGCTACATTACAAATCCCATTCGTTACTGAGTAAAAAAATCAAACTTTGACTAACGAAAACTGAAAGGAAGAAAAAAAATTTGCGCCCGGAACCACTACAGTGACGAATGATCAGCATCTAGGCTGCCTACCAGGCGTCAAGTCTTTCTGTAGGAGATTGAGAACGAGATGGAGGTGGATCAGGCTGGCTGAAACATCGAATTCTGCTGCCTAAAATGATAAAAATCCTTGGACTGTTTTTCATTTAAATTCAAGAGGGCCAATAGTATCATCATGCAATGCCAGATGTGCCTGCCAAAGGTGACTGAACTGGCAGCATTTAATAACTCCACATCTAATCTGCGGAAGCATGTTTTGATAAGTATTTGTGCATTGGTACTTCAATCGAAGTTTTCATGACTAATGGCAAATTGCCAATCAGCAAAACATGTTCCGTGGCATTGCTAATTTTTGTCTAGCACTAGCAACCTGTAGGACAACGTATGTAGGACACTGGCTAAATCCCTCCCCGTGCCGTTTTACAGGTTTTTTTAATGTAACTAAGTAACTTTTACTTAAAGTACATTTTAAATGAATTACTTATTACTTTTACTTGAGTAATTTTTCAGATAGGTAATTTCACTTGTACTTGAGTAATATTTCATCAAAGTATTGGTACTTTTACTTAAGTACAATATTTTAGTACTTTTTCCACCTCTGGCTATTGGTCTTAATACTTACAGGCATGTGAAAAAATTAGGACACCCATGCTAAAGTTGACTAAAAAGAGGAATAAAAAAAATCATCTTTTGGAAATTGATCTAAATGCCTTAATTAAAAAAACGAGGAAAAATCCAATCTTTAAGGACACCAATTTTCTTTGTGAATGAATAATGTATCGTAAATAAATAAATGTTTTTCCTTAAAATACAGGGGGCATAAGTAAGTACACCCCTATGTTAAATTCCCATAGAGGCAGGCAGTTTTTTATTTTCAAAGGACAGTTATTTCATAGATCCAGGATACTATGCATCCTGATAAAGTTCCCTTGGCCTTTGGAACTAAAATAGCCCCACACCATCACATACCCTTCACCATACCTAGAGATTGGCATGGGGTACTTTCCATAAGATCATCTCTCAATGCAAATCAAACCAGCTATTAGGCTAACTGAAATAAAACCATGCCAATCTCTAGTTATGGTGAAGGGTATGTGATGATGTGGGGCTATTTTAATTCCAAAGGCCAAGGGAACTTTATCAGGATGCATAGTATCCTGGATCCATGAAATAACTGGCCTTTAAAAATAAAAATCTGCCTGCCTCTATGGGAATTTAACATAGGGGTGTACTTACTTATGCCCCCTGTATTTTAAGGATGAACATTTATTTATTCACGATACATTATTCATTTATTTAATTAAGGCATTAAGATCAATTTCCTAAAGATGATTTTGTTATTCCTCTTTTTAGTCAACTTTAGCATGGGTGTCCTAATTTGTTCACATGACTGTATAATACTGATATGATTTGGCACACTATTCTGATTGAGGTTTAAGTGTGTAATAATGGTTATGTTGTGCTCTTATTTTCTTTAATATCTTTGAAAGGTCGTGCCAAAGTGAACTCTTCCGAGCAGATGATCTATTCTGTAGAATATCAGCCAATGAGTATTTTCTGTCCATTAGTGGCTTTCACTAAGAAAAGAAATGAGTAGTGAGAATTTGCAAACTGACTCGGTTTTGTTTGCTGAAGTGAAGCTGCTGCTTCTTCAGCAGACTTACTTCGCCACTCTTTTACCACCATAACCATTCTCAGAATTTAACAGCATGTTTTTTCAGTTTGGATTGTTCACATGTTTTTAATCTTTTTAGGGGGTTGGTGGTTGAGATGTATGAAGATGTGAAATTCTTCAAACTGTTTGTCAGTCATCCACACATCACAGGATTGCGACAGCAATACTTGAGCTTCCTTCTATATCTTCCATCACCTCCACCTCAGGCCTGCCTGCCTGCCTGCCTTCACCTTAGCTACATAAAAGTACAAACTTAAAAAACCTCAGAGGCAGGAACATTTTTTATAGAACCTCATGTTTTATCACTTCATCTAACCTTTCTCAAAAATACGCTGCACCCAGTGCAAGCAGTAGTGCAAATATGTGCACTGTTTTATTAAACTCTTAGCCACTGTACATATCACATTACAGCTGCTTTTGTCATGTGTTAAACAGCAACCACATTGAAATAGCTACTACATGCATTCAGAGAACACATTAACACAATCAGTACTTGCTTACTCTCTCTATCATTAGCTCTTTATCTTTCCTTCTCTCTAACACACATAAGCACTCTGTAGCACTCTTGTATCAACCACATTGTGGGGACTGTAAGGTCTTTGCTCACAGTCCCATTATGGGGACTCACCTCCTATTTGGGAACAAGAAGTGAGTACCCACAAAGTTAACCATCAATATTGAATGTTAAGACTTGATTTCCTTTAGAGTCATGGTTAGTGTCCAATGTCCTGAGTAACAAAAACACTTGGCTGTGTGTGGATGTGTGAGCCAGTTGAAGAAAAATATCAACAATGTGAGAATTTGACAAATCGCCAGTCACACTCTACGCATGTAAATGCATACATGTATAACATTCACATACATGTAAATGCATCAATAACATTGTATTTGTATAGGAGCTTTGATAGAGGTCAGTGCAATGGAATGACCTTTTGTCATGGTGCTGTCTGTTTTCCCTCTCCCTTGTTTTTGTTTTTGTCATCTGTCTGCCGTGTGCTGAGTGGGTGTGGTGCTCCTGGTTCTCTCTCCCTCCTCGTCAGGACACCTGTGGCTTCCTACTCACCTGAGGCATATCCAGCAATCACCGCTCCTGTCTTAAACCCCGGCTTTCCAACCAGTCTCTGCCAGATTGTCCGTTCACCCAAGTGGTAACACTCGCTACGGCCAGCCTAAGTGGTTTTTGAAAGTCTGCCTTTTGTATCTCCTGTTGTAAGCTTAGTTTGACTTTGTGTGTTTTTAGCTCCTGCTCCAGATTCTTGCTTCAGCCCTGGAAGCCCAGTCTTCCTGCCTGAGCCAAATTGTATTTTGTTGGACCTGCCTCTCGCCTGTCTGCCCGCTCTCAGCCCCAGAGGATTTCAAAGCACCTTCATTACTTTTTGTGTTCAATAAACCTCTATACCTGTTCCAACCTTTTCTCCATGTCTGCTCCTGAATCTGGACAGCCCAGCCTAACACCTTTACAGGTGGCTGATAGGTGAATAATAAGGCAATACAAATCGGAAGGCATTGCTTGATGAAGAAAAAGGGAAAATATATACATATATTTTGTACTGTTTATTAAGGATCCCTGTTAGTAGTATACGGGTGTGCCTTTAGTCTTCCTGGGGTTCTGAAACTAGTAATACAATACAGACATACACTAAACGTACAGACAACTTAAGATATAAAAACAATATGCAAGCTAAATAGATACACATGAATGAAAGAAATTAAGGATGAAGTAGTAACAGACTAGCTGCCAGGTAAACATGAAAACAGAGAGAAAGACACCTAACATATATAAAGTGATACTAAAGCAAGTAGACTAAACAGATAAACGATTAAAAGAATTTAAGGATATTAAAATAACATAACAAACAAAGACACACATACACACACACACACACACACACACACACACACACACACACACACATACATACGTATACATACATACATACATACATACAGGCATACATACATATATACATGTACAAAGTATGTGCATATCCTATTATCTGGCAAGATATTTGCCATAAAATAAAATGATGAAAGTGAAATAATAAAAACAATAAAATAGCACAAGGACATCAAAATAATACATGATCATGTTTCAAGAAACAAACTGCATTTTCTCATTTTGTCTGTATTTATTTAGTTAACACACTATAAACAATACACTATTGGACTATATATCAAATCTGTTTTAAGTTGTTAATATAAAGCTATAACAGTTTACTGTGCACTCTGAATCAACTAACTACTGGGGTTTTAGGATGACAGACATATGATGTCAAAAAGAAGAGGTGGGATTTGAACACTGCATCCAACCTTTTGGTATTTAAACAAAAGTCAAGTATCACAGCTCAATTTACTACCACAACCACCAGACTCAGGAGTATAAACAGTGAATTAACTTGGGAACCTATCTCTTGTTGTAAGTACTATACTATGATGATCTTCATCTATAGCTCAGTGGTCTCATGTTCCTTTGCTTATGCACACTTGTTTTCTGCCTGTAATGATTTATGATTTTCATCTTTTTCTCAAAACGACAGGTGAGATGGCTGTTGAAAATATCACCCTGGACTCAGCCGTAAACTCTCCGAACCAGAGCAGCTGTGATGTGTTTGTCTACCAAAGAGCTGCCGTAGTCCTCTTCCCAATTTTCTACTCCGTGGTTTTCATTATCAGTGCGAGTGGAAACAGCTTGGTACTCTTTGTGATCTGCCAGAGGAAACAGAAGTTCAACTCCACCTCAATCTATCTGGTCAACCTAGCACTATCTGATACCCTATTCACACTGGCACTGCCTGGCAGAATTATTTACTACATCCGTCACTTTGACTGGCCCTTTGGTGACATTCTCTGCAGACTGACAACACTTCTCTTCTTTGCAAATACATATGCAGGTAATATCAGTGCTTCTGTTGCTAATACGCTAACATATATTTGAATGTGTTTTAACATGAGTCTACACATATGCAACCACATGTCCACATCAGGTTCAGTTAAGTTTATTTTTACATTGTCAACTTTAAACGTGAAAGATGTCAGCATTTACATAGGACAAGACAGTTTAAGCGTATGAGTTTATTAAAATTGCACCCAACCTTCATACACTCCAAGTATATGAAGTATAAAAACCTTGTTGACCAACTTTTTACCAAAAGTATCAGAATGGGACCAGGATGGTGAAAACACCTTCTACAAAGTCATGGAATGACGACCTTAAATGAATTTGCCATTCTGGTCTGCATGCCTTAAGCATAAACTGTACTGCATGTCCATTATATTTCCACCAGGTATTGGCTTCATGACCTGTATCAGTCTGGATCGTTACCTGGCCATGGTGCATCCACAAAGGCTGCAGTGGTTGCGAAGTGTGAGGGTGGTTCGCAGGGTCTCCTGCCTGGTCTGGGCTCTGGTATCCCTGGAGGTAGCTCCTCTGATGTTCCGCAGCATGCTGCGTGAGCACCAGGGAAAACAAACCTGTATGGAGTACTTCAACTTTGACGGCTCCCGCTTCACCCCTTATCTCCTGCTTCTGGCCTGTACCATCTCATTCTGCTGTCCACTCATCATCATCATGGGCTGCTACGCCAAGATCAACCTGAAGCTGCAAGCTGCAGCCAAGCAGAACTCTGTAACTGGTCGATTGAGGAGGAATCATAGGGCCAACACCATTATTCTCCTCATCCTCCTCACCTTTATCATATGCTTTAGCCCTTACCACCTCAACGTTATGCAGTTTATGTCCAGAAAGATACACCACCAGGCAACCTGCGAGGAACTGAGAGCCTTTAAGGTGTCCTTACAGGTAGGAACTGTGTATCTTTGTTTTATTTGAAACATTCCCTATCAATTGTTCCTATTCATAATCCATCTTCTCCCTGCAGATCACAGTTTCTCTAATGAACTTCAACTGCTGCTTGGACCCAGTCATCTACTTCTTTGCCATTAAGACCTACAAGAAGCGGGTGTTGAGCCTGTTTAAAGACTATCTGTATACTTCTGGTGCCTCCTCCAAAATTACAGCTGAAAACAGCAGCAGCAACACCTGAGAGAAACCACAGCTGAGCTTACAGGATACATACAACTAGTTTCGCAGAGAATACCTAGTTCACTCTGTTGAACTCAAAAAGGCCTATTTTAGTCTCTCTGTTCGGATATGACTACCAAGTCTTTTACTTTTTGTGACAATTTTGCATGTATATATGCAGTAGAGGTCCATTAAAATGCAAAAAAAAATCTTTGCTTCTGTTTGAGAACACTGCATACGATTTATTGTTCTATTTGTATTATATTTTTCTTTTTGAATAATGGTGTAGCCTTTCTTGTTAACATGCTTGTGTGATACAGTAGTGTAATACAGTAATGTAAAAAATAATTTTGGTGAATCAGTGTTTAATTGTGTATATGTGCAGGGTGAAGGAAATTTCCTCAACTATTAAGCTATGCTTTTTGTCAACTGTTTTGAAAAACTGTTATGGTTATTAATGCAGTAAAACGGCAACCTTCACTTCCTCTATGCAGACAAAACACATGCGGACCAAGTCGCAAATATTTTCTAGAACGTGTATAAGTGGGTTTAATCAGTTTATTATTGGACACTGGACCTACTCATAGATGAATATGTAATGTGTGCTCTCCTACTATTAAAAACATTTCTCATATGGTACCCACAGTTTTACGTATTATGCGAGAACTTTAGATATGCCAAAATGAGAACATGTTACAGATCTCTCTTTCTTACCCACATCTGAGTTTTGTGTGGGAGTGCGTAGAAAAATACCATCACCACTTCCTCAACCACCTTTCCTGCTCCCCCTCACAGACCTCATTCCAGCTGGGTCGATTCATCCTGTTGTGGGCTGCTGTGTGTGTGTGTGTGTGTGTGTGTGTGTGTGTGTGTGTGTGTGTGTGTGTGTGTGTGTGTGTGTGTGTGTGTGTGTGTGTGTGTGTGTGTGTCTCTTACAAATTTAAGCAGGTGCATGCTGTCTGTTTATAGTGCAGAGTGCCGTATTTAAATTTAACCTTTAACATTTCCTGTGCTTTTGGAAAAGCTGCTCTATGATTTTGCATAGAAAGTAACGTGCACAAACTGTGTCACGAAGAAATGTTATACTGGTTTAAATGACTACTGATGTGTTTGGATATTATTGTACAATTTATCTATTTGTCAAACACAGAATAAACAAACAAGTAAACAAATTATATAAATAATTTATTAGGGTTCCCTGAAAGTCAGTTACTGAGTCCATAAGTGACAATAATATGCATTAGATGACAAACATCATCTAATGCATATAAGCAACCCTTCTCACAATGCATTGTTATTTGATCCATTGTTGGTGTAAAACTATTGAATGGAGCAGCTTTAAAGCTATAGTTTCTGTCTCCCCCATGAGGAATTCTAAGTAATGACAACAAAACTGTCGGCGCATCCACATGATACAAGCCTTCCGTGATCGCGCACCACCCCCACCCTTCTTCTACGCAGTTGCTTGTAACTAAGGAGGACACGGAGGATTACAAAAAACATGGTGGACTTTTCAGAGGAGGTAGTTATCTGCGCTCGATTTTCTGCGCGCAAAACTCGCTGGATGACACCATTTTCTAAACATAGCCATACTGAGAAATACAGTCTTAATTAGCTTTGTATCAACTCATTTGGCAATGGCTTGGATGTAACGGACGTTCATTAATATAAAAAATGTACGCACTAAAGATTTTAAGATTTGGCTTAAATTGTATAGTGAGAATTGATCCAAAAGCAGAAAGATTAAAGTGCCATCCTATTGATGATATGACTCTTCTACATATTCTTAGTCAACTCCTGCTCAAAAAATGTTAGTCCTTAAAAAATTATAATTTTAATTGATTGCTACATTCTGTAAATGCTTTTCAGTAAATCACTAATCCAAAATAGGCTCACAAAATTCCATAAAAGGGAGCAATAGTGGATATTCACAATAAAAGTGTCATTCAGCTACACTTGCACTTGCACTGCAGCACCTGTATGTAGCGACGTTAGCTTGCTGTCTGGAAGACTACACAACCTTGGTTACAAAGAAATTAATGGAAAAAACAACCATAACCCCATTTTGTGTCAAAGTGTGTTTAATCACACAAACACCCACAAACCAGTTTTGTTTCCTTTCAAAAGAAAGATCTTTAGTATAAATTGTTAAGGTTCTCACCAGAAACATTCTTGCAACAATGAGCTGGACCTTAACCACCTTAACAATAATTGATATGCCATATTGTATAGTTGCTATGCACATTACTGTTTAAAAAAAAAAAGAAAAAAAAAAAGAGATTTGGAGAATCACCCAATGGCAAAATGTTTTCTAGCAGGAGGGTTGGGTTTATTAATGAACCATTCTGTGCGGTTTAATAAAATTATTGTAGCATTGTTCACAACTACTACTTTGATTGGCTGGCAGTGTTGCTGGTGTTATAGATAATCAAATCACAGAAAAAACAGAGATGGTTAATGTGATATATCGCAAATATTTTATGTAATTAATCACAGTGAAGTTACAGAAAAAGTAGCAAGTCTCACCAGAGACAACTGCAACTCCCACAGAACACAGGGAAACAATGATTTTATATTTGTCACAAAACAAGAAGTGTATGCTAATTGGAAAGCAGCCAAATGAATATTTTTCTAAACCAATGGAAATATTTCTTTACAATAACCATGCTCAATAACCAATGACAAGCTTTTGCATGTCTCCATACAATTTCATATATAGCTTTTCCTGTAACGGTCATTCAGACATACTGTCTTCTTCACCGGTGACAGGCTGAGTTGACAGACAGATTTCCATAACTGGTCCCAAGCGTATAGCCCAGGAATGTACCTGCACCTGTCACAGCAAGCAAAACCTCTAGATGGGCCTCTGGCTGCATCTTAATATCACAGCTCAGAGAACATTGTGAAAACAGCGCATACAGAAAATGAACAAATGATAATAAAACATTAATAAAACTGGAGGAATCATAATTCCTTAACACTGGCACCCTATCTCCCACTCCTATATCTAGAGATCATATCCATCAGTATTTGAATCTGATTCAGAACCTGATTTGAAAAGGTTGAAATGTTTTTTCATTTGATACATCATGCATTCAGAATGGCACAATTTCATCTCTTTAAAGATGTTTAATCAGACAAACACCTACGAGCCATACATATATGCTAGACCAGCTTAAAACTCAGACTTCTTATGTGATCTGGTTCTAATATTCTTGCTATACAGAGAATCAATTCAAAGTCCGGCAATGCTGCCTTTAGTTTTTATGGCCCTAGATGCTGGAATAGGACCTGAACTGTGACTTATACTGGTAAGATTTTGGGCAGCTATTACTGTCACGTTTGTTCTAACAACACAAAAAAGTGCCAAATTGCATAAAATAACTGTAAGGAGAGACGTAAGTTTCCTTTTGTTCCAAAAAGTTATTTATTTAATTAACTGACTAAAAGTTAGCCTTCCAGACTTTCTGCTTTCATGAGTAGTAGGAACATATGCACGACATTTATCCATCCTGTAGCCCTTTGGGCAATTACATATGGTGTATGGTATGAATAATGTCAGTAAACTTTACCACGCGACATAAGTGAGACATATTATCCTATCATTTTTGTGACACATTCGGTATAACTAACTATCCAGTAACTTTTGCAAATGTGTGGTCATGAAGCACATTGGTGACATTTCTCATTTTGTTCACACTGTAAATGATTTGGTTTTTAACAGGAAGCAGCTGTCTGAGGTTTATTAACTACATCACAGACAGGAGCAGTTGAGAATGTTTGTTCAAATGGTGCAATTCCATCACATCAAAAAGTTTCCAACCAGCCAAAGATTATAAGCAGCCGGAGCAAAAGCGTCATGAATTCACAGCATTTAGATAACATCACTGATCACTAGGGTGTTATGAGACACCCAGCTCACAAGACGAGACGAGACACGAGATTGGGTTCACGAGATTGAGACGAGATTTTAACACTATTTTACAGAAAACTTCAATTAAGAAATAAGACTAAAAAAGAGTCCTTTATTCAATCGAAAGTCACAAAATGAAAACCGAGCACTGAATGGTTTTGCCATTAACTCAAATGACTGGCTTCTCTCCTGTATAACTGACAGTTAACGCTGTTACTTATTCCATAGGCCTATGTATGGTGGAGAGAGAGTCTCTTCACTCAGAGAATCAAGGTTGTAACACAACTAAGCGTTTTCTGGCAGTAGCCAGTTGAGACTAAGGGCGTTTTCACACCTGAAAGTCCGAACCAAGGTCCGAACCAAGATTCAGGTTTTTGTTACATTGTATACATTTGATCCGGTAAGTTTTGGTTTCACACTGCAGTTATGCAAGCGCACTAAAGATCTCTACGTGACAAAACTACGTCCTGCCGTCATCACATACGTAGCTGCGTCTCCAGATACTTATAATTGATTGGTTTGTAGACGGGCTTCCCCGTCCTCTCGTATCTCTCTCTGTGTCGGAGTTTTTTCAGCTGACTGCTGCTCTCCCCTACTGCCGCGGTTCTTTTTGTTTTGTTGTGATGTTGAGAAGCAAGACACTGGAACTTTCTGGAGAATTTATTCAGAGACAAACGGAAACCTACACTGTACATTTACTACCACTTAACAAATAAAGATGTATTCTCTGCTCTGATAGCTGACAGCTGTCTGCTCTGAGCGCATTCACCGTTACTCTCACTCTCTTATGTAGCCTACACACTAAGCACCAAGCTATTCCTTAAAGGAGCTATTCCCCGGTCTTATAACACAAGGAGAGCCTGCCAGAGCTTCTTCTATTTGGTCCGAAAGTCCAAACCATCCAAAAAATGCTTTCACACTATAAACGAACCGGACCATGGTTCAGTTTGGTCCGGACCGAGACCACCTCTTTTGGTCGGACCAAAATTTGGTCTTTTGATCCGGACCGTGGTCCGGGGGAGGTTTCACACCTCTAATTTTGGTTCGGATCAAACTGAAAAGTCCGAAAGTCCGGACCAAATGAGGTATGTGTGAAAACGCCCTAAATGTTTTGTACTTGAATTTGTCATTGTACAGTAGACAGAGAGAAATAAAGCTTATTTTACTATTGTTTCACATGGATTACGTTCTAAAGCACAAATAAATTACCATCAAACACTCAACAGATGATTTTTGTGAAGACAGATGCTCTTTTCTTCTCCTCTGCATTTAATTCATTGCAGCACTAAACAAGGAAGTAGGCTAGGCTACTCTAGTATTGATTTATGACCATTATAGAACGAAGGGAGAACATTTCTCTTTTTTGAATATCATTAAAAGTAGGTTATGCTGTCCGCTTCCCGACAAGTTTTAACAGAGAAAGAGAGTGGTCTGCGCGAGACAGCGCCACAGTGAACTGCGTGTGTGTCTCGGCCAAGAAAGGGGGAGAGAGAGAGAGGGAGAGAGAGAGGGGGAGAGAGAGGGAGAGAGAGCGGCGGTCATGGCGGCGGTACTCTAACGTTTTTAACGCTGGGTTTTACAGGCAGCTTTTTTCTTCAGCTATCGCTCTGCAAAAGTAAACTCAGTCAGCTCTGGAGAACGGGCGGGGGATTTCCTGTGCTAATTTCAAGGATGCTGCTCTGCACTTGTGTACTGATATCGCGAGACACTTTTTACCTCGACGAGAAGTCACGTTTAATCTCGCCTCTACTACTCACTAAACTACCCAGATGAGACAACTCTTGATTTGTTTTTCTTCTTGTTGAATTCCTTTTTAAAAGCCAACATTAACTGCTGGCCGATGGGACAGAAAACTGTGGCACCACAATCAAACATGTTAAATGACAAGGCTGTTGTTTTTCTATTTTTTTTCTTCTATTTTTCCAACAAATCTCATAAAAAGACTAAAACCAACAGTTCAGCAGTCAATTTCTTCAGTACTGTAGGTGGACTATCTTTATGAGTTTTGCCATTGTTTCAGTCTCTGTATCTCCTTGTCCATGGAGACGCTACAGGTGCAGACTGTGACGGTGGGGCAGACACAAAGAAGAAACTTGAAAGGAGATCCATGTTCATATTTGTGTGGGTTCATCTTCTATCTTTGTGATTTCTTTTGGATTTTAGACAAGTTAATGAAGAACGAACTACTGTCCATTGCCCAATGAAATAATGTTCTATTGTATAGTTTGAAAAGCGTATGAACAGTGACTCTTTTGTTGTGGTTTTTGGTTTGGTGTCATTACTTTTGGTTAGCCAAGCTAACCAATAGGCTAGTTTTGTCAGATAAACAATGCTGTTGTAAACGCACAATCAGACAGTTACATATACAGCTACATATAATACAATGTTTCTGCTTTCATTTTCTTATGATTTTCATTTCATACAAGAAGGAGTTAAATATTTTGGAGATTTTTGTGCAGATATAGTAAGTTTTCCAATTTATGTTTATAACATTTTATTTCAGATGATCAAGACCATGGACTTGCAACCTTTAGTATCTGTTTAAATTCCATGGAGTTAACTGTAGTTACAACTAGCTGAAGAACATCTATAGGCTTTAACATATGTCTGCAACACTGTTTTCAATCTCTTTGGAAGAGAATTTGCCTTTGACAGGAGCAGTATAGACATTGCTGCCATCTTGTGACATCCAAGTCTTAGTGTACTCTAAACAGATGTCAAATGCAAATCTTTGACTCAATGTTCCTTGAGTCCTCGAAAAACTGTAAATGAGCTGAATCTCCACAGCTGCAGTAGGTTTTTCTTTCCAGGAGAGTTCACTGTTAGTCTGAGAAGAGGTTCCTGGTTTTAGACGATAATGACTTAAAATGTTATGCACTTAGTGTACATAGAGGAAAAGGGAATATTTTTGGCCATGTGGTATTTTAAATGTACCCTGAATTATCCCCTTCAAAGTAGTTGTTGGGCTTATTATTCAAAAGGATATATGATTTGATAAACTGTTTTGAACAGATTATTGGGGCAAAGCAGAGCAGCAGTAATGGCTTCTAGAGTAAGCCTAGTATAAGGCAACATAATCATTACAACACATCTGCTGTACCTGGAGCCAGTTCCAACAGTTTGTACAGTTTGTACTACAACACATTGGATTTGAATGAAACTGTGAGGTTGTGCTGAATTGGATTTTTAAATGTGTTTACGGGTGTTCACATCTGTTTTGGGTGAACACCCTCAGTGTTGTCAGTGTAGGATTCATAGCCTTTTTAACCCTAAGGGGGAGAGGAGGAAGGTAGGGGGTGCTCTTCATGCATTTGTATCAGGGACTCTGTATAAAAAGGCAATCAATATCTGCACAGTTCATTAATTCAGCCTTCAATATTGTTTTGAATTCAAATCAAATGTGCAGAGCCAACACAACAAGATGTGTCAATGTAGACATTCTGTCTTTACTACACTACTACATTATATTGCACAAATAATGCATCATTTGGGTCGGAATTTGGTCCAAATCTGCTGCTTACTAGACAGAAAGTAAAAGTCAAATATAAACATAAAGCATTATAAAAAAAGTTATTTACTATAATTTGATGGTTGTAAAACTGTTGAAGCACTCCAGAAAATGTATTAAAGATGTGTTCATATGTTTACAACTGAATATTTTGGGGGTGAAAACAACCACAAACTTAAAGTAGTTTGTTTCAATAAATAATACATTGTAACAATTATAATTCGCTCAATCTATAGTTGACTATTCAGAGTCAATAAATGTTGCATGCAAGTACTATCAAAAGAATCAAATACTGTGAAATGTCATCGGTTAGTGGTCTAATCGGAGTTATGTTACCCAACTGATGTTTTTTTTCTGAACAACAGCCACATAAGTTTCCGGTAAAACTGTTGCAATCTGATCCTAACCACGTGTTAAACAACAGCACTATAGCCACTTTATTCATCACTGCAATGTTGTACCAATTGTACCAAACATGGTGAAAATGAATCTTTTATATAGAGGCACACTTTAAATAATTAGTTTAACATTAAAGGGTGAATCCATTATTTTTATTTTTTTAAGGTTTTTATATCATTCTGTGTCTTCCCAGTAGTGTTCATTATGTATTCAAATCCAAATACTCATATTTTGGTAGAAGTGCATATTTTTTTTACCATCAAATGCTGTTTTCCCAAGCCCTGCTAAAAACCTATTCCAACGTGACCTGACGTAGGTTTCTGGATGATGACGTTGCTACGTATATCCTTATCCAGTCAGTGTATTACCGACTATAACCTTAAATTCCCCATGTTCAGAGAAGAAGACAGGAATAAAATGCTGTAAAATCATATAAGAGCCATATAAGAGAACCTACTTAGATGAAACCAAACCGTAGTGTGCGACAGGGATATACTAAAGCACCATTACAGCCCTTCTGAACTGGTCAGTATGATGTTGATCAATCTTCTGTATGAACAATGTAATGTATGTAATGCAACATATAAATTACAGCATCCATGGCAGACAAAACTTTATTTCAACAGACACAGCTGAAGAGTTTCTGACTCATAACTTCCTTTATTATGCACAGGATGTAGATAACATTGATTGGTATCAGGTGTTAATCTGCCAATGTCTCACAGCCTTCAGTTTCTGCACAATTTTTAATTAAAAATTTTTTTTATATCATTTTATATCCTTATTTGTAAATAAGATGTGTAAAGATGCTGGAAGGGACTTATCTTTGGTATTTAACCCCATTGTCTTCTATGAATAGCCATGGCAAAATACCATTCTGTATTCTGTCAGCGATGGGTGTGAGCTGGCCGTCTGATGCCCAGTGAGTCAGACACACAAGGCAAGGCCAAGAGGAAGTTAAACTGCTTCCTCTGCCTCGCCGCCGGACTTGTTTTGAACAAAAGAAGGTTGTGCTCAATAAACAACAGAATATGATTCTTGTTGATGTATTTCATTTCTATTCAGGAGCCTTTAACTATCAGCACAATGCTTCACATTCCCCATACAGAAACATTTTAATTGAGCTGTTGTTGTCTTGATTGCAGCTAGAAAGGACAAGAAATCAATACTGGGCACATGAACTTTTCTGCGTTTCGCAGTGTACTAAGACTTTTCCTGTGCTCTTAGTCTTCATACAGTACATACCATCAAGCATGTGACATGATGGACTCTGAATCTTTTGGGCCCCTCTCATATCTGTCCCTTGGAAAATTTTGACATTTGCCTATTTTTTTACACTTTTATAGTCTTAGTTATTTGAAAACAACACAAGAAAAATATATTAGAATCTGTTTGTGTAATACATGTCTTATGTATTTCTAAGAGTTCTAGATTTGTTGATCTATAAATATAATGAAATAAAAAAATTATAGATTTAAAAATTTTAATAATATTCTTTTAACTATGAAGCCTTTTGTAAAAAAAAAAAATTATAAAAAAAAATACAAATGATAAATGAAATGAATGGAATCTGAAAACCTTTTCTGGACCCCTGGGAGAGAGTTCAACTACTTTCATAATCATTGTCATAAGGCATTTCACCAAGCTGAATATATGCTTTAGTAGAAAGCAGTTAAGAGATGGGTGGGACTAATTCAGAGGTGTGAAAACTACAGGATACCATTTAGTACACACACACAAAAAAGTATGTGCTCAGCAACCCCTGATTCAAATATTGTGAGCAGTTAGGTCACACTTTTTAACTTAATAAAACATTTTCGAAAAATCTTGTTTTCTTTTTCTTTCATGTAATACATCGAGGCATGACCACATCTTACATCTAAAATGGTCTCTGATCTCTCATTGCAACGCGTATTTGTGTTTTGAAAGTATGCTGCTACTCCTACACCTTAAACCATAGCCTATATTTGAGGAGGGTTGTTGTGTTTGCTGAGCAGTTTTGATTCTGTGGCATCAATGTGCTCTCACCACAGGAAGTCTCTGTTGATATTTGGAAGAAATATGATCAGTCATCTCTAATCAGTACAAATTACTGTATAACACAAGTGACACTCAGTGATTAAAAGCAAATGGTCATTTAATGTACATATTTAAAAAGAAATCATTATTTGGAGTATTCATCATTTAGAAAGTCATTCTGAGCTCAAAACCTCAAAACAAAGGTGCTTCTGGAGCAAAGGGGAAGTTCCTCATTTTACTGTCACATGTTTGCATAGTCTAAAGGGAAATTGACCAGAAACTGAAAAAGAGTATACTTTTAAAACAGAGGTGTAATAAGAGAGAATTGTGATGTAATTATTGTACACCTTAAACTAAGTATGTGTATACCAATAGCCTACAACAAGATAGGTGTCTAACAAAAGCAACTCTGGACTATCTCATCTGTGCAGCTGAAGCCACATTCTCTAGAGAGTACTCACATGGCATGGCATGGCATGCTGTATGAAACCTAGATTTTCCTTTCCCAAAATATGTCACAGATGGCTCAACCCCCCCACAGCTTTATCAATCACAAATACCATATTACACACGTCAGTAAAGTGTCACATTACTTTTTGGGTGCAATCAGTAGGTGTTTCAAAAGTGTGTCGTGAGAGATAAAACATTTTAAAGGTTAAGCAAAAGTGAGAGAGGTATGAGAAATACATGCACATATTGCCAGAGAGAGAGAGAGAGCGAGAGAGAGAGAGCTACAACAGGATATTTTGTCACTATGGTTACTTGCAGCAGATACGGATCTTGATTTCTGTATGTCATGCTGCTCTCATTCAGGACAGTATGGTTAAACTGCTGCCAGGACAGCCCTTATATTTAAGTTAATCTTTGCACAAAGGGTGTCATGTCTTCTGGATCAATGTGATTTCAGCAAATCTGACGAAAAACATATTCCATTTTATGAGGTAAGTTTTCTTTCCAAACTGTATTTTTTAGGGTGAGATTGAATCATTCATAGTGACATAGATGGTGTGAAATGTACGCGGATAATACATGTAACTGTATCCTCTTGCGGTTTAACTTTTAATAGATTTATGTTGTGAAAAATGTGTTGTATTCCAGAGTCAGATATATCTACTACATGCAAACATCTGAAAACTAATGGCAAATCATCACAGCTTTACAAACTGTAGGCTCTACAATAAAACATTGTTCTTCTATGTGGAAATGTACTGCTAGAGTCAAAGCAATTCACCACAGTTACGACACCCACAGTTAGAAGCAAACCACTTTCACAACAGTTTGAGTGTTTTTGGAAAAGGACAAACTATATTTTGACATAAAACACATTTATTTTCAAATTGCTACATTTTATAAGAAAGGCATTTGGAAAATAGTAGATGTTTGCCCCAAATACCCTTTCACTTTAGGGAAATGGGCCAGGAAACATGTTGACTGGCCATGTTGGCCACTGCACCACGTGCTCGAGCAGATAGAGCGGGTTAATGTTTTTGCTTAAACAATATGACTTTCCAACTGCCTACCCTTTTAAGGCAGAGCACCCTGGGAAAGCTGACATCCTCATAGACAAAGTCGTCTCTCAACACCAAGTTTATATATATTTTTGCGTTGTAAGTGTGAGAGTGCTGCAGCTGTATTCAGAATCACAGTAAAGCCGAGTTATTGTTCACAGACTTCCTTCGTGTCACTTTTAGGTACAAACAAAAAAACAAAAACAGCTATGTCCTGTGAGTCAAATACATGAATGGCTGAATGGGCTAATAGTTAGTAAGTGAAGGACAGTTACTGTATCTCTAAATCCTTTATTGCCATTTTCATGTGTAAACAGGTTGGAAATTTACTTAGAAGTATCTAAATTATGCTTTGACGTTCAAATAAAAAGCTATTTCTTCATATGCCAAACTCCAAACATAGGATATTGCCCCATGATAAGTGAAAACAGGAAAGGTGCTTTACAGCTCAGTTAGATCTGACTTGAACCTTCTTCTTATGTCTTAGGAAATGTGAATTGTCAAGACTTGGTTAGTGAAACTGAGGCAAAAGTTAAGTTTGGCGTCTCCTGGGCTTTGCTCACAAAGAACCACAAGGTGGCACCACATACCACAAAAAAAAACATTTCAACTTCACAGGACAGTTTGTCTCATCACGCTGAGAGTTCAACAAAACAAGTTTTAGTTACCTGCTGAGGGTAAAAGAAATACAAATAAAGTCATATCAGCCTTGTGTATTAATTTAATCTTTAGGAGAACCTTCAACATATGGTAAAATCATAAAAAAATGTTTAATAATAATTTATTACACTTAAAAAAAAAACATCTCTATTGTTACAAGCAGACATTGTCATTGTTATTTTCTTTACTGACACAGCGAAGTGCCAGGAGTAATGACAAATACTGTAACTTGTTTTGTTTTCTTTTTGAAAGCAAGGTTGCCATGGTTTTACTAGACAAAAGAGTTTCATTTCTACAAAGGTATAGACTCAGTGCTTCATTGCTTTTTGCAAATGGACATGTTTGATTTTGTTTCCTTTAAATACACATTTTCTGTATGTTTTTAGGATCAGAGGAGAAAGTACAAAAAGAAAAGAAGATGCACAATGTTAAAAGTAACCAAAGCCTTAACACATTTTAATTTCCTTTTTGCAGTTACTGGTTCCTAATATATCAAGATGGGTTCTACCGCTGCACCTGTGACTTTAACCTTCTCATCCATCAACAATGAATCTGACAAGTGTAACACTCTATATGCCCACCGGGCCTATGCCAGGGTCCTCATGCCTCTTTTCTATTGCATCGTGTTCTTGGTGGGGCTGCTCGGAAACTGCCTTGCCCTCCATGTAATCCGTCCCAATCTGAAAAAGATCAACTCCACCACCTTATACTCTCTCAACCTGGTCATCTCTGACATCCTCTTCACCCTCTCTCTGCCTGCGAGGATTGTCTACTATGCTCTGGGCTTCCACTGGCCTCTGGGCGAGGCGCTGTGCAAGATTTCGGGCCTCATTTTTTATATCAACACCTACGCGGGGGTCAATTTCATGACCTGTCTCAGTATAGACCGGTTCATCGCTGTGGTCCTGCCTCTGCGCTTTGGCCGATTCAGGAAGGTCAGTAACGTGCGCTACATTTGTGTTGGTGTGTGGCTGCTGGTCCTGGCACAGACCCTCCCCCTCGTGGGCATGCCTATGACCAACACGGAACCTGACGGCTTCATCACCTGTATGGAATACCCCAACTTTGAGAAGGTCGACCACATTGCCACTATACTAATTGGTGCCGTCTTCCTTGGTTATATCGTGCCTTTGATGACCATCCTTGTGTGTTACTCCGTCTTGTGCTCCAAACTCCACTTCACAGCCAAGAGCAACCATTTGACAGATAAGTCTGGCCGGAGCCGCAAGGCCATTGGTGTGATCTGCTGCGTATCCCTGGTGTTTATTGTCTGTTTCAGCCCCTATCACATTGATATCCTGCAGTACATGATCCGCAAGCTGGTGTACAGCCCTGATTGCGTTGATCTCACGGCCTTTCAGGTGTCACTGCACATCACTGTGTGTCTGATGAACTTCAACTCCTGTTTGGATCCTTTTATCTACTTCTTTGCCTGTAAGGGCTACAAGAGGAAACTTCGGAAGCTGCTGAAGCTACAGGTCAGCATGTCCTTCTCCAGTGCAGTGAGGACGTCACCTGAAGGCTCCTCCAAGGATGTCATAGATGGCAACAAGATCCAACTTAACAATTATAGTTTAGTAGGTACAACCAGTGAGAGAAACTCAGAAAGGAGATTTCACCAGGAAGAGTAAATGAGTAAAAAGAACTGAGGCACCAAGAGTTACACAAGATGAGAGGACTTTTTACGCATGGGCCTACTTTAATCAAGACCGGTCAAATTGTGTCCCAAACAAATCCTTTCGAACATTGAAATGGACTCACTTATGCGATTATGGACTTCAAGCAGCTACGCAGCATCCAAAGCCATAGAAATCCAGCTAATTTTAATATTTTTACCATATTACATAAGAAAAGGTTTGTAAAAGAACATCAACAAAATTACTCAGAATCTCAAGAAGGAAAATCCAGCACGTCCTGTGTTTACGTATTTCTCAGGAAAGCAGAGATTACTGCAGCAAGGAAATAAAGGATACTTTTCCATAAATCATGCTTGTCTCCTGCCTATAGACTGAGCATGTTGGAAGTGGACAGTCAAGTTGACATAAATTCATACTCACATTCAAATTTCTATGGACTTGAAAAGTAGTTAAAAGCTAAACTCATGTACAGTATGTGAAGAGTGAAGCCGTATGGTCACCTGTAAAAACTTTTTGAAAGCAACATAACATAATATACGCAACCAGACAATGACCTCACATCTGATTCCATCGTCACTTACAGTTACTTTAATGAACTGAGATGTTAAGGTAGACATAGATATGAGTTTCATTCCGAAACTAAATCAGACTCACAATCTCAGGTTTTTTGCCTCAAGTTTCAGTTCAGCATAGTTGTAATGTCTTAGGGAACTGTCTATTCAGTATTTCAACTGCCTGCCAACTGAATTAACCTTAATTGGTTGGAAAGTACCACACATTTGTCTGTCTGTAAATAATTTCTTTGTGATTGTTCTTTGTTTATGTAAAAGCAGGGGTCCGTTTCAGAAAGCAGGTTTAGTGAAAACTCTGAGTTTGTTAACCCTGAGATGAGGGGAACTCTGGGTTTTCCGTTTCAGAAAGAGAGGTAACTTAACCTCAGAGTCAGTTACTATGGTAACTGAGTCTGTGAACCTAACCTGGTCGGGAGCAGGTTTTCTTCAAGAAACTCGAGGTTTCTTCTCTCTCATTTCCTCAATCATTCATTCAGTCTGTATCAGGTGCATTTTAATGCAGTTTGTTATCTGCATGAATAAAAAAAATATTGGTTTATGTTAGGCAGATCAACGTAATCTGAAACGTTTTTTAAACGTTTTTTGTAGTGTTCCCTGGACACAAACCAGTGAGAGTAATTAAAAAGAAATAAATGATTATAAATTATATTTCTGTTATGGTTATGGTGTTCATGGTGCTGCAGCCTCAGAATGGGATATAGTAGCTTACTTTTTCGCCTGCAGGATTGCACCCAAATGCAATTATAGGTGTAATACAATTCCAGTTTTCACCAGTAATATTATAAATTAACTGTGATTATATGAAATCAATGCATTGTCAATGCTTATGCATTGACTCGAGCAGCAATTTACTCCCACAACAATTCTCTCTCTGTTGCAGCAGCAGCCGCTGTCTTGCTTTTTTAACGAAATGTTCAAACTTGCTGTATGTGCGCATTAGTATTTCTGCCGACCAGTTTGTTTGTGGTTGTTGCCATGGTGATTTGTAGTATCATGGCTCCATTCATGCTGCCTTTTTATTGTGGTGGTGCACGCGTATGAACATACTCGGAGTTGATTGAACCAACTCATATCAGCTGTTCTGGAACCGAAAACTCAGAGTTTCCCATCTCAGGGTAAATCAACTCAGACATCAGGGTTAGACTCAGAGTTTGTTAAACCTCCTTCCTGAAACGGACCCCTGGTGTGGTCTATGATGTCATTTAATTAAGGGCCCCTGTGGAGTTTTCTTGTAAACATAAAGAAGTTAGGTTTACATTGAGTGTTAGTCATCATAATGCAATATGTGTATTCTTGAGGTCTAAGACATGTGTGCATCTCATTTCTCATTAAACAATTGTAAAGCCATTTTCTTAAGTATTTTGAATCCAGCATTGTTTATTCCATGTTTACTCGCTTGCAGTCTTCTTCTTTCTTGTCTTTGCTGGTGCATTGCTTCATATCTTTGCATGTTACCACACCCTGTTGATGTGTGCAATAGTGTGATGACAGACTGTGAGAGACTTCTCTCTACAATACAGCTATACAACTACAGTATGGTTAGGGTGTGGTTAAGGTTAAGGGATAGATAATGGTTATGGCAAACTATGGTTTAGGTTAGGTTCAGTTTTGTTTGGGGTAAGCCAAAGTACGTGGTTTTCAAAAGACAACTTGTTGGAAGCAGAATGCAAACCGGTCTCTAGCATGCTAGCCTGAAGTGTTAACAAGTCTTTTCAACACCACAGCATTACTTCACACTGAGGCCACACTGCTTCCTGCACTGTCACTACACTTTGCAACTGTTGTACTATAAATCATGCACTGCAGAATCATGCAATGATGGTATGGCACCGCACCATTCCTACAGCACCTGCAGTTTATAGGATGCTTAACAAGTGATGTATGGAACAATCAGTAACACATAGATCTCCATGGAGCATGTGGGAATGTGTGTACCCATAATCTACGTCTTATTGTCTGTAGAACGAAACTTTCTTTATATTTTACCTGTGATGTCGGTCTTCAGATGTTTGTGGTGCATATAGTGATTCTCCTGTGATTTTTCCTAAATAGCAGGAGTTGATTGTATTGTTTTTTTCTTTCCTTTATGAATGTAAAAATCAAATTTGCACATGATATAGTTTTATATTGTGTTGCTGATTAATGTTAATGCCTTTACGTGCTTATTGATGTTAAAATTAGTACTTTGGAACAGGTTTGCTCTCAGTTCTGGATTTTGAGGAAGTCATTTATAGACATAATACAGCAATCTACTTCACTTTGACATATTGCTCTTAGGTTCATTGCAGGTGCAAGTACAATAATCAGCACTAAATTCATTATGATACTGTAAGGTTGGTTGGTTTGTCTGAGAGACAAAATAACACCGGAAAGTTTTTTTTTGTTTTTTTTTACAAAGCCCTGTAGAATATGTTACCTTTGCTGCAAACATAATGTAAATCATTAGGGAAAGAACAGAAAGTCAAACAGAAACAATAATCATCTCAACCATTCTTCATATGTGTGATCACAGTTATTCATCCGGAAAGCCTTAACAGCAGATGGCACAGAAACAAGACACAGGTTAAGATGGTGCCAGGCAACAACAAGCAGAGTTCATTTCATCATGTTTGTGGCAAAGCTCTCTGTCACTGCCAAGGCTCCAACAAAACTACAGAGCAAAACGGGTGTTTACGCTAAACAAAAAGTTTAGCTTTCAGCAGTCTAACTTTTAACAAGCCAAGTTATTTTTTTACCTACTGTTTATTATATGTTTTGTTACATAACAATTTCACGACAAGAGGGTTATTACCCAAAATGAATTGAAGTCCTCAATTCCAGGAACTGTTGAATTGGCTTGTGTGGAAAAATGAGCACAATGGTACTATAAAACCACAGTACAAATACTAGTACACAAACTGGAATGAGTCAATTAATCAATTGGTCAATTAATAGGAACTATGTCGATTATCAATTAATCAAAGTAAATTAAGCAAAAATGCCAAACATTACCTAGTTGCAGCTTCCCAATTATGAGCATTTCCTGCTTTTTTTTTTCTTATGAGATAGTCTTTGGGTTTTGTACTGTTGGTTGGACAAAACAAGACATTTGAAAACTTCCCTTTTTGCTTTAAGAAATTGTGATCAGTGTTCACTATTTTCTGACATTTCATAGACCAAATTATTCTCTGACTAATCGAAAAATAATAATCAGCAGACTAATCGTTACTGAAAGTTATCCTTAGTTGCAGCACTTACAGAGAAGTTACAGGGTGATTTCTCTGACCGGTACACCCCCCACCCCCCAAACAAACACACACACACACACACAAACTTTCTGTTTCTGGTGAAATTTGCATAGCAAACATATTCATGGCTATCAAGTGTAACACACTACAGAGTGTTTTTAGATGTTTGTTTGCATCTTGACCTCTACATACGGTTTTATTTTACATTTTGTCATTATATTTTACTGAAACATGTCTTTTGCTGATAGTCTAGCCACTTGTAATGAACACTGTATTTCACACATATAATTGCCATCTGCTTCACCGCTCCCTTTTCTTCTATCGCCTGATTTCTTTTGGGGATTAAAGGAAAGAGGTTGTTTTAAAGGGATGGGCTTGAAGCATCAACTAATTTAACACAACATTGCAATTATAGAAGTGTACAGATACATTCAGATTAATGTGATAATCTGATTATGTCAATAGCATTAGTGTATTGTCCAGAAAATACATTTAACATCTCTGCAGTTTAGATTTGGATAACTCTCTATGCATTTCTCTTCACTTAAAGTCCCTCTCCACTTGAAAATATGTTTTCCTTATTGTTACGATGTACGTGCAGAGTTTGACACTAGCAGGCTGTTTTCACACTCATGCGATGAGGAGGACAAGTTTCTCTGCTCACCTAAAACTGAGTTTAAGACGTATGTATGTATACGCAGGATTTTGTGATATCACAACTAGTTTGGAAGTCAATCTTGGTACAATATGAAACCTACACTGAGGATAGACTTTTCAATACAATGTATTAACAATATTTACACATTATGGATTTTTCAACAAGGGAGGAGTGGATGTAACTCTAATTTTCAACACTTTAATAGAACTTTTTTGTGGAAAAGCCATATCACACACATATACTACTATTTAAAGAAGAGTACTTTTTATACTTCTTTAAAACGTCTGGTGGGGGTCTTTAACTTTTGAATTACACTGTAGCAGCTAACTTCAATTACCAACTCAGTGATGGAGAGAAAGACAGAAGACATAAAACATTCAATTGGGACAGCTGGTAAAAAGGGAACACCCCAACAGAACAATACATAAAATGATCATGAAGATACAATTCGATGCTATTTTGTACTGTAAAAGAGAAAACTTGTTTTGTAGCTTAAAGGTCTGTTAAGATACTTTCGGCATTCATTTCTGTTAACATATTATCTAATAGATTATATTATAATAGCCTAGACTTACTTGCAGACATGAGAAATTGATTATTCCAAGACAAAATCAATTATTGTTATTTATGCTACCTAAACATCTGACAATTTTGTAGTGATTATTTCCGGCCTCTAGAGGACAGTGTAAAACAGAGTAAAGAGGTGACAGCCAAGGAACTTAAATAGGCTTTTCACAGGCACTGTATAGCAGATCTTAATATTGACAGGTGTAACAAGAGTATCAATTCATATTTGTTTGTTTAAAGAATGGCAAAGTATAAAATAAAATAATTTAAGGGAAGTACGAAAAGACAGAAGATAGATACCGGCAAGTGAATGCACTTATATAGTTATATTTATATTGCAAGTGAATAATAAAGACCAAGGATTTATTATGGAGTGGAGGACCTAGGGAGGCAACCACATGACAAGTATCAAAGAGAGGAAAACATCACACAGACTGTTGTCATAACAACATATTGCAATGAACACAAAGTACCATCTGGTATGAGATACATCGAGAGGACAAGCCGATAGATAATTATTTCTCGGGAATAAGAATTAGACTGAATGAGCTGCTTCCATACGAGCACTGTGATAAAAAAAAATAATAATGTATTAAGCATGGAAATAAGTTCAGCATCAAACTGCATCATCAAAAAAACATGTGACAAATAGATATAACCTTTTCATGAAGGCCAAATAGACAGTGGAGAGCAGTCCACAAATAAAGAAATACGGTAAGTTGTGGGAGCATGTGATTAACTTTCTATTTCATAAGATCTAAATGTGGGAATGGAAAGTACCAGTTAAGAGAGGAAGAAATTTTGATTGCACAATTTTGAGCCAAATGTCCCAATTCATAGTTGTTACCAGCTCACACACACATTAATCACACACATTAATCTGTATTCAATCTGGGTCCAGACTGACCTTGAGCTTTTCACCTGAAGTATGCGCTTTGCATCCATTAAGTCGATGTGGTGTAAAACCATCTCACAGCATCAGCGTGAAGTGTCTATTACCACCGTCTTATTTCCTGTTTATATGGCAACTGCCTCAACATCCTGTTTTTAATTACTTCTCTCCAGCAGCAGATGCTTCTCACAGCAACCTGCTGTGGATTACTCCCCTGAGAACTAATGTGCTGTGACAGACCCCACTTTTCCAATCAATAACTCGCCCTAAATCTGCCATCTCTCTGCCTGCCAAACACACTCCCACTTCTAATGGCACATCATTTTCTTTAAGGGGGTGTAATTGCAGACTGTGGAAAGCTGTAGCCCTTTGTGTTCCAACTACGTAGATACTGTAAAGGAATCTAAAAGTACAGAAATTACAGCACGCAGGCGACACAGGAAGTGATGGGGGCTTTACACTGTGTTCAGTCTCGCCACCATTTCCATCACATTACCCTTTGAGAAAGCATTCACTTCCCTGTTTTGGCTGAGTGCTCAGATAAAATCGCTGTGCGGCTTCATAAACCTGTTGGCACAAGCTTGTCAAGATGCTTGTGTGATTTCTGTGGTAAGTGCAGTATTTTATTGTTCAGGCAAGGCTACCTGATCTGTTTGACCTTTAAGATGGACGTGAAAAAGTAATTTTGGCAACATATTTTATAGTCACTTGCTGTGTATGTGTGTGTGTGTGTGTGTGTGTGTGTGTGTATTTGGAGGGACAACTTAATTTAAATCACTCAACGTATTTGTTTTATTATAATAATTGTTTTTTTGATTTTAAATGGTTATCCACAATTCGCATAGAGTACAGTAAAGTACAGTTGAAAAATGCTTTGATGTCAAACACAGAAGTCACATGATTTCTTATCAAGACACCATCACTTTCTCAGGGATACTGAGGATTCACTTCCACATTGTTACCCTCACCATAGATTACCGTCACTCCATTCTTTATACAGTGTAATGTGTATATAATTCTTTATTTGCTTGTTTATTCAGTTTTTAATTAATGACATATCTAGACAGGTATGGTCTGTTGCCTCTGTCTTTACAGTGCAGCTGCACAGCTTTTAAAAATAAGTATTCAAATTATCAAGCAGCAACTTCTGCAAACTGTGAAACATATATAGAAGCAGCCTGATCTAATTCAACCCCCAGTGTTTTCTTCAACACAGAACTTTTCACTGTAATTCAAATCACACCTTTATGGAGGTTATGTTTTCTGTTGTTTTTCTTAGACCTCAAATTCCGAGTGGACTAATGAGGAATAACGTCTACATAATGTTCAAAAGTAAGTTGCCTTGCTCCTCGGACCATTTCAAACTTGAAATCTAACAGATTATGTCATATTATGTTAAATATTTACCTTTTCTGTGCTATTTTTGTAGCCGATAGTAAATTACAGAACTACCTATCTTAGATTGAATCAATTTCATACTTATTGTTATGTAGAGACACCACATATAGCCATTATATCCCTTTTTTCCTTTTTAAAACTTTGCTAGAAGCATATGACCTTTCAACATGAGTGAATTAACAGGAGTTCAACTCCAACATTAAAACAAATGGCTTTAAAGAATAATGGAAATAAACACCAATATATTGCTGAGTTTCAGAATGAAGCTGGATCTAAACTTCTCCAACATGTCTGTGGAGTCTGGTTCTGTAAAGCCAGAGCAGGGACCGGTGGAGTACCGCATGGCAGGCCTGATTTTCTACTGCTTCGTCTTCGTCATAGGAGTCATAGTCAATGTCACTGCTTTATGGGTGTTTTCTCTCACTACCAAGAAGAAGAATTCTGTCACCATCTACATGATAAACGTGGCGGTGGTGGACCTCACCTTCATCCTGCTGCTTCCCTTCAGAATGGTTTACCACCACCAGGACTATTGGCCCTTTGGAGACGTTTTCTGCCGAATCAGTGCAGCTCTCACCATCTTCTACCCCTGCATGGCTCTGTGGCTGTTTGCTCTGATCAGCGCTGACCGCTACATGGCCATCGTTCAGCCAAAGCACAGCAAGGAGCTGAGGAATGTCCCAAAGGCCGTGGTGGCAAGTTTTGGGGTTTGGCTCATGACCATGGGCAGCACCGTGCCCCTGCTCTTCTCTGAGGATGATCCCGATCGCATCTCCAACTTCACCACCTGCATCAAGATGCAAGACATCATCTACATGCGCCATGACAACCCCGTCAACTTTGTGCGGCTCATTTTCTTCTTCCTGGTTCCCATATGTATAATGATTGGCTGCTATATTGTCATTGTGGATAATCTGATCCACGGCCGCACCTCTAAACTCAAACCTAAAGTTAAGCAAAAGTCCATCCGGATTATCATCACACTGATTGTCCAAATGTTGGTTTGTTTTGTGCCTTTCCATGTATGTTTAGTGCTCCGTTTGGTGGGGACAGGCGAAGATGGAGGGTTTAGCACATGGGCGGTCTTCACCACATTCTTGATGAACCTGAGCACAGTGTTAGATATCATTCTGTTCTACATTGTCTCCAAGCAGTTCCAGGACAGGGTGATCAGCGTGATTCTGTACAGGAACTATCTGCGAAGTGTGAGACGGAAGAGCAGGCACACACACACAGGCAGCATCCGATCAATGAGCAACCTGACCAGCGCAATTATATGAAACAACCATCAAACTTTCATGTCAAACAGTGCACTGATATGTGCTGTGCACGCTTTGGATCACAATGTAACACTGAATGCTTCACTGTGTACATGGTTCATTATCAAAAGGATCTAAACTTGCAATTAATTTCCAAGGTGTAATTTACACTCACAGTATGGGAGTGCTGCTGTTGTGGCAAAAACATCTGTGTTCAGAGCTGATTGACTCACCCATGAGACTTGAGATGTTTTTTGTGCATCTTTGCTTTGGCAGACAAAGCACGAGTATGTGTGGCTCAGGTGTAATACATGCAGGCGAAAATAAAGCTCATAATCATTCAAAACATAGCCCACAGTATCGCAGCGTTTGCTTTGTTGTTATGCACATTGAAACTCTTCTCAGCCATGTTAACCAACACCTACAAAGGGCCTGACTGCCTCCACGGGGGTGGGGGGGAAACCAACAGGAAACAATGGTGGGTTCTGGAAGGCTGCTTTTGTTTGGTAGCTGCACCACATTTGCAACTTCGCCTCTGTAGCACCTCAGTGCTTCATCATGGCTTAAATATAAGTAGTGATGCTGCATGAGGTCATGCACATGCAAATAATTAAGTTTGCTTGACTGGTGCCACTTCACCGTGTCATATTTGGGAAGTCTGAGTTTAAGCCCAACCACTTGATACAAGACATAATTTTATCACTCAGTACAATCGTCCTGAAAGTTGCTGTTAACTTATTGACCAGGTGATGGCAGCATGGCACAGCTAGACCACATCTGCCAAACAAGTCAAAACAGTGCCTTTTTTACTTTACAAGTGGATAGTGCAAGATTTTTGATTCTCTGCTTTATACTTTTTCTTGTTTCTGCATTTTATCACATTTCAACTGGCTTTATAAATGCAAATACTTCAGTTTTTATCCTGTGAAATAACCATTCCACCTCATCACAGAAAAGTTAACGACACAGCTTCAGGAGTCGGACTAAAGTGTGTTTATGGTTCAATGCAAATCATATTGATCAGATGTTAAATGATTCAGCCACTTGAAGTGCATTTACAGTAACATCCTCAAGAGATGTCAGTGAGGGTATTTACTAGATTTAAAGCAACCTTAACCTTAAGAAAGAAAAAACTCTTCTGCACAGGAAGACTTTAATGTCGGTTACTGCTGGGACTATAAGCACCACGATGTTAGATCCTGCAAATGATCCCCAATATATTCCTCAAATGACAGACAAGTGATTTGTTAGAAGGTACTGAATGTGTGACAGTTCTATTTCTGTGAGGATACTGTTTAATTTAAATTAAGGAAGGAAACTCAGGTTTGCATGGGATGGTTTTAATAGCTGTCCTGCACTAACATCACCCAAGCTAAAAATTGATTTGGTGTTGCCAATTGTTAAAATAATGGAGTTAGTGTGTCCGTCAGCCCTACACAGTCTTAACTGGGTTAGACAGTGAGTCAGTGTGGCTGAGTAACTACGTAATGTCTTATACAATTAGACAGTCAATGTGCCCTGTGGTGTAACCACATGTACCATAGCAATTCTTGGAATGATTATCGTATGACTGATCAATTGCAAACAGAACTAAACAGATTGCTTTATGCTGTGCAATTCCTAAAACAATTCTGGTTGTATTAATGTTTTCTCTTCCCAAGCCCAGTTACATTCTCACTGAGATTAGTAAATGTGATACCGTGGTAAAAGGATAAACAGCACAGGGAGTCCATATGGTTCTTGGTTGGTTTGTACAGTGTTTACAGATCAAGAAGTGGCCAGACCATAGGATATAGACAGGCTAGATTTACACGATGTTAAATAAAAGGAGGCAGACTACAAGATTTCCATCTCACATGGAATTCTGGGAACTGCAGTTGATCACATGATGATAGGTTTATTGGCCAGTGGACTACAAGTGGATTTATAACCAAGAGGTCAAAAGGTCAAATGAAACATCAGAGGGTCGTCTATCTGTCCCACCTGTTAGACATCAAAGAAAAACCAGCCATGCTGCTCACAGCAACTGGCATTTAAAACAATTAAGTTTCCTGTCAAGTCCCTGTGATGAATTATCCGGAAGCTTTACCCGCTGTAATTCTAAATCTTCCCAACAAGTGCCTTTGTTGTAGAGAAATTAATGAAAACAAGATTGTCTTTCATAGGAGCTGATCTAACAGCGCGACAGCCAGCTGCTCTTCTTTGGGAATAAAAACAGTCAGCATTAAACACAGCTCGCACAAAATACTTTTTTTTTTTTATCTACCACTCGTGTGGAAAACA
The DNA here is from genome assembly GCF_008315115.2 of Sander lucioperca. Taxonomy (NCBI): domain Eukaryota; kingdom Metazoa; phylum Chordata; class Actinopteri; order Perciformes; family Percidae; genus Sander; species Sander lucioperca. The sequence continues at coordinate 15,871,289 of NC_050180.1, forward strand.
AATCAGGCGGCGAGCGCAGTGGCCATCTGTTTTGTTATTTGATATGTGTGAATACATGTTGTAATGACTTTGTTTGTGAATCACTCTGCGCGGCAGAACACACGAGAGCTCTCGAAGTGCTGGAGTGTTCAAAGCTAATCATATAATTGGACACAATAGTCGATGACAAATGGAGACGCTTGGAGCCAGCCAGCTGGGGAAGTGAATATGTAATCATTGTAAAATCATATCATTTTTGCATATTTGAAGACAGCTTAATAGAGTTTGCGTGTCAGCACACTATCAAATGATGATCAGAGACAGTGTTGCTGTATTTGTTTTTCTAAATAGTGTTTTGTTGGACGACTAATCTTTATCATGATTAAAAGTGTTTCTCAAAAGTTTGTGTCTTACATGTTCCTTTATGTCCCATGCTATTTTGAATGTTGAAAAAAAATCCGGGCAAATGACCCCTCTGAATATGAAAACATAAATATGGTACAACAGTGAACAGCCTACAACAGGGGTAGCCTACTTCTGCTGTTGCCAGGAGCAGGGGCGTCGGACTGAGAGGGGAAAAGGGTATTCTACCGAGTACAGGGGCCTCATCTGAGGAAGGTCCACTAAGATACTAGAATGACTAGAATGAGTGATCAACAACTGCTTCAGTAGCAAAAGGGCATTTCCGGCAATCGGCTAAGATAAAAACAAGACTTACCTCGTCTGTTGCAGGCCACATTTTGCCCTTTTTGTCGTGGCTTAAAAACTGACATCCATAGAAAAGTTTGGTCTCATTTTGAACCGGAGCATCTGCAGATTAACTCCATACCCGATGCCTTATGATCATAGACAGTTAAAGAAATGGACACTGTGACGCCGTAGATTTCCACGGAGACCAGTGAAGTCTATTAGAAGCACTTTTCCGGTGATGGCTGAGCGTTACTGCGCAGCCTCCAACTGAGCATGACGACGTAGATGTGATGTGAGCAACCTGTCTGAAAGTTGTAAGTCTTCATTCATTCCGAATCTTACAGAGATGGAGAGCGTAGGTATATGTTAGGAGATAACATAGGCCCAGGCTAATTATTGCTAACTAAAATGCTAGTTAACATTAGTAATTAAACTTAAACAGCTAATGTAAGTTGAAACTGCCTGCAAGCTTCTCCTGTACTATACGGTAATTCCTCTACTATGCGACAGTAAGTCGCGTGGTTATGACACAGTCATTAGCCTATTTTTACAAAAACGCCTGCTTTGGAGCCATAACGTGAGATACAAGGTAATGGAGCCTTTTATACATTGTCGTGTTTCTTTAGAAATAAACACTGGACAAATAGAGTCTTTAAGCGCTTCAGATGTAAAGTTATTCGCTGTCAAAGTGGCGCCAAAATGAATGGCAGTCAATGAATGCTAACGGGAGGTGATGGCTTGTTAGCAACAAAATGGCTCCATAGGAGGTATGCTTTGTGGAGGCTGGCTTACCCCCTTGGTTATGATCCACTAAAGTAATGAATACATATTCACCGCCATCTTGACTGTAAGGGAATCGGGAGGGACAATTGACTGAGATTCAACTTTTTGTAGGAAGGGGGGAGAGCTGCACTTTACTACGTGCAGTTTTCTAGTTTAGTAGCCTATATTACCTTTCACAGAGCAGTAGTGGATAAACAGTAAAAATAGTTAGATAAAAGTATTGGATAAATGGTGAAAAGGCTAAAAGTTATATGGTTGAAATGCCCAGTTTATGTCACTCCAAGTGTGGCTAACACATGCAAACTTGACCAAACCGTAATCGACATTATACAATTATCGTTCCAATATCCTTTTATATAATTAATTGTTGTGAAATAGCATCCAGTTTAAAACATATTAAAATGAACATATTTGGAACATGATGGTTTGTGTGAATAGCCTACAGTAAAGGGGTAGTTTGAGTTACTGCTGCGGCCTGTGGGGGTACACAAGAAAGTTTGGGAAGCCTATTAAACATCATTAAATTTCAATAGTGGTTTAAGCCATTGTAATATTTTCACGTGACCTAATTTAGCACATACAGTTAACCTAAAAAAAACACACAACTGAAGCAGTATTTGCCACCCAAATGTGTTGTGTTTGAAACAACAGAAACATAATACCAGTATGTCGTTTGGTTTTAAAACATTGTTCCGTTCACTTTTACTATACCATTAGTCTTAGTCTTCATATTGTTCCTATTAGAGAGCACGAAGACATGAAAGGGAGCCCATAATGTTATATAGATACTGTACACATCCAGATTCGCCTGGGCCTCCTCGTCTATACTGTACGGCATTAGCAGCCAGCAGCTGCCTGCATTTACATCATTTAGCGTTTCTCTCAGGGCACTTTATTACACTGAACCTCTCCCCTGGTAAACTTTACAATAGGATGTTGAAGGATACTTCTGGACTGCCATAGGAAATGAGAGGCACATGTGCATGGATGTAGCGGTGCAACAGTGGGTTCCCCCCTGTGACGCTGAGCTTAAGGGCTACACAATAAGACTAATGGATTCCTTTTGGGGACAAAACTAGGTTAAGCACATGAGCTATTGTTCTTATCGGTGTACAGTGATATCTACAGTAGGAACTGTGTGAGGTATTCCTTTTGTACAGAGGACGGCCTTGCAGAGGTAATCTTTTCCTTTGGCAATGGCAATGTACTCCTGCATTGTCTTTAGTCTCCATTAAAAGGAGATAATCTACTGCAAGAGTTTCAAATGCTACTAAACTGACTTCAATTGACCCTGCAGTTAGCAGTGAACAGGAGAAGAAAAGGATATGTATGGCCTTGATTACAGCTGTGTGTCTATTTTAGCAGATTGTCCTGTTGCTGATTCACACACACAGACAGCCACCATTAGCGCGTATAAATAATGTAAGGCCCTCATCTCTCTGTTTTTTTCTTCCAACTCTCTACTCAGCTAAGTGCCTGAATGGAAACCTTGGCCTCCTCCTTGTCAGGTTCTCCATAGATTAGTATGAGATTTATTTTAAATCTGTAAAGCAGCATGTTCAAGTGTTCCGCTCAATGCATGTGGGAATGTTTTTAATTGTATCATGTGAAGTGGAATAGGAGCTCCGGTGGGGACCGTGTCAGGTTGTGTTAATATTTAATCTGGTCTCACTTCATTTTCCTCATGATCCACGGTATCGTAAGAGCAGAATGAGAAGGCAACATTACAGGACAGATAAAGAGACACGAGTAAAGACATTGTAGCTCCAGGATGCTGTCTCACTCAGCATGTAGCATTGTAAAAAGCTTGTGAAGACACTACTACAAGACTCCACTCGTGTCTCTCTTCTCTGCCGAGGCCTGGGCCATTGTGCAGCGTGCCCTGAACAGCGAGTGATATTATGGCAGCTAATGCTAATGCACTCATTTCAGCTGATGTGCATATAAAGAGAGCTGACTGACAAATTCAATGTAAAAGCAGGTAGAGAGAAAGAGTTGTGTGTGTGCATGGAGGGGAAAAAGGAGTACACAGCGTTAGCCCGTGGTGTGTGTTTGTGTGTGTGTGTGTGTGTGAGAGAGAGACAGAGAGAGAAGGAGGGATGGAGGGAAAAGCGAGAGAGGCCTTTCACTTCCTCTGTGTGCACATCACGTCTCCTCTCCCTGAGCTCAATTACAGGATTGATACTCAGAGAGGAAACTTCATCATGTCATACAGATGTCTTCACTGGGAGAAAGAGGGAGACGATGCATGTTGTCATTTAACGTGACATGGTCTACGCTCATTCAAAACAAACAAAATGAGAAACAGTTGGACTATAGATTTCATTATAGACTAATAATAAATAGGGAGCACCAGTAAAGAGCAGGAACTCACAGGATGAATGGCAAATACTTACTGAAGGAAGAATGAACTGGCCTGTTGGATAGAGAATTTAACAATTCTGCTGAGTGAATTAATCTCAAAAAATAACTTGTAAACAATAATACTGTTACAGTGAGCCATTCAGCTCCATCATAGTAAACATTTTTTATAACCCAGACAGCTCTATAAAGTGCTTTAGGCATCATTGGGCACAACCATCATTAGTCAGTGCCTGTGTGTAAATCTGAATAAAACCACTGTGTTGGTGATGCTGTGCAGACACAAGCCCATATCTATTTTACAGTGTTTCATTTCAAACGTGACACAAGCAGAGAACACACTCCACAACAATGGCCATGTTTTGCTTTAATTTGATTAGGTTTTGTCTCAGCAAATGCCAAGTCCTGTTTTGCCTCAAGAACGTATCTCTTAATCACGTTCCATCCAGGCTGTCTTTCATCTAAATCTCACAGCCGTGGCTCACACCCAACTTTATTTCGCTGAAAGGTAGGGGGAAAAAGCACACACACACACACACACACACACACACACACACACACATCCAACAAGGGGGAATACAATGACAAAAGCCTAGCTCTCATCTCTGTCACATAAAGTGATGTTTTGTGTTTAGCTGTGTGCGAATGAGGTGTGCGTACATGCATGTGTGCGTGCGTGTGTGTCTGTCTGCAGGGCTCAGATCCATGTTGTTTGGTTTGTTTCTCCATTAAGAGAGCTGTAAAGGAGAGGGAACAGATGGCTGCTGGCCCGCTCTGTCCTGCATCCTCTCACAACTGCCACACTTCCTGTGCGTCCATTAATCTTCTCTCACTACTCCTGCAGCACAACTTTATTAAAACAACTCAGGAGAGAGCGAACAACAAGCCCGTGCAGCTGTCAGGAGCAAAAGACAGAACCATTCGTCCACAGAAGAACGGCCTCGGATTTCTAGACGCATCTGTAAAACAGCTCGAGTAGAATCTGGTTGGCTTTGAAGCAGGCTCTGCAAAGCGCTCACTGTAGTAGAGACACAATAAATGCTCATTAGAACGCAGCTGGAGCGGCTGTTGTTGCAGAGTTCATAGGCATAGTTTGTCAAATTTAAACGTTGTGAGGCCCTAGCTCCCTGCCTGAGACAGACTACTGTTTCCTCCTGCTCTGAGAGCATGTGGGAAATGCTGTGTAATAGTAAAGTTTGGCTTGAATGATGAAAACCCCATAAACCCGAAATCTGCAAGCAGCCTGTCTGTCTGATAAACAAACTGCTAAGATTATGACTTCTTAATGTGATGTTTTATTTTTTATTTTATTTTTTAAATAATAAAATGGTTCCCTTGGCTAATTAGTGTTGACCTGTTAAAGGGGAAATCAGAGTAACTTTTCCACAAAACACCACACAAAGTGAGAGATAAATACCTGATGCTATAGTATAATCACGCATGGCCTTAATTATTTGTCCTGCCTGATTGTTCTCACAGGAGGAAATATATTTCTATGCCTAAATAGAAATATTTCCTTCTGTGAGAACAATCAGTCTGTGCAAATGTATGTGTAGCGCGCTGTCATGACAAACATTCTGGTAACGTAGCTCTATTTGGCCCTGTGCTCTGTGTCCGTAGCAGTCAGCGGGTAAATTGAAAAATCAATTCCAATTTAAATTATTGGAATAAAGAACTCCAGGAACCGGAGATAAAAAAAAAAAAAAAGAAGAAAAAAAAAGAAGAAAGTCTTCTTCCAGATCCCCTTTAATTGGAAAGTCATTTCTTCAGGGTATTCTAATGGTTCTGAGGGAAGATTGCAAAATAATGTTGATGAGCTGGAGGGGGGAGGTTAATAGCACGCTTGTGTTTGTGTGTGTGTTTGACTGACCCTGTGTGTTTTCTTTGCTCTGCCACATAGTGTTCAGTCTTCCCCTCCCTTATGACAGAGGCACCAAATGAAGACTAATCCAGTGGGCTCACACACACTCAGACACACTCCCTCACGCCTGTGGTCACTCGTCTCATCCATCTGCGTATCTGGGGGAGTGTCGGGGGCTCTTGGGTCAAACTAAATTAACCATCCCTCACTCACAATTGTAAAAATGTAATTGACTTAATATAACCAACCCTGGTGATTTGGATAGTCCTCTGCTGTGAGTAATTTTGTGTAAGCTTACAGACGCCACTTCAGATTTCAGGCGTCTTTAAAGTCTAATAGTGTATTGATGTATCTTGACATAAAGTGGCTTTGTGATTGTAGCTAATTTGAAAAATGACAACAAGACAATTGTAAGAGCAATGCAAGTTATTGATATTGAAGCAACCCTTTGTGTTGGGATTCATTTTGTGGATCAACTCCCTTTATTGATGTTTACTGTGATGGCATAATACAAATGCTAATTTCATACATTGTATGCTTAAAATCTACTTATTTCAAGGTATGGAAGGTAGAAACTATACTTAAAGTGGCAATCATCAATACTTTCATATTAACAATGGATCAAATGTCCATCAGATGACTAGGCAGTTCCCCAGTTGGACTGAGCTTCGTAACACCCTTCCGCTCATTGTTGGGGTTTTACAGCACGCAGCTTTACTGTTTTGGTTCACACTTATCAGTGTTGTTTTCGGCAACAAGAGGCTGCTTTTCAGCAAAAAAGCTCGAAAAACCCACTAAATACTACCTACTCAGCACCAAACAACAGGCAAAGCCAGCAACTAGCTGCTAAACGTATTTTAGCAGCTAAAGAGCCAGATATTTCCTTCAGGAGCTGGTGATGACCAAAAACAGAGCTAAAAGAGAGAATATTGGACTTAAATGTATTGGGTTGCAAGAAACAAATCTCTAAATGAATGCTTATGTTGCTCCGTGTCTGTTGGATGTTGTAATATTCAACCGCTGTTAACAAGTTTGCCATACAGCGTTGCCAGATGGGAAATGTTAATATGTCCCAGAGGCTTAAAATGATCGTATTTTGAGGGAAATTATTATTACGCTGGTCATAACCACATCTAAAACACGTATTTAAACAACTCTTTGACACGCCTACAAATATACAGTGTCTACATAATTTTTTCTTTAATTAAGCAAGTTGAAGTATAATGCGTGTGGTATGATTAGGCAGCTGTTCCTGTGCATTGATTTACCCACAAACCTGTTAAACAGTGGCCATAATTAAAATATTTAGGATAATTGTTTAATTAAATCATTACTTAATAATTTATAAATAATCTAATGCCCATAATCTCTGCAAATGTTTGTGCAAAGACCCTTCTCATCTCCATCATTTGTGCTATTAAGCCATCATCATTTCAGTAAATCACAACTATAAGCCTTAAATTGTCTGTCACAAGGCAGCATCTTGTTTTATATCAACAGGGCATTATACTTCATACAATCTTGTGTAAATCAATCTACCTTTCTTTGGGCCCCTCTCATGCAATCCTGGTCCGAGACCTTTCTGCGCTGCCTTGTTGACATTAAAGAAGCACTGTGCGGAGACATTTCCATTCAAGAAACTTGTTGACATAGTTATCTGACATCAAAGAGCCTTGTGTCATTTTGAAAAGGCCTTATGAGAGTAATGGAGATGTTAAAGGGCGTGTTGGCCCCACACATCACAAAAGGATGAGAGGATATGAACATGCTTTGACTGAAAGACTGAAAGGAGAGAGAGCATGATAAAAAAAACTGAAATACATTCTCTAGAGAGAGAAGGAAGCGCTCGGCTCCATTTCCGCCTAAGAAGCGCAGAGTTAAAAGGTGGACTCTGTACAAATGAAACTCAATTTCACGCCACATTATCCCTCCCTGTTCTCTTTCCTGGCTTTCATTTTCATTAAGACCAGAGACAATCATAAATTAATAATTACTGCCGAATGTCTAAACGCAGGCCGCCGTCCTAGCCCTCCCCTCGCCTCTGTGGTCTTCCATGTTCACGCTTGCAAAATGTTAATTTAGGTAATGTGGCCTGGCCCTTGTCAGATAAAACTGTTTTGTAGTTTCACTAATACATAATGGTCTATCTGATTAGGTGACATTAGTCCTATCTTTCAGACGATCATCCTGCACCTTCCTAATGTCTCTCCACAGACTCGGGGCACCACTCAGTTACTTAGTTATCAAGAGACGTGCAATGTTACTGCTTTCACTAAATGGCCATCTCTTAGCCTCGATGCAAAAAAATAAAACAATAGATCCATAAGGTCTGCTCTAAGAGGGGACTGTGTAACCCCTTACAGGTCCAGCTCCTTCAGCCAATCATGCTTTTCTGTAAGAGCCTCTCATACATGGAACACTCTACCGACTGAAACAAGAAACTGCACCACCTACCATACCTTCACACAAAGTCTCAAGACCTGGCTTTTGGAAAGTCAGACTTGCAAACATTTCTAATCTCCTGGTAATTGTATTATTATTGTTGTTGTTATTACTGCTAACCTGCTGCTTATGTCTTATGTCTTACCCGTTGTCAGATATAGTCAGTTCTGCATGGCCTGGGTATGTATAAAAGATGAACTTGTACTAACTATTTCTTATTAACCTGTACTGCGACTTTTAAAATGGTATCAAAATCTCCATCATGAGTGATGCATATTATTTAATTTCAGTCTGTCATTGCTTATTACTGCTTTGAATGGTTTAAGAACATGGCTATACTGTAATCTGTGCTGCTTGGCTGTGTTGTGTTGCTTGCATGGCATCATGTACTGATACTGTTGATGTAGTCTCGCATTGTCAGACCTACTTCCGCTGCGGAGGAGGGTCTGGCTAGTCCACACAGCATTCCGGGATAGGAGAAAAACGTGCTCTGGTTCATTGGCATTTCTTTAAACCAATCACAATCGTCTGGGGCGGCGCTAAGCGGCGCACGGAGAAATGGCGCCTCTGCAAAATAGCCTTGGGAAGGAACTTGTTTTGGTGGAACGTGTACGTTCAAAGGTTGTTTTAGTCGTGCAACAGAAAACTCAGATTGGACAGATAGTCTAGCTAGCTGTCTGGATTTACCCTGCAGAGATCTGAGGAGCAGTTAACCATAGTCCTCATAAATCGACCGGAGTTTAAAATTACAACACAAAGAAAGCGGAAGGTAACGGACATCCGGCCGAAATGAAAGACATCCGGCGGAATTTCCGGCGGCATCTGAACAATCCCGGAAGTGGAACGTTGTGGATATAGACTAATGTTGATGTGGAACTTACTAATGTCTTGCTGCTTACTGTCACTCTGCATGGCTTCTTGAGAAAGCTTATTCTGTTGCTTTAGCTGTCTTCATGGTGTCTTATGACTTCTGTCTGTACATTTTAACCATCTTAAAACATCTGGCCAAAGGACTACAGCTAAAACATTAGCACATTTACAGAAATATTGATTAATGTGCATTGTCCTTTATAAATAAAAATAAATGAAAATGAAATGAGCAAGGAGTTAGCCCAGTTGCGGTTAACAATGCAGTTGACACTATGCGGAAGTACAAACTTCATTTCTCTCTTATGAAACTTTTTTTATCCTTTAAGTGTAAAAAAACAAATCTGTCAGCAGTGTCCGGATGAACATGTTTCTTCAGCTGGTTCAAGCAAGCACAAAACAACAATGTGCACTGTGATGTTAGGCAAACCAACAGAGAAATAAGAGGCAGGATCATGCGGAATAATCACGTCTGGATGATGTCTTCATGAGCACATCTCCACGTCAAGCCAAGTAAATAAAGCACACGGCTCACACGGCTTCGAATGTACGATCAGCATTGTGATTTCCACACTACAGTGAAGTAAAATGCAACAACACAGCTATAATGCACATTTGGTATTTAAAGTCTTCGTGCCTCATGGTCATATTTGTACTGAATTGAATTTATTACAGAATGTGCAGTGATATGAAACATGTAGCTGCAGGGCTACTTCTCTCAGATGCCGGTGCAGAAAAAAGGCATCAGATAGAGGAAAAAAAACAGAATATCTGAGTAATAGCTGCGAACAGCCCACGTCTCACAAGCTCATTGGAGGCGAGCGGAGTGAATCTCTCACTGCAGCAAAAAGAAGGAACGTTTGAGTCATTAAATGGATAAAGTGGACGTTATGTCCGAGCTTCTTTCACTCCAGAGTGAGCTTACGTTTCATGAGGAGCTGAGACAGTCAGCGTGAGTCTGGACTCAACGAGAAGCATGGTTTCATGATTGATTGCCCATATGTCATATTATTCTTTCAAGGTTGATTGAAACTTTAACCTCATTTTTAATAAAAAGAAGAAAAGCTTGAAATATTTCCGGCCTTGAATCTTTACAATGCAGCATTGAATTATGCAGCAATCAGTCGATTATTCATCTCTGTGGATGTGTTCCGGCCATGCTTTAAAAAGCATGCAAAATGGGAATGGGCCGAGCATGCTGTGTCAACACATTTCACTCAGAATTTGATTACTCTAGAAACTTGTCTCTCAATGTCGATTTCGTATTTTTTCTTATGCCGCACCTGTTACAGTTGTTCTGAAATGATCCCTGTGGATAACTATTGTCTCGAGAGCAAAACAAATAATGTCACTCAAGAACAGTCAGAACAGATTATAATTACAAACATACAAAAAGAAAAATGTATGAAGTGCCATAAAAACTGACAATGTCACATTTACAAAACAGAATCATTTGACAAATAACAATTTCCTAACAACTCCCTCGAAGCTTATATAAAGTGAATATTATGATGCATGACCCTACAGCACGTACAACTGCTTAAATGAGTGCTGATTATTTTATGGCGATATATTGTGAATTAGTGTCATACACTTCAAAGTAAACATGAAATAATTTATTTACAGTGAGCTCGGTCACACCCTCATTTACATAGTTTATATAGGATTAGCATGTTTTTCTTTTTAAAAAACACACTCACACATGCAGGTCAAAGGGTACACACACACACACACACACACACACACACACACACACACACACACACACACACTCCCGCATCCACACTCAGTGAAAAGGAAAGGTTACACAAGATATTCTCACCATTTGATTACTCATTGCATTTTCTTAAGCAAAGAACAATATGCTCATTTATTTTTCTACAGTATACCTGCAAACTTTTTTTTTCAGGCCATACATAATACATTGAAATGAATTACAAGACTGAGCGCTGATTGTAAAGGTCTCAAAAACGAATACGCCAAAAACACAAGGATGATTCAGAATCGCAAAACAAAAAGGAGCTGCCTTTAACACTAGTTTACATTTGTATCAGATCACCTTGAACTGTTATGTTTGGCTGTCTTCTGTATCAAGCTGTATCTGGAATGTTAAATCCGTGTGACTTCCACCTCAAAAACACTCGCCGTTTTCAAACACAAGTGCGACAGAGAAGTGTGTTCGGGCAACATAGTTAACTCACATAGTTTATCAACATGTTAACTTTATTTGAATTTGAAGTACAATGAAGAGATGATTCGAGAAGCTATATAAGTTATCAGTGACAACAGACCTAGACACTCCATTGAGAACAAAAAGAACAAACACATTGTGAACATGGGACACTCCTCTCCTGATTGTAACACATAAGGTCTAAACTGTTTTTCAGTTAAAGGACTGACATCAGCTTATGTCTAGAGAATATACACAGGTGTTACAGCACCAATATTCAAAACGCATTTAGGGAAAGTAATAGGAAATTTTAACTTATATTTTTTTTTTCTTTCTCACCAGGATATCATGAAACACTCTAAAAAAGAAAAGAGAACTGTGTTTGTGTACGGGGTTTTGAGCAATGTAATTAAATGGCATTCAGTCTCGAAAAAGTTGTGTCATGACTGTTTCTCAAACTGACACGTGATCATAATTAGTCTGGATATTTTCTTTTTAAAAAGGCATTGATAGTTGCTGATTTTGAGTGTCTCATGACAAAAAATGTACAGTAAATTCCAAGAAATATCACCTTTGTTACAAAGATTACAGTACTATCGACAGCAAAAGTCTTCATTTTGAAAGTGAAATGTTTGATAATTATGTTTTCAAAACCATCTGGGCTTGAGTGAGTCAACCCTAGTATTTGTTCAGCACAATATAGGATTTATTAAATATCATAATTCCAGGACAAACATTTACATGCCTGCATGCTTTCTCACCAAAATGGCAGCTATAGGAAAGAATGATGGCTCAGAAATAGAACAAAACAAAACTGTAGGTTTATATAAATGGTGGTATTGTTTGCCTAATAGCTCTACTGCATACACAATACCTCTTAACGTTATATACACATACCTCATCAAGCCACTCGGGTTCGATAGAGCGAGTTTTACTGTCATTATCATCAGATCTTGTATATACAACAATGGTAAAAAGGAAACGTGATTGTATTGTCATCTAATTTAGAAAACATGAAAATCAAACATCAGTCTTCTCTTTTGATGAACACATGGATAGATTCACATTTTTTTCTCCTCACAAGGTTCATCTCCACGTGTCATTTTTAGTTTCTCAAAATTCAATTTGAAATACAAAACACAACTTCAGTCGAATTTCTTTTTCAAAGCTTTCTCGCTGGCTGAGATACAGTATAAAAATCTTCAGTGCTGTGAATTTACGAGTTATTACCAACAGTGTACCATGGGTACATTTTTTACTGTGCTCAATATATATGTTTATCCTTCACGTCGGCCAACCCGCTACGTCAAAAGCTGCTCTGTCAAACTATTTCATGTCGGCCTCTGTGAGAAAAAGACTTCTTATTCTACATTCAGACACAACCTCCTCCAGCATTTGGGTGAACACAGCATTTTCCATTGAACTCCTACAAGCAGCTTGACTTCTTTCCTCTTACTAAATCAGCCTGGATAAGGGCTCTTGAGAATCTTCATGGGGTTTCTTTTCTTTCGTTTTTTCTTCTTCTTCTTTTTTTTCTGAAATTTTTATTTCCTCCAGCTCCTCACAGCCTTATCAGTACATCACGGTGGTTTTCAGGAACAGTCTTCCATCTGCAACAGAGGACACACAGGAGCCAAGGATTAGCCAACAGCTAACATCCTGCTGACGCACATGCACTATTCAGGATGTGATAGTTGATGAAACGTAACTTCACAATATTGCCCCCTAGACTTTCACTTTCACCAGTGCTACTATGGATTTACAAACCGATTTGAGGATAAGATTAAGTTAGCGACCATGACGAATATGATTAAACATCATATACAGTCATTTACTTTACTTGCAATAGATATAAGACAGTATAATGTGTCATGGTGTCAGGTAGAAGGAAAATAAGGACTAACCAAAATAGTTGTACCTTTGTATTTAAGATCATATACAGTACAGCACATCAGTGGAAATATAATTACACTGTTACATGAATATTTTATTAACGAGAAAGGGCCCACTGTAAAAGCAGCTATGATAACCGCACTCCAGGCTCCAGAATTGTATGCCACATGTGTTTCAGACATCTCTACTGACATGCTTGTTTGAACATAATACTGCACTCATGATGTAAAGCGCTCTCTAAGTGACATTTCCTGCATGGAAATAGTGTTTATTGAAAACGGCAGACATTCCTCCGCTGCGTTATCTCCAGACACCTCCAACCTAACGAGCTTTGTCCATTTCCCAGCAAACACTCTTGTCTGAGTGTTCGCCTGAGCGAGCAGTGCTGCTCCGACGCTGAGCTGGTAAAAGCATCTGTTAGGCACAGCTTAGGAGCATGTTTGACGTTTATTACCTTCACATTTCCTCTGCCGGAGAATGCTACAGTAATGCCTTTAAGAAAGCACACCTCTCTATGGCAGCACGCCTAAATAATTCAATGGTTAAGAAAAACGCACACAAAGACATTTAGCAGCGCAAGTTGTTGGACATGACACGAGCCGCGCCGGACATCGCTCGACTCCCTTTCTACAGAGACATGGAGAATACACCTAGTTACGATGTCTGACAGTGCATTTACTTTAGCTGGTAGTCACACTTAAATTAGTAGGTTATTTTCTACAATAATTCTATTACCACAAAGAATTGTGCTTAATTTAAAATCTGTATTACATTATCAATATTTTATCAAATAGTCCGGTTCTCCCTATTAACCTTTTTAATGTATTGTCATGCATGGAGAGTGGAGACAACAAAGGCTTGTTTTATGTGTGTGTGTGTGTTGTGTGTGTGTGTGGGGTGTACAAACACACAGGCTAATTACTCGGCACTGCTGTAGGTCTCAAAGGCATTGCACTATTGCAGCCTCTATTCAAGCAACAACCACTGAGTTCTGTGTAAAAGTCATTACAGCATGAATGCAGCGCTACGAAGAACAGACAGCCAAGGAGGGGGCCAGAGAGCGCTAAGAGTGTGGGCCAGGATACACAAGTTGATACACACGCACGCACGCACGCACGCGCACACACACACACACACACACACACACACACACGCCTTTCATAACAAGAGCAGATGAAACATCACACACTCAGCTCACAGTCTGTCTACCTGCCGGCCCAGCTTCACAGTTGGAGCAGTTTGCAGGGGTGCTAATGAAAATGAGGACGATTCTGTTATTTGACGGATGACGACATTTAATACCTTGTCGAGAGGAGGTTATTTTACTTTTAATAGATCAAATTATCATGAAAGGCAGGGAATGGGCGAGGAGGTCTGATAAGCACATCTCACTGATTCAAATCCATTTCCGAGTCAGGACGCAATATTACTGCAAATGTTGAAACATCTGCTTCACATACATGACTAGAAAAATTGGTGACGTCTTGACACATTGTTTTATGAAAGAGCGTCTCATTAAAATATGTTAAAACTTTAGTATTTTTATATTCAAATCAAGATGAAAAGTTCATTAAAGAGAATAAATATTTCATTAGATGCTAAATAAAACAAAGGGAATTTTTGGCTTCTCTCAGCATAAAATTCCTTTGAAAGATTAATTAATACATGTAAATTATGCAAATTATGCCCATGCAAATATTTTATGAAGACAATTAAGGGATCCATTAATTACAGTCTTTTTTGCTTCAGTGACATTCATTCATTTAATTTTAATTTCACTTTAACTGTTTTGATGTTTAATCTTGCAACAAAGAACTTTATCTCTGTGCACAGGGTCGTGTAAACTTGCCGAACACATCGAGTGGGAAGCGGCAGGGAACCAGAGAAGATACTGGGGGAAGATATTCACATGTGCACCGTTGCCAGGCAGTACTGGCGAGGTACAGTCCCAGTAGCTTGTCTGCCTGTGAAAAGAGCCACGTTCCCTCTTGGACTCGATTCAAAACACTGTAAAAGCAATTAATAAACACAGACTGTGTTAATATCGCAGAATTAGAGAAGTGTGACAAAAGACAAATAGAAATAATTAGTTCTCTAAAATTATGCCCTCATTATTATTTTTTTCCCTCTCTCTCTCTCTCTCTCTCTCTCTCTCTCTATCTCGCTCCATTCGCCTCCCTGAGTTTGGAGTTGAGAATATACCCACACATTTCTCTCGACTTTCATGCGAGTGATAGGCTTGTTTTTCCCCTTCTGCTTGTGTAATTTATCAACATCATTTTTTGCCATTTGAGGTTAATTATACAGCGAGGCTTGCAGAGTAGAGCAGAGGAGACATGGGTGGCAGACAAATGCTTCTCTAATTGAACAAAAACACAAACTGCAGCCTGTTATTCAGTTCCCTCCTTCATCCCACTTTTCAAGGCATTGAGCAGAGGGATTGAGAGACCCCAAAAAACGATATGGCCGCATTGTACTGTTCCTAACAGCGATTAGATAAAAAAAACAAAAAAACATCATTTAAAAACAAAAAACTAATTCCATTTCATTAGAACCTACAGTGGCTTGTATAGGTTTACACCCTCCTGCTAAAGTTGACTAAACTGAGGAATAAAAAAAAACATCTTTTGGAACACATACCCTTCACCATACCTAGAGATTGGCATGGTTTTATTTCAGTTAGCCTAATAGCTGGTTTGATTTGCATTGAGAGATGATCTTATGGAAAGTACCCCATGCCAATCTCTAGGTATGGTGAAGGGTATGTGATGATGTGGGGCTATTTTAATTCCAAAGGCCAAGGGAACTTTATCAGGATGCATAGTATCCTGGATCCATGAAATAACTGGCCTTTAAAAATAAAAATCTGCCTGCCTCTATGGGAATTTAACATAGGGGTGTACTTACTTATGCCCCCTGTATTTTAAGGAAGAACATTTATTTATTTACGATACATTATTCATTCACAAAGAAAACTGGTCTCCTTAAAGGTTGGATTTTTCCTATTTTTTTTTTTAATTAAGGCATTAAGATCAATTTCCAAAAGATGTTTTTTTTATTCCTCTTTTTAGTCAACTTTAGCATGGGTGTGTAAACTTATGCAAGACACTGTACATTTAAGCAGAGACCATGAGTGCTGTCACTACAAGTGTAGAAGCTTTAACACATTTCATTTTATACAATTATACTAGAAAAGGGCTAGCTCTTCATATTAAGTGTAAAGAAATGAAAGTGGCTAAATATACTAATTTGGTATGAAATAAGGGGCTATAATTACACTGTATCTGGAAGTTATCTTTGTATTTTAAATGATGACATATGGATTTCCTTTTTTGGGACATCAAACTGTTTCAGATCCCTGCAGTGACTGAATGACATTTAATTAAGGAGGAGTCATCATTTCTCTTAGAACAATTTTCTTTCTTTTTGCCCTTTTACAAAATATCAGTTCAAGTAGACTAATCAAACATTAAAGAGTTAAAGGGACCCAACTTATTCTTGCATACAAAGATGAATATTTTCCACTTTTCACAGCAAATTACATGGAGCATTTTCCCGGATAAATTGGGACCTCTCCCACTGATAAGGGCAGTTCTGAGCAGACGCAGCTGAGGCGTATTAAAGGAAGACGTTCCGAGTAATAATGAGCATATTCAACCTCGGCAAGGTGTCTTGTATCTGGGTAAACACAGATAGCAGACAGTCTACAGAGGTTATCACTAGAGCGCCCTTCCCCAAACACATACTGCACCCCCAAGGCTAACAAACAAACAAACCATTAAAAATGTACAAGGCTTATTCATAAAATGGATTGATTTGCCCCGTTTATTACTATCAAAGGGGGGATTCCACTGCTTTTTGTGGTTTTATGACTCATTAATGCTTCCTGAACTGTAAACAAACCACTTCTTTCGCTCTTTCTCTGCTACATTCTAGCTTAGTTCTTTCACTATTTTATCTACTGTATTGTACAGTGTTGTACAACAAAGATCTGTTTCTGAAAAGCATCCCGGCCACTAAAAGTCAAGTAAAAGAACAATATTATTTCTACAGAAAACCAATGATCTTGACCTAGTGCTGTGGCCCAGATGGTGAGCTGTATGCCTGAACAGCAGGCACAGAAACACTAATGTTCATAAACTGAAGCAGAGTGTGCGTTAGAGTGTGTGTGTGTGTGTTTGAGGGAGAGCGAGAGAGGAAGCGAGGGGGGGGGAGAGAGAGAGAGAGAGAGAGAGAGAGAGAGAGAGCCAGCGGAAAAAGAGAGAGATTTATTGTCTCATCTGAGCCCCTGTACCTTGTATTGTCCTTTCAGCATCTGTTCTTCCACTGCTGCGGTCACTCTCCATCTCAGGGGTCAGAGATTCTGAGAGAAGAGAGGAATCACCGCCGTTAAACATCCCTGACATCCACCTATCACAATGCCAGTTTCACAACATCGTTCATTCAAAACAAGAGGCTAAAGCCTTCAAGCTATCTCTCCGCTGCATGACGCTGAATACATGCGTTGGATGAATTCTGCGTATCTGTGTGATTATGATAAGTGGTAAAATAAGATACTTAAAACCTTGATTTAACACTTTTGAATCATTATGCATGAAAAGTATGACCCTACATTCAATGTGTTGGTAGTAAAGTGTACTATACCAAAATGTCAAAGGTAACATTGTACTTGCACTAAATAGTAATTGTCATATTTAGATTTTGTAATTGGGTCTTATAACCCCGTACTGTATACTGCTGGTGGCCACCAATGAAGTGATTTTATATATATAAAAAAGTAAATCGGGCGCCTGCTTAGCTCGCCTGGTAGAGCGGGCGCCCATATATAGAGGTTTACTCCTTGACGCAGCGGCCGCGGGTTCGACTCTGACCTGCGGCCCTTTGCTGCATGTCATTCCCTCCTCTCTCTCCCCTTTCATGACTAAGCTGTCCTATACAAATAAAGGCCTAAAATGCCCCAAAAAAATCAAAAAGAAAAAAAAAAAGTAAATCAGCTTTTGTATGCAAAACCTAAACTCTGCAAACCGACTAGTCACTCCTGTCAGATAAAAGTATTGAAGAATAACTGTATTTAAGTTTAGCATTGAATATATGCAGTTAGTTTATTTACACCTCTACCAATAATTAAAATGTCCTGTAAATGTGCATCACATGATTTAGCACTGATCCATCTGCAACTGTTTTAATAATCAATTAATTATTCCAATCATTTTTCAAGCAAACACTCCAATCACTCTCTCTCTCTCTCTCTCTCTCTCTCTCTCTCTCTCTCTCTCTCTCTCTCTCTCTCTCTCTCTCTTTATTTCATTGTTAATGGAATATTTTGTTGTTTGGACAAATGTGATGACGTAACCTTCTGCTTTGGGGAACTGTAATGAGCTAAAACAAACTAAACGAATAATCAAGAACATAATTGACAGATATACAGTGTATATACTGTATATATATATATATATATATATATATTGTTGATATATAATGGAAACAATCATTAGCTGCAGTCCAAGTGCACTGGGTGTAAAACTTCATACGATGTAATGAGAACGGAAAGCAAACGTAGATTTTACCAAATGAAAAGTTGCACTATAGATAAGATACAGCATTAACATTTTGAACGAAACAGCATTAATCTATTTATCGCTGCTATAATAAGATACGTGAGTTATTTTATCAGTACTGTTATAAAATAATGATGCTTTTACTAAAAAATAAAGCCATCGGTGACTTAACAATATTTGCTTCAGGTAACATTTAAACTCCTGAAAAATCACATTTTGAATCAAAACATTTTGGTCACCTGCTTTGTCCCACTAGGAACCACACTAAATATGTCTGAAAGTGTTGGAAGTGAAAAGTACAGTAATAGTGTCTCACTGTGGAGCATCTGACCGTTGAGTGAACGCATGCTGTCAGAGGGCGAGGGCTGCTTCAGGGTCTGCTCAGCCTGCTCTCTCCTCTTGGATTCGTACTCCAGAGCTTCTTGGAGTTTCCTCTTGGCCTTCTTCTCCTTCTTCAGACGCTTCTGAATGATTGCTTGGATAGGGAAAGACCGCAGTGACAATAAATGAGCTATGGGGAAAATTAGCGGAGCCTTACTTTAAACTGAAATCTGATTATTGTAGCTATTGCATTCTAGCAGGGAAAGATAATAACCTCGTTTTTAAAATCTAGCACACTATAATAGAAAAGGGGAAATCAATTAAACCTAAATATTTTATAATATATGAAGATCTTCCTTAATAAAAGACAATACTGACTGTGACTTAACAAACTGCTAGAGGGAATTAAAGCAAATTGAAAAATGTATTGGGATATTTTTCATGAATTTCTCTCATTAAACATAAACGATACAGTTAGCATATGAAGCTGATGCATTTAACATGAGACTGAGAGTGAATTTCTCTAAGTTAATGTGTATTACCAATTATGTCAACTGACTAAGAGCAGGAAAACCGGTGCTAAGCAGATCCCTGTGTGTGTGCGTGTGTGTGTGTGTGTGTGTGTGTGTGTGTGTGTGTGTGTGTGTGTGTGTGTGTGTGTGCGTGTATGTGTGTGTGTGTGCGTGTGTGTGTGTGTGTGTGTGTGTGTGTGTGTGTGTGTGTAAGCAAAGAAACGCAGCCGTGCATGTCAGTGTTGCAATAAGAAACATTAAACATACACGCAGAACTGTGTGTGTACATTCAGGAGCTATCACGTCGACATGAGTACACAGGCCTGGGAAGTCTGAACTGCTGCAAAAATACACGTTTACGCCTGCCTGCCCGCCCGCCCGCCCTCACACACACACATACACACACACACACACACACACACACACACACACACACGGCTGACAGGGAGGATTCAGTGCCAGGTAGTCGTCAGGCAGTACCTCTGTTCTTCTGCTCCATGGCGAGCTGCTTCTCCAGAGTCTCCCTGAGCTCCCTCTCTCTGAACAGCTCCATCTTCAGCTCCGTCTTCTCCAGCTGCACCTGCTTCTCCTGAGCCCGTGCGTTGTCAATAGCCACTTTCAGCAGGCCCTGCACACACACACACACACACACACAAATATATACAGTATATATATATATATGTACCCACAGAGATATAGAGAAAAAAGGCAGTGTGGGTAGCAGGGAAAAAGAGAGTGATGTGGGCTATTTAAGAGCTTCTAGATGAAGTGACAGCAAACCACACTGAAAGTGTGTCACAGCAGTCCTTTGTACTGCCCACAGTAGTGAAGCAGAACACAGGGCCAAAAGCTGACTGCTGCTACATGTTTCCTTTTCAGGCGTAACACCACCTTTGCTGGTCGTTTTATCTGTGAAGATGTCATTGTCGTTTAGCTGCTCCACAGCTCCTACAAGATCTATAAACATGAACATAGATCTACCAGCGTTTTTGTAATAATCGTTTATTTGTTTTAAATAATGACAGCTGACGTGGGAGTGCTGGGAATGTCTGACCCCTTTTGGTCAAAGCTGTGAAATACAAGTTTAGATAGATATTACACTTTAGAGCTGTTCTGAACCAAACCAGAGAGAAGATCGCTTGAGTAAGAAGGGTTGCAGGAGAAAATGTAAGAAGAAAGAAGGAAAAAATGTTCAGCCCTGCCACACTAAAGGTTATGATGGAGCTCACCTCTTGGTCAAAGCTCCAGTCTACTAAGTAGAGGGTAAAAGGTTTATGGGCAAGGTCAGCATCTTTACTCTACAGACTGTCTATAACTGCATTGGAATTGATATCCAGAATTAGTCTCTGTAGCGCATTTTCAAGCTCCTCACACAGCACGGCAGGAATGAATAATATGAATGACAAGTATCTCATCATGTATCAATTACATTACTGCCATTCCAAATATACTCCTGACAGTCCTGAATTGAAACATACAGCGCTCTCGTGTGAAAGCTGTACAGTATAGCCGCCATTTTCATCACAATTATTCCCCGTCCGCGCGCAATTATATCGAATGTACTGGGCTATATCTTACTAATTGTTGATTCTTCTGACCCCAATTTATTCTAAGTTTCTTTATCTTAATTTTCTGCTTGGTGTAATTTTGTTGATTCATATATAAATATTCAACGTGCAGATCATTATCAAAGATGACTTACTGGAGTGTTGGGAGCTCACGACGGGTTTACTTGTGGTTTTCTAATTACCATGCAGAGCAAAAGGAGAAGCAGGACTCTGATGCCAACGGTACAAGTGCAATGAAAGGGCAGCAGTGTACACACATCATTACACTCAGACAGAAGGCAAATACATTTATCTTTCTGACTGGGGGTGTTTGAGCTGAAGCCTAAATGGCACTCTGAGTCGATGGGTATTGTTAAGGTATGCAGATTTACAGTTGAGTGTATCTGTAGTCCTGATGTCCATGTAAAGTATACAGGAAGGAGGATGTGGATGATGTCTACCTTTTTGACTAAAAATGAGCTCTTGTAGAAAGTCTCCATCATGACAATGACTTTTATCAACATAATTCAGCATGGAAAGCCTTAAATTGTAGAAGAACCGTGGCTGTAAAATCACCTGCTTGGTTTTTTTCTTTGGGCACGAATGGGAGTATTTTTTACTGATTTAGTCGTTGAGCCTTGACGGCAAAATTGATTGTCAGTCGATTTCAAAATGAACCATATGAGCGTTTTTGCCTCTGCCACACCTATGGTGATGGTGTGGTTAGTTGTTTGACAAAAGAAAAGAAATCTTGAATCCACATTGTCTTGCTAGCTTTTTTCCGGGGGTTTTCAAATGGATCTCACAGTCTTTTTCAGCAGATGGAGTTTGCTCAATTGTTAAGGACATCAGCTGTTGAAGGCTTCGGAAAAAAACTAGTTAGTGGACCTTGAACTATGATATATATCCAAGATCAAGATTAGGCATGTTTGGAAAAAATTGCGGTAAAGTTATGTTAAAGGAAAGTTTGGCATTAGGCCTCCTGCACACTGCCTGCGTGGTGTGAGCGTGGTGTTTCTGTTGCGTGTCAGTTGCGTGGAGGCTGCGTGGCGTTTTCCATGTCTTTGCACACCAGAAACGTGTCTGACGCGGCGCTGCTGCTGCTAGCCTTGTCTGTACACATGTATGTTTCCCATAAACATAAACATAAATATATACAGATTTGATTACAGCAAAGACAACGTCGGCAATATTGATGGTAAAATAGGCTACAGAATATTTTGTTCTGTATTGACAGGTGCAATATTTAAAAATCGATAATTATTTATTATTATTTTTTTAAATTACATTTATATCTGTATTTATGTCAAAACCTAGAGACTTTCAAACATCAAAATGTCATTTATTAAATGTATTTGTGTCAAAATGACATATAAACATCTTTTCGTATTTTATTTTGCCTGAAAACGGTTCCGTGAAAAATAGGCGTCGGTCCTATTTCTAGCATGCACGTGTTTTCGGCGTGGCTCGAGCCGCGCCTGAGACGTGCGTGTCACGCAGGCAGTGTGCAAGCTCTAACCTGTTAACATGGGAGCCGAAATAAAAACGGACACGCCACGCAGCTGACATGCTCAAGCCATGCAGGCAGTGTGCAGGAGGACTTATGGTAAAAGAAAACCAATTTTTGCCTGTTAGGTAGGTAGGAGATGGGAGAAGTCGAATACTCTGTATGCCCAATCATGCCACCTGACCTCAGCACTCTAACCTAACGTTACGCCTTAAGAAAGTCACACTATTTCCTGCTGATTGTAAACATGTTTTAAGCTGTTTGAACAATAATCCAAAGCTGTCATTTTTCTGGAGAAGGTAGTCTTGATCTACGTATTAGTATAGAATTGAATGGTGTTCCACTTTGGCGCCCCCAAATGGTAGTTAAAACAAAGACACTGTGGCAGACACACAGCATTGGAATTGTCTCCTTGTTCTATAACAAACACATCAGAATCATTTCAAAAATGCCCAAACCTCATGAACATTTTACACATACCAGCCGAAACAAAAATTGTGAATTTGTCTAGGCTTCCTTGAGGCCGACAGGATGGAGGCTTGGCTAAATGAGGTTAAAGGTACAGTGCAGAGATCCTTTACTGTATTAACCATCAGAAGATGCTGTACGTACTGCTCCTAACGGTGTGTTTTTAAGCAAAATGTGTTAACTAGGGCTGTCAGCATTAACGCGTTAATCGAGATGCGATTAAGGGCGGTGCATAACGCGTTCATTTTTTTTAATCGTATTAATCGCATGCCGGCATTTATTAATTTATTTTACACTTCATTTGGCTTTGCGTCGTGCCTAATAGGCTACTATTTTGACCCTTTGCCACACCGTTACTTATCATCAAGCTGCGATACTTCCTCCTGCTGCAGGCTGCAGGCATGATGGAGAAAGACAGCAGCAACACAGTTCTGAATGGTGCTTTTTATTTTCCAAAACTCCCGGACGGCTCAGTAGACAAGTAGTACAGCTGTGTAAAGCCGAATTAAAATATCACGGAAGCACGTCAAGCTTGAGCTGTGACTCAGGTTGATGCTACCCACTAGCATGCTACCCACTCAGGCAAAGCAGTATTTTGAAGAGTACTACGAGTGCTACTTGCCGACCTGTGGATGAAACCAAATCCCAAAAAATGACTACAGCTCTTGAGAAACGGGTGGCAACTAACTGCAGACCTGTCAGCTTCGTACAAGTCTCGGGTCTTAAAGACGTACTATGGTTGGCATGTTCTAACCCGTCTCATTGCCGTCGAGGGGGACCGTAGTTTTCATACACAGCCTGTATAACAGGAAAGCAGCCCAACTGGAACTGCTGCAAAGTGCTGCAAACGCTGTCTCATTAACCGGTGATCACTGGACGTCAGTGAGTAATCAAAATTATTTAGGAGTTACTAAACACTATATTGACTCTGGTAAGGATAGGGATTTTTAGTTTTTTAGTTAGGTACTTGGAGGAATTGTGCAATAATGACAGATTTACACATTTTTCTTTTGTTTACAGTAAATAAATAATATGTTTGTTGTATAACAAATACAAATCTTAAAGTAAGGTTCATAAAGTAACTTTCTTTGCATTCATTTGATTCCCAATCAAGATACACTGGTAAGAATTGCTTTCGATTGTTAATATGTACTTAAAAACTGTTCTGAAATGCAAAATAATAGAATTTTAATCATGTGATAAAATATGTGATTAATCGCGATTAACTATAAAAATTCAGCGATTAATCGCGATTAAAAAAAAAAATCGTTTGACAGCCCTAGTGTTAACTCTTACTATGGGGGCAAAACCCTGTCAGTGGACAATACCTGTATGTTGGTGAGGAGAGTTTCTATTGACGACAAGCCATCTGGGAAGAGAAATGGTGAGGGGAAGCCAGGAGGCAGGGCCTGTCCAGCAAATGACAACCTCTCGTAGCTATCTCTTGCTGTCGGGGTGCACATGGAGTTGTCCTCTGAAAAAAAAATTAATAACATTGAAAATGGATTCATCATAGAATACCGTTTGTGAAACCTGAAAACAAACTAAGTGGTAGAATACGTGAGTAGATTTTGGAGATGCTGACACATATTGACCCTGCCTTCAACTGACCAGTAGCAATGACTGGGTCAGCCAATGCCAGCTCTCTCATCCTCTCAGAAATACAGTGGACTGACTGGTCGCTTGGAGATTCCTTTGTAGTGCTTCTTATCAAGTCCTGAGTTTGGGGTTAAACAATATCAATCAGGACATAAATCCAGCTTCCCCCATTTAAGAGATGTCATGTGGCCTCCGAAATCAGAAGCAGGCCCACAGTTCGACCCCAGAGGCTCAGGCTTCCTTTGTGTATGCACGCACGGGTGCCTGTCAAACCTAAGATGACATCATCCTCCATTCATCACTGGCAGAGGGGTAGGGCCCTGCCATCTGCTGTCCAGCCCATCCACCAGGCCTCAGAGGAGGAAAGAGGAGCAGAAGAGGGAGGGAGAGAAAGCAGGAGGCAAACCGGCAGACACAGATACAGGCTGGTCAAACTAAAACAGTATGTCAGTCATTGCCGTTTGTTGCCCCATCAGATCTGACATGTTTTGTCCAGTGAGCTTTTATCATGCCAACAATTTGTTAGTGCTACCATCTTGCAGAGAGCCAGTTTATTAAACACATACAGTCTAAAAGGTCTCCACAGGAAGTCTGCACCATCAGCTGTTTAACTGATAATGTAATGGAAAGGGGGAAAAAGTTGTATTTGTAATGTGGAACCCTGGCTGTGTTGTGCACAGCACCTTTCTGCTCTCATCCAGTATTCATATCTGTTTATGTGGCAGGCTGAATCTTGTACAAACAGCGAGTAGAGCTGAACAGCCCTGCCTCTCCCTCCCATCAATATTCACCGACGCTAGCCAAGTGCTGGGAACAGCTGGTCTTACATTAATTAGTTTAAAGTATTTATTTCACCCATCCTCTGAGCAGATTGAGCAAAAACATTGGAGATTATTTCAAGCATCTGCAAATGCCCTGGAAACATCGCTGCGCCAAAAGTCGAGTGTTAGGATTCACAGTTTAGGTTTGTAATTTGAAGAAAGATTTTTTTTTTTTTCTGAGAGGGGAAGATGGTGAAATATGCACCGCTGGTCCGTGGAGAGAGTAAACAACCTTTCTCCTTTTTCAGATGGAGTTCACTCTTGTTGATTAATTAGAATGGATGGTTGCCTAATGGATTAAAATTTGTTTATAATTTGACTTCATAAAAATAATGAATTGCCTACTTTTAAGAAGCCACTCCTGTGGTAATTTGTTTTGTTTGGTGCAGACCTGTCTGCATTTTGAGGTAGGCGTCTGGGAGGAAATATAAAATGTACTCTCCTTATACAGTGGCGCAACATGAAAGTCCCATTTTATCTCAATAAAATAGCTAATCAAAGATCAAAAGCATTACAGTTAGCTCCAGCTCAGGTTGATATAGATCTATTGCATGCATTATATGCATGCATCACCCACCTCCAATAAAATCCCCATAACAACTAGAGACGTTAGTAGACCTCGGGGAAAGGTCTGCTGTTGTAGCTTTGTAATTGATTTGTACTGTAGGCACTTTGTCCCTTATTTAGTGTTGGCATTAATCATAAATCATTGCTTTAACAAACTCCGGCTTCCCACTCAGCAGGCCTCCCCTCCAACACAATGTTGGATCACACAGAATATTTGATGGCTTTGTTGCAGGGGAAACAACCTGTCATGCTCTGGGAAAAGCAAACAGCGTGTTTTGTTCGACAGACTCCAACTACAGTGCAGCACCCCTTGTCAGATAACATTTCCACCAGGAGCTATGCATAAATACAGGCATTTTAAAAGAGAGGAAACTGTTAGCTAATAAGTGACTAATTTAATCAATATAATCAAAACTGGCTTAATGAAACAAATTTAAATTCGATCTAGATCTGTGGTTTCTGTGCTTCTAATGTTGTTGCCCCCCCATCCCCCCCCCCGCCCCCTCCCTAATTTTCTCTCTGTGCCTGGCTGCAAATGCTGGCATGTGTTTGCGTGTTTATTTCTCACCATTGCTCCAGAATCATTGACTTCAACTTAATTACAGCGACAGGCGTTGGAGTGATGGGGGCCGGTGGAATGGAGTACTCTGTTTCCAGGTGATATTTCTCCACTAGCAAGGCTGCCAACAGCAGCTGTGACAGCCTCTTGTGCTTACCGTACGGTAAAGGTACAGTTAAGTCCCCCCGACTATGAAATACTGTGTGGAAAAACACTCGCAGGTCACCCCTGTCACAAATAACATTTCATGCACAACTGTTTCGGCGGATAATAGGTGCCACAAATAAAAATGGGACGCTGTAAATACAATGCATTCTGAATGAAATGCCATAATTTAAACAACGCCCCCCTCCTCTCTCCATCCTCCTCCTCCACCCTGCTCTCAATAGCTGCAGAGGGAGTCCTTGACAGTGTGCTAGCAATGATGAATCACCTATCCAGTTAATTTTCTCACTCCTCATGTGTTGTGCTGCTAAAACAGGGGCCCAGGAATTGACTTGACAAACTATGAATGTAAAAAATATCACTTGGAGGGATCTGGGCTTATCTCCAATTTACATGTTATTAGATTTGTGTTGCAAGCGGCACTTGGACCTAGTAAAGCTGAGGCAAAAAAGATGGGGCACATGATAACCAGAGATAAAACATGTCTAAAACCCACTTGAAAGCCTTTGAAATATTTGATGGAAAGTCACAGGGAGCGGAGAGAAGCAGAGGAAACTGGCCTGATTTAAAATGTGACAGACACACATTGCAATCTGTGGTAAATCTAGAAGAAACCTTGGGAAATTTAGCTGCAATCTCTGGATAAATAGCTGTAATTGACCTTGGGAGTTGAAAATGTGCCATATGTTTCTGGTTCCTGTGTTTGAAACTGGGTCCCTCAGGACATTTCAGCTGAGTCCTCACACGAAGGCAGTGTGAGCGAGAGGAGAGGAAGATACAGAAAGACACACAAAGAGAGAGAAAGAGGAAAAGAAGGATGCCAGGAACAAGAGATAGATGGTTGAAGACAGAAGATGGATGGATGGATGGATGGATGGATGGATGGATGGATGGATGGATGGATGGATAGGTGAGGCAGAGTCTGAGGAAGAGGAGGCTGAAATAGAATGGGTGTGCTGAGAATGAAAGACTGACAGAGAGGAAGAGAGATAGGAGAGAGAGGGGGGAAAGCGAGAGGGAGAGCAGAGGTACATTTGGCTGGCCAGTCAGTGTGATATATTGACAGGTGAAGCCTTTGTCCTTGCAAACCTGTGTTCCTCCCAGCAGGAGAACTGAATGCTAAACCTGGAGGTTGTCAGCACAGGCAACACAAAGCAAGGCACTGCTTTTCACTGCACAATTACATTTGATTTTACCTGCCAGGGCTGCGGAGAAACCAGCCTCCTTCAAATGGAGTAGTTATGACCTCTTGGACAGCCATTAGCAGCTAACACAGCATTATTCCACCTGCACTTAAAGTGCTGGATTTGGAAAAATCTTGTCAAGGGAAATATCTGTCTTGTCTGGTACAAATGCAGTGGTGCAGAGCTGGCCAAAAAAGGTAGCTGCATGCAATTTGAGCACTTTAAAAAAACATGAGCCTAGCTTATCTTGCAAATGATGTCTGCACTCTGAAGGGTCTTTTAGACTAAATAAATTCAGCTTTAACTGTATGATATTTTTTATTTCTATTGATATAACAGGAGCTCTTATAGTATGTCATGGGCTTATTTTAATCAATGCAGATACTATTGTATGTATCTACATTTTAAACTGTAACCTCTGCACACTTAAAAGCAGGTTTCCAAGTGTTAACAAAGGTTGAAATGTATTCATTCTCAACATCTGGACAGAAAACATTGGATACACTATAATCCAACTAGTGGAGGGTTAGACTGACTTACAGGCACACTTCTCTTAAGTAAGAACCTGCAGGACATACTGTGAGAATGTGTGTGTGATGAATCCATACAACACAAATTCCTTTAGAATGACTATGACTATGCCTTGCATATGTTGTGCATATGTGTGTGTAACGTCCTGTATACACTGTGAAGAAAGAGAAAACACGCACGCAGTTGTATGCAAACAAAAAACCTCAAACACACACTCATTACACACATGCACAGAGCACACACTAATGTGCCCTCATCACATTTAAGCTAATTTCCTTTTCATCACAGAGAGAGGAAAATGAGTGTTTGCCCCATCCCTGCTG
Organism: Sander lucioperca; assembly: GCF_008315115.2. Lineage (NCBI taxonomy): Eukaryota > Metazoa > Chordata > Actinopteri > Perciformes > Percidae > Sander > Sander lucioperca. The sequence continues at coordinate 15,899,997 of NC_050180.1, forward strand.
GGGGACAAAGTCAAGAGCCCCGGTCGGTTTGGGCTAGATTAACAGGTAACATTTGGCTCCCACTCTCTTATCACAGCATGAAAATCAAACTGCGTGTTTTCCTCTATCGCTCTCTCTTTCTCCCCTCCCTAATGTTCCCTTCACTTAGAGATGAAATCGCTTGCTGCACAAACCCATTTGGAGAGAGGAGAGAAGGTGAGCGGGATAATCAGGCTGGCCACTGGGCCGTGTTTCCTAAATGCTCTCCAAAACATTACTGTGCACAGGCATAAAATTAGCGCCGGGACCTTAAAATGTTGACATTTAGCATGACTTTTTGGAGAGTGACACCCTCATATTTTCTTGTAGGATATCATTAAATTTCAACTGCCCTATGGCTGTGCCTTTCCATTAATAACCAATTCAGTGTGTCACTTTTCCCTCTCTCTCACTCTCTCTCTTGCCACCTTTTTAAAGTAATGAGTCCATTGCTTTGCCTTAATAAATTGAATCGTATTCTCAAGGCCACATGAAGATAGAGCCACAGATGGACAGGCTGCATGGAGGAAATAACCATAAATCCTTTACTGTCAGAGAGGCGGTCGGAGGTGACAAAAGAAGACAATCGCGATGCTCAATTGGGATCACACACAAGATTACAAAAGACACAGTTAAAGGTTGATTCTCTCTTTTCAAAAAGATTTTTTTCCTGGCGGGGATAGAGAATATATTTTTTATTGCTTTCATTACTGAGAAAACACCCGCTAAATGATTAAATTTAAGAATCTAATCATGCATGGAGATTAGAATACTGACGTGATTGTCCATAATATTGTCCATTGTACATTATGTAAAACATTATCACAGCAGAGAAAATTATGAACTACAAATTGTGCTTTTGGAGCATAGATTACAATATGATGGTGAAAACAATTAAAATCGATTTCGTCATTTGTTTAACTGTTAGCTGAAAAAAGAGGGAGAGAAAAAACAGCAAGAGAGAAGGAGAGAGAAATGACAACAGAGAGAGCAAGAGGCAAGGGAGCAGAATCTGTGTTGACTTCCATTCAGGAGGAAGATATCTTGTCTTTTTATGCGGCCCATGTCATATTTATTGCATAAAGGTCAGAGTGTTCATTTGTTCAAAGTCAGCGTTTTCCCTCTCTCCTCTCCTCCATGTAATAAATGCAGGGGCTATGTCATTATCGGACCTCTGAGGATTACAGGCTTGGCTGACTGTGATGACTGCATAAAAGCATACAGGACTTTTGTTTCTGCCAGCGCACACCTTCAAATGAGCTCTTAAACCGAAACAGCAGTGGAGACAAAATGCCATTTTGTAGAGAGACGATCACAGTTAGATTGGTCGAAACGGAACGGGGCAAGGTGATTAAAGGTGAGCGATCACAGCGCTAAATCCATGACCTTAGTTTTTAGTCAAACTAGGATAGGCATAAGGCTCAGGGTGGAGGAGCAAAAATAAACTCAGAAAAGAAAAATGACAGCAAGGCAGGCTTGAATAGATTTCTGTAATTCACCTATTGACTATGAGCCCAAACTGTCAAGAAGATAATACTCGGAGAAGGGCATTATAGTGAGGCACTTTGAAGGTGTTTAGATTGTCTTTGCATATTGACCTCTGTTGACCAGGTCCGTTTATTGACAGAAGAATCCGGGAGATTAAATTGGCCTCAACTATTGATTGGGTATTTTGCCTGAATCATTCCCATTACAGAAGGGAATCATTTGTACTGTATACCCCGCTAATCTCTCTGACCCACTAATCATCAAGCCATTTATTTCTCACTCTTTGTTTAGTTCTCCTTTGTTTAGCATTTATTAATTCATTAGAGCAACTTCTCATGCAGCTTAACTTAGACAGTGACTGGGGAGTCCTGTTTCTACCCGATAGCAATGTGCATTCCAGTAAAATATGCCACCGAATATGCACCCAACATCACAATACACATGCCAATTACATATTGATAATTAAGAATTCAAACAAACAAACAGAGAGGAAATCCCCCGTAATCACCAGGTTTTAATGGAACAAGTATTAGCTTGGTGTGGTTGGCCAGATAGCCTGCTGCTAGATCAGAGCTTCGCTGGGTTTGGGAGGGGGGGACAGGGAGACACATTGGTGTCATTGCCTGGCATTGCAATCCTACAGGGAGAGGCTACGCCGTTCTGTTGCTGCAGAACAAGCGTCGACACAGTCTGGCGCTAATCCAGACTGGATATACTGAGCTGCTTTTAAATGAAGATGAAGGAACAAAAGAGGAAATGGGAAATGTAAACTTTAAAAGGCCTAGCTTAGGAGCACTTGCTCTATGGCTGCCTGGTGTAAAAGCTCAAAAATGGATGCAAATCCATTAGTAGTCCCGGTTTCACAGTTATAAAAATACTTAAGGGGTTTTAATGGGAGCGACGTGTTACACGTGTGGAAATCTGTTTTGATAACATTATTCATAACACTGGCTTTGCGCTGTGTGAATTAATAACACTTCATTTACAGATGGAAGAAAGCTGGCATGGTATTTCCAGTTAAAGAGATTAATTTTTAAACACCTAATTGACAGGCTGGGGTTAGGCAGGATAAGCAACAGACTATAAGGCTGCAGCTGCAAAGTCAAGGTGACTGGAATACTCAGAGAAAGGCTTTCAAAAAGCAGAATAGAGAGCAGAGAGGGAGGGAGTGAAGAGAATTAGTCCTCAAGCACTTTTCCCTCCGCCCCCTATTCTTTCTCTCTTTATTAGGAATGATTTACTCTCTCAGTGAAAGGATATAAAAGCTCAAGTATAGCGGCGTAATTATTGCAGAGTGAAAATTTAAAGGTTTGACTCACAATGTCCTCAAGTCAGCGAGCAGACTGCCAGACGATAAGAGTGACTGTGTTCAACACTCGGCATCCAATTGGTTGTGTTTTATGGGCTTTGCCAAGGAAGAGCACAAAAACAGCACTCGGCTCTGCAAGTCTGTAAACATGATAGACTGTGGCAAACTACTAGGGCTGGTGTTTACCTTGGCAGAGCCTGGCCCTGGCATGTCAGTAGCATCACTTAATTACTGTTTACATGTAAATATTAAATTATACAAACAAGCCCACAGAATGTCTCAAAAAGTACAGAAATACATATTCAGGGTCAACCTTATCTGTCTGCAACAGTTGCCACTGCTAAGATACGAATTGTTTTGAATCACAAATTTCCCGCATTGTACATAATCTTCATAATTGTTAAATGCTGTTGTCCAAGGGCATTCGGGTAAATATGTTCACATAATATGCATAATAGCAGATGCTCAGATATGTAAAACGCACCGTGTGTTCTCAGAGACGAAGAACAAAAAAACCAAAAAAAAGGTTATTGTTCAAAACGTTTTTTATCAGGAATAAGGACCGGGATCATTAATGTCTTCCAGTCAAGACGGAGAGATGATTGCTTTGATTACAGACCTGTTTTCCTGACAGTCCACAGCAGCATATATAGTAGAGCACTGGTGCCTACTGTGCATCTCTGGTATGGCTGAGTAAAGCACTTGTTCATTTGCAGTGAAGGGTAACATGAAACAGGCCTCAGCCTTCTGATGGACAGGGAGATTTCACCTTCGCCAGTGAATGATAATGCATTATTAAATTTGCCTCTCTGCTCACTAGATACACTTAGCTGACCACAGCATATTTATCTCCCCATCCGAGGCTCACGTCTTGGCAGGAGAAAGCATTCTGTCACTTTTGAGGCATTTCAAAGATTAAAAAGAACCTCTCTCTTTTCAACGTCCCTAAAAGCATCCCCCTTTTCAGTGAAATGTGATTAGCAGGAGATGGTGTCACGCAATGGAACATTCATGAGGGGGAGAACAAATATCCAAATGAACTCCCATGTCCTCGAGGAATAGCCCCTCTCTGCACCATCAGCAATCTCTCTCACATGGGCTGGGGAAATTTGATTGATCCTCTATTGAATTATTTTTTTGCACTCTTTCATTTCAACAGGACGCACTGACAAGTTGTTTGATCATAAAGCATTATTGTCTGCCAAGTCACATTTCAGGGTTGTGATGGCTAATGATCTTGCCTCCTGACTTAGGGAAAGTCAGGTAGTCAGCATGTGTTTGAAGCTTGCAACGCCAAGGACATCGGGAGGACTGAACAAAACACTATGCATTAAAGTCAGAAAGATGAAGAGAAGGAGCTTACACTGAACATACCAAACTTTTAATGATACTGTATGGAGATACCATCAATGTCAGTGAAATATTTACGCCACAAAAAGAGCACACAACTGATGCTGAAACTTTTGCCTGACCCAAAGTCCCCTAACTTCCTTTTTATCATTGCAAGTGCTTATGCAAAGGAGGAGCAGAACAAAGACTACAAAGGCTAGAAATCACTTTTTTTTTGCCTTTTTCATGTTTTTTTTTCTCTTCAAAATATATCCTCCTCTCTACATGAGCTCATCAGTGTCCACAGGTCCTTGCCCATAGCAGCTGTATGTGATAGACTGTGACACTGGTACCTGCTCCACTTCATCATTCAGACTGTAAACTGGGACTGCAGACAGTGCACAGTGCACCAACCATTGGACATCTAGGCAGCATCCTGACAAAGAAAAGGCGTGGCAAATCAGCTTTGTCCATTGTGGTCACACCGGTGCTGGATGCATCAATGATTGCTCAGTTGATAGCAGGTATGAAATGATGCACCTCTAGGTGACATAACACACCGCGAGCATCCATTTGTGCTTGGGAGGACATTACGAGTGCATCTCCTGTTGTGTCAACAAGGATATATAACATTTACCAGGGAAGTGCCAATATCACATTACCGGTGAATCACCCGCTTTTAAAATATGGTTTACAGAATCAGTTTACATACTGTAGTTGACTCTCCCTGTCAGGCATTTTAGCTCTGCGTAAAAGAGATGTGGCATGTTTAACTGCAGTGGGAGGGCTGAGGTAAAGTGGTGAAATTTGTTGTTGGCAAAATGCTTAAACTGCCACATGGTATTTACAGAAAACTCTTATACTTCGCCGTACTATACATATGGCTTGCGTTTCAAACACCTTCTCCCAAAGGAAATAAAATGATGTCAAGTGTTTGATGTCCAAAGTGAGTTTACAGCCAAAGGCTTCCGTACCTTTAAAATTCCCCCTTGTTTGTCAGCTACCTGCTGTTTCACGAGACAGAGGCTTGTCGGAAGCTTTTGCCACAGACTTTCTGTTTGAAGCAATTCAATTAGTCACATGTGAGATAACACTTAGCTTTCTACTAGCCTTTTTTTTTCTCACACATCATCTAATCTTCCCCCTTTTTTTTTCTTGGGCAAATTTTTTGGACTAAAAATAATCAAGTTCAAACAACAGTGCCCCCCCCCTAATAAAAAAAAAATAAAAAAACTACCATCTGGTTACTCTGCACTGGGTGACACAACTTTGGAAATGGTCTTTTTTAGACAACAACAAACAGCCTTTGTCCTTCATCAGCAGAGATGACATGAAAAAGATGAGACATGTTCATAGGATATGAGTGATGTGACATTATAGTGCCTGTCTCTGAGGTGTCTGACTATTTATATAGCTTCCATATGAGCCGGGGCACTGCATCCTTCCTCTGCGCCCACTGTGCTCTCTTCTAAGAGTGCATTGCAAGAGATTAATTTAATGCTCTGCCAGGATCATAAAGATCAAACAAGTGGAGAGATATCATTAAACCATTGGAATGTTATCTCATTTATCTAAACAAACTGATGCGATGAACAAGCCTAATTAAAAAGCTCACTATAAACAAAGCTTCGGATGGTGAGGCCTCACCCCCTCTTTAACAATGGAACACATTTGTTTTATTAATCTAATGCATCATGTATCATATCATTACAGTTCAATATATCTATCATTAATTTTATTCCTCTCACTTAAAGCTTTTATTGGAATTACTTTGGTTATTAGTTGGTTCTAATGTATTGGTTACCTCCGAATCTGGCTGCTACAATCTCTCTTATCTCGCTGCATAAACCTGTGCATGTTATTCAAATTGCCTCATTTATTATGATAGCTTCCTCATGTAAATTGTGCTGACTGCTCGCCCTTGCACAGTCCTCATTAGACTAATGAAAACCTTCAAACGAAAAAACTAAACAACCTGCCAAATAAAGGTCTGGGGTTATTATGAAAATTACAACTGTGGGAGCCGGGAGAAGCTCTCTTCATTAATTCATGCTCAGCAAATTGGTAACTAATTTAGTTGCACTCCTCTGCATTAATGGGTTATTTTATAAAAATGTTTTCCACAGCCCGAGACCTCTGGTGCACACACTGGAGAGCTCAGAATCCTAATCAAGTCCAGTGACATATTAGGAATTGACAATCTCAAAGATAATGCAGCGCGTGTTTGCGGGTAGATGTGTGTGGGTCAACTAGCTAGAATTGGTGTGGATTGCTGGGTCATTTGCTTTCTCCTCTAATATTGCGAAGAAATTACAGTCCATTTGTGTTGATTATCTGAGTATGGAGGAGGCACTTCAGTTAAGAAGTAAGATTTCTGCTACTGAGGAAACATTCAGTTGATTTAGTGTGTGGATGTTTGGTTAAATCTTCTTCCTTCTCTGTTTGCATTGCTCTGTTTTGCCTGACTCTCTTTTCCTCACACACACACACACACACACACACACACACACACACACACACACACACACACACACACACACACACACACACACACACACACACAGACACACACACACACACAAAGACAGTTAGACAGTTTGTGACCCATAAATTCAGCTCATGATCCTGCTAATTATTACTATTCACTGCTTCACACCCCGTGAGTGAAGGTCTAACACTGATCTTCACGTCAGCCTAGCCAACAGGGAACATACAGCCCAATGATTTCCATAGTGGTTTTAATATCATTATCAGCCTCACCCCACCCTGTATCACCCAGTACAGCACAGCACAGCCTGCCCCAACTCGGCTCAAAACCAACAGAGAATACTAAAATCTATTATTTGCTTCATTTTGTATTTAATCCACCACGCTTAGTAGATTTCTATCTTTTGTCTTCTTCTTTTCTTTTTTTTTTTTTTTTACAAGCATGGCAAAATTGTAATGAAATAATACCAGCAATTAATAATAAAAACATTTACTCTGTGTGATTGAGGTTCAGCATTTTGAATGTTTTTCCCTCCAAGTTCAGAGTTAATGGGGATGATAGGAAATAGCACGTCAGCAAGTCTACTGCGCTATACGATGGACTCATTATTTCCCATATTTATGTACAAATATCAGTATTATTTGGTATATAAAACATCTGTGTGAACATGTGATTATACAAACCTACCTTTAGTGCTACCATTCAGTGGTGACACTGTTTAATGTTTTTGTAATTATTTGGGAACACAGAGCAACTTAATAATTAACTAAATAACTATTCATTTTCGTACTGTGTACAGAATACTATTCTTAGCTCTCGACACTTGTTTACTGTAACAGCAGTTAACAGTGTTCTATTACTGCAGAAAACATGTGTGCTTGGGAACGTAAAATCTGAGTGAAAATGAGTTGAAAGTGATCAGAGCATTTTTTTAAATGCAGGTGTTTTTTGCAAAACGTTAAAAAACAATGCACTTTATCTATAGATTTGTATTTTAAGAGGTTGACATTAAAGGCCATCGTAGCATGTGTAATATAAGGGCTGAGATGTGTTGTAATTGTAAAGCATCTACAGCAGGTAAACACATTAACACTGTGTTTCTGTGGAGTTCCAAAAACAGAAATGGCTCCAACAAGCAAAATGTGTGCGTCATTTCCTCCAAACATTTATACACATCCATACTACTAGGGTAGGGTTACTAGGGCTGAACGATTTTTGAAAATAATCTAATTGCGATTTTTTTCAAAAATATTGCGATTGCGAATCAATATGCGATTATTTTTTAAGCTCTTTGTCTTCTGTATTATTCAACAAAGACAAGCAATAAATCATTGTATAGTATGAACAATACAAGATTAGATAGATTAAACAAACTGTTCTTTCCTGGAGGCCAGGCCTGTATGTGATGATGAAATTAGGTGATGCATGAATTTATATGAATGACATCTTTTATTTAACTACTTCAGTCACAGTAGTATATTGAGCACTGACCAAGCCTGGTGTAAACATTCATATGAAAGTCAGAAACAAATCACACAAACTAAAGGGCAGATTGCAGAAATATAAAAACAAATATGTGGCTTTACCACACTTAGTGGTATTTACATTTAATTATCATTTACTGTAATAAACATATGCAAACATGTGGATTGCACTTTTTAAACACTGTCTTTGAACTTTACTAGACAGTTAAATAAGTAAAAATATAGTATATACAGTATATACAACGGTGTATTTTTTTTTACAGCGTACACAGAGGAGCTGCCTCCAGCCCTTCCCTCCCCTCATGAAGTTGCGTGCCGCGTGCATGACAGCGTCAACATTGCACTCACACTCAGAGACAGAGAGGCTATCGTTACGTTAGTAACGTGGCAGTCTCCTCCACTCCATATCTTTATAATGGAGCTAGCTAACTGGAGCTAACCGCTAATCAGAGCTAATCGTTGCTAACCGAACCTTCAGTTCTGCGTGCCTGTATCCATTAACTGCATGTATGGACTCAAGCCCGAATAAAACCCTTAATTTTATTAAAATGGCTGTAAAAGTTTGAAACTACAACTCAGAGATGTTTGAATGACAGAAATCTGCTCAAGGTGCGGCGTAGCGTTAGCGTGCTAAGTTGATGCTTTCTCTGCGGGTGCAGACTGATTTGCTCTTGCGAGTCACGTGACCAAATCGCAAATCGATTAGGAAATCGCGTCTTTACATATTGCGATATTATCGCAAATGCAATTAATCGTTCAGCCCTACTGGTTACCTCTTGATTTGTATCTCGGCTAGTTCAGGTGTATTGTTATAGTGACACAATCTACAACTGGGATAAATTGGAAGCAAGAAGAATAAAGGTGAGTGAAAGGGTGACTGCAATTCCTGCCAAAGACTAAACACAAACTGTATTATCACATATTCACAGTCTTAAAAGAGCTTCAAGTTCTAGAAATGTCAAGTTTTTATTGGTGAGAAAAATACCCTAGGCATGCAGAATATGTTTTTAATGGTGGGTCTACAGTGTCTTCAAGATGTTTTTTCAGTGATGAAATTGGGAGTATCTTCCACTCCAACGGGTACAAATAAGTAAGTTGATTACACTTAACAGCACCCTGACCAACAATAGTCTCAGAAAGCTGTTCTACCTTTGATGACACATTAACCAAATGTCTTTGGTGTAGCTCAGTGGGTTCAGACAAACTTGGTTCAGATTTGTCTGCAGATTTACAAACCTGCTCTACACTCCTTAAGTTATTGAGCCTTTGTCTTTGTTATCAGACTTCATTCTCAGAATTACAACTTATATTATAGGCTACTTGATGAGAGCCGGTCCAGTAGAGCACAAATTTAGTATTCAGTCACCTGTTTCTCATAACATGTCATTTTCATACATTATGAACATTGAATAGAAGGAACTAAAAGCTAATCATAAGTGCTTAACCTAAAATGTATATTGTGAGTTGAAAAAAGAAACAATACACAGTTCATTTTTGTAGCGGGCATAGTGAAAATCCTTCACAGCACACAGTGTATCATGTAGACGAAACCACTCCATCAAACATTTTTTTCTTTTAAATCAACCTGACTCACCTTTGTCGGTGTGCATCCTCTTCAATTCATGGCTCATGTCGTGGGCCAGGTCTCCCTCTTTAGGCCCAGGTGGGATGTTGGGGGACAGGCCTAGCAGGGCGTGGTTCATGGACAGGCCATTGTTGTGTATCGCTGGAGACAAAGCAGGACTGGCATTAGGAACATTACTAAGACAATGTATTACTACTCCGTCTAAGGAAATTAGACAAAACAACAACAATCGGCACAGCGCATTTGCTTTTTTTCTTCACCATTTATCTGTGTGATAAACGTACGTATCCTGTCTGAGGAGCTTTCTGTACGGGCTGGGGAGCTGGACACACTGCTGCTGCGGTGAGACGATGGGTGACTGCCTGGCCTCCTGTGGTCTTCTAAGGAAGGAGCAGGAGAGGGACTGTCCGGCACCCGTTCCTGAAACCCCAGCAGCACCAGAAACACAAACCCAAAAATAAATATCTACGGTAGACTGAAACGTTAGACCACAGGAAGGAGGAAGTCATGTTTAACCATCTAGTATTATAGCATGACATTCTGCGTTCTGTTTTAAAATTTACCTTTATAACAGAGGTGACCATTCTGGAGGGCAGACTCTGGCCCTGTGCTGCGGCAGCCATGTTTGCAATGGTGCTGAGATGGTTCATCTGGCTCATCGCCATGGTGACAGAGGCTGGGGGCAGGCTGACTGGGATCAGGGGGTGTGGCATCATCATGAAAGGGAGTTCCAGGCCTGAGACACATGAAGAGGTCGTTGGTTACTCAATGATGCATATTATGAGTGAGATATCCACAGGGGAAAGTTCTGAGGCTCAAAAAACTCAAAACCTGCTGCTGTTAATTCAGCAATCCGTAATTCCCACCACTGAGATACCCTTTAAAATTGGTGTCCAATAACACTAAAGCTTTACACTGCCATCTATTAGGAAAAGAATGGAACAATTCAAATTAATTGCTTCCCGGGTATCTTTCCATGTTAACATAATACACATAAATGTTTTACAACATAAGTTAATAATAGATACTACTGCAATAATAATAAAGAAAATGGTGATGATAACTATATACACAGTCATTCAAAGACCAAAGTTTACACAGCCATAAAGATGCATCAATTACTCTATGATGAATAAAAAGGGCACATTATGGAAATTGTCTCAATATTTACATATAAAAAAATATCTCTGTAAAAACAAAGGCAATCTTGAAAGCCATTACCCAAATGACTAGTTAAATGTGCTAATGACAAACAAGTACCATCAGACCACAGTATGGCAATGACTGTAGGCTAATTATAGCAGCCTATATTCCAGACCAGAGAGAGAGAAAGAGAGAGAGAGAGAGAGAGAGAGAGAGAGAGAGAGAGAGAGAGAGAGCGAGAGCGAGAGAAAATAAGAGAGCGAGACCAAAAAGAGTAAAGACACGTTCAGCTGGCACAATAATGGGATTTTCATTTCTTTCTTTTTTCATAGGCACACAAATTATTCCATTACAACATAAGAGATGTCTTACAAATGTTTTAAATTATTCAATTGCTGTCTGGCTTCAGAAGCCTAATTGGGAAAATTAAAAGACATTAGTAGTCCGAAAATGTAAAGAATGTCTTATAAAGATACCATAGGGGGTTCATAGTTAGTCAAACTGTGGCCCTGCACTGTGCTTCTGAATGGCTTAATGAAAACAAGCCAACTTTCAAAGGACATGAGCGCAGACAGAAGGTCAAAGCTAGGTGTCGGTACCCCCCCAACCACGGCTCCCCCTTCCTCCCCCTCTGCTCTATGGGGACTTTGAACTGGCAGGATCAAAAGTGACTGGGAACAGTTTGGTCTCATTCCTCCGCCACTCAGATGCTTTTCCTCAAATGCTTAAAAGAAAACCTCATAGACACTATTGGATCTGATTGAGCCTCTCTGTTGATTTTTCACTCCTTTTTTTTCTCTTTTTTTCTTGGAAGCCCGGTTCAAGGTAAGAAAAGCTGTGTGAAAGAAAGAGGGGAAAAAAGATATTGCGCTACAGAGAGCTGATCCACAAAACAACTCCACTCTTCTTTTCTGACAAAACATCAGAAGCCAAAGGGCAAGGAGTTTTGCATGGCGACGCCTCTAAAGAGAAGGACACTGGTTGAGAATGAAAGGACATGAGAGGTACTCCTCTCTGTCATTCCCCTCCATCTAAAAGAAGCATTGATTTCCATAAGAAAGATGGCATGCAGTTTCTCTGTGGCGAGTATTCCCAAACAATATAAAGCAGTGGAGATTAAAGAAAGGCGGAAGCCAAGCAGCACCTTGTATCAGCGCCTCTGCTGTAGCTCAGACTGAATCAATTACCACTCAGCAGGCTAAGCTCAATTAAAAAACACCACAGAGGACCTGATTGCGGGGGTACTTACTGTAGGACAACATGGGGAGGTTTAGGCTACCTATCAGCCTTTCAAGGCCACTCAAGGGCCAGAGTGAAGAGACTTATTCTGCCTTTGAGGTGGATACATTACACCCATTCAATCAAACACAGCTACTCGAATAAAGACACATGCACTTGAACATGAAGCCACATTTTCACCAAATCTATAATCTACGAAAAGGTTGAGAATCATCTAAAAATGAAAATGACTACTGTTAATCACATTCCTCTACTTGTATCTTCATTATATCTTGTACTTGATGGTATATTAATTTATGTGATGTGTCTCCACCTGACAGACAGCCTGGTGGGGAAACACTGGACCTCTGTTCGCTCTAAGTGGTATTAGTCTCGCTTTCAGTGCCTGTCCAGCCCCTTTCATGTCACCCCATCCTGAAGCGGTGTTTCTCCCATAAAGGCCCATTCAGGCCAGTGTAGGGGAATGTGCCACAGATCAACGAGGGTCCACCAAATCCCTTTATTTGTCGCTGAAAGGAGCCAGGTGAGGAGGATATTGGTTTATTCAAGGAATCTGGCATGTTTGAGAGACAAGTGTTTTTTTGGTTTCATTTACATGCAATTCCTTTTTTTGCCAGCTTTATTCCTGCTAAATAAAAGCAACTGTTGTACACACGCCTAAACAATTTTTAACTTGGCAATAATACGCAGGGATTTTTGTGTGTTTCTCTACCAAAAGAACAAATCAACAAACATTAGTCAGACCCATTAATCACCTCGATATTGTGTAGATATTCCAGTGGGCAAATCGTTAGAAACATATTTGTCAGTTTGTGTTTATCTCTGATACGGAAGTTCAGACCTGATGAGGGGTGAATTCCCACAAGCCCCCCCCCCCCCCCCCTCTCTCCTGAAGGGCATAAACAATGCATTTGGAGTAATTTACCTGAAGTAAGCCTGAGGGACCTGCAAAGGTGAACTCCTATTTACCATCATTAAAACTACAAATCACTTAATACCAATATAAACAGCTCAGCTATTATGTCGTGCAGTGCTCGGGAGTTCACGCATGGATAAGCAAAGATCTGAATCACGGAGGATGAATTGAATGAATTAAAACAGCCCTTGGTAACAGCGTGATTAAAAAGCTGTTACATCAGAACCAAACCGCACGGTTGACGATAGGTCCGATTAAAAGCATCACACCGAGAAAAAAAAGATTGAATGTTGAATGCTTTAAAATGATTAAAAAGAGAGCAGTAATTTATTTTGATGACAGAAATGATAACCCGCAGTGATTTGTGCAGCAGTTAATCTTCATCTAAACAGGACTTCAGCCTTTCTGGACGTCTAACCCTACGGAGGAAAATAAGAAAAAAGGAACTAAGCCATTGTCATTGAAAATGGTATGGAGGTAGCAGCCAGCCCCTTACCCTTAACTCTGTTGTGGACAGATTTCCCCTGACAAAAATTAAACTAGCTCCTACTTGGCACTTTATTATCTCTTCAACTGAATGATTTATTGTTTGTGGAGCGAAAGAACCAAAGAGAGGGGGAAGATTACATTTCCAGCCAAAGCTCAGGCTTGATCTCGTTTTTTACTCCCTCTGTCCAGGAAAAAAGCTCCCGACAAACAATAATGTCAGCTGTAATTGATCGGAGGTCGCCGGCTGGGCCTGCAGTAAAAGCGCACTATTTAAGCGACAATCGGCCCTGCGCTCTTCAGACGCTGGCTAATGAAGCTGTCTGTCTGGGCTATTTACCTTCTCTTAAATGGAAGGGGAGAGATGTACTGTAAGAGACAGGGCTGGAGAGGATCTGCCTCTCGCTGCCGTGAAATAGGACCTGCACATGCCTCAGGAATGTATAATTGGTTGGCGCAGCCAAAGCTGGAGATCCGGTGCTAATTAAATGACTTGTTTAAAGCCTATCTGTCTTTGTTTGGGAGGCTCTGGGCTTCAGAACAATGCATTGTAAATGCTGTTGTCAAACAAACATTCCTGGTTATCCTTTGATTTGAATTGAACAAGACAAAGGGCTGATTTGCTCAGCGCTAAGCCTTTGGTTTTCATCGTGTTGAGATATTTTTTCCTCTTCTGATCTGTCAAACTGAACAGGAGCATTGCACACAAGTTAAATGAACTGACTGACTGCACAATGCATATGCAGTCCGCCGCTGCAAAACAATCTCAGCTTTCCTCCTAATTGCGCTTGTAAAATGGCCCCATGTCGTGTATGTATTTCTCCAACAAAGGTGAGACGGCGGTCCACACACATGGAGAGTCTTTGTTGTGGTCATATCTAGGATATGCACACCAGTCCCAAAAGGAAATGAATGGCTCGTGAAAAAGTGTCTGTCATGCGGCAAGACATTTAGAGGTCTCTCCATAGCACTAATCAGCTATTCATCTTTAGTATAACTATTAATCTCCCAAATCAGAAGCCCTGCCATGTGAGATGGAGGGAGCCCTATAGCCATGAGATCAAACATAAGACACAGCCTCCATAAATATGTTGTCTGGCATAGTGGTGCCACTTTATACAACACAAGCGCATGCTTACATATGCACAGAAACACAACTGCACACACACACACACACACACACACACACCAAGCAAAAAAAACAGACACACACAGATGGCAGGTTCAGTCAAGGCTGGTGAGTCCTGTTTCTCATTAAAATGGGGGGAGAGAGGAAGGTATTGAGCTTTGATGTAGCCACCCACAGCCCCTCAGTGTCATTGAATGAAACTTTGAAGCCTTTTGTGTTTACGCAGTTAATGTTGATAATAAAGCAAACATCTTGCCTTTGTTAAATACCTGCTGTACAATCACGTATGCGCGCGCGCGCACACACACACACACACACACACACACACACACACACACACACACACACGCAAACACGCAAACAAACAGACACATAAAAAGAATACTTCTCGTGGTAACAAGAAGAGGTAAACATGAAAACATACGGGTACACACTCAGACAATTATGCCGTACAGATAACTGTGTGCTGTATAGGTACGTACACACATGGAGGCAGCCAAACATAAAAACACATGCAAACAATAGCCTTTACATTCCAAGAGCCATGATGATTGGACACATTTCAAGCTAATTCACATCAACAAACAAAATGTGTTTTGCACGCCAGGATAAAGACATACACTTTCCAATGATTCAGGTGGGTGAAGATTTCCTGCCAAGATGCCTAATGTAATGTAATGTAAGAGAAACCATGATAAGAAAACATTGCTGGTTTGATGAGGTAACATAATTGCTTTCCTGCCCAAACCACTAGAGTGTAACATGTGGTAGAAATTATCAAGGAGACAGACAGAGGTGTTTGTCCTTTAAGTGTATAAAATCTAAAGCAGGCAACTTTTATAGGATAATTCCAATCCTCGGCTCTAATGGCACGCATTCCTTATGGAAATTGAAAGATCAATCATCTCTGTGACAGATCTGTTGTGAAAAAAGTTCTCCCTTGTCTTTGAAGGGAAAAATGCTAAACACGTCTCGCCATCGCCCCACCCGCACTAGCCCCTGTTTTAGCTGTCTATTTTTCTCTTTGCTGAAAATGTTAACGAACAGGGCAATAATCAAGCCATATGCTTGCATGTGGCAAATCTCATTACAGTAAATGACCTTTACCAACCAATGCCAACATCCTTGTGCTTGAAAACGCAGAGCGTATAGAGAGGGGGAGACAATGGTGGGTTTAGTTAACACAATCATGCACATGGCTGGGGGTGGCTAGGACAGCCAGGCCTTCAGGAAACATTAGCAAACCATGTTCGCTTCTCTAATTTGGGTCGGAACCAAGCTCACTTTACATTTGTCACACATCACTCTTGATAAAATACGCAACATCGGCACGAGAGCAACATCTGATCACTGACAATAAGCTGTGGCACAGAAAGTGCTGTGAGCAGAAGAGGAGAGCAGAAGGAGAGGAGAGAGATATTACTAGCAGCTGTTACTACTGCGGGTGCAATATATTCAAGCCCAATCAATAAAGCTCCTACAGACAGTGACACCCAAGCAGACAGAGGAATCAGTTTCATCTGATACTTAGCAAAGGCTCCCCTTTTAAAAAGATTGCTTTCAGTCAATGACAACCAGTTGTCATTTGACTAAGGCTCCTGAAATGAAATATATTGACGAGTGTTATCAATCACGGCCCACTCTGCCATCATATCACTTTGGTGTAAGAGCAGGGTGGGAGGGGGATCAGTTTGCATGTGGTCATCAGATCATCTGTTTTAATTACAAAATTAGCATCACTAGCTCCTGTGCTTTCACTTCCTCCAATACAATCACAATCACACAAATCAGTAATACAGTGTATAGTTTACAGTAGTGCTAATGAGTTCAAGGTGAACTGACTGTAACATGATTTTTATATGACTGCAGTCCAAACAAATGTTGTTAGTTTGGAACACAATTTATCAAGAAATACCTTCCTCTGTTTGTTCACACTGCGAAGGACATGCTGAGATTGTAAAATTCCTTAACACCAGTCCCAGAGGAGAGGCTGTGTGATGGTGAAGATGTCTGGCCTCAGTTTGGCTGATAGCTCTATTTGGATGAGGATTCCCATATCATAATTAAGAAGAAACACCTTTCGGTTCAGGTAACCGACAGAGTGCTTTCGTGGGACAGAACCAACTATTTCTATCACACAAATGCTCTTTGATTCTCCTCCTGATTGCAGCACAGTCAGGCAATGGATACAGGGTAATCACAGTGAAAGAGTCATGTTGTTGTTGTCACCACTGTATTGCCATTACTGTTATTGTGCACACAGTAATATTATTACACTATGCTAATGTTTCCTCTTAGACATAATCATACTGAAATGAGAGCAAATGATATCCAGGCTCTAATGCTGCACCATCTTAGCTGTGTATGTGAAAACTGTTCCACATTCTATGCAATTACACACCATGCATATTTCACATTACTCCAACCTGTGAAAGCTCATCATCACTGAAAGGTTGAATGTCATTTATTACACGTATCACATTTACACCTAGTGACATTGTCTTTTCAAATTTTGTTGATCTCTTCATTTTCAAAGGTCAGCCCCTTCCCTGGCTAAATTCAACCTGACAGAGAATAGTGAGGAGGGGACAGCCCAACGCATGCATCACCCCCGCATCAAAGCGCTCCAAATTAATCTATCCAATTAATGAAGAATGAGGCCTAATGTTGATGAGGGATGACAACTCGACTGGTCAGTTGTTTTTTTATAGCTCTGCTTCTGCTATGATAAACTAACCACAAGAGACAATCAGACAAATATTTCCATGACGCAAGGTTTGCCTCTCCTTGTGTCTATTCCTTTCCATAAAGCTGCAACTCCGCTGCCACTCAAAGATGATAGAACTTGATATGGATCATTACGGAAATAATGTTTAATCAATCCCCCCTGCTATTGTAATCTATTTCTGCAGTTGTCTGCGTTTGTGTATTTTGTAGCAACATCAGTGTGCCTCACAATTTCCCAATCATGCATATTCAAGTATTACGCTGATGCTTAACAGGCGACGCAACTGGAATTAGAACGAGGACATTAGACTTCATTAAAAAGAGAAATGATTATCAGGTTTATCTTTTGAAATGTCTATTAAAATGTGTGTGTCGTTCTTCACTTATCTGTCACCTGGCTCCCATGAGCCTGGCAGACTAATAGAGAGATGGTGAGGGCCAAAGCCCAAGAGAGAGACAGAGACCCATCAAGCTCTTTACTCAGGCTGGAAGGCTGTCTGTCTGCTCTGCCACTCTCTGTCTAGCTCAGTGTGCCTGATTCCGTTAATACCACTACTCCCCTTTTCCCCAACACCTGCAGCTTAAGCAGACCCTATTTTGTGTCCAGTGCAGCCTTGATATCAGAATAAAGAAAATCTAAACAAACCGCACTTGTAGTTGCATAAATCTGACAAGGCAAGAATCTGTCGCAGTGGAAGAGGTGTTATGATATGTTAGTGAAATGAATTCCATTCAGCCTATGGCTACAATCTAGTCTCTCTCAAGAGCTTCGGCTGACAAAGGCTCCCACAAGAGAGCTAGAGAGGAAGATGGATGAAGTTGCCCCTAGACACTCATATCAGGTCAGTATGTGCTTTATCCCCTAATGGTTAAGGTTAGGATTGAGTAGGGGGTGATACTAGATCTGAGCCCGAGGGCCATTGTTCTGTCTAGAGGAGCAAGAAGTAGCCACCATCCTCCATCATGGCCCACATTTAGTGGTGCTGGGCCACCAGCACTAGTGCAGCTAGCAGGTTAGATTGCGCAGCTAGCTAGTTGGATGTGTCCTTCCACCCAGAGAGCTTTATTATTAGAAAGGACATAAACAGACTAATTAAATCGCAGCAGTGGAGCTGGGCTGACAGCTGGCGCAGAGAGTGTGACCAAACAGATCCCTATCAAAGTGCAGGAGCAGTGTCTTTATATTTGCCCTGCTCTTGTGCACATGACTGTCTGTGCATCACTTTTTCCACTGTTAATTTCATTCATACACATCTTAATGTCTTATTTTTCTGTCCAGCACAGAGCACATTGACTCACTGATATGATCCAAAATGATACAAATGCTATCCAGCAGAGCAGTAAACACTCCAGTAATTAGTGCACGGTCTCCAGGCTGACTCCACTCAGCTCTGCAGCATGGCCAAGCACGGACCCCATATAGAGAGGAGCCTAGTTATGCATTGATCTTAGAAAATTAAGGCTAACTGCCCCAGATTGCAGCGTCTTGATGTACCTTCTGGATGAGCAATGTACTATACTTGTATTGTTTGTAGAGTAAACAGAATGATTTGGACTCGCTGTGCTTTAAAATGAATACATCCTGAATAATTAATGATGCCCCCTTAAAGCGTTATCTGTGTGACCGCAAACGTAAAACCACTGATGATGAGAAAATATGGTTTTAACAAGTCAATAATGGTGAGTGCAACAAGAACAGCCTAATCAATGAGGCTGCAACGTTTGCAAACAAGGACTTGAATTATAAAGCCAATAATTGATCTCTTTCATTTTTTCTTCTTTCCTTCGTGTGATGTCATTGTTTATTGATTGCTTCCTGCCAGTGAGGGATGATGGGAATTTTCAGAGTTTGTTTTTGCTATGACTTTTGCCCCCTTCTCCCCTTATCCTCCACCTCCCCCCACCCCCCACATCACCCCCCTTCTCCATTTGAAATTTGCAAGCTGTAGCACCAGCTTAACCAAAAAGGATTAAGTCCCATACCCAACTGAGAACACAGATAATGCTCAGTAATTGGTAAAAAATGAAGATGAATGGGACAGCTAGATAAGGACCAATTAGCTGCTGGGAGTGTACAGCTGTGGTCTCCTCACAGAGCGCTCTCAGGGGCCAAGGCCCCCTTTTTCTCTCTCACGCGAGCGAGCATGCATGCGTGCGCGCGTGCGCACACACACACACACACACACACACACACACACACACACACACACACACACACACACACACACACACACACACACGCATACACACACATGCAAACAAGCATGAGGGTGGGGTTTGCAGAAATTAGCCTGATGACCCTGGGAAGAGAGAATGATGCTTCCTCATCATTTCACTCAGAACCTCTTCTCTCAACTCTCAGTCAGGCAACACTCCAGGTACCTGTCACCAGACGTCCAGCTTCAGCCCAGCATGTGGCTCTCCACTCCTGGTTGGGCGCAGACAGCCTGGACTGAAGCCACAGAAGTGAGACAAAGGGCTTTCAGGTTTTGAAGTAGTGCTGTACAACGTGACTGCCTATACAGCTTAGTTGTGGTGTTACGGGTTTAGAATTCGTTCAAAATGTGCATTAAAAACTAAAAGCTAGCAGTGGCTGTTGTGTCTCCTCCTTTCACAGCTGTCTGACAGCAAGTTATTTGGTCGGCATGTCGTGGCATCATCTGGCTGATGACAGTGGAATTCCCATATCTAATTACAAACAGGATTTCAGCTCCATTAGAGTTGTGTGGTGAGGAGTCAGATGAGTGGCAGGGCAGCACCCAGTGGCCAAAGAGATACAGAGGGCCAAAGACGGAGAAGTGGGTGAGACAGAGAAAAAAAAGAGACAGAGGAAAAAAAGACAAGGCTGAACGCTGCCTTATCTTTTCTTCCCACTTCTTTTTTGCAGGTCTGAGAAACACTTTGTTTTCCTTCCGCGGCTGACAAAAGCAATTCCTTCTCTTGAAATTGGCAGATGTTTGTTAGTGGGCAGCTGACAATATTTTCTCTCCCAGTAATGAAGGTTGTGGCTGGGGTCAATGCACTGGGAGGGAATGGCGGGCTGTTTATCCCCAGCGCCACACGTGTTTTGCTTGGTCTGTGATCTGTAATTGTGGCATTTCCTGAGAGGCGCAGGAACAATCCACATTGTGCTTTGAGAGGGCTCCCTCTGCCAACTAAAGGGTGTGAGGGGAAAATCAAAGAAAGACACCCCCACACACACCTCACATTCTATCTCTCTTTACATTTTTATCTCCATCTCTCACTCATGATCTTTTTAACTGTCTCTTCCTCATATACTCCTACAAACATATTAATGTCTTTCTTCCCTTCTCTCACTCAGGATGTTTGGTTATTTTGGCTGAGAGTTGAACTGGCTGTTTTTTCCTCATAATTAATAACATTGATGCAAACAGGAAGGTCTAATTGTGATGAATATTTAATGCGAGGGAAAAACATTAGCCTGTTCAATTTACATCAACACAAAGACAGCGACGGGCAATCCAACTCTACAAACAGAACAGAGTGTCCTTCACTGGCTGGCTCTGTTGTGCTTTGCTTTAAGCTCTTCACAAAGATCTGCTTCAGACAAATATAGAGATGAGGCACCTGTATTTTAGACAGAGGAGGATTTTTTTCCCCAGTGGGTTTATGTAGAAGCTCTTTCTGATTAAATGGATCTATGTCCACAGTGGTATTATCAGAAGCTTGCTCTTGATCATATCAATTCCTATCAAGGTTGGTAACATACTTTGTGTAAGTAAACACATCCGTTTGTGTGAGTCTTAGTTAAAGCTGGATGATTATAAAACTCCATCCAAGTCCATTTCCTCAAAGCAGCTGTGGTCTGAGAAAAAACAGCATGAAGTCATACCCTAGTTAGCACTGTGAACAACAGTCAGTCCAGTACCAACAAAGCTACAGCCAAATACAGTTCCTTTTCTGCCCACTCCATGCTATATCAGTCAAGTAATTTATTTGTTTGGATTGCATTTGGATATAGGGCTTGATAACTGGACATATTATGCATTCATACTCCAAAATAGTTTGTGAAAGCAGGCAAAAGTGAGACACTTTTGGAATCATTCTGTAATCACGCTTTCTTGTAAGTCAGTTCTTACTTGTGAAATTACAAAATGTTTTTATGAAAAATAAACATGTGAGTGGAAGCCTGGGGCTAGATGAAGAAGACAGCATGCTGCTAGCTGTGTTTCATGGCCCTGTGGTGCCGAGCAGGCCATATTTCTCAGGCGTATTATCAGGATGACTCCTGCTGGCCACCCTGTCACAGGAGAGTGCTTGATATAAACAAGAGATTGCTGCGACACCCAGTAATCAATATTAGGATGGTTTCAGTACCAAACATCATTTGTCTCTGCGACCATTCCTTTGACCAAACGAAGCATTAATTCAAATCATAAATCTGAGCTGATTTAAATCCGAGGAGAGTGAGGGAGAGAGAGAGAGGCCCCTGTCTGACTGCCTGCCCCTAATGATTTATTTTCTACATTTCTGCGAGCGAGAGATTTGTCCATACTCACTGACAGGTCACCTTCAAACGCCAGTGGCAGACTGTTCATCACCATGCAGACGAGCATCTCATCGCTGCGAGTAAATATTAAAGGAAAAGAATCCAATTGATTGTGGATGGGGCCGAGAGGCGTCACTGCCATATATTTCACTCAGAGAGCTAATGCTGTGGCCCATGCACCCACACCTAGAGCTGCTCCCCCTTGCCAGAATTATGATTCTACCGGGAGCCTGTGTGGCTGGCTGTGGGCTCAAGGTTACAATTTAAATTGTAAAAAGATAAAACAGTTTCTTATTAGCTCCATTGCCGTAGCCTTGCTGTTGGTACTCACATTTATCTTTATTTCCGTGACCTCGTAAGCTCATATTCTTTTTTTTTACATACTCCATTCTCTTGGAGTGATGACCTCACACTTTATGCATTTTGCATTGTTAAATCTGCTTAGAAACACATCCTGTTTTCATCTCGCAAACCATAGGCTCCATGGTGTCAAGAATTGCTGATGAAATGTATTCAGGAGTCGAGCCATTTATTACAAGTGAATCAAAACCTCCATTTAGCAACCAAAGCTTCAGGGATTACATTTGGTTTATAATTTGGAATGGGCTCATGAATCCACACTAACATACATTATGATTCCCTTTAATACACTTAGTGGTTCTGTGTGATATTAGGAAAATCCTTATGCATTTTCAGGCTAATAATTAATTGAAATGGCTCATAGTGAAAAAAACCAATGCTCTCACAGCAATTCAATTAGACCTTGTTAAAAGCTGATCGCTTTGGGAAACTGTGTTCACAGTTTCACTTTTACTTATTAACAATGTTCAGTTTTTTTATCTTTCAACACAAAAGTGAAAACAAGACTCACCTCACTAATGTGGGTATTTACAGTTCATACAAACTGAACGAAAACAGCATTTATCCATTTCATTAACAGCTATATAGTCCTTGGTTTGTATGGGATTATGTATTACCTCTGGCAATGAGGTTTTTGTTTTTGGTCCTGTATATTGACTTGGTTGTTATTTAGCAGAATATCAAAAGCTACTTTACTTCTACAGATTTCAATTTAATTTGGTGGAAAGTCAAGGAACAAGTAATAAAAATAGCGTGACCATGTTCCAATTTATGAAAGACTTAACATTTTGCTTTATAACTGTTAGAACCATGACACATATAAGCGAATTGTATTTCTTTTACAGGAA
This sequence comes from Sander lucioperca, assembly GCF_008315115.2. NCBI lineage: Eukaryota > Metazoa > Chordata > Actinopteri > Perciformes > Percidae > Sander > Sander lucioperca. The sequence continues at coordinate 15,923,056 of NC_050180.1, forward strand.
TCCTTGAGAAAAATGTATCAGTATAGGCCACACCTTATTCAGCCTAAAACATATTGTCCCCATTTCATTGAGCAGCTTTCCCCATATTCCAAGAAGATGTTTCACCACCCCTCCCCAAAGTTGCATGAGCCATGAAAAAAAAGTTGTTTTAGTTTGATGATACGCCATACGATACCTTTTTCCAATAACTGGTTGACAATTTCTTGCAAGTGGCCTAATAAATAAAAACTGCCTTAACCCTTTAACACATGGACTGACACCAAATGTAGTTGACAGGCACACACATTTCACCCTAGCGATCTTGCAAAATGTTATGGTACTCTGCCCATTAGTGGTGATAACTAAACTTGACTCATTTAAAGGGGCGCTATGCAGTTTTGGCCATTTCTTCACTGTTTTCTCGCTTTTTGCTTGCAGGTTTCTCCATAGAGCTCCCCCTACAGCTTCGGAATAGATATTTGGCAGCTCCAATGTTTACTTGTGTCTGACTCCTCACTCGGTCAGTCTGCCGTTTCCTCTTTCTTTGTTCCTCCTACAATGCTTTCCTAGCTTTCTGCTTCTTTTTTGCCGGTTCAGCCATGACGATAGTGTGAAAAACTCCATTGCTACCTTGTTAGCCGGTTCCTGAATGGGCGTATGTGTGCAGTGCCATGAAGCAATTCGTTGCATCGCGAGACCTGATATCACATGATACTTCCTGGCGCTGAGGCCCGCGACTCGCCGGCCCAAAGTTGCAAGGGTGGTTTTTCAGCTCACAGGCGCTAGGGGGGAGCGAGACGACCACCATTCAATTCAAAAAAAGTCATATAACCATTCCAATGACTCCGAAGCTATTCAGTTAAGGTAAATTAAGCTAAAAAAACTGCATAGTTCCCCTTTAAATGGTCATAACTAAGGCTGGGTATTGAAACTCAATACCTTGAAGGTATCAACCAAAATAACACAGTACCAAGTAGTATCGAAACCTCTCCAGCCAAACGATACCTGCATTCAAACTTTTTTGTACTCAGATCTAGAAAGAAAATGACTATTTGTATGGTCTTGCAGCGAATCACAACTGGCAGTCATCGATTTAATCTGACGTGTGAATGGCCAACTATCGCTTTGGTGTGGTGAAGTCAAGCGCTGTGTGTTTGACAGAGTTGGCAGTTCAGCGTGCTGAGATGCTTCCATTCACATGATGGGTAACGAATGAAGTAGAAAAAAAAGTATCAAATGAAGTACTGGTATTGGTATCAATATCACTTTAAGGGTACTGGTATTGGTACTAGTATCATAATGTTTTAAACAATACCCAGCCCTAGTCATAACTCAGAAGTCACGCGTCTGACTCACTTGAAATTCATTCTTTTCCAAACCCCTAATTTTCGGACAGGATGTAAGATTCTTTAAAAACCATTGCTGCCCAACATTCACTCTGCATTTCTTTAAATCAATATATGTACTGTATTTTGCAGATGTTTAATGTCTAAACATGTTCAATCTATTATTGAAATAGCATATTGAATTCTCTGAGTGTATGTGAAAAGGATGTCTTAATGTGTGTGTTTGTGTCACATGAAATAGTTTGCAACAAGCGTTTGTCTTCCGTTTATATGGGTGTGAATGTGTTTGTGACAGTGTATGTGAAGGGCATCCTCACCGACGCTGGAGCTGAGGTCTCCATTCTCTCCGTCAGCCCCATGGTGGTTGGCGTTGCCGTGGTAGCCGCTCATCGCCTCCAGCTTGATCTTCTTGACCTTCATGGCCTCTGCAATGGCTGCGTTGGCAGCTGCTGCCGCCGCTGCTGTCAGGCCTGGAGAGAGGAGGCAGAAGAGACAGAGCGCTTACAGACCGCTACATGTCTGCTGGGGCTGAGCCACTGCACCTGCAAAACCTTTCAGAAACCTGCCCTGGTGAACAAAAAACAAAAACAAAGAAAAAGGACTTTTGAAATAATAAAACAATGAATAATTTTATGCACTATGGGGAATAAGCGCCTTTGTGATCACAGCTTGGTTTTTCATCTTCTGAGAGGGGATATCTTCACAGCAGGTTATCATGTTGACGGGATGGATGCATGTGTGTGTGTGTGTGTGTGTGTGTGTGTATATGACAGCATATGATTTTTATGAATGTTTCACAGACTCCGGTATTCCTCGCCACTATATTGATGTATTTGTACCTTGATGGGAACAGATGCAGTCAAGATAATAGTGCATGATGCAAGCATTTTGTATGTACAACTGATTATACACAATGTATGTATATATATATATATATATATATATATATATATATATATATATATATATATATATATATATATATATATACAGTATAATAGAGGAACGGTGATACAGTGTGACACAGGGGGGTGGGGGTGGGGTGGTGGTCCAGGGAGAGAAAAATTTAGACAGAAAGTGAGACGGGTTCAATATGTTAACAAATACAGAGCGAAAACTGTGTCTTAAAAATCTTATCGAGGATATTTTAATGATGCCTTCTAATGCAGTGGTACCCAAAGGGTCCTTGATGGGGTTCCAGGGGGTCCCCAGCACAAAGGGGAATCATTTATTTTCACTATAATTCCATCCATAAGTAACACAATGACAGAATGTGACTATTTTGGTCATGGGTCTGTAATAAAACATCTGAAAGCAAAAAATCCATCAGATGGGGATCCGTGGTCTAATTTGTGTCAGTTTAGGGGTCCTTGACGTGATCTAATCGCCCTGAATAATGCCTAACATTGGTATTCAAATACTTCACAGTTACATACTGTAGTGTCTCATAATAATACGGCTCTTCTGAGAGTCAAAGCCAGCCATCAAGCAGAATAGAAAACTATAAACAATGTGCCAAGGATTTAAGTCTTTTTATATTTTAATACTTGTTAATGGCTTTGTACATTTAATACTTGGAGGGCCATGTGTGGGAATTAACTAAAGAATATGCTCCATAAAAAGCAGAGGAATGTAGCAATTCAATATTCTCAAAAACAGATTAATGAGGCAATAGACAAAATAAACCATAGTGTGCATATGAGCACCACAAAATCCAATGAAAAAAGGAGGATGGATTATAATGTACAGAACATAATGTGGTGTTTTGTTTTGTTCTTAAGACATTAAAAGACTAGTGTTTTTTTAAGTTCCCATAAAACTTGAAAAACGGTACAAAACTATAGAAATATAAAGAGTATTTATTTCTACCGAGACTAGTCTAGCCACTGCACTCTGTAATATAGGCTGCACAAATGATTTTATGGTTGCTTCAATCTTACAATACAGCAATTATAATACATTCTTCAGTATGCATATGACTTGAAAGATTCTGACAACATGCCAAATATCTTTGAGAATTCTACATGGATTCTCCTCAGGCCTGAGGCTGCTGTTTTCATGAGCAGACTAAATGACTTTTGACATCACATTTTAAATTACCATTCACATTTCTACTGCCATCTCTAAATATACACTGGAATAGCAATATTTGACATGGTCGTCCACCTCGATCAAAATAGACTTGATGTGATTGATATAGTAAGTCTGAGATTATAGACATACGTATGCTGAGCACACTGCAGAGATCATAAAGCATTGGTTTGTCATTGTGGTATTTCCAGGGTTCTGGTGTATTGAACGTGACTGAAATCTTTATTCATGAGGCTGGTCTCAAACAGCAGGGACAGATAGTGCTAAAGCTCCTCTAGGCCTGGTGTGTCTCACGAGAGTCCCACGACTCCTCTTGCCAACCCCAGCAACAAAATCAAAGATGCATGGCGAGAAAAAGATATGTAGCTATTAGTGGAATCACTCATATCCACAATACGGTATATCACCTGCCCTTTTACAGGGGCTGCTTATACTGGATATGCAGGTTTTCCTTGCGTTTGACGCAGAACAAGGCAACGTCTGCGTTTATCATCACTAAGCTGTCACGTCTCCGTGATGGGACTCAAGAGCAGCTATTAGCCATGCATCTGAGGGGGGAGAGGGGGGCGCAAGTACAAGGAGAGCTAGAAATCGAACATGTGGCTCTAATAGATACACAGAGCATGCGCACACACAGACATAAACACACACTGACAAACACGCACACGGCCCGGGCACCCTCTCCTCTCATCCCCAGCTGATAGGCAGATGGCGAGAGTCACTCTGAGCCACTGACATGGAGGTGCATATAATTTAAAGCCTTGTTTGCATCTTAAAATACATCAGTACCATATTGACGTACAGTATACATCATGTCAGCGAGGGCCCTCTCGTTTGCAATGGGCCCTGGCTGCTGTTCAATATGCATGGGCAGAGCAGGGGGAAAAAAAGCCATTGCTTTATAAGAAGGTGATACTTCTCCACATAATGAATGTAGCCTCTGCCCAGTCTGAAGGTCAGCCTTCATTTGTGTATAATGGGCAAGAGTCAACTGTTTTCCAAATGAGACGTATGCAGAACAGACTGCCGAGTAAATATTGAAATCACCTCTGGGCTGTTTGTGTGATAAATTCCCCCCACAAATCAGGTGCTGCTCAAAGGAGTGCCGCAGTGGTGCTTTCTGATGCTCTCTAACTTTGGCTGTGAGAACACAGTGGTTTATTGCACTGCAGCCTGTGTGTCCTCACCATTTCTTTTCTTTTTTTTATTAAACTATATTGTAACAAACTAATTTGTAACAAAAACATGGAAATTAATCCATGAAGAAGAAGGTGGCAGGTATTGATCAAATGTGTGTTGTTGAGTAAATAAATGCTAAGAAATTGATTTGTACTATAGTGAAAAAGATGGAATGATCACTTTTCCATTTTTCATTTATCATTCTGCTCCAACCTCCACCCTGTCTTTGACAAAGTGACACACTCCATGAATTGAAATCTTTGTTCTGATAATTGTTCCATTTCACTAGATCAATTGTCATATCCAGATAAGAAACACCTCAATACTGTGGATGTAATAAGGAAGCCAGGGAGATGTTGGCGCCCAGCAACAAATCTATTAAGCCACTAGAAGTCTAAACGTCAACAAGACCAATCCCACTCAGTGCTAATCTGCATTCATTACTATGCAAACAAAACAATCCTGCCTCATATATTCTTTCAAAGTCACCTTTAGATTCAGACACTTTTCTTATATAGACGCACGGGCAAGTCAGAATCCTCCTGAGCACAAAACAAACAGCGCATCATGGCCGCATGTAGAGAGCCACACCAGTCAGAGAAGAGAAAAGGGAAGATTTCAACAAATAGAGAATAGCATGGCACTGTCACATGGGGAGCACAAAACAGCAAATAACAGAGACAAGGTCTGATGGTAGCCCTTGGAGCAGCTGTCATATTAAATAATAATGAAGGATCTATTAATATGCAAAGGAAGCAGCAGCCGACTGGCTTAACGCTGTCATGCCTCTGCATATTGTCAGGATCTTCATCATTAATTAACATGCTAGCTGCCCCATACCTGCGCCAATGTCAGAACATTCTTACAACAAACACCCCAATGCCTGTGCCCTCCGCAACTAACTCGTATAATTAAATTAAAATCAGATTAACTTCACATCAGTACACAAAAAACTGACTTTTACGACTTTCTCTAGCAGTGATTAAGAAAAAGAAAATAACCAGAGCTTATCTGGTGTGTTTCTGTTCTGTCTCTGTTAGGTACTGCACCATGGGCAACAAAGAAAACACACTTTATTTATCGGGCAAGCTGGATAAGTAGGGAAGAGACACTCCATGTCAATGAGTATGGCCACCTAATTTTATGCATGGACTGGTGGCAGCACAGCAATGACAAACTGGGGTTGGGAACAACGCGACTCTTAGGTACACTGCACCACTTGAACTGTGCTATCCACATCATGACAAATTTAGTATCAATTACACAGCGTGCTAACCTTATGACAAGCAGCGGACTGGAAGAGGAGGGGTAGAGACACAAGAAGAACTGACACTAAATTACCTGGTGCATACTGGATCTATTTTAAAGCAGCTTGAAGTGGCACCGGATTAGATGATCCACTCTAGAAGCTGACATGCTAATTGTACATCAAAAGAACATAAATATTACAATATGTCTCCACCTACAGTACTTGTAAGAAGAACCAGCTCTCTGAGGCACTGGAATGCACATGCATACGTGTACAGTAAGCCAGAGACAGGCAGCATCAGAAGATATTGTTTTTATCAGTAAAGTACAGGATGCACCCTGGTTAGACGTAGGTGACATTCATTTCTCTAATGGTAAATGCAGTATTCTTGCGTTATTCAAAAGGTTGAAGCCATATCCAGGACATAAATGAATTATATTGAAGCTGCTGCTTAAGTAGTGGCCAGAGTGTGAGTGGAGGCCCTCTCCACTTTAAAGGAGATGTCATCTCAGTGTGGTGTCAGTCCACAGCAAATAATCCGATTTGGGGGCCAATCTGCCTGTAATGCATCAGCAACTGGAAAGGCTCCAGCGCAACCCCCCCACCCCCTGGGGGCATGAACGCAAGCACGCACGCATTCAGACACTCGCGCATACACACATGTGCTTTCACACACATATATGAGGGTATTTCCTTAAATGGAAACCTAAGCATATTAAGATGTCCTTTTCTAAATGGAACTGGAGTCAAGGGCAAAGATACATATGTTAACAATGTGTTTCACATAGGCCTCTCTGGTCCTGTTAGAGTGTGAAGAAGACATCTTTCCACTGTGTTGAATATGGTTATTGATTTTAATCTAATATGATTTGTGTCTATGTCTAATTTCTATGTCTAATATGTAAAAAAAACACTGGCTGTTTACAGTTTGCATAAAGAAATCACAGCAATCAAAATTCCTAAAACAGAGCAAATTGTGTGAAGAATGCAGCATTGGTTCTGTCATGGCATGCTGCCTTTTGAGACTATGAGATTAGATATTTGAAAAACATCTTGCATCTATCATAAGAGAGGTGAGACCTTTTGCTAAATTTGAGCAACACTCAGCCACTCCTGAGTGATAAGGAGCTGGGGAAGAAGCACCAACATAGTACATTTGCAAATGTAATACCAGGAGAGAAATGAAAAGCTACAGTGGGAGCTAAACATTTCATGGAGTGTTTTCGCTCCTTCTCTGCAGCCCAAATTAAACAGTGCAGTGGCCTTTTTTCCTGGAGTCTTGGAGTATTGGTGAAGCCTCAGGAAAAGCCATCGGCCCACATTCTGTCTGTGTGTGCAGGCCAGGCGCTAACTCATCTGAAAAATGAACTAATATGACATGACATGATAGTGTAACTATTTAAGACAGTTTCTCAATGCGTTCTTTTTTATCATCAATCAGTACATTGGGCATGACAGGGAGATCAATTAGTCACCTACTTAGATGCTAACTTATGTGTGGTCAATTATACTTAATTATGAATCTGTCAAAATCTGTAACTTCCTTGTCGTTTGATGCTTAATACTATAAGCAAAACAATAAATGGTTTAATTAACACATAAATTGATGGAAAAGTTCTGTCTCGCCACAGCTGAGAAGCTCAAGGCAGCTATAAGAAGACCGAAAACCTCAATTATTTTATCTCTGCCCCCTGAATACCTTGACTAAATGTCAAGATCATAGAGTCCCTCTGGGCTTAAAGGGGATGATATCAAAAGGCTTTTCTGTTGCTTTATGTTCCACTAAATAACATGGGTCTTTCTCATCATTGTCCCTCTCTGTGTTCACTTCGGCCTTTAAGTTTGCCTTCTGTACTACGCCGCAGATAGCCAGTGACCTCACCCTATTCCCAGAGTTCAAAGCAGTAGCCTGTGAGCCTCCATTGTACTGAATCACAAGGATGGCCCAATCTGTCTTTAATATTGAGTTTCACAGACGCTGCTTCGCTAGCTCTTGGTGAAAGAGAAGAAGAAAAAACACTTCCAGACTGTTTTTACAGAGATGGGAAAAAAAAAAGAAGTGAGGTAGGATAATTACAAGTCTGTTAAAATGGTTGTACACCGAAGATTACCATGGAAAACCAGCTATGGTGTTTTATCTCTTTGTAAAGTACTATAGTTAATAGCTGGTTAAACACAGTGTGTACTGTACACTGTATGAGCATTCAAAGAGCTCCGTTCGACAGTACAATATCATTAAAGACATATCAAGAGGGAGAGCAAAATATGCAAATCAGAGCACTTACAGCCACCAACATCAAAGCAGTCACAATGAAGCCAGCCACAAATAGAACAAAAGCATTGGTTGCAATAAGACTTGGCCCAGGGGTAAGTTAGGGCACAAACGGTTGTTGTTGATTCTTGTGGCGATAAGCTTGCTTTAGCATCATCACTGCCTATGTACATATACCAGTGGAGTGGATTTAATCGCACTAATTAGAATGCACTCAAGGCAAAATGCAGCATCTACTGGAATAATCTGAGAGAAAAGATCTCCACTCCAATTTATTCTCCCCCACTTGGTTTCCGGGGGTTGAGCAGAGGATCTGTTTTTGGTAAACGAATGAGCGGCTGGTGTCTGGTGGTTGGGTGCATGTGTCACTTTGGACTGGTTGCCATTTCGAGGACAAGCTGCGGGGAGGCCACTGGTGGGGAGGTTGTGTGTGTGTGTGTGTGTGTGTGACAGAAAGGAAAAGAGAGATAGGAGAGACCCAGACAGAGTAAATTAGAGCCTTAGTAACAGTGACAGAGCGCTACAGACTAAGAACAAACCATACCTGTGGGTGGGATCATGCCAGGGGACATGAGGCCAGGGACTGAGTGGGGCATGATGTGGGGGTTCTCCGGCGATGTCACACTCTGGGTCCTCTTTGGAGGTCGGCCGGGTCTGGAGCTAAAACACCGGGCAAAGAAGGAGGAGAACGGGGGGTGAGAAGCAAGGAGGAGACTGGCAGGGGAAGGAGGGGTTGTGTGGGTGGTGGTGGTGGCGGCTGCGGGGGGGGGGTGTTAACATTTGGAGCACTCCAGAATGAAATTTCATTCCAAAGAGCTAACATGTACTGTAAATAAATTTCTTTTCAAGGACAGTTGCTTTCTGCAGCTCAACATAATAGACTTCCATAACTAATTAGATTACACGGTGAATTCATTTCCTTTATTGAAGATCAACCACTTTTTGATGCATAATTCATAACCCGTACCTCGTTACCTGTTCCTCCGTATTAATATCCCCACACTATTTGAATTGCCTCGTTTGCATATGCTAAAATCCAGTGTGCGGCCCTCGGCCTGGAAATTACATGTTAACTTGTTATAATTATTGCAGTCAGGCCACTATTGATTTATGAGACTTTTAAAAACCAAATATGTGTAGTTCTGGTAATGAATGATATTTTAAGGTTCTTCAGGAAATTAAAAGGCAATGGCTGCCTTAGGAAATGTTCTGCTTGCTTGATTTAATGCGTGCCTTAGCTGGAAGGTGGTGTGACAGAGTGATTCAGACCTGTTGGACGGTTCTGATGGGGGAGTTTTATTACACCAAACGAGGGGCACAGATCCAGCCGTGATAAATGACTGTGCCACCTTACTGTGCAGGAGAAAAGGCCTTCAAAGCAGATACACCCCTGACTTTCCACACATCTTACTCATTCACTTATTAATACAGCTTCGAGTTGCAATCAATACCTACTTTGCTGTCTTATAGTTACAAAGAAAAGGCTACAGGGTAAAATAAAATGCAATGAGCATATAATGAGGGGGCCAAGATCCTATAGAGGTATATTCTTTATGAACAAGGAGCTGGATGTCTCAGCTCAAGATGAATTATGGTGACTTGACACAGGTGACATATTGGCTTCATACATTATTTCACATACAATAGTCCATTTTCAAGCTTTACCGGGATACTAAGTTCTCTCTAATATGAACTGAGTTCAATCCATCTTTAAAACACCAAAGGGCTTCCGTAACGTGCTGTAACTATGGGAGGAAACATGGATAAATTTTACAGAGAAAGAACAGGGCTGGAAATCAAACCCGGGACCTGTTGGCTTAGCTTCCGTCCTAGTAAAGCCCTTTAGAAGACTGCATTATTATTGTAAATAAAGGGGTGTGCCAACATGCTTACAGTTTATAGTAATGTCAGTCAAGTTTGTTGTAATGCGTAATTTCTTTAGTTTAATCTCGAGGAAAATCTCTCCACAAATAATATATGTCAATAGGTACTAAGTATTTTGGTGGCATGATACACCACTGGTCACTAGACTTATAAAACAATATTCCATTACATTATTTGTTAATGTATTTTGTAGGTGAACTTGTTCTGTTTGTCAAATGACTTGTGGGGTTAATTTCAAATGAAATGCATTTCAAATTAAATTAACCAATGTAACTAACTGAAGAGTTGTTCTGATTTTTTTTTTTTTTTTAACAATGATGGCCCATTCTGGACTTTATCAGCCAGTACAGTATATGAGGCTGTTTGTGTTACAGTACATTTCACTACATTTCCCGAAGGCAGTATCTGCCGAGTGATGCAGTGTTTTAGTTCAGATACCACACAGCCTTAGTAGTTGAATGTATTCAGCCGTGTCTTGTGAGGTTTATTTACCTCAGTCCTGCTAATAGAGTGCACTCGCTCTATCTGTCTGAATGTGCTGACTCTCTCATATACCGGCTCTGGAGGTTTTAGAACTAAAAGCAGACCTTCACCCAACTGTGTCCCTTTGGAGGGAAAACACAAAAGTGATAGAAAGAAGTAGCGAGCGGGAGAGCGAATGACAGAAAGTGAGAGAAGGGCAGTGAGAAAGAGAAATGAGCACCCGCTCACCCTAGGAACGCCTGGAAACGTAATTCCTATTTCTATAGAAGCAGCTCTTTGATCTTATGAGAGGGAAAGATCGCACACAGTTTTGCTGTCATCACTTTCACTTGTACTCTGGCTGAATTATTTATGAAAGACCTCAATAGAGAGGGTATGTGATGGGTAAAAGGCTTTTTACCAACAATACTAAAAGCAAAAAGGCCCTCAAATGGACAAAAAAATGTCACATCAGCCTTAGATCATGTCAAAGGATGTGAACCCAGGTACAAAGACCCAGTTAAGTAAAGGTAATGTTTAGATAGGCTGCAAGAGAATGTGTCTGCGTTTAAAAGGATAGCATTTCAGCTACTCTCCGCACACAAATAACACTGGCTAGCCATGAAAGCAATACACCAAATGAAAAGGAGTTTTGAACTGAGGAACCTCCAAGCAACAGGAAAGCCTCTCTGAAATTATCTTCTTATCTTATGACTGAGCGGGTTTCTAAATTTACAGAAAAGGCATACACTTTCTGTAAGAGGGTGTGCTGTGACTATTTTCTTCTTTTATTCAATGTTATCACAGTCTTGTGTTTCATGTAGTTTAGCGTAATACTCATTAAAATATGTCATTTAGTTCCTGGAAACGCCATAGCTGAGGCATGCATGCTAACATCACTGCAGATCTGCAATGGTCAGAGCCATCCAGGCTAATAAGCTGGGTCCAGAGAGGAACTCAACCTGGCCCGAAACAAAAGAGCCAAGCTATTTATCAAGCAGCAGATGCTGATTCCCTAAATAGCCTGGCACAGAAACTGCTCCAAACTAGGCCATTATTGCAACAAAAAAAGAAAAGAAAGCACAACTGGATTTATGATTGGAATTTTGGTTCTTCTCATGCCTTATCCGCTGTCTTTTCTAACCTTTCTCGCCTTCTTTTCATTTTCTCTTCTCTACTTTAAAATGTTTCGAATGGACTTATTTGGATAATATTATTTCTGTATTGGAGGTCAATCATGAAAGAATTTTATTCCCTGCTTTATTTATATTTATACTAAAGATATTCAGAGCACTCATATCTTTGGCCTTAATTGAGGAAACAAAATAGGCCTCACCAGCTTTGGGCTGGGGCCACAAATATGTTACACATCTATTCCCTCTTTTTTGTTTCGCTACCATGGTGAAAAGAAAATAGTGGTGAACTTTCCCTGAACCAGACTTCCTTTAATGGCCCGGCCGTGTGTTGACCCAGCAGAGTCGGCTGGAACCTGATACTATCCAACACACTACGCTGCGCAGGCAATCAGATTACACGGGGCCCAACAATACACTCCACACGAGTCCAATTTCAGCGCTACAATGCAATAAAAGCACAATAATTAAATTCACATTCTCACCCCGTTTACAGGAAGCCAACATGAGGTGATAGGTATAATAGGAGGTATAATATCGCATGAGGACGGTTTTTGATCTCATGGCAAAATTCTGACATCTCACTATCGGACTCTTTTCTGTCGACGGAAGCAGTGACTGAGATCTTATTACCCTGAACGCCGTTAATGCAGTGATTATGATCTGTTATAAATCAATTGAAACCACAAATGTAATGTTTAGCCCAAGTGAGCACACTCCCTCAGTGGATTTAGTTACACGCAAAAATCATCTGCTCCTCCCATCTTCAGATATCTTTAGGAATTCAACCTGATTATGTCAATAGTGACTCCAGTTTGCAGAGAAAGAGCATTATATTATTTCCTGGTGGTTATGATTGAGCCATTAACCTTTTATCTCAGTCTTTTGTTTGACGTTTCTAAAAGGTAAGGATGAAGATATTTATTCCATTTCCGCCCAGTCGGCCAAAACAAGCGAGTGAATCATTCCGTCTGGGGCTTGTGTAAACAAAAGGCCTCTCCAGGTCTCTGCCAATCAGGCCTTATAAAATATTAACCCAATGTCATTGCCCTTTTAAAATCTCTCACCTAGAATCCCCTAATTGTTCCTTTTCTTTATCTCTCCAGTGCAGAGAGTAAATAAATTAACAAAATAGCTTTTATCGCCCTGAGTAACCTTTTAACTGAAGGATTATCTGGGGTTTATTTTTCATTTCTCTCACAGCGATAGCAGAGCATGCCCCATTGATTGGTTGGCCGGGGTGGTGACCAGTCATGAAAACAAGGTCTTATTGATAAAACAAAGCAGCACCTTAGCTTTTAAGTGCCAGGTCAGGCAGAAATGCAGATGCCTCAGACCAGCAGGGGCCTGAATATGCTGAGTTTATAGTTTTTTTTTAATTTATTTGGGTCAATCAGACAGTTAAACATTATGCGCACAACTCCCCTAAGAGCTCATGTTTGTTGAAAGACAGGGATAACATTGCTGTGGTGTATTCCCACTAATTTAAAATCCCCACAGATAACAGGGTTGGTTAAGGCGAAAGGATGAAATGTTTTAACTTTAATTCTAGAAATTAGTTATTTTGGAAACAAGGTCTACTGTTTGTTTGCCTTATGGCAAAAAAAAAAGGGAAGAAAAAAAAAAGGAAGACGGACATTTAAGCTACAGTGTAGTAAAAATGAACACATTCTGATCTCCCACTGTGGATTTGTGGCGATAACGTACTGTATATGTCTAATTAGTTATCAACTTATTTGAATGTAACCCACATTGATGAGCTGCCTTTAGCTCCGCTATGGAGAACACAATAGTGTGGGCAAACACAGAAGCAGCGATAACATCCCCGCCCATGCAAACTAACAGATGAGGAACCGAGAAGTTTTTCATTAGTACATGTTTCCTTTTGAAGAGTATTTCTGTTTTTAAACTCCTTATAATAATAAACATTATTCAAAAACTAATCAAGAACTATTTCATGACTGATGAATCATTTTTCAAGCAAAACTGTCAAGCATTCTCTGGTTTTAGCTTCTTAAATGTTTTCTGCTTTTTTGTTTTTATATGAATGTAAATTGAAAATCTTTGGGTCTGGACGGACAAAACAAGCAATTTGAGGACTTCACCTTGAGCCTTAGGAAATTAAAGTTTATTTAAAAAAAACAAAAAAAAACAAAACATTTTTCTGACATTTTATACACCAATTGATTAAATTATTAAAAACGTAATTGTCCGGTTAATTGATAGAGAATAATTGCTAGTTGCAGCCCTCGATAATACCAATATAAAAATAACAATCCTAATAATCTGACAGAACAAACCCACTGAAAATGACAGGAATATATGTTTCCTTCAACAAAAAGAAGAAGAAAAAAGATGATTTATACTTCCTGCTGACCTTGGCAGTCTATTGGTTGTGATGATCATAATCTCAGAGTCACAGTGTGATACATGGGAATGCATTCACTCATCCGTCTTTTTCATGCATCCATCTATCCTCATCCACATCTTGTATCTGTATTTGCATTGAGCCTATTCTTGGATTATCTCAATCAGCTTCCCCTTGCACCTGTCAAACACCGCCTCGCACAGGTAGCCACATCGCGCTTATCTGATCTAGATAGCTGGATTACAGCGAGTCTGTGAGTGCGAGGAGAGAGAAGGAAAAAAAACACACACTTTTATTTATTAGGGGTAGAAACAGCTGCATCCGCCTGCAAACTGTGAACCTTTTGTTACGGAACAATATATCACAGATCAAATGGTGTGAAATCAAAGGCGAGAGAGAGTTAGCATCAATCCCGCTAAAACCCCTTTTAAAGTGCTGTCTGTGCTCTGATCCCTGTGTGGACTAATGTGCGGGGTTGAGATCAGTAGTAGTTAGGAGAGTGGGTGCCTTCCTGGTGCCTTTGTCTAGGCTCAGGCCTGATTAGAACCACGCTGGCTGAGACCATCACAGAGCCTGATGCTACGGAGGAACTTGGGAGTCAGTCGCGCTCCTTCCTCATGCCTGTGTCATGAAACCACAGCCAGGATTCAGGAGAAAATCACTGGTACAGTAGCTCCAAAGAGCTTACTCTTGTAATCACATTCTATTAGAGCTGTTTGAAGCCTCTCAGCTGTGAAATACAATCTAAAAAAAAAGATCTGAAACGCGATAAATTGCTGATTATTCCCATGCATCATTAATGTTAGAAGCTGATTTCATAATTGTATGTCCCATAACTACAGAGTCCAAGATTGTTGAGTATCACATCAACAGACTCTGATAATGAGTAAGCAGACTTCCTACATCACGGGAACTGATGAGGAAAGCCTAATTGGTTGACTTTTCCATGCCTAATGGATGATTCTCTTAATTAAAAAGATACTGTACCAAATGCTAGAAATCAGATACCGTTTAAAGTAAATGCAGTTAATCAAATGTATGAGAATGAGCAGTTCCAGGAAAGCCTAAATGAGATTGGTAGATATGATTTTGCTCCAATATTTATTAATTGCAAGTGCCTTTGGTTAGCAAAACAGAACAAGTCTTATCTTCAAACTGCGAGGAAATTTCATCTAACCACTCTCACTGATCTCTCGTTTTCATGAACTGCGATGCATATGAAACAAGTCTTCAAAACAAGGCTTTAAAAACTTACCCAGTCAGGGTGCCTTTGAGGATATTTAATTAAAATCTAATCCTGCATTCATTAAGGCTCACATAAATTAAGCTGTCATTCATAAGATTTATGGATTCTCATTTGCATATTGCATACAATTCATCAATTACTCAAGTATGAAAGGAGCGCATTTCCCTTGGAGCTGCCTGCTAGCCTGCCAACATTTGAAATGAGAGAAAGAGCACGACTGTCAGGCATTCACTGCAAACTTTTCCCCACAATGTCTGTGCACTGATTAATCTCATTTTCTAGGCATCCCTTACAAGATTGTACACAGTCCAGCTGCACTTTTCAATTATTTCTCCTGTCCTCTCAACTAAGTTTGAAAGCAGGACGGGCTAAATGTGGACTGGGGGCTACTTTAGTCTTTATGTATATAACATGTCTTTTTGCCAGGGTAATCATAAATTAGAGAGAGGGGTTTTAGAGATCCTAATGGAAAGGAAATGTAGTAATTTTACTGCAAATCCCATCAGGCAAATATTCTGCATGCTATAATAGCATATTTCCTGTCACATTTAGAGAGGAATACATCCAGCAGGCATTCTGACAGAGGGAGAAAGAGCGAGAAAAAGATAGAGGGGGAGGGTGGACGGATGAGAACGAGAGAGTTGCAGAGAAAAAACAAAAGGGGGGGGGGGAGAATCTTAGTGCTAAACACATAAAAACTCCCTTTTTGGACGTGAGGCTATGGGAAACACAGTATGGAGTAAGTGCTTAAACCAAGCCGAGCGTGAACGCATCCAAGATAAAAGGTCAGGCAAAAACAAACAGACCACTCGCGAGGACGAATGGAATTAATTGACTCATTAATATGCATGGCTAATAAAGCTCAAAATCCTAAAACAAAAATCATTGTCAACCATTCCCTTTTAATGGCTCTTATTTTCAGCTTGAGAAGAGCTAGTCTACAGGGTGTATCAATCTTAGGAGGGGTGGAGTTCCTCCACCAAACAGGCTTGGGGTAACCTCGGTGTTGTATGCTCATGTCCTCCCCAGCAGACAAAGGCAGAGTTGTTCTGGTGGAGGGATTAATTGAGAATTAATCCCAGTTTCTGGCAGTGGAACAGACCGGCAGTTAGAAGTGAAAGTCATCCTGAAGGGTAGTTAATTGGTTCCCCATAGCAAAAAGCTTTGGAGAACAGAAATCAAGCTGTATTTTCATTAATCCTCCCCATTGTTTTGTGAAATTGTTGTGGAGAGTGACTTCAGATAGAGTCAATAGTTAAGGCTTTTAATTTGCTTTTAATTCTGCCAGTGGGGTGACAATTAACAAACCCCAAAGAACAATAGCTGTGAAAATGATGCGTTCGATTGACTCTAAATGACTCTGAAATCAAAAACCGATAAGCAATTAATATACTGTACTCTACAAACGGTAAGTACCTCCAACATGCTTGATGTGCTCCATCTTGCTCTGTCTCTCCCTCTACCTCTCTCTGTATATCACTCTCTCACCACTAAAGCTTTTGAACTTTGGGAATAGCACCACCAGATTGTCGGATGTGATTAATTTCAGGTCTAAATGGACACAACAGACAGAAAGGGTGATGTAATCATAACACGAGGAGACACGGTGACTAACAGCAGACACGGAGGAGCAAGGAAATGCAGAGAGAAAAAGAGATAGAGAGAGAGTTGAGGCAAGAGAGACAGAGGAAAAGATGTGGACAGAGAGAGAGCAACGACTCACAAACACACTCCAAGTTCAAGCTAAACAGGAAGACCATGGTGATTAGCATTAATTGCACCGAGGATTGGGATCCTGTGTGAAACATTAAACAAAAATTATCTACTGTTTATTCACTTTCTTTCCTGATTTTCTTTTTTTCAATAATTAATGAAAAGTAAATACTTGGAGGAGTCCAAAAATGATGTTGGGAGGGAAAGAAATGTTTACATAATCAGGAAAAATGTTCCTGTCTTCTCTCTCTTTCTCTGTATACATGGAAAGGTTATGGCTCGAGCCTGTTTCTCACTGTTTCCCCATCCGAAGTAACAGTGTCTGTTCCCCTGAGTGTGGACTGCTGTGAGAGTGTTTGCATATTTAGATACAAGCTGCCCTGTTTATGCAGCCCCACTCTCTGCTGCTCAAGTTCACTCCAACGCAAGCCCTGATCAATTTGGCCAGCTGTGCTTTAAATGCTGTTTACACCAATAACATTGAGGCTAACAGAGCAGAGCCTAGCGTGCAAGCACACACACTTCCCAGAGAGAGATAGAGAGAGAGAGAGAGAGAGAGAGAGAGAGAGAGAGAGAGAACTTCAGAGGCAGCCCCCAGCCTGCACATTCCCAGACGAGCATTTGTACTGAGTTAAAGACGAATCAAAGTCTGACTCCTCTGCAAGACACGGAAGAATTGGATTCCGTCTGTGTACATCTCTGTGATCTTCCCGGAAGAATTTCTGACTGCAAGCAAAGAGACGAAATAACAGGAACTCAAACTAGAGTCCCACCCTGAAGTGGGCCGAATTGAAAGTGGCACGTAGCCGTTACAGGCTTTATTCCTGATGAGCGACTGGCATTGAACGCAAAATATGATGTCAGGCTCACTGAAATCCCCACATACATAACAATTGCCTTTGACAAGCTGCCGTGCATTTCACAAATAACTCTGTTTGGGTTGAGATACTACGCTCCCTGAGACTTCAGATTTCTCTTAAAAGCTTCATAAGAGATAGAAAAAAAACTCCATTTAAGCCTGGCAGGAGAGCAAATAGGCCTGCTCAGCAGATAGCAGTGAAGCTGCTGGTGTCCTCTTGCTTGATGATATAATTCTTAATGTACAGCCTGACTAGACATAAATCTTACCCAAGCATCACCTCACCTGAATTCTTTTCTCTCTCTCTCTCTCTCTCTCTCTCTCTCTCTCTCTCGCTCTCTCTCTCTCTCCCTCTCTCGTCTCTCTCTCATGATGAATTGTTCGCTACATCTCGGAGACTAAAACCCTTCAACCTCTTCAAACCCGGGTTTCTAATAACGCGTAGGTGTTGGGGAGAGGTGACAGCATGATGAATATCACAACAGACAGCTCCAATATGGGACAATTTTACCAGATCGATATCTCACTGCAATATCAGAGAAAAGGAGCTGATATTAGTCTACACAGTGTATTACAGATGGGGTACATTTCTTCTCTCTGCACTCCCAGTGAACCTAGGCTATATTTCATCCATGTCAGCAATGGTTTACACACTCACAAATGCTCTGAAAACTAATCATAGCATGGTAGCCACGCCAGATGCATCTGCTTAAAATTATCCATATGTGTGAGGCGCTCATAACCCCTTGTTCAACGCGGCGATGGACTTGCAAATAAACTGTGAATCACATTAGAGGATGTTACAGACCATAATTTCTAGTGAGAACAAATGTTTTGTCACATTCTAATAGAGAGATCACGGGTCTCATGAGGGAGATGCAGATTTTGAAAGGACAGCTGAGGCAAGAAGGGTTTTTCACATTTGAAAAAAAAAAATATGAGAAGCACATAGTAAGGCCACAAACACTAAAAAAATGCATTTGAGTAAAAAGCTGAAATATCGGTGAAAATACAGAATATTTGCAGCACCAGTGGCATTTTCCCATCAGGTTCAATATCAATGTAAATGAAAAATGCCATACAGGCATTTCACCTCAGTCCTTTGCAATTTTGTTGGACAAAAACATTGAGACTAATTAGGTCCATAATTATTAAAGCCATCTAGAACAAAGAAAATGTTGAGGTTACATTTTTTTCATAATTGATTCCCTGATTGTGTATATATATATATATATATATATATATATTTTCTGCACAGTTTTGGGTGTGATTACAACTTTTGTGCTTAATAAATCTTGGAAATGTTCAAATAAGTCCAAATAAACAGTGTTTATTAATCAATTGCTAAATACATATCTGTGTGTCATTAGAGGCTTGGGTTTAATTTGCAGTAAATTATGGTTCAGGGGATTCATCACAGTACAAACATTTGTTGAGCCCTAGATGAATAAATCAATCACAAACACTCTGACAAATTAACTGGCACAGCTCTCTTTGTCAAGCTCGGTGCTAAACACCGTGGTCAAGTAACGTGTGGCTGAAGAAATAGAATGAGACACCTTTTACCTCCAAGGGAGACAGATGCATATAGAGAGAGAGAGAGAGAGAGAGAGAGAGAGAGAGAGAGAGAGAGAGAGAGAGAGAGAGAGAGAGAAAGAGAAAAGGAATGACAGAGAGACTGAAGGAGCGAATGCAGACGTTGCTAACGCTTAATATCTTCCCTCTCCAGGGGGCCGGGGCTGAGGGCCCCTCTGCTGTCAGCTGCAATAGGACCAGCCTTTTTGTGAGTGCCCAAGGTTCCTTAAGGGCAATTAATGGAACACAGTATCCCTTGTGCATGGAACTTGTCAGTGTTTCATTAGAGACTGATAAACATATAATACATAAGTGTCAAACAGTGTGTGTGCAGTGTGTGTGCAGTGCGACGCAGCGGCGGAAAAGGATTTTGGGATTGCAGTACAACAGTCATTCCCATGCATACAGTGACAATGTTAATGATTTCACAAAGAGGGAGGAGTTCGGGGGACATATCAAGATCTGTGGAGCATGCTGCTGGCATCCCAGAGAGAGCTTGGCAAACAGTGAATTGTATTATATCTTTGAACGGTGATCTAAGTGAAGAAAAGTATTCTAGGGTCGATATCTAGTCAAGATAAAAACAAGCTGGCATATCTCTGTTGTTCTCTTTTAGCAGCCTGGGCCCAAAAGTACAAGTAAAAGAAATACATCATATTCAATTAAAGTTCCTTTTTCACCACTACTGAACAAATCAGCCCACAGCTGGGACTCTGGGTCTAGTTCACAAAGTCCTTTTGATCATTTTGTGGCAGTAAGAGTGTTTGGAGTCCCATGGAGTATGGGACCAAGCTGATCTTATTATGATAATTGGGATGCATCAGCTTCAGATAGTACTAATGGAGTGAGATTTCAGTGATCAAGAGCACGTATTCAACTGTAGAAGCAAGTTCACTTTTTGAGAAGGAGTTATTATGCAATGCTCTGGTGGTGTTCCCAGTAGGCAGCTACTAAGGCCGCCAGCACAACCAAGAGTATGCTTTTAGCCTTGGTGTTGGAAGCAATGCTACACTCAGTGACGTTTAGCGCTGAAGAGAAGTGTTACTGTGGTGAAGTTACATCTATTTCCCCATGAATGAGTAATTGGTTACCATGACCATTAATCAGTTAATCTTCTCTTTTTACCCGCTCTCTTCAACAGAGAAATATCAGAGGTTCAATAATTAAAAACGTGTCAGGTGAAAGTCCAACGCGCTTCCTCACACTGTATGTTCTCACATTCCCTGCTTTGTTCATCTTATTAACCTCCTCTCCACTCGCCGCGCCTTTAAATGAAATCTTTAGCCCCTTACATGTGAAATTAAAACTGCCCTCCCTTGAGCGCTTTTAATTATTCTTCTTCAGGAGAAACTTCCACTTCTGTCAGGGCGGCCTTTTTTCTTCCCAGTCGCCCTTTCCCCACTCCCACTCACTGCCCAGGTCTGTCATGCTTCACTCCTCCCTCCAGCCCGTTTTTTTCTTCTTCTTTTTCTCTTCTTCTGCGGGTCTGTTTAATTCTCACCTTGCTCTGCCCTTGTCATCAAGCCGTTGAAGCACAAAGCCAGGAGCAAGGGAGTGTTTACTCATTTCCCCACTACATTACCCCTCCTATTAATCACCGCATGGAAACTTCTGGACACTGAAACATCTCTGCAGCCGCTGCCCCAGCTGCCCCCTATGCTAACAGGGCCAACTTTAAATAACTGACATTCGGAATATTATCTTGTATCATTTTAAACTAAATTAAACTAAAAACTAACACAGTCAGAGTCCACTTTGAACACAACGTCCTGAACAACTTGTTTATCTAAATAACCTCCCTAAAGCCAAGACTGTGTTGAAGGGTTCAATATGTCAAATAATTGAAAATCTTTTTTTTTTAATGCCTTTATTTTTGTTTTATGCCTTTGTGGAAACTAAACATACTGTAATGATGGCACTTGAT
Source organism: Sander lucioperca (assembly GCF_008315115.2). Lineage (NCBI taxonomy): Eukaryota > Metazoa > Chordata > Actinopteri > Perciformes > Percidae > Sander > Sander lucioperca. Next base: position 15,944,336 of record NC_050180.1, read on the forward strand.
AAACACAAAGTTGAAGTAAACATCGAGGTGGTTGACACTGAAATGCATGATACATTATTTGCACACAGGACGGGCAGGGGTTAGTGTCTCTAATTAATAAAATTTAATTGCATGTAAATTGTATTTTAAATGCAGATTTTTTTAAGGAGGACAACGCACCCTCTTCTTACTCTCCACTTGTTCTATTTGCTGAGATCAGAGAGTGGAAATGTAACAGTTTGTAAAAGTAAGCTATGTCTCTAATTGCTGTCTAATATCAAGGTTTCCTTATTCAGAGAAACACTTGAGTTTGTTCTATTAGGTCTTTGAAAAACAAGGAAACATTTACAAATACATTGAGAGAGAATTTGATTCAGAGCCCTATGTGTCCACACTGCCCTGTCAACAAGGCAAAGCTACTGCAAAGGATTCTTATGAAATTCAATTAACAGACCAACAGCTTTCCTTTTCCCTCCTGCTCTAATTCCCACATTCTCGCTGAAATGACTGCATTCCCGGCAATTATGCTAACCGCTTGGAGTGCACCATAAATTCACAGGTCTGGGAAAGGCTGTAACGAGAGCTCCTTAAATATGGGAAGGAGACGTTTGAGAAGATGAATCGCCGTGGGCTAGCGGTCGACCGGCAGTGGGCAGGGGGAACTTGTTTGTGAAACACATGCTACTAGCTGCTATACTGGCTCTAATGAGGCTATGGACATAAGCAACATTATCATTAATGATTGAACCCCTCCTTTTTCCGGCTTTTTTTTCTTTTTCTGCCACAGCCCCCTGTCCTTTTGCAATTACTATTTTACTGGATAGCCCGAGGCAGCAGGCTGCATGTGTGTCAGCTATATATGGGAGAAAGAAAGAACCCAAAATATTTGAAATTCAAATAAATGAGTAATGTAAATAGTTTTGAGAGAGTTTACCCAGTGAACAATGGCCCCTTATGAGACACAAGTGCAACAGAGAGAGAGAGAACAGGACGGCTGGTGTGGGGATCGGAGCGGTGGGGGTTGGAGGGATGATCCAACACAATGTGGCCCTTCTCCTAAAGCAACTTGTTATCAGGCGCTACGCAGAGCCCCCCATTCAATCTGCATTTAAATACATTTCAGTCCACTCACTCATTTGCATTCATTTCTCCCATTATATTTGAAAATGGCCAAATGTCTAGCCAGCACAATGTGGGAGCCTATCACCGGCCAGGGGAAGCCCACACCTGATGCCAATTTAGCCTGCTTGGATCTATTCATTGCCATGGCCTGATCTGACAACTCCAGCTCTTCCCCATCCAGGAGACTTTTCAATTGGATCTGCTTGTGGTGACAAAATTGTTTTGCTCATTGAGTTTTTTTTTTTTTCTTCTTCTTCTTCTGTTCCCCCCCCTTTCCCGTCTCGCTCTCCCTCTCTCATCGTCACTCCCTCCGTCTCTGAGTCTGGGTGTCTATTTGGGAGCCATGGGAAAAGGAGAGGCAAATGATTCTCAGTGGCTTCTGATTTCCACTATTTGTTCAGCATTAGGCCCACTTATCTCTGAAAGAAAAAGCAACATGTGGAGAGAAAGTGACAGGCAGAAACTCAGCCTCACTAACAGGCCTATTGTGTGCTGAAGATCTGCATTCAAACATGAGGGGCCCTCTAACTCTTTCTCTCCTTCTGCCTCTCTCTCTCTCTCTCTCTCTCCCCCTCTCTCACTCGCGCTATAAAACGCACACATACTTGTGCATAGACCTCTGTCGCAGTCAATTATGGCTGCTAATCTGTACTGCAATGGAGAGTAAATATTTCATTACTTTTTCAAATAAACAGTTGGTCTGAGCCCATGAAGTGTCATCTATCCTGTGAAAGGAGCGGTGACGTTCACATTCAATTACACCATAAAACCGCCAAGCTTCTGAAGTGGAGTTTTTGTGCTGAGAGCACACTACTTAAATCATTAGACTTGGTAGCAACATCTTGAAATGAAAAGCTGAGTGGAGAGCCCACCATTTACACTACAGCACCTTTTCTTTGGCCCAAAAACATTCTGTGAGCGCTGCCCCCGCTACCTGTTCCTCAATAACGCTCTCCTCCCTCCCTTTATGGCTCACAGAAAAGTTCATCAGAGTTGGTGTCTATACAGCTCGGCAGAGACACACACACACACACACACACACACACAACACACTGTTTTCTCCGCGACATACTAACTAAGTAGCGTTGTGTGACATTAGCAGATGAAATAATGCAAGGAGCAGGGAGGGAAGGGGGGGAGGGGACTCGGGTTGACAGAGAGATCCCAGAGTCTACTGCTCATTAATCACTGCAGCGTCTCTGACCTTTCATTTGCCAAGGGCGCAAAGAGAGGAGGAGGAGGGTGGCCGCTGCTGCGAACGCTGCCCAGGAAAGAAGTGAGAGAAAAGGCCGGAGAAGAAGCAAAAAAGATGACCAAAAGATTGTGTGGTGGTAGAGAGATATGCTTAAGTCCAGAGAAGAGGCCACAACACATTCTTAATGAAGAGTGAAATTAATCAGCTTCACGGGCTGTTAGATGAATCAGGCATTTCCCAGCCCCTAGGTGGTATCAGCTGCTCTGCTCCGCTCGCCAGGCCTGATAAAGACCGATAGGCCCCTTGCCCATTTACACATGTTATTAAAAGAATTACAAAGATGTCTGCTCCGGCTCCCTCCCTTCACACCAGCCTGGGCTTTGGGAACCGGGTGCTGGAAATGGCAGGGGGGTGTGACATTAGCGTCAGGCATATTTTTAGCGTCTGGATGCTCAGCTCTTAGTTACCAGGTGGGATTGGATCACTGAAGGGAGCCAGGCAGTAGTGGTGGTGAGAAAGGCTTGACACTCTGCAGCTATCGAAGAGACGCGAGTGTGTATTTTTATGCATGTGTGTGACACAGAGTGAGAGATAAAAAAGTAATTGACAGAGAGAAAAGTTGCAGAAGTTACAGCTGTTAAAGCTGGACTGTGAGTCTGCTTTTGAGACTTGTGTTGATTAATATGTAGAACGATGCCTGTCATACATCATTACATCACTATTGTATATTGTAACTTGGAAACACACTCTTGTAATTAGATAATCAAGTCTCAATGTTTGACAATGAGAGCGCAATAAAAAAAAAAAAAAAACTGTGGTCTAAATAATTAAGCTACAAATAAGCACGAGAGGAAATAAATAATAATGCGGGCTAATCAAGTGAAAATAATGACACTTACGGAATCCATACCGGGAAAATGAGTGATACAAGTGTAGTAAGTTAAGCATCAAATATGGTGGGCAGTTATTAAAATACATTTAAGCTTATTTTTAACCCTAATTGATGTTCAAGGTTAATCTAATCAGACCAATTGTACCTCTGAAGAGCCTGCTCCAATTTAATTGGCTATTTTTATTGCCTCAGCGAGATTTTAATTGAAACCAAAGGGGATCTAACAACAACTGTGACATGTTGATGTCTGGGGGATAGTTATAAATATGTGACAAAATATGTGCATTATTAATGTGATTTCTTAATGTATTATTGTAATGTGTCCCCAGAAACACAGAGATATTACTTTACGCAACAAAGGGGAGGGGGGCAGAAAATCATTTCATCCTAAATATGTCAACAAAATCATACAGAGACATTTCCCTCTGACTCCAGGCAAATCTAGAAAATTAAATCATTAGCATCCCAAAGAAAATTTTGAATTTGTCAAAAGAAAAGCAAGAGGTTATGCACAGTGCCGCGAACACTGTAGAGGCACAAATGTACCCTACAATGTACATCCTGAGACTGCCGAGAAAAATGGCCCTCATCAAGTTTGTACAAGTGTTAACTCAGCTGTCAGCATATTCAAAGCTTTTCTGAGGGCTGCAGATGATGTGATTCAAGAATAGTGTTACTATCTACATTGGCAAAGCGATGAGACCATAAAAAGTGTCATTGATTCAAAAAGAAGAGATTACATTGTGTCTGACACAGGTGTGAACATTAGCATGAGACTCCTGGATCAAATTCTGCACGGCAGCAGTAGCTATTGATGATATCGATCAGAATCATGGCTACTACGACTGTACTTCAGACATGTGCTTCCTCTTTTTATAGAGATTTGCAGAAATGTTCTCTTATATCTGTATGAGTGTCTCTTCAAAAAAAAATTCTCCCATTTGGCAGAACTGTGATATTAGAGGTAACAGGCTTATTACTTGCATGCCTGCTTCCTGCTTAAAGATCCACTGAGAATCTTGTGGCACGCAGCAGTCAGCGCTGGTGGAGTGTTGTTATTTGTCCTCTCAGGGATGACAGTTTACTCTTTACCAGTGCTTTAAATATCAGACCTATTTCAAGACCTGAAATGACAGAGTTTAAGATAAGGAAAGATAAAGAGAAACTACGACAAAGAGTGAAAGAATGTAAAAACTTAGTATTGCTCTGTCCTCTGCGGATGAAAAGAGAGTACTACAGGGCCCATAGTCCCACAGAAAGAGTGGAAAACACCACCTACTCAAGCCTGACATCTGTATAAAAACAAAAATAATCTGCTGTCAGCGGAATGTTCAATGACTCCTATCACCCGGGTGCTGATAAAGACTCTGGCCGCTGTAAGGATTGGGCTGTTATGTGAGGGGCTCAGTGGATCGGAATGCATGCTAATTGCCATCAGAAATATGTGGTGAGCCTTACAATTTCTGGCATTGCTCCGCACCTTGGCGAAGGACATGCCAGAAGGGTTCTAGCAAAACAAAGATTAATGAACAGTGTTGAATCGCTGTAATGCCATGTCAACAGTACCATACATTTCATTACAGAGGTCACCAGTGCTTCTGTGTTAATGCCATGAGAAGAATTTTCACAGCACAAGTCTTTACTCCCTCCAACAAGCTGAAAACAGGAGATAAACATTTTACTTGTTGGATGATATTATACTGTTGATGTGATTATACGGACCCATTTACAGTGGCCAAATGCACATTTACTCAGCCAAAGGTATGAAAAAAGGCTGCTGAAAATGGTAAAGTCCAGAGCATCACCACAGACGGAAGAAAAATATATTCAACGTGTCAGTATAATCCAGCGTGTCAGTAAAACCTAATGCTCTAAACAGGAGCAAACTCCCCTTTTAAATAATTGATATTTTCTGATTAAATGTGGCAGTTTGGAGATAATGAATTCTTTATAGTGTGCCTTGAGCAACTCAACAGCTTTGCCCTGCATGACAGCTTTATGGGGCGTCTTTCTGCCCAAATTTTGAAAGTTTAACCTATGTAGATCAATGTGCTTCCTTAAAAGAGTTTAATAAATTAAAGTGCAGGGGGCTTTTTTTTCTTCAGCGAGCAGAAAAAGCTGATGAGACAGGTTTAGTTTAATCTCAGGCAATAGAAGTCATTAACCATTCTCCCAGGAATTAAAATATAGCGTGCCCTTTTCTTCTCTCACTTATCATTAGCATCACTTTAATCTCCCCGCGTTTCACACTGCTATTTTAATCATTACTTACTCGCCTTTTGACAACTGAAGAACATGGCTTCTCCCCGCTCAGGCAATATCCTGATTTTAGCTGACAAAATGTAGGACATCATTTAGAAATATCTAAATTTCCTCTTCCTTTTTTATTCTTCTAACTTCCACTCTTCAGACCCCTGAATGTCTGTCTATTTATATCAAAGAAAGCACAAAAGACGAGAGGAGATTGAGCAGACGACATTGAAAATGTAATTTGACTTAGCTGGAAGGGTAACGAAATGTATAATGCAGTTTATTTGTGTCTATCATGTTATTTTAATGGATGGTGAATTGCACATATTGCTCTATGTGGGTCATGTAGGGTGTTGGGGGTGTATTTGTCTGCCCTTGAATCAATGAACATTTACAACAGACACCACATACTGTATCTGCAGAGCAGAATATAAATAAAGTATTATGGCCAGTCTTTCAATGACAATGACAGATGTAGGGCAAGCAATTTCTTCAATTTTTGTTTCTTTATTGTTACGGGTTAACAGTAAAATTGAACAATAGGAGTGGATCTGGAGCATGATTAATTTCGCAATGAGGAAGAAAAAAAAGATACAATGGCCTACAGCTGATTGTATTATATTTCTAAATGTGGTATTGTGTGAAATTTGTAGTTTGGGTATTTCATGATCCAAATTCAGCACACTTTTTTTTGAAAGCATTACATGTGACACAGTACAGACAACCGACATAATTCCCATGATTAAGTTATTGCTGTTAATTTGCAAATAGAAAGTTGACACATCTGCATGTTTATGAACATAGAGAAATATTTGCATCATTACATTTCAGTTCACTGATTGAACAGTAATCCATCTAAGCTAGTGTAGTTCTCCCCTAAAATACATGATATTGAACTAATCTGCTTTTCCCTCAGTGACTCAGTACTTCTCTGCCTTTTCTAAAACTGTGCCAAGATTAAAGGCATTACCAAAGAACAGAAACCTCAAGTCCTTTAGATTAGTGTTCAATTACTTAATCCTTTAATAGAATTTGAGTTTTGTCCAAAACAACAAAGTACCTCAAATGCACATTATTACTGCTGTCAAAAGCAACAAGCAGATTAAGTATAACTGCTACGTGGCCGGGTTAGCTCAGTTGGTAGAGCAGGCGTACATATACAGAGGTTTACTCCTCAACGCAGTGGCCGCGGGTTCAACTCTGACCTGTGGCCGTTTGCTGCATGTCATTCCCCCTCTCTCTCCCCTCTCATGTCTTCATCTGTCCTGTGGAAATAAAGGCCTATAAATGCCCCAAAAAATAATCTTAAAAAAAAAAGTATAACTGCTACAGTAAGGTTTAACTCCTCAGATTCAGTGCACATGCATGTCTTTTACAAGTGGGAAAACTAATGTAACGATCATTTAGTTAAACATATGGATGGCATATTGTCCTTATGAGCCACACAAGCAAATGTGGAACTTGAGACTTTGGAGAAACTTGTATCCAAGAACTCTCCTCTACTGAGGGGAATAAAAACCGTTGTTTTCCTTTCCTTGTCATTGAGTGCACGTGAACATGAAACCTGCGTTCACCCTCCTTTCCTCTCTTCAAACCCCATGCCGCCCTCCCTTTCTCCTGCCTCAATTTAAAAATCAACACTGAACTTGTTCTCTAAACGGTTGGAAGCAGTTTATGAACATTTCAACAATAAAATCCCCTCCTCTTACATCAAAAAGAAGCTCGATTCATTTCTGATCTCTATCCAAGTTCAAAGGCTAAGTTAGAGTGATACTTCAAAGAAGCGTGTAATCAAAGACATGCAGCTGTTAAAACAATCTTTTGTTAGTTCATTGTCTTCAAACCAGACTCTTCACAAAATCCCCAAATAAAGGGAAGCAGAATCAAATAAGTTACATTCAATCATTCTGAGTGGGAGGCTTTGGTGTCATGCTAGACTAAATGCAACACTAAAGATTTACTACTATTTACAGCAGCTAAAGTAGTACAATAAGGCTAGTATCCTGCCGCAGGAAATACTAGCATGGTCCTCTTAAATATGCCAAGGGCTCGAGGCACAGTAAAATATGCCCTAGACAAAAGTGAGGCATTTTGACAAATTAAGCACCTAGTTACCAAGGCTACGTTGCTATATTTGATGAAGTTGATCCTTGCTTCTCTACTGTGAGGCTCTGTGTAAGCAGTATAATGTCCTATCATTCTTTCCTCTGTGGCCTGCTGCAATGTGTCATTTGATTTCCTTCACAAGGGCAAGATGCAGCTATATTAACAAGTCCCTATCACTACTTGATGCCATTGACATTTTAATGTTAGACCATCCAAAAGGAGGTACATGGAACAGGCGGGAAAAAAGAGGAGAAAAAAGGGAGCTTTGCCAGTCCACTGGCTTGGCTTAATTTTTTAATATGTGTTAGCACCTTGCCTTAATCCGACTCTAATGTACATCGTCAGGGGTTACTGTTGAGATAGAGAAAGCGGCTGTCAATCAAAGCTTGGTCAAATTATACCCAGACTCCATTAGGTTTAAAATAGAGCGATGAGGTCTAGCGTGAGTCAATCAAATCATTTAAGGATGGCTGTTACGGTTATTACGTTCTACTTGTTATGGAACCTGCTCTTACCTTTACTGCCATCACTGGCAAGTGAAAGTGAACGATCACTGAATTACACCCGTTGTTTTCATGTTTAAACGTTATTGTGAATGTTCCAGGAACTCGGCTGTATATTGTCTCTCATGCAGAGATACTGAAACTGTGCACTTGCAAACCATCTGTCTCTTACAAACATACAGAGAACTTACTATGAGTCATATATTACAAATACAATTTTTTTTTTTTTATCACAGCACCTGTTTAGGCTGTGGCTTTATGAAAAAATAGAACATATGGAAAATGTAGTCAGTTGAAAAAGTTAAGTGATACATATTGCAAAATCTTTAAATCAAAATCTTTAAAAATAAATTGAGGAATAATAATGACTTTAAAAACATAAAGATATGAAGTAATATATCACAGGATTAGGTGTAGGTACTGTAGGTGTACTTCACATTTTGGTAGTTTAAAGACGACTAACCTGTACATCAGAGGATCCAAACAGGGACACAGCAGGACACCACATGGAAAAGAGAAAAAAAGGAAACAAGCAAGAGAAAAAAAAAGTCAGTATAATGATAAAAAGAAACCTATTTTTCCGAGAGTATAACTTATTAACTGTATTTACTAAGTTAACGAGAGGAACCATAATGTGTTTCATCTCTAGAATAAAGAGTTTCACATTGTGCTTTGCTTTTTTGGGCAGAACTCTTTAGATGAATGTAATTGCCAAATAAGACAAGTAGAGGCATCTGTTCTGTGAGGCGTCCACAAATTTTTGGAAGGAAAATCTGCAAGGGAATAACAGACCAACTGACAATATGCGTCAAATGAAAATACTTTTGGGAAACATTTTCATTTGGACTGTTTGTAAACATGACATGAGCTGTATAACTGCCAGGCAGCTCTTAACAGCCACATTCGCAGCTAAAAGAAAAGTAGGGGAAAGACAAATTGCCAAAAATGACATTATCATTTCCGTATATGTCACAAGGCAAGTAGATCTATGTCAACCATTGAAAAGAAAGTGTGTGAACCTGCCTGTGAGTGTGTGCCTCTGTGTGTGTCTGTGTGTGTGTGTGTGTGTGTGTGTGTGTGTGTGTGTGTGTGTGTGTGTGTGTATCTTTGTGTGTCTGACCTGCTCCATCTGGAGGATTCGAGCACTCAGGGGCTGTCACACAATAGGGAGACGAAAGCCCGCTGAAGGATAACAAATGACTTCATGGCAAAACAACCATTGAAATTCTTTCAGTATGTGGCATTAAAAACAACTGAACAAATAGAGATAAGAAGGTGGGTAGGATTTGAAATGAGATTTTTTTTTTTTTACTCTCCCCTCTCCCTTCCTCTCTCCCTCAGCTTAACAGCTAAACAAAACAAATGGAGCTTATTACTGCAGATTACCTTACACTGGACAGATTCACTGCATGAGGCCTAGTGCAAACAATGTCTTTCTCTCCGTGTACTAACTATGTGCCATTTATAACAGTGAGCAATCATATCCACAGTGCCCATAGATAAAGCAAAATATATCCTGGCCAGCAGTTTAAAAATATAATTGTTTAAGGTGCCGTTTCCATGTGGGTTACCATAGCAAACACTGATAAACCAATTAGAGTCTGTTATATTACTGCTTATATTACCTCTGCATAAACAGCGGCTGTCATAGGAGACTGACTGGGCGTCATGAGCCAAGGGAAAAGCTTAGCCCTCCATCCCTCTCAGTGTCGGGATACGTTGTTTAGACCCAAACAGTCTTTTCTATTTCCATTTACTAAATCATTTTTATAAAAAATGTTAATAACATTAAATGTCATCTATTGTCCTTTCGACTAGTTTAAATATAACTTTTCTTGTGTCTATAGCCAAGTTTTCATTCAAATTAAGTGTAAAACAAATTTCCAGACAATCGTCATGAGAAAATGAGAAGACAAGTCATCCACTATTATTATGCGAATATTAGGAATTGGGTGTCTCAAATACACTATACGCTAGTGGTGCTAATTCTCCGGTTAGGTGCCATTACACCATTACAGAAGAAGAGGGCGCAACCAGATGGCGTAATTAAAAGACAGCCAGTCAAACCTCAAACAAACAAAAACAATGTGGAAAACATGATGGCAAAATATGCATTATTGTTTGTTTCATGTATTAATTTGGGGAAGGTTATCGCTCAAAATAGATCTGATATTTTTTTCACTCTACAGCAGAGCGGAAGATACAGCGGATATCTAAGTCACAGGCTCATGTATGTCATGATTACTTCACTAAGTCTGTTTCCATTGAAATTTGTGGCATTTTGCTTTTATCACAAAAAGATTTTTTATCACAAACAGATTTCTGATGTTTTTACTCCCTTCTTTTTTGTTATGCGAAAAACACGCATAAAAACAGGTGGATAGAAACACACTTTATGACTAATGTAAAGCACCACCATCTTTTCTAGAGATGGACAGATCACTTTCTTTACATGTCTCCTATAAAAAAGCCTTTTTCTTCACTGCGTATACATGGGCAAAGGACTGGAGTTTAAACGCAGTATGATTCATGTGAGGTACAGGGGGCAACAAACACACAGCTATGGCAAAGAAACAACCGGCTCAAAATTTATCATGCGACCTAGTCGGCCTAACAATCAGACGTTAAAGAGAACAAAAGCCCATTCCAAATAAATTCCCACTGTATTTGTGCTGGGATTTGATTTACTGGCCTGTGGGGAGGCACCATTTGGTAGCACAAGAATAGGCGGGGAGAGGTAGGTGGTGTCTGAGACGAAAGTGTGTGTGTGTGTGTGTGTGTGTGTGTGTGTGTGTGTGTGTGTGTGTGTGTGTGTGTGTGTGTGTGTGTGTGTGTGTGTGTGAGGGGGCTGGGCACCAGGGGATGGTGGGTAGGGGGGTGCTCATGTGCCAGAAGTGTTTATTGTGTCATGGTGATTTATTGAGTGAGCTTCATTTCACTGAATGTTCTCAGATATTTATTTCCCTAAAGGCCCCACAAAGATATGAACAGGCCTGCATCCACATATGTCATCATTGCCCATTTTACAGCGTCAGGAGATTTCTCTCAAACTAAGAGAGGGAAGAAAAAGAGAGAGGGAGAGAAACAGCTAGTGGCGATCAGGGCACCTCTCCATCAAAGCCCTGTAAACAATGGTACCTCAGCAACACGGAAATGGCATTTTGGAATATGGCTGATGACTTTTCAGCGTACATCCCTCCTCCTCTCCCCACTCTTTCCTGCCAAATACATACTTACAGAGCATACATAATTTAAATCAAGACTTTGAAGGTCCACTCAGCAAGACTGATTCAACGTAAAAGAACTCCTTTACGCTTGAAGTTTTCATCGCATTAAAGTCCCTTAAGCAGAACTTTGGGTTTCACTAAAGACTTGGACAGCTTTAATATCTGCAAATAATCAAGGATAAAACCATCATTGAAAAGAGGAAAAATACAAGAGTTCAATGATCCTTGAACGTCCGTTGAACGAGATGTGAGAGGCTACGATTTACAGATAGCAATCCCCTAAATTCTGCACATTTGGCAAGCGCTGGTCTACTAAAATGTTTTAATTATCAGTAAATTAGCATTTAATATAAAAAATTCAAAACTAAAATATAATAAGAAAAAATGTATATGCTGTTATTCTTTGTTATAAAGCAATAGGATAATCTTAAAAACGGTTATTCCAAAACTTTTCTATACATAATTCAAATATATACTGCAGATCTGAACAATGAACATATGTTTTCCCAGCAGATGTAAGATTGATTTAACGCGTAAGACAAAGATGGAATTAGTAAGTATCAGGTTTGGATGTGCATATGTTCATTTTAAAGTCTGATTCTAGCATATGATGGCTTGACGAATGAGGGTCAATTCTATCTTCTCATTGGTTAAAAAAAAAGAGGTGTACCGCAGCCTGTTTTCTTTTACCGTGTTTATGAATGTTGACAGGCTTTTTTTTTTTTTTAACTTGAATGCAGTTTTACCTGACTTTTTTTTTCCTCCAAGAGGCCAAGGAGTGTTATGGCAAACTAATATCTGGTTGATTCTTATTCTGTGGGGGTAGAGAGTGGGTGAGGCAGCCAGATGGTAGGAGTCTTTGATTCTCCAGATGGCTGTTCTGTGTGGTGCTCAGTGACACTGGGCAGGCTCATTGACATGCTGCCTCCCTCCCCTCCATCTCTTCGCCTGTTCTTCCTTCACCTCCTCCTCCAACATAGTCACTGTTACGAAGATGGATACCAGCCCCCTGGCCTCTAGCTGCAGATTTTGAGAGGATGGGATGGGACATTCCACTTAGCCCACTAAAGAAAATGTCAATGTTTGGGATCATATTGATGACACCGATTTGCCACTGTCAAATCTACCTAAGTTGTCTATGGGAGGTGACTGCTATTGAAACTAGAGTGATATGAGGGATGAGCAAGCACTGACCTTAGGTCAGCTGCAGCATGTCTACAAGGTAAGTTTTGGATTAGTGTATGAAGTACAGCTCTCAGTTCTGTAAATCTTCAATCTCACGTAGCAGCATGTCGAAGAGCATATGCTCATCCTCTGTTTATCATTATTATCATTATTATGTTTGGTGATGTGATTATTATTTCTGTCCGGCAACAATGCATAATAACCTTTTCTAGTTTTATATAGAATACAATACAGACTACCATATTAGTATTAGGTCATTTTGTCAGTGTATGTAAATTATCATATCAGGAGTTGACTGTTGACATAAAGAAAATTGTCATCTTGACCCTCATCATTATTTTTAGGGGAGGAGAACACACACTGTAGCCATATTCACTGCTGGAAACTACATTCATGCACATCTAAATTAGCCCGTTAAGAAACTCTTGGCCTAATCTGAATTGGACCCGTTAAGACCATGTTTCTGCGGATCAGCCAAGCTCTGGCATTAAACGCTCCCTGCTTTTATTCCCTGACCCCTGGTGCACCTCTCCTTTTGGGGTCATATCATCATTACCATAGTGCAAGCTCAGAGGCTGTGTTTCTGTGTGCCTTAATTAATGTGTGTTTATAGGGGGCCACAGGAGTGAGTGCACTTAATGAAACATTGCTACGGTAGCCTCCAGGGTCCAGAAGAGACAGCTTCTCTATTGTGCTGCTGATTCTTACAGGCTGTAAACACTTAATTGATCTGAGGAGCATATTTCACTGCACATTCTAGGGAAATCCTTTTCGAATTGGGACCGTTCGTGATTACTTTTTAACGTCTCTTTAAGGGGGTTGGAAAAAAAAAAAAAAATCATCACTGTCTGGTGTCTGTTTATTTGTACAAAGCAAGGGTTAATTAATGATAACACAAACTGAAAGAAAAGAAAGGAAAACAGTAAATACAGAATGATGTCAAGAGAAAGAACGTGGGTATCTTATAACTGTGCGTTTTTGTGTGGTTCTGATAATACCACCGAAATTGATCTCTGATTGTTGTGATGTCACGTCTGGGAGTCTGGGGGGGGGGGTGCTATAAAAAGGCCTGGAGGTCCCTCTCCTGTGGTGGATTGCTTTCCTCTAGCGAAGAGTGATCCCGCGTGTGTGTGTGTGTGTGTGTGTGTGTGTGTGTGTGTGTGTGTATGAGTGTGAGTGTGAGTGTGTGTGTGTGTGTGTGTGTGTGTGTGTGTGTGTGTGTCTGTGCCTGTGTGAGTGTGTCTGTGTGTGCACTGGGGCCGATGACAGGGGCCATGGCCTCCACACCCAGGGGACCGCCAATGAGAAAGAAGCATTTCCTCTAACATTCCATGGGTCACAAAAACAATTTGCCCAGAGAAAAGTGGCTAAACAGCCGCAATGTAACTCAGTGGAGCTGAGGGAAAAAGCTAAAACTAACTGCCGGGTTTTTCTTTCACTCTTCAACTTTAATGGGAAGAAACCATGTGCAATACCTTAGAATTAAGCAGACAAATGATCATGACAGCATTTAAAAAATATTATTCTGTGAGCTCAACAGCGCTGTATAATTAATAAGTTTGCTGTGTGTGTTCTGAGACTGTTCTGCATTGGAAGAAACAAATTCATTTTTCACGCTTCAATTGCTTTGTGATTACTGTTAATCGAGAACACAGAATGATTCCCTACTTCATTACCCTGTACACATACCATGTCTGCTGCAAAAATGTAACTACGTGACTAACCCCTCTTAAGTGACCCCATCCCAGCAATTCCTATTCTAAATATGTCCACTTCAGTTGGCCATATCATCTAAATATAAACTCAGCAGCTCACACACACGCACGCACGCACGCACACACACACACACACACACACACACACACACACACACACACACACACACAATTATCTGCTGTCCTTTAATCAGCAGAGCCGGGACCCCCAAAGAACTTTCATGATGACATAACATCAGGTCAAGAAAAACCCGAAGTAGATAAGCCTACCTCAAGTAAGCCATAGCTGATAGAGACTCACAGCTTGAATGCTGCTGGAGCACACAGGCCACTTTCTTTTTCTTTCTCACAACCCACATGGGCTGACTTCTGGGACAGGTACCGAGAACAGAGCGGACATTCCTCAAAATACCCCCGATCTAGGACAAGTGAAAAACAGACAATGACAAGTGGCTGGTGCAGTGTTACTAAGACAGTAATCTGAGGACAGAAAAAGATAAATAAATAACCTTTGTCAAATGACCGTGACGCTTGGCCATGATAAACTGCTGTGTTGTGGGACACCGCGCATTTAGGGAAACAGCACAGCTTGGCTTATGCTTTTCACTCATCCAGATAAAAGTTGGCGAGAGTGTGAAGTGCAGTTCTCTCGCTGGCTTAGTATGAAAATGTGTTTAGCGGCAGTCTTAAAAGGAGTTGATTGGGGGTGGAGGATTCTCCCTGAACACAGTGCTATCCCTGGGAGAGTGAGGCCAGGTAGTTAATAGGGGTCAGAGCCAGGGCTGAAGTGTAAATTGGCAGGGGTGCATCAATTAGAGGGTGGCAGAGGCTAGGATAAGGAGAGGAGAGAAAAGGTAGATGGAGCAGCAGACAAGCATATAATCTTTATCACCACTGTGAGATGTGGCAGGAAGTCTCTCCAAAGGAAAAAGAAGCTAAAATATTGCACAAATTAATGAGACAAAGCACTGGCTTTATATTCGTGTCTGGAATGAGATTTGAGTAATCACAGTATCGCAAAAAATAGCTTGTCAAGCTTAGCATGTCAAAGTGTATATATTATGCTTAGCTGTTTCTTTCTCTGAAGAAATACAAAAATGCTTTTTTCTACTTCTCGAGTGTATGACGCTATTTGCATGAAAGGGATAGAAGCAATCACCAACCTGGATACAGAAGAAGCACTTCAACATATGTAGAAAAACACAGGCACGCAAGAGAAAATAACTCAAGTAGGCTCTTTTTCTCTTACGTGCAAAGCAACTGAATGGATCTGTTTGTGTGCCACTGTGCCCTCTTGTAACATGGGTGTCCTTGTGTGCATGTGCAGGAGTTATTCAAAAGGAGAGATATTTGATTATATAGTGTTCACCTATCCAAATGATTTGAGCATTGAGCATAGGAGCAGACGGGCACTACAGAGCTTACATTTGCAATCTTATACCGTTTAAGTGTATATTGGAAAAAAGACAATCTCGCTTATTGAACACATTCACCCTGGAGGGCAAACTGCTACGGTAATGAACACCACACTCTCAGAGAATTACAGTGTCCTTTATCCTGCTGTAGCGGAGGATGAAAAAGGATCTGGCCGACACGTACACAGACACACGCACACACACACACACACACGCATACACACACACACACACAGAAACGAGGGAGAGAAAAGAGAAGAAAAGTAGAAGAGAGGGAAAGAGAGCAAACACACATTTCAAGACCCCATAAACCTGTAAACAAAATCTGTGGAGCAGATAAATTATAAACGCCACAATGCAATTAAAGCCAAATTCAATTTGAGCACACACTGTCCATCTGTCACGGTGAAACAAAAGCCGAGAACCTCCATTATTACCAAGTCCCTGCTCCCGTTAATTTGCTTGCTGGAAGATTTTTAGTTTCTAGGAGCAGGCCATCCTTAAATGCCAAGGTTGCTCACTCAGGGTTATGTCCTCTGAAAACCGCCTCCAGATGCTTCCAATCAGCCTTCATCAAACTACCACCTCTTTTTCTCAAATAAGAATATTTTTCTTTTTTCCCTCTGATCTTAATTAGGTTTTTTGTTCAACAACAATACAGCAAAACAAGGATACCTAGATCTACATTCCCCAGCATTTGCTAATGGTGCAACAGGAATTTAGAAACATCTAAATAAGAATTTGTATTGTGAGTGTGCTTTTCTTTTTTTTTAAATGCTCTTTTGATCACATCAGCATGTCTTACAGAGGATGACTAAAAGCTCCTCTAACAGGTGAGAAAATAACAGCTGATACAGTCACAGTGTGCATCTAAGATCTTTAGTCAAGCTCTGGTGAATCATTGTGTACGCTTCCTTGGTCCTGGTGAAATAGAAGCGCTTCTCTTCCTAATCCTGTTTGGCCACTTTAGAATGGGAGATAGAGATCTGTGCCCCAGAATCTGAGAATGGGGTTCAAGGGACTGAGCTTTCGCTGCTTTCAGCCAGCGGGGAGAAAAGAAACTATCATCTTCAAAGGTGGAAGAGTGTGTCAATTTAAAATCAGAAATGTATCTGGCATCTTTATGCTTCTTAAACTACAATACATCTTGACTGATTAAAGCACATCAAAGACGGCTCATTCATTCCTCAGAGCAATGAGGGGAGATTTTAATTGCAAAATGTTAAACCTCACAATTAAAGGCTTTGTGCTACTCAGAACTAACCAAAACACAACCATTAAGGACAGCATACAAATTAGCCTCAACACGGATGAGACTCAGGGATAAGGATGGCACTAACAAGTGTGTTGCACAAATAATAATCTTCCATCAGAACCATCTCAAGGTACTGTCCACGCTATTAGAGACTGAGGATACAGCTGGAGATGGGCTTTTCATGATCTCTCCTTTATCTGTCACACTTTCTCTTCCACACTGAGGGGCAAGCCTGCTAACGAGGGCAGAAAATCCTTTTCTTAAACAAACCTGTTTTGACAGTTGACATATATAATTTATATATATATATATATATATGTACTTATTGTCAAAACAAGTTTGTATACATATAATATTAATATAATAATATATATATATATAATGTTAATCGATTAAAATATTTAATAGTGATTGTCCATAGTTAACTTACGATTAATCGCACACTTTTTATCTGTTCTAAATGTAGTGCAAAAGTTATATTTTCAAGTTTTTAATACCCTTATCAACATGGGAGTGGATTCATATGCTTGCTTTATGCAAATTTATTATTATTGCCATAATTCAAAACAATGACAAATACTGTGTAGAATATTCTCCAGAAGAACCTCAAAAGTACTGTATGCTCAAAAGATATGCTGAAAGCATAATATGGCACACTCAAGCCCATAAGAGCTGTCCAGGCGGCTCCGTTGCAAACTATCCAGCGTGGCCTGCCTTAGGCGAGGGGGAGGAGGGTTCTCTGCATCAGCCGTATGCTTGGCCAGCAAGTGGTATTTGAGACTCAAAGTACTCCGGTGGTCGACAGTACATGAAAATAACTTTAGTCTTGTCAAGAGAACCATCTGGAAGGGCTTTGAAACTGAACTTGCCATTCAAAAGACCCTTTTCGTTATCCATTTCTGCTCAAGGAGGTTTGTTTCTGCTAGCCATCTACAATGTTACTGCTGCATCGCTTCCTGATTACCCAGACTATGGAGCGGAAAAAAAAAATTGCTGTTAAAATGAAATTTGCATTAACTCACTATTATCGTGTTCATTTTGACAGCCCTTATACATATACTGTATTTACAATCTAAGCATTCAAATAATTTGCAGACATAATGTTGCATGCAAACAAGTGTGAAAAACACACACAAAGACACACACATACACACACATATACACACACACACACACACCATTGAGGTGTCAGCGTGTCAGAAAGGGCTGTGCCTGCCATGATAAGAGGCTGACAATGATACTGTAAAGCTATTAGGTTGGAAATAGCCTGCCAGTACAAACAGTTGTCGGGCCAGCCCATTGTCAGGCTCTGGATTTACAGTGAAGCCCAAAGAATTTAATCAATTGCACTTTTGTAGGTAGTTTCCTGAATCTATTCACAATATTGTTTTACTTCAAAAAACTGGAGCATTAATAAAGAAAAATAAACACAAGCGAAAGGTGTGACAGTAAGTGAACAGATAAAGCGCGCAGTTACCTTGCACACACACAATGCACACACATGCCTCCTTGTTACAAGCACAGAGCCCCCTGTTACAACCCCTCAGAGTAACACGCGTCTAATTAAAATTCACATTTCAACCAAAAAGGGAAAACAAGCCATCTTTGAACAATCCTGTCCGTCCTCGCCCTGGTCATGAATTTCAGATAAACATTGTGATACACCGAGAGTAGTGCCACATTAATTAAAAGCCTTGATAGACGCGGCTTCCATCTAACAGACCTATCAGGAATTAAATTTCTATCAGCGGCAGAAAGAGCAGTTGAGGGGTCCCTCAGGGGGATTAATGAAACAGACTTTCATAGAGGAGTCATCAGAGCCCTGGGCTGAGGGGAGGAGGCAGGGAAGAAAGGGCCAGCAGCAGGATGTCATGTGTGGGACCGTCGCGTCACTGACCTCTCATTTCATACTTTAATAAAGTCGCACCCAGGTGTCCTTGATGCCTTCCAGTCGCCTGGGGCTCTGGGAAAAGCTAAACAGGAGGACGCCATAACATAATTCTGAATGCTAACCCCTCCCTTTCTGCGTTCCCTCTGTGGTGTTATGATATACAGTACATCCATGGGCATGCACACACAAGCACTCCTGTAAGTGCACACAAACATACGTTGCTTTGTGTTACCTAGATTGTACTGATTTTGGGCCTTTAATTAAGATGAAACTGTGCTTTGGTTGAGAAACATAGGGCTATTTCCTCATTGAAGTATTTACCTTGAGTTTTCTACTTGTGCAATAGTAACAGTGTTACATCAATTTTGCAGAACAAGCCACACATTCTGTGGAGTTGGTACAGCGTTAACCATGTCACTTCAGTTTCATGATTTACTATCGTGTGCAGTTGGTTACAGGAAATTGAAACAGCGCTGACTTGCTTATGAATTGTGGTCGAGACAGTTTTCTGTTTAAAACAGAAGCAGATTATCTCGATGAGAAGGCAGCAGATTTAGAGATGTACAGTATGCAATATGTTATCACAACACAGTCCAGACAGCTGCTATCTGTCATAAACTCTGGCTATTGTTGGCCACACTACACAGCGACATGTGACCTAATCTAGATGAGCAGCCACTGAGCAAATACAGAGTGGAATGGTGTCATTTTTAATAAAGCTGTTTTATGGACTCCAGTCAACAGAGCCAGAGGAACAGGCTGAAACTTCCTTGTGCAAATGATATGGCAGTAGGAGTTTCATAACTTCCTCTGCTCAGACAAGCCTGTGGCAAGTCTCCTAACAGAGCACAGTGCAGCAGTCGGAGAGAGAGAGACAGAAAAAAAAAAAATAACCTCAGCCTTATCAAGATTTTACAGAGACATTTCTTTAATTAGTTTTAATATTTCTTGTTTAGATAATGTCAGCCAATTGACAATTCGGTCCCAAACGGAACAGGGGGGAACTCTGCACTTCTCAGATACAGAGAAAATGGCTGATTAAAAAGATTGCTTACTTCATTCAATTTAAATGCATATGCATATTTTGGACAGGAGTCAAATACCCTCGCATGCACAAACTTTCAGTGCTGATTTTATCGCTAATGTCTGAATGGTATCACTCTACCGCATTTGTTAAATTCACCAGTAAATTGTTGAAGAAAGAAAGCTATCTCCGAAACATTAATTGTGCAAACACACTCACAGCAGCTTTGTGCTTTCCTAGTGTTACGTGCTCTATTTGCTGCCTGGGAGGCGATGTGGATGTGAAGAGTTCTCACTGGTGACGGCGTGGTGATGGAAAAATAATTAGCGTTGCTGAGGAAAAGTTTCCTCTCTCTGAGATCTCAGACAAACACGCTGGGCCTCAACCCCAAAACAATGTTGATCAAAGCACATAAACATCTGAAGCAATGAGACTCCTGCCTTTGGAACAAAGATATCCATCTATATTTTTCCAAGATTACCACTAAAGATAACCAGACTGTGCGCATGAGGGAGCACTTAGAATACCAAAGGTTTAGAGTGTGATACTGTAGCCTACCTGCATACCCCCCCACCTGTCTCTCCTCTAATCTTCGTATTTTCACAATCCTCACTCCCACATTAACACATTCTCAGGCTTTTGTACTCATGTCGGCTCTCCCTAACCACCTATCTCTGTTTCCCCCCTCTCCTGCACACACCTTTTCTCCTCACCGGGCAGCAGGTGTTGAGTGGTTGTGTTTACTCCCCCCCCCCCCCGCACTCTTCCAACCCTTCCCTCTCACTAAGGCTCTCTTTCCCTTTCTCTCTCTCTGTCTTTCTATGTGTGTGTCTCTCTCTCTTTGGCAGCTGGTAAGAGGAGGGAATACGCTATAACAGCTGCACATGAGGGCGGGTGGAAAAAAAAGCGCACAAGGCAAACAGCTCCAATCCCCTCAGGGTTGTCAACTCCAATCCCCCCAACCTCTGGCGTTTTTTAACCAGGCAAACAGAGGGAAAACTGTTGCAGTCGGAAGACATCACGGTCCCCGTTCCATTAGCCCTACCTGGTGATCTCAGCCACCGCGAGCAGAGTTTACGCTCCCAGAGGGTCTCTGTGTGGAGCGGCCTAGTAGCCTGCATGAGAAGTATCCACTTAAATCCACTCGCTACCATTTAATAATTTCGAGTTTGAAATACATGTCACTTCCAAATGTAAATTTAGCTAGAGGTACTCACATCTGTTGGAGAAAAACACAAAACAACAGACACCATCAGGGTGCTTTTTTCTCTCTTTTTTTTAGCTCTCTCAAAGTCTGAGTTGTGTATGTGTGTGTGTGTGTGTGTGTGTGTGTGTGTGTGTGTGTGTGTGTGTGTGTGTCGTTTTCACAAACAGCATCAAAATACATGAGATCAGCTCTCGGGCTTTGTTTGGCCCTGGCAAGGTTAGGCCAGCCTCATTCCAAATTTCCTGAGGGGGGAACAGAGAGAAAAACGATTCCATGCAGATAAATCACTCGCACAGATCAAAAGACAAATCAGTGGCAAAGACAAAAGATGCTGACTTGCAGAGAACAATAGAGACAGGGAGACGTAGGTATCAGAGGAGCCGGCCCTAAGATCCCCGGCTCCACTCAATCAAACCTGCTAACCAGGGTTTGCATACTAGGTCAAACAAACTCTGCTTCTGCAAGAGAGAAAGTGTATTTAAACTGATCTTGTTGAGCTATTTTGGGGGGACTGCTAAGCTCTGGCTGTTTAGTTTTGTAGAAGTACAAATAGGATTGAGTTTCTGGCTTTGCAAACACATCTTCTCGGGTTGATTTAATAGCCACCCTGAGAGTGGGATATGCCCTGGTTTGAAAAGAGAAAGGGGAAGAGAAAGAAAGTGAGGGGGTTAACTATTTCATATAGAGCATCGGTGTCTGTGTGGGTAGTTGTGCACACGCACGTCTGTGTGGTTTGATGTATGCCTTCAGCCTGGATTTCTATAGTTCTGCATCTAAGACAAGAAGTCCTGTCCCATACTGTCCCCTTCACGCATCACAGCCCACGGTCTTCTATTAACTTCTTCAATACGAGCAATAAATAAATATATGGAATCCACACCTCTTTATCATCCCCTCATCACTTTAGAGAATCGAGGTGTCAGAGGGAAAAGAGCCCTTTGGGAAGTAACGTGTAAGGGACAAGAACCAGCAGCACCCATCACCAATATTACCTTTTGATCAAACTGCTTCACAGATATCAGAGGAAGCAACACATCACTTTTACAGCTCTGTTCTCTGTTTAAAATACAGTTCTCACAAAGGGAAGGGTCATGTGAAAAGCACCTTGTGATTTAGCTTTTAAGCATATTTTATAATGTAGAGGACTAAATTATGTTCAAAAACACAGTTTACCATGCACCACTGACAGTCATTATTTGATCCCCTCCTCTGAGATCCATGTATGATAACACATCCATTTAGATTAAGGTGATATGAAAGAGAAATGTAAAATAGGTTTCGAGGGGGAGGAGCTGATACATTTGAGATGAATAAAATGATATTAAAATTAACATGTTGAGCTTCGGCACAGTCACAATTGACCTGTAAAGTGTGCTTAACAGGAAAATATTTTAAATTGAAGCACTGGGTCCAGATAGGCTGTAATAAGCTGCCCATAAAATCTGCTGAACGCTTCAAAAAATGTCACACGTCTTGACATCGGGCTTTTTTCAAATATCAGGGGGGATAAGGAGGCCGATAAGGTCAAAGGATTTACCTAATATATTTGGATGGAGGGTTAGAGCCCCATTCAGGTGTCATGAGGGAGAGAAGGAGAAGCATTAAAATATAACCGTTAAACCCAAGCTGGGTCGAGCCCTCGATGAAACTAACCCACGTTCCACACTCCAGTCGCTATCTCCAGTCCAAACAAGTGAGATTTGATACGGCTGTTCTGTCCTGGAACAGAGGGAAAAAACAAGCCCACTGCCACAACAAAGACAGGAAATTCAGCATAGATTCCTACTTCTTTCTTTTCTCCTGCCTCTCTATACCTAACAATACTGGTAATGGAGAGAGAACAGTGCCCGGGGCTGGCAGAGACACCTGCGACATATTTTCTCCCCCACGCCACCCTCCTCCCCTCCTCTCCCCCCTCCCGCCAACACCCCCATCCACCCACCCGCTCTTCCCACCCCCTCGACATTAAAGTCCTTCACAGAAATCAGAATTTAATAAATCACCCCAGAGCCTGACAGAGTTTATCTCCGGGGGTCGCCTCCACTGTGCAGAGACTCACAGACAGACAAAGCCCGGCCCGATAAGATGTGAAATTAAATACAGTTAGCAGTTTGAGACAAAGGAGGGAGAGTGTCACACCGAGCTTTGTACGGCGTAAACGGCTGGCTGCTAGCCGGAGCATATATACACACGCGTGCACACACACATAAACGCCACAGAGACAGCTAGGTGATTCATTTCAGGTTTCCTCTCACATTTAGCCTCATTTGCATCATCCACTGTCAACATATCGCCTCTCCCAGATATGTTCAAGAGCTTTCATTAGACGTCCAGGGGATGACATCCTTTTTACCCAGATGCACCATTATTAATCACTAGCTCTACTCCTATGTGGACTCATCTCCATCACGGATCAAACGCTATCTGCCTGTGTTTCCTTTCATTCAGCAGACATCCCTGACATCAGCCATCACTACAGCTAAAGGAGACTTATGGGAGTGTGTTGGGGCTCAGACGACCTTATGAATACGGTACATAAGCATTTAGTACTGAGAGGATATAAATGTGAGGATTTGTTCGACACTGGTAGGATCTGTCAGAGCAAACCTCCGGCAGCCTTACGCACATACTGTACAGCATACTTGAGGGCTCTGTAAAACAATTAGGTACATTAGAAAATGAAACATGCAATATGAAAGTGCTGCCTAGTGTTATAAAGAAACATGATTGCAATGCTTTCATAGGAGTATACAGTTATATTATTTTAAATTAGCTGTGGGCTCCAATTCACATCAGGATATGGCCGACCTCAGCTGTTCAAAGCTGATTTTTCCCCTGCTCGGTAGTTAAGAGAAAGCACAGTCAGGTTTCCAGGACGAAGCTGTGCAGGTTGTTTAATAGGCTTAGCCTGGTCATTGGACCTGACCTTTCCCTTTAACAATACTGAGGCCGACGGGCTCGGGCCTGCTCTGGGAACACAATTACCCGTGGGTGAAGCCTAATCTTCTCCAACTCCACTCTCTCTGCTGACCAGACGGCCTTGATCCACAGCCTCTCTGTTGCTCCAACTGATGTCTTCCTGCTGAGACAACAGGGCCAAGGAACTGTCAACAGGCCTGGCCCAGCAGGGCCCCGACTGGGCCTCTTACACAGAGCCCTTCAGGGTCCACAGGCAACGACACTCCACGCTCAGAGTGCGAGTGCTGCTTGGTAGAATGTCGAGAATGACAGGAATGCTGGGTGCCATCATGCATCCTGATAACATTCTACATCTAAGAGCATGATTAGCACTCTGTCAGCCCGTCTATGGACGTGATTGAAAAAATGGGATGCTGGGTATTGTAGGCCTGTCATTACAATGCAGTAGCTTGTCATTTCAAATAGCCTAATCCTAAAACTCCCACGTCACACATATAACTATCAAATATAAATCGTGTTGCAGTAGCCATATCAATGCAAAATGATTATATGTGTAAATTGAGGCATTACGACTTCAGAGTACAGCAAGTACAGCTCAGAAACATAAGATTAACTGACTGCTGTTAATATAAGTGAAGTGGACTTGAGATATTACAGCCACACACACATTTAATCTAAAGCTTTACCATTCTTTGGTTTGTTTTTTTCTAATTATGAATAGCGAAGAGCTTTCTGGTGGACAGCATCAATTGAAATAATATTAGCCTGTCTGACATGCAACAAGAGGAAAAGCAAACGGCACAACTGTGGGAAAAGGTTTCTATTATATGCCAATGACATACATTTTAATGTAAATATCAACGCAAACAGTACTGTAAATGTACATGTGTAAATGCACACATTCAAGAGTCAAGTCCCAGATGACTATGAATGTCCACAAAACCCATTGCTGTGGCAAGAGAATATCAGATATAGGAAGAAATAAAGAAATGCCTCTGAACCCAAATGTATCCGTTGCTGCATTACTTTAGCTTTTTAAGTGTTTGATCTGTGCAGGCGCTGACAAGGCAGTTCATTCTTTTCCAAATGTTTTTGGGTTTTATTTTCCCTGTGTTCAAATGATGGGCTGTGAAAGGTTGGTCTTTCTTCCCCATGCAAGTAAACTATACAAAGAGGTGTTTGATCTCTGAAATCTGATCTGTATTTCTAGCATTGTCTCCAGTTCCTACTGTGGCATCTTAAAGGTCAGGAGTGAAAGGCCATTTGATAACTACAGAAAGACCTTTTGGCTTTATTACACTGACTTTCATCTCCTTTCCTGCGGAGGTTAAAACAAAGCATTGCATCCTTTGAAAAAGAAAGAATAAAATGGATCGCCAAGCCTCAAGCCTTTTTTTTTTTTTTTTTTTACAGAGAGAAGTCTGGCATCCAGTCTACAAGGAAAACTCTTGTGGGATGGGTTTCTGAGTCTTCTCAGGCACAATTAGCATATGTCCTCTCAACCTTCTACCAAACCTCTCAACGAGACCCTCATATCCTATTGAGATATTATTACCACTCAAACGGGGCATTACACAAAACATCTAAAGCATGCACGCACACACTCATACAGGTGCACACACACAAACACACACACACACACACACATACACACACACACACACACACACACACACAATCACAGCTCAATGAAACCCACTTCCCACTGAATATTCCTTTCTTTTTAATGGTAACCTTGGGAGACGGGCTGCACCGGTGCAACACTTAACAGCCACTAGTCTGAGAAAAATGTTTTTGATATGCTTGTGTCATTTAATCATCCACATTCTGCCGAGGCTGTGCAGGACAATTTTGCAGGATATTAACTCCCAACTAAACCCTGGCTTGTATCATTTGTGGGGCCAGTCAAGCAGGAGTCCCAGGAGGAGCAGAGACTTCCTCCTCACAGTCGTAGTAATCTAAGCTTGACTGGGCGCACACGCGCACGCACACACGCACGCACGCACACACACACACACACACACACACACACACACACACACACACACACACCCACACACACACACACACACACACACACACACACACAAAACACACAGCTAATAGACAGGTAGACTGAACCATAAAGGAGTAAAAGAATTAGGAAATGTAAGGAACAAATGAAGCCCTTTACTGACTGACTGTCACAACAGTAAAAGGATGAGTGTATTTGTGATTTGAGTGATCAGGTAACAACAATAAAACAGCCAGTAATAAAGTACAGTAAGCAGTGGTAGAAATGGTCTAGTGTGTGCTGAATATATATATATATATATATATATATATATATATATATATATATATATATCTCACAGGCAGCGAAATGACTTCCTTTTCTTTTTATTTCCACACCAAAGTTAGAGATTGAAGAGCATTCGTAAAAATGTCACTTTAACGTGATCCATTTGGACAGCTCACATTGCTTAATGGGGTAGCAAATTCATTTTTTCTGCTGTGGAACAGACATAGTGGATGATGTGATTCTATGCAAAATATATGAAGCCATTACTAGAAAAATGCATGAGTTTCAATAGTTGGAGGGGGGAAAAAGTATCTCATTGCACGGAGGCTATCCCTATTCTTTACCAGGGAGCGTCACATACACACACAATGCAAAAGACAGCAAAGGCAACTGATGAAAACCATTTTTGTTCCATCACAAAGAACTAGGTCACCCTCTCATAATTGTCAATCATGCAATAAATCTCTCTGTGTCACAAATGAATACGGCATTGGAAATGAGACAAAGCTTATTGGCATGCTATGTCAGCTTGACTCAATTCATCCTCCTTTTCACACAAGACCATTCATATGTGAACTTCTGCGAGGGTGTCTCTCTCTCTCTCTCTCTCTCTCTCTCTCACTGAGCAACTCACATACACTTGCACACAAGCAAACACACTCACAAGCTCCTAATGTGAACGTTACACAGGGTTAATGTATGTGGACAAACCATTTCAGCCAAGGGCCGCTTTATTATCATAACCATGTTTATTTCCATAGAGGGCATGTCTTACTCTATTTTCTGCATTAGTGTGGAATTACTATGAACATACACAAGTAACAGCACATTGCTTTCAAGGCATTAGCACATGCATGGACAGAGTTTGACAACTCAAGATCACAGTTAAAGTGATTCCTCTCACACAAATGTTATTTTTCTGTTTGTTTCTTCCTCTTTTTTTTTTTTTTTTACAGCTGACAACAGCCTATGATTTAGAATGTTTATCTTTGAAACTTAACAGAACTAAACTGACTACTAACCCTTATTGCATACCAGGTGTACAGTGGTCTGTTTCGTGCTATCTGATTGGCTGGGAGCATTGGCTTGACACAGCACTACAGCTCCATCCACAGAGGTTTGTGTCACGTCTCCGAGGACCCGACTGTCACTCTTTAAGAGGAGGGTAATAATAGCCGGGCGCCACAGCAAGTGGTGGCACAGGCGATTTTAAAGAAACATCAGGGAGACGGTGACATTTGAGTCTAGGAGGAGAGAAACCTAAGCGCTGCAACCAATAAAGACTCCCACCAATATTCTCACTAGGCTTACAAGGAGAGAGACAGAAGCAAAGAGAGAGGGTGAAAGGCAAAGAGATGTCAGTGTTAGATGAAAATGTGTTGACCTGGTGATATTGATACCCCGCTCATAACCTCTACAGGTGTGCAATGCCGTCAGGAAGCAGCTCTGGGTGTGGCTATCTCTGTGGATAACAGCCAAAATTGCAGACCTTATCGTTTTACCGTACAGAGAACGAGCTGCCTCGTTCACTTTGAACTGCTGACAACTGAAATGATTCTGTATTGAAAATAGAGCCACCTTACAAATAATACATTCATACGCAGCACAGTGTAGACAAAGTTCTTTTTTTCTTTAACATCTGTATTCTTTTTTATTTTTAACCTGAATTTTCAAGAAGATACTGGATCGGGTTGCTAAAAATGCTAATATGTCAGCTAACTTGTTACTTTTTTCTTAATTTTCTAATTTAAGAAATATTAAGCTGACAATGACCTTAAGATTAATGACTGGAGTTTGATTGAGCAGATTTAGCAAGGTTATAGTGATTTTTTTTTCTTCATAATTTGATAGACAGATCTGGAACAATCTGCTGATCAGTGTCCAATGCTGTTGCTAGAACCATTCCTTTAGAAATTACCTTTCAAGGTATTAAGAGAACAATCTGTAACTTAGCATTTGTGGCACACTGATATTACAGTGCACTGATTGTACAAAACTATGTTAAAGTGAAAAGGACTCATTTACTTTGACATCAGCATTGTTGTCATCATGATTGTTTACTTGTGATGGCTTAGCTTAACTTAAATTTAAATAATGTATTTACTTTTAAAAGTCTAAAACTCTAACGCTCTAAAACTAGACACAAGAGAGCAGTTTAGTGCCTAGCCTGCTGGCTCAACAGGAACTTAGTTTATGCACATTGTTAGTTATAATTCAATGCAACAAATTGACTGCATAAAGTGTTTCTGGTGTCTAAGTGAATTCAGATTTCACGTAAATAGCTGTGGGGCCGTTTTCTTAGTTTTTCATCAGAAGGTATTGACTGAGCAGATGCTTTGAACCACCATAGAATGTGCTGCTAGTCTCAAGTGTCATTAGCTTCAGGGCTTTTCCAGCTAGCGCCAGGTAAAGATTAGATAACAATCAGCCCTTTAATAGATACTGTTGGAGGCACAGGAGCCGTTCCTGTGCTGCGCCGTTCATCTGAAGCTAACAACAGAAGAAGAGAGAGTGGAAGCCGATGTCATTTCTCCGTGATTTCTTCTCTGTGATGTACCGCTGAGCCCAGCAAGGAACACGGCTGTTGTTAAATTACATGTAACTGTTCCCTCAAACTAGTGTCAGCGTACAGTGTGTGTGTCTGTCTGTCTGTCAAGGCAATTCAAAGTGCTTCACATAAGGCCGAAAGGCATTAGGAAAGATATAAAAGGCAATATAAAAAGACACATTAATAGAATTTGAAAAGAGTAAAACAAAAAAATAAGAGATAAAAATAAGATAAAACACAGTAAGACAAATCAAACAGTAGAGTAAAAATCACAGTGCAAGATATAAATAAATAGTATCAACTTAATAAAATGTAGTGGAAAACAAACGTTTTAAAGCTTCAGTGGGTAACTTTTTTATATTAATGAACGTCCGTTACATTCAAGCCATTGCCAAATGAGTTGATACAAAACGAATTAAGACTATCAGCTCCTCACAACTCTCTCTGTATTTCTCAGTATGGCTATGTTCAGAAGGTTGTGTCGTCCGGCAACTTCTGCATGCAAAAACTCAAGTGAAGATAATTACCTCTTCTGAAGAGTCCATCATTACATTACATTACATTACATGTCATTTAGCTGACGCTTTTATCCAAAGCGACTTACAATTAAGTGCTTTCAACTGTGAAGGTTCAAACTCCAGACCACAAGTAGTAAGTGCAAATACAGTAGCTTTAAATAGGCAAAGCTACAAAGAGACATATGAAAGTGCAGGTTCGAAAGTGCAAGTTCAAGATTTTTATTTTTATTTTATTTTTTTTTATTTTTTTTTTATCCGAGGTGTAGTCGGAAGAGATGCGTTTTTAGTCTTCGGCGGAAGATGTGTAGGCTTTCGGCCATCCTGATATCGATGGGGAGCTCGTTCCACCATTTGGGAGCCAGGACATTGAACAGTCGGGATTTGGTTGAGTGATTAGTTCTCCCTCGCTGTGAGGGAGCAGCCAGCAGTTTGGCTGATGCAGAACGAAGTGGGCGGGTTGGGGTATATGGTTTGACCATGTTCTGGATGTAAGCGGGTGCTGATCCGTTCGTGGCCCTGTACGTCAGTACTAGTGTCTTGAAGCGGATGCGGGCCGCAATTGGTAGCCAGTGAAGAGAGCGGAGGAGAGGTGTAGTGTGAGAGAACTTGGGGAGGTTGAAGACAAGTCGAGCCGCTGCATCATGTTTTGTTAATCCTCCGTGTACTCCTTGGCTACTAGCAACTGCGTGGAGGAGGGGTGGGGGCGGTGAGCGATCACGGAAGGCTTGTATCATCTGGACGCGCTGACAGTTTTGTTTTCATTACTTAGATTTCCTCATGGGAGAGACAGAAACTACCCACTATAGCTTTAAGCCTTGATTTAAAAGAACTGAGAGTTGAGCAGATCTCAAGTTTTCTGGGAGTTCCACAAATGTGGCGCACAAAAACTGAACGCTGCATCTCCATGTTTAGTTGTGATTCTGGGGACAGTAAGTAAGACCTGTCCCCAGACAATCTGAGAGGTCTGAATGGTTCTTACGGGAGCAGCAGGTCATAAATGTATTTTGGCCCTAAACCACTATGTGCTTTATAAACCAACAGGAGTATTTTAAAATCAACTCGTTGACAAACAGGAATCCAGTGTAAAGATCTGACTGGACTGATCAGCGTTCTGAATCAGCTGCAACTGTCTGATCAACTTTTTACAGAGACCTGTGAAGACAGCGTTACAGCAGTCGAGCCTAGCCTACTAAAAATAAATGCATTGGACAACTTTTTCTTAATCCTACTGAGAAATAAATCCTTAATTCTTGACATATTCTTATCAATCAAATCATTGATTTGTTGAATGCTCATTGGTCATACTCATTGCTTGTACGGGACCATAGTCACCTGATAATATTGTTATATAAATCTGTGCGTCATCTGCATAACTGCAGTAAGATATTTCGTTGTTTTCTATAGTCTGTGCTAGTGGAAACATGTAGGAGAGTGTGGTTTATTAAATAGGAATATACTGAGCGCCTGGGTAGCTCACCTGGTAGAGCGGGTGCCCATATATAGAGGTTTACTCCTCGATGCGGCGGACGCGGGTTTGACTCCGACCTGCGGCCCTTTGCTGCATGTCATTCCCCCTCTCTCTCCCCTTTCAAGTCTCAGCTGTCCTATACAAATAAAGGCCTAAAATAATCTTTAAAAAAAAAAATATATATATATATATATATATATATATAAAAAAAAATACATTATACATTCATAATATATATGAATATATAATATATATATATAAAAAAAAATATATATATATATACGTATATACTGCAATATATTTTAGGCATTTTGAAAAAAAAATTGGCATATTTTATTATTTCTTTGATTATTTGGGTATTAAAAGTTTTTAATTTAAACAAAAACTGAGTCTTTGCATGCATCCACTCTGTAGTCACTTGCCATAAACATATAGGCCTAATAGCTAACTCCTAAAATTGTCATATTAAACTTGACACAAGATGTAATTTTAGTTGCATAATATTGGAAAAAATATTTTCTTTATATAAAGGAAGGTGCATCTACATATGGTGTTTCCTAACTTTCAGTAACATAAGAAAAAAGGTTGTGCTATCATAATTTTCTTCACTGAAATTCCAAAAGTACAAAGGGCTTTTTGGTAGATGACATTCCTTTCTTAATATACTTCAATTATTAGGAGGAGTCATTTGTATTGAGTAGAGAGCTCCAAAAACATTGACACTGGAGGAATAACATCTGCATGTTTACTCAGGAGAAGATTCATCCCTGATAGCCTCCACGAAAATGAAGAGGGGGAGAAAAAACAAGTGGAGGAAATTTGTGGAATCCCATCTGAGATTGCTTCCCTGATGGATTCCTTTTCCTGTCAGCTCAGACGAGAAATGAAGCCGGGGAAAATTAACTCCTGATACAGCTACGCTGAATTAGACAGAGAGGGGGGAAAAAAACCTACACACTTTTTAAGGATTCCAGCCTTGTCATTTTCAATTTTCTGCTCTTTGGACATGCTTGTATTCAGATTCCCCAACATCTATTCGCCATATCAATCCTAATTAGACAATCTGGGCCCACGAAGGATGGGAGCGGAGTTATTTGCATAATTTAATCATAAATACTCAGTGATACATATTTCCAAATGCATTTGTACAATTATCTTTTCATCCTTGGGGCAAAAGTATTAATATGATTAGGCAATAATTCTTTAAAAAAAGGGGGGAAATAGGAAACCAGCAAGTGTGCACTCTTTTTTAAACTCCAGCTTTGGGCTATATGAAAAATTAATTAATTTCTGAGGAAAATCAATTTCTCTATGTGACCATATTAGACAGAGCCAGGCAAAGGCCTGCATTCCTTCTCCAATCAGAAAATCTCATCTGCTCCCTCTAACTTCTGTCAGTAGCATTTAACATCCTGGTACGAGCGCCAGTGACTTCCGCCATGCTCCCTAAATGTGCTGTAATGTGAAGGAGCCCGTGAGTAAAGACAAGCAAGGGAGCACTGACTGGAGAAAGAGGAGAACGGAAATCAGAGTGACCAAAATCTATTCCTGGCATGTCAGGCAATCAGTCTCAAGTGTAAAATCATCAGGTAAAATTACTGTTAACAAATCTAGTTTAATATGCTAGATAAGGCATATTGACAGATAGATTTTAAACAGCTTAAGTCTGTTGTCTATACAAATCAAAGCTAATACCCCTTTATGGTTGTTGAGCATAGCATAGTAAAAATAGGTCATTTTAATATGCTGATTAACGTGGAAAGACCTGATGTCGGTGTGTGATTTCAAACCATTTCATTTGGTAGAGGAATTAATTGGTAATTCAATTGCTGTTGCCGATCGAGTAAAGGCATGCAAATAAGATAGGAGCTTGGACAACTAATGCATCCAACAGGCAAATTAACAATACAGGACTCTTTGCCATGCAAATAGCCTCTAAATCCACAAATGCCATTAGACAGTGTCAAACAAAGCCTCTTTAACAAGTGAAATCTGGGGTTTCAACAGTCTTGGCTCAGCTGCATTGCAAGCTATATAAAAAACATCTTAAAAGAAATGAAGAAAATTGATGTTACTCTTGTTAACTGAGCTAGTCTGTGGATTTTTCTAAAAAAAGTGTTTTAATTTGCACTTGTTCCAGCTGAATAAATGTAAAGTCAATAAAGCGATTTTGATTTTTAAGGAGACTATTTGTTTGCAAAAGAAAATACCTTGCTGCCATCTGCTAACTGCACAGTTGACTTGAGCACATGTACTGTACCTAATCAAATTTAGCAGAGCCCCACTGAAGGATTAAAAATGTAAAAAAAAAAAAAAAAAAAAAAAAAAATGCTTTTTTTTTTTTCTTCAATAAGGAAACAACACAAATATGAGGGCCAATTTGACAAGAAAGTACTTGAATAGATTGGGATTTAAACAGCTTTGTATACCATTTTCTCTCTCTATCTCTCCCTCTCTCTAATCAGGCATCTGTCACTCTGTTTTTGAAGTTATTATCGCCCAAGCTCCCTCTTGGATGTGGTTGCTGGGTGACGGGTATCTTAGCACCCACTCTGACTGGAAATGATTTGAATGGAATCCAGAAATCTCCCCTGAGTACCTGTAAACACATCCGTGCCTTGTAGAAAACAAATATATTATAAGAGAGCTCAGCAGAGGAGAGGAGGGAGAGAGACAAGCTGGCACCCTCAGTGGCAGCACACACTGAGCGCTAAACAAAACAATTACCGTCATTGCAAATATGTGTGTTTAGGCATAAACACTCTTGAAATAGGAACAAGAGAGGTGATAGCTCTCATAACACTTTCTGTCATGTCTGTATCAATTAAATGCATCTGTTAAAAAAGGAAGTCATTCCACTGTGACCTGTCACTCGTAACATTTCAGAGATCTGTTTGACTGAAACGAGCCGGGGAAAATCTATTTAAGAAGGGCATGTAAGTGAAAAGCCGTCCCATTCCCAGTGGTGGGACATTGTCTGGGGCGTGTGGTTAACCTTCAAGGGTAGACAATGATTGTCAATTAACTGCTGAATTTCTGTGCCCCAGCATCGGATAGCCTGCCCCCACAAAGCAGACCAATGAGAGATATGCGATATCTCTGCACCGCCCCCTGTGTTATAATAACCTTTCAGAGAGTTCAAGTGTCACACAGCAATAAGAACCTTTTCCATCCCACCACAGGGAAAATGAAAAGGAAAACAAGTAGCTGGAACAGAGGGCTCCTGGAGGGCCAGAGTCATAATGTAGGGGAGATTACTGAACCTGGATCAGTCTGGGAGCGAGAGAGAACACTGCTAATCTGGCACAAGAGTCCTTAAGAAAATGAAGGGGTCAAGAATGACCATATTCCTACTATCTATAAAGATGAACAATAATTACTAAAACACTGTGTCGCTTATTAGGCAAAGTACACATAGTTCAAACACTCACTGTAAAAGTGCGTGAATGAAATGTTCCATTATAAATTCTATTTTTTCCTCACCTCAATTCATCACTAGAATAAATTAAAAAAAAACTGCACTACACTGCATTTCTGAAAAATCACTTTTCCATTTTAATATGTTCAAAAAGTGTTATTCTAAAGTAAGCATAGTAGGGAACAATTTGGTTGGAGTTTGTTTGTGTCCACATCAAAACTAAAACAGCGGGATGCAGCGGTGCTCTGTGATGCTATTCACATTCACACTGTGTGCAAAATGAGAGTAGTGTTGTTTTAACACAATAGACCGTGGGAGGGAAAAAAACAGCATGTGAAATAGTAAGACCCATTGTACAGGAGTATTATTCACTTCATTGTTACCACTCTGCCAGTGTATAATAAGAGTAGTGACATTGTGGTAAAAGGACGAGATGAAAAGCTAAACTATCTCAGGCAGCAGGCTGTTGTTGTGTAACCTGAGCGGGTTAACCGGTGAACTCAGATACTTTTTAACTGACAGCAAGTCGGTGCAAAACGGAACATCGACTTTGGAGAAGGAACTCGTTTTCACCTACAGGGCAACCTGTGTCCTGTTTACTCAGACTGATCATTTTGTCAGCAGCAATTCAAAGACAGACGGTGTAAAGCACACATCCCTGCAAATAAAATCAACTCTTTCTAAGTAACAGAAGCCTTTTATCCAGCGGATGCCTCACTGTTCCATGATGTAATTCTCCAAATGGGGCAGGCAGGCGGGCAGGCCGGGTCTGAGTGATTGATTTCAGCCCAGCACCGGGAGTACCTGGCTGCTTTCAGAGACAATTACAGTCCTGTCCATGTGCCTGTAATAGCCCACCACTTTAGCGTCATTAAAGCGACGCGAGGCACTGCATTATCCTTTAACCCCATCGCTGGCCATCCCCCCATTGACAACCTGGAGAGTTCAACCACATACTTTGTCACCTGAAGCCCCACGCCAGGCTTGAGGATAGGATCACCGCACGGTATGTTTTTCTCTATAAAGAGGGGGTGAGGGAAAGGGGGGGTGCTCTACTCCCTTGATGCTTTATGTAAATGATGCCTTAGCACCAAAGTGCACAGGTGAGCGGTTGAGACGATAACAACAGGCATGAAAATATGAAGCTGAAGCATATTAAAAGCTCCAAATATAGTATGCCGCTATGTGAGGCTGACCGTTTCAAGCAAGCATAAAGAGAAGAGGAACTGTGTTAATTGATAGGAAACTATGTAGGCTACTAAAAATATAAGTAAATTAACTACATGAGAGAAAAGCTTTAGAATTAAAAAAAATGTTTCACTGTAATAATATCCCTCTGTCTACTTCAAAATGTTGTGTGAGTTATTTGATTTTGCATTTTGTGACCAGGCCTAATAGTGCACTTTGCAGATACAGCAGTGCTTTGAGGGTCAAAATGTATTCAACCTCATCATACATACTGTATGGATTATAATGGCACAAAATGGTACAAAAAAGGGTCTGTTTACACAGTGTGTGCATGTGTGTTTTGATACTAAGCATGCATCTAAAAGTCATAATTAAGTTTGATTGCACACTTTAATTTTCCAAAAGACTGTAATGCTTTTACTCTGAGATAACCAAGTGACTCAGAAGTGTTTATTGCTATTCCCCACTGATGTGAGCCTTTCCATCATATTTGCATTTCCAGCTCGTTTCTGGGTAGCAGATCAATATGGAATCAATCATAGTGACAGGTAAGATGGTAAATTTGACCAGGCTGAACCATCCTGTGAGACTGAGCGATACATCAAAGCTAGGAGCAACAGGACAGTAAAAATGGCTTTTAATCAAATATTGATCTTCACTTAAATCACTCCATATTAAAACATATAAAGCTTAAATTATTTGATTTGGCAATATGGGTTAATGCATTAATTGCCACTTGTGTGGTTTACCTCACCTATACATTCATTTCCTTGTAACCTCCTTAAAAAATATACAGGCTGTCAATACTGAAAAAACAATTAATACAAAAAATATTCAAATAATTCTGTTAATCTGGGTTTTTCTTGTTTACTTTCTAAAAATCAAAGTTAAAGTAAAGTTAAGATGAAATAGTATTGCCCCTGTGGCAAGGAAACATAATGAGGCTTAACCCAGTTTTCTTACAGAGCCATAATACAAATAAAGTTTAGCTAAAGGGTTCCTTAAATTAAGAGGATTTACAGTAAAATAAGGCTCATGAAAGATGACTGGGGTCTTATCTCTGAAATTGTCTTGCAGTGGCAGCTCTACACCTGAAGTGTATTCAACAGCATTGTGAAACTCAGCCGTTGTGTAGCCTACATTATCGATTAATTTGTTCTGAGGCAGACAGGCTATCCATCATGGCACAGCTTTGCCCTGCACGTGTTAAAAACTTTCACTAAACTTTTTCACTGATGTTGCGCGCTGGCTTCTTCCCGTCTAACAGACAAGTAAGAGCACATCGCTTGGACGGAGTTTGAAACCCACGCTCACGTATTCACACACACTATTTAACTTCGGATGATAAGCTAATCACATCACTTGAACCACTTGTTTTTTTATAAAGGAAAAATGTCTCCCCCTTCCTTGATCCCGCGCCTTTACGCACGGCTGTCCGTAAAGACATTTAAACCAAAATGCCGCACAGAGCTCTCCACTAACCTCGCATTAGTGCAGTCGTTGTACAGAGTCTCGAAGTCTTTTCTGGAGATGAGTTTACAGCGGTTCACCCCAGGTTGGATGGCGCCGAGCCCTCTGAGGATGCGGACCTGCTCCACATTGCACACCACAGGCGTGATCTCCAGCCGCTTCAGCTTGGTGTAGACCGTGTGCAGTCCGCCGACCAGGTGCTTCAGGAACAGGTCGAAAGCCTGAGGAAGGCAGATGAGCTCGCTGCCGTCCACGGTGAAAGAGGCCACTTTTGCACCGCGCAACTCGACCATCTTGCATTCGTTGTTTTGCGGTATGTTTTCAACAGGCGACGGGGTTGAGTACACGGGTTTGCCGGGAGGTAGACCCGCGTTCGGGATGCCCGGGCTGCCGGTGGTAAGGAGCTCTGATCTGAACAGGTTCTGTCCGGGTCCGGATGGGGGAGCCAGGGATGGAGATGGTGATGAAGTTGTCGACGGCGGGGACGTCGTCGCGGAGGGAGTCGAGATCGGAGGCGGTGGGACCAGAGGGGTTGGTGGGATCAGAGCAGCCGGTATGGCCATGGTCACCTACAGGAGGGGAAGAGAGTAGCCGAAGTTCAAAGTAGAAAACCCAGCCTGCCGAGACACCCCTAAATGAAAGAATCCACGAGAGTTTAGCTCCTCAGATAAGTTGGGAAGTAAAAAGAGCTGCCGAAAAAAGGCGTGCTGAGTGAGGGTTTTGGGGGGGCTGAGCGGCGGGACAATGATCAAAGATAGGAGGAGGAATGACAGGAGGAAAATGAGCTGAAAAGTGCAGCTCCGCTCTGTGGATGAGTTGTTGTTGTCACACGGTACAGAGAGGGAGGAGCTAGGGGACAGTGGAAGCCTTTGAAGAACAGATAACTGGGCTTGGACTACACTAAAATGGTTCAGGTCTATTACATTTTTTTATTTCATACAAGAGAGATCCGGTTATATCGGATCATAT
Organism: Sander lucioperca; assembly: GCF_008315115.2. Lineage (NCBI taxonomy): Eukaryota > Metazoa > Chordata > Actinopteri > Perciformes > Percidae > Sander > Sander lucioperca. The sequence goes on from NC_050180.1 coordinate 15,982,081, forward strand.
TCGTTAACATTTGCATGTTTTTTTTCTGTGGTCAAAAAAACATGCATTCACAAGTTATTCCTGAAATTTCAGTTAGCAGTTATTTCTGGTTATCACAGCACATTAACAGCCACACAGGTTACACCTGCCATCCAACGGTATGCAAACCCACTGCACCACAGTGACCTTATTGTCAGTTGATCACTCTAAGCATCAAAATGTTTTGAAAAAACGTTTGCACTTTGTTTGCTTACATCCTGCAACTATTTAAAAGAATTATACAAACCTACATTTTTCTTTCGTCCAGGCATTAATACTGCAATGGGGTTTTTTAAACTTTAATTCTGACATCATATTTGTCATATTTTCTGACAGAGCATGCAATATGAGTCACAGTTCAAGGTACACTCTATCTGTGGGACAGGAAAATATGTCTTGTTTAATTAGTCCTTTATGATTATTGTATGTACCTGGTTAAAGTGGCTATAGCTTTTCATATGAAGTAACAGCATGACACAACATGAGGCAATTGTTGTTTTGAGATGGACGTTTTGTATGCAAACTAAAACACTATATAAATTACAGTGTATACTGCCTATAAAAGTAAAGTTACTAATTCAAGTGTGGCTGTTATCACTAATCTCCAACAGAATGCATTAGAGCTGCAAAGATTAATCGATTAATCGATTAGTTGTCAACTCTTAAATTAATCGCCAACTATTTTGATAATCGATTAGTCGGTTTCAGTAATTTTTTAAGACAAAAGTCAAAATTCTCTGATCCCAGCCTTTTAAATGTGGATATTTTTCTAGTTTCTTCTCTCCTCTGTGACAGTAAACTGCGTTGTGGACAAAACAAGACATTTGAGGACATCATTTTGGGCTTTTGGGAAACAGTGATCAACATTTTACACCATTTTCTGACATTTTATAGACCAAACAACTAATCGATTAATCGAGAAAAAAATCAACAGATTAATCTATTATGAAAATAATCGTTAGTTGCAGCCCTAGAATGCATTGTAAAAGTTATATCATTCTACATGTGCACTGCTTCATTTTTAATTTACAACCTACTGTCCATTTCAAGTTCAATACCAACGATAACTATTACTTTATAATGTAAAAATTACAGGTGAGCAGGTGACCATGTCAAACAATGGCAAACAAACTATGGCAACAGTGTTAACATTGTTAATGAACTCAAATTAGCTGTAGATACAGATGACAAATATACATACTGTACCCCATTACATTTAACAATTTAAAAGTGGTGTGAGAACACTGGCAAATGCTGAGTTAAAACCTAAAAAAAAAATAATCAACATTTAAACAGACATACATAAAAATGGTAACTGTTTACTTTTCAGGTGTCTTGCACAGGTTTGCAGTGTCAACTTAATCCACTGTACACATACTACACAACCTCCACGTAGAACATCAGCTTGTTCAAGGGTTGTACTATTTTATGATGCAGAGTAGTGAACCAAGCTTAACCCACCTTAGAACATGAACTCTCAAACTTGCTCTCAATCTCAGACAGTACAGGAAAGAAGGCTAAAGGCAGAGAGGGAGGAAGTGCAGCCCTGTATCATGGGGGTAGGTCGGTCAAGTCCATGTACAATAAAGAGCTCATAGAGTTTACGTATTCAACCACTGTGGCACATCATAAATTACAGTAACTTTCTTCCTGCCTTTCTTACAAATCAAACTGTTATTGTAGGACAGTGAACTATGTAAACATGCAGTTGGATAATCATAACTTGGACAATTCATTAATAGATCACATTATACAAAAAATAGGACTTGGATATGTTAGATAGGATCAGTAAAAATACTTTTTGTGTTCTTTAATTTATGGCAGAAAACGGGACTTAGTGGCTTATGGCAAAAAAGTGGACTTATTGAACTCTGGTTTTCAGAAAGCTTGTTTGGAGTTTTGCAGAGATTAAAGTGATGTTTAACAGACAGCCCAACTGTAAGGGCTTTCACCTTCGATATCCCTATTTGGTAGTGCTTTTTAGATTACATTACATTTCCAAACAACCATCATTGGGTCTTGAGATACATACGCAAAAGTGTAAGTCTTAGTTCTACTTTTGCTTTGCACAATTTTTATTAAAGTTCTCTATGTGCTTTTAGATGTACTTTGTATTTGTATTAGCTGAATATTGGAGAGGACATCAGCACTTACCATGTATTCTCATTAGGTGGAATGAGCGTGATGCACATCAGTAAGGGTGTTGCTTATCACAGTCTGCATTTGCCTTAATATTCAGTGTATTTGTTGTCCAGTTTTGTCAGATCAGCTTTAAGATAAGCAGTGTGCCATTTCAAAATTATCATTCAGGGAAAGAGGTACCTTGTAGTGTAAAATCAATAGCTGCTTAAAATTCATTGCAAGGCAATCCATTTGCCCTTTATGTTGCTAACCTTTCACTTAAATATGCACCATATTAAGATTTCATTATATACAATGAATGTCACAACAGTTTGCCAACTATTTCTCTTGTTTGCATGGGTTAACTGCAAATCATTGTTCTTGTAATGTCTGAAAAATGACTTTCATTAACATTATGCAGGAAAAAAAAATATGAGGCTGAGTAGCCTAATAGGTATTAAAGGCACCACAGGATATGTATGATGTTTTAGATACAAAGGCCTTTCAACAGACTGGGTGGGCTGCATGTGTCTGACCCCGGTTATGAAAACACAGCGTAACATAACATAAAGTCTGTAAACTGCTGCCGTACATTACACCACAACACTGTGCAAAAGCACCACTGCATGTAAAAAATAATGTCTGGGAACCTATCTTGAAGGGATACTGTTTACTTGTGACAAAAATGTCTCAAATATTTTCTTCAGGCACAGTTGGACTAAGTAGTGGCAGTGTCAAATTGTCCTTTGCAAAATATTTGGAAATTAGTACCGTGAATGAAGTTCCAGCATGACTAAATACTTGGTCAACTAAGTCACATAAACCGTTAACAGAGTTTTCCCAAAAGTACACAGAAGTACAGTACAAGTGGATGAGATTGCAGTAAACAAATGACTATGTCAAAATGTAATCACCCAGTATGATGTATGGCATCAGGAAAGTGATTCAAAATGTATGTATATGGGACAAGACTTGTGTATGATCAATGACACAGTATATTGTTTGATGTAATAATTTATTCACCCCATAAAGCTTTGATAAAACAATGTTGAAAAGCAATTTAAATTGAATTCATTTAAATGTCAATTCTCATGGTTAGGATTTTTCTATAATTGGCTATTTAATTAAAATAATTTTCATAGTCATTAATACAGCCAGCAACTTGTAGCGCACTGACGTGTTTTAATTACATGGTATTAACAAAATTGATATGCTTTAGAAAGCATGGTGAATAAGAAATAATTAGACCAATCATACATCATCCTCTTATGGACATTAAGTGTATCACAATATAATTGATGAACTTAAAAAACAAAAGAGATAAATAACTTTAATTGAACAGACTTGGTGTACAGAGCTTGAAACAAAGAATCATACTCACGATGTATTATATTTCAGAGGCAATTCATTATCTGTAACATCACTTAGCTCTCTGTGCCCAGCACTCTCTCCTAACCTATGATTACATGGCATTTGAAAGCAGTGATACTGTGTAGTCTTTTAAAATGTCCTTTTACCTAGTCTGCATAAATCTTCAAACTGCTTTTCCGCATGGGCAAATGGGGAAGGAAAAGGGGAGCAGCTTTAGACATAAGAATCATTTAGATGCTTGGAATAAAGCACTTATTGATCATGAATATTTGTTTCTCCAAGGTTACACTGCCTTGACCCCATCTATCCTTAGACACCGTCCAACACAAACATGCCACTTGGGTTGAAGGGGAGATGTCAAAGAGCACACCGATAGCAGAGGGTGTGTGATAATTTTTCTACACTGGCCACATCAATTTCTTTCTAATTACAAATAACAGCATAGTACTTCTCGCATAATGTTAACCCATTGAGTGTTTAGTGGCAGTTTCTATATTCTTCTGATCAGAACAACTTACATTTTTTAGTCACAATCCAAAATATATGTAATATTTTATTGGATCTGAAACGATTGGAAATTAATCAGCAACTATTTTGGTTAATCGATTAATCATTTAAGTCCTTTTGTTATGCAAAAACTCCAAACATTATCTGATTCTAGCTTCTCCAATCAGATAATTTTGCTGTTTTATTATTTATTTATTTATTTTTACTTTATTTCTTTTATTGGGGAGGGGGGGGGGTTGTTAGTCGGACAACACAAGGCACTTGACAACACCACCCTGGACTCTGGGAACTTTTCATGTGTAATTTTCGGACATGTTATAGACCAAACGATTAATCAGTAAAATAATCAGCGGATTACTCAATAATAAAAATAATCTTTAGTTGCAGCCCTACACGAAACTGCTTTTCTGGTTCAAAGTTGTTGCTTATACATAATTTGCCAACTACTTTTTACAGTCAAGTTTTATGTACAAAGTCAAGACCTTATGTGTAGCATATTCAAAACAACACACGTTGATTAAAAGTGACCAAAGAGAAGCATACAACAAAGATCACAGAAAATAAAGTCGGAAAAGGAAGACAGAATCCACATTTAGTGAGACTTCTGGGAAATTAAGTCTACATTAACTGTAGCTATTTATACAATCACACTTCCTTAAAGAGCAATGACATTACAAAATAAGATCATTTAGTACCAATATCTATTTGCACACTTACAGTAGAATTAACCGAGACAGACATGCACTGTAAATATGGGATATGGACGTACAAACACAATCTTCACTTCTCGATACAACTGAACTGTCACAGGCATTCAGGATTCAGCTGAGCTAATAGAATGCTCTTTCACACAAAGTATGTAAAATAACGGCTTTCTGGTAATGTGACTGCTCAAAAGAGGAGCAAATGGAGTTCGCTTCATTTTTAAAGAGCCAGCCTCACCGACAATTAAGAGTAGTCACGGCCCACATTCTACAGTACTTCATTTGATGCCACGCAGCTTCCAATATAACTGGGGTGCAAGAAACAGAGAGATTTGTGGATCTCTAAATTGCTAAAGCAGAAACCTGTATAAACAGCGGTAATTACCGGGCCATTGACAGTCTCTCAGTGTTGTGCTCATTCTGCCACAGCCGCAGTGATTAAAATGAATCCTCATCGACTTCTCCATTAAAGCGCTGGCAGGAGCGATCCCGTGACCTTTCCCCATTGATTGAACATAACAATCACAATTCAATTGTAATGCAAAGAGAACATTTGTTATAATGTACACGAGATGCATGAGCCATTTCCTGGGAGCGGGGAAGGGTAATCAATGGAGTGACTCTTGGCGTGATGCAAGGAGAATGAGACTGTGTTTGCAGGCCCTAATTCATACAGCCTGCAGTGTATGATGGAAGGCAATGATATGCATGTAAACACTCTGACTTCTCTCTGCTCATCGTTCAATAGAATAACAACAAATCCTGATTTCTATATCTATATACACTAACAGCCCAGCACTGCTATGACTGGCAGTCATGTACATGTACACACAGCTGACACTTCTGGTTCAATCTGAGCTCAAAGTTTGATTCATGTATCCGGTCACGTGGTGATTTCTCTTCTAAATTATCTTTCAGAAAACGGCAACTGCCCTCTTTCAAGAGAAGTGACTTAATGTAGCATATGACTTCAGAGACAACAGGCTGTTGCCACGACACTCCCTAGAATTACTAAACGGAAGACTGAGCACCCACATAAACCTATATACTATTGGAACAATCAGAAATGCGTCTATACTGTATGCTCTAGTGATAGTCAAGCAAGGACAAGCTTGTAAAAGCATAATTACTAATGATTAGCTAAACTCCAGCAAGTGAAAGCACAACTTGCGCAATCCATGTGCCACAGAAAAGAAAGCATGATAGGCATAACAACCCATCACCGTTCAATCCCTCTTTAAAAGCTGCACTCGATCATGTCTTTCAAAAACTGTCTTATGAAGAGTGTATGCGAATGATGTCCTTAGGGGATTTCTTTTTAGAATCAGGAGATTATAGTTTACACGGACATTAAACAAATTAAACCAGCCAGCTCTCTAAAGGCAGTTTATCTAATGGAGAAAATGTGGTATGCTAATTGAGAAATTCCGATGGTAAAATTATATTTAAACCTCTCTCTCTCTCTCTCTCTCTCTCTCTCTCTCTCTCTCTCTCTCTCTCTCTCTCCCTCTCTCCTCTCTCTCTCTCTCTCTCTCTCTCTCTCTCTCTCTCTCTCTCTCTCTCTCTCTCTCTCTCTCTCTCTCTCTCTCTCTCTCTCTCTCTCTCTGCTGGAGGATTTTAGTTTGGCTTGATGAAATCAGATGGCTAATCACAGCCATAAGCTGTGAGACGTTAGCTGAGTGAAACAGTGTTTGCCATGCTAAAAGGTAATAGTCTCAAAAAACTTCATCGATGACAGATTCAATTCCAGTTAGTAAATGTTTAATAAATGCTGTACAAACAGGCAGCCCTATCTCGCTGTGCTTAGAAAACAAAGGGAAACTTTAATTGCTTTAATCATCCCTAGCTTTGACGTTGTTATTGGCCTTAAAAATAGCAGTTAACAGAAACTGTCCTGCTGAGGAAATTGAACCACATTTGGAAAATGATCCGTAATTAAGATAGGGGCATCCCGAGCAGCTAGGTCCAGGCAAACTGTTGTGACTAGGAAAAACATTCCAAGTCATACAAAGCTATTCAATTAACAGAAGGACCGAAGAAAAACAACCTCCCTATTATGTATCACTTACTTTAATCAGATTGAAAGCGATTGTATTCCTTTTTGAAAATCCCTTAACACAAACATGTTAATTAACAGATAGGAGGGTGGAAAGATGTATTTTTCATTAGTGAGTGAAATAATGTTCCCCTTTAACATCAAGGAAAATCAACTGCTTACTGCAGTTAAACCAGTCAGCGGTGTAAATTCCCTGCCAGCATTTTTATTTAAAACCTCATTAATGTGTTTCAACCCAGCATAGCTGTACCTTTAATCTGCACTAAAAGGAAATAATGCGTTTCCTGCTTTATTTACCAGCCTTACTTAACAAGTGTTCCTGTACAATTAGAATTGTTAATAGATCTGGAAACAAAAGGACTTTGAAGGTGGGAAAGTGCTGACATTATTTCACAGGGGAAAAACACTCTTGAGAAAAAAGATCTGCTGTAAATGTAGTTTCCTGGAACACAGGCACACTGCAATGTTGGTCTCTCTCATTAGAAATGCCATGCACAGGACATAAATCAAGGCCCGTAAAACATTTCATTGCCACACAACACTAAATTACACACTTGCTGGTTTGCCACACTGATTGTGTTTAAACAGTACAATTTTACTTTATTCCCATTAAATCTATGCAGAGCTTTACAATCCATAAACAGAGTCTCTGTAATAAAAGTTAATAAATGTCAGAATTTGCATTTGGAAAAAAAAAACACCCTGCTACATTTTTGCAAATATCAATCTATGAACCTTTCAACATTTCGTCAAACAAAATGCTAATTGTACCTTTAGGAATTTAGAAGACAAGTGACAAGAAATGAGATGCAATGTCCTTTGGAATCAGGAGATCAGCAAAGCTGGAATACATTAGGTGTGAGGCCAAAGCAAAGTGGGTGAGGACTGTAGAGAACAGAAGACAGTGACACGATATTCATGTAATAAGTTGTATTCCCACACAGTTTTGTATATGTTCAAGTGTCATTTAGTTGCACTAAAGTAGTATACACACCAGTTTTGCCATTTGACCCTTGTTTGTTAGCTCCATTCTTTTGAATACTGTTTCTTCTTCCCCTCCCTTTCCCCTTCCTTCCTACTGTATGCTATTGATATAAGACACATGGAATTATCAATGGGAATGGTACAGATGATATAAAAACACTATATTACAGTGATTACGATTGAAAATAGTAATCAATAGTGTCAGGTTGACCTTTTGTTGACTGCATTTTCAGACAATAACTTGTTATACTAGTTATCACTAAATGACTGCATATCAAGATCTATTAATTAGTGAAAGCCATCTTGTTGCTGATACGGATCAAGGTATTCACCCTAATCCTATACCAGTGTTTTAATTTTCAGTTCAAAATATGTATTTCTGACTGTGTGGAACTAATAAGGCCTTGGAATATTTTTCTGCACGTAAGGTAACATGAAGCTGTAACTACACTTAGCTATTATAGGTTATAAGTTGAAGTACATTTTTGTTAGGTTGTTCTGACGAATTTAAAAAACTGAACTGTTCCAGTTTTATAACAACACTGGCTTAAAAAACTGTATTTAATGTGCATCACTCATATCTGGCAAAACCCGTTAGTTAAGGTCAGTATCAGCACTGCTACCAATCCAGTATATCGGTTCATTTGGGCCATTAACATGAACACCATAATACAAATTTGAAATTATTATACATGTGAGCCAAGCTAAAGAGAAGCTGCTAACCATTAACAGCATCAACAGGCTGTAACAATGGAAGGAACCAATGGTGTGTAACCATTATTAGTGTGTCACATTGCCCATGTTTATGTTAAGTTACCATAATCACCGTATGATACTGATATTATGGTGCATGATATGATACTAAAATTTTATATTATGAGTTAGTGCAAGAAGTCATTCTTCATTTTAGTATCCATGCTGCAATACATCAAAAAGTCTTAGCAGGGCAGCACCATGTGCTATAATATTTCTCAGTTTGCAGTAGGTTACTATGCTCTGCTGACTTAGTAAACTATGCATCCAACAACAATGATTATTCATGTCATTCTTCAAAGGTCCTTGAGAGGATCTCGATGCAGCAGCAATTCAACCTTTCGTATTAATTCAAGCTTGGCTAAGATTGTACCATCTGGGCCCTTGTTGTTCATGATTAATGCCAAAGAGTTGATTCATATGTGCAATTGGAGTTTAATAAACAAGGATTTTGGAGTTAAATGGCACATACAAATGCTTGGGATGAACTCATTCATAGTATCTAATTTGTGTTCTTGGTAATAAAGCCCACTCATAATCGCTCACTACAATCATCTCCTAGATACACAAATATGGGGATTTTGTGATTAACATAGTGTTTCTTCCAGAGAGGAATTAATCCTACAATTCTAAGATGTCTTCAGACACATATACATAAGATTCTTTATTTGGTCCGAATTAACTTACTACTGGTACAGCATGATTAACACGGGCACAAAAAAATAATTACTGTTCATCATTGTACAGATTAAGCACCAACAAACTTTTGCCTTTTAAAATGTTGTTTGTACTAGACATTATGGCTTTGCAAACAAAATTAACTTTGTAATTATTCTCTTGCTCACATTCTCTGAGTCTATTTCAATGTCACAGTACTTGCTGCAGACTTCATTAGGGAAGGCATTATGGCTGCTGATAGTATCCCAATCTGACACAGAGGCACCACACAACAGTGACCTCTACAGGAACACAGAACACATCAACTGCAATCTAGTTCATGCTTACTGTGATACTGTAACATGCCTCTGCATGTTTCACGGATGGTTTCAGGTCATGGACCCTGAAATGGATGCGTTACACCTTTAATTTACCAGATTTTGATGTACGAAGGAAAGACCTCTGTTACTGATATAGTATTAGTTTAAATTGTATTTCTCATGTTATTACCGGGCAAAGTTTGAAAGTCATTCTTAAAGATGCTTTGACTGTATAATGTATAGTTTATGATACAAATATGAAAGAAAATAATTCCCCCATTTACCTTGGGATACCTTTAGATCTGGCTCAACAAGGACCAATTGGGACCCATGGACTGCTCCTTGAGAAACACATTTGGTTACACAATTTGGAGGAAAAAAAAGACCAAAGCAGATATTGTTTAGAAAAAAACTTTACATATAATCTCAATTTAACATACGATTTTACTTTTAAATACTGTATTGTTGATGTCCTAGTTGTACTATGAGCTGCATACAGCAGGGATCAGGATGCCGAAAGACATTATGGCAAGGTGTAATGCAAACAGGTGAGGCTGCTGCATATTAACAAGTAATGCCCTCACACACCCCAACCCCTCTGCTTTTAGTTGAAGACAAAGAACAGTGCAGAGCAGTGTCTTTAGTGGGGTAGAGGAGGAATGGGAGGGTGCCAAGCCACGCAGACCACAGCCAAGTGCAGGATCACAGATGAGGAATGAATGATGCTTAGATAAGGGACAAAGTAAAGAGGGCAGACCAAACAGGAAAACTAAGAAGGGAGAATGTGCGGGGCGTTGCCTGCCTGAGCAGGAAAATGTGCTGATACGAATATGTTGCTTTCTTTTTTTGTTTTGTTTTTATGTTGTATGTAATGTCGCACTGCATGTTTTTAAGTAAATTAAGTAATCACAGAAAACATCCCAGTTCAGTTTATACACAATCAGAGCATAAACAGAACTATGAGGCACATGGACAGTGCAAACCTCTTTCCATGCTTTCATAAAAAAATGTAATTATTTTATGACATTATGAACAAGGTTTAAGATCAGGTAGTTTTACAGCTAACATAGGACAGACTTGTATCAGGAAATTCTGGATCCAGAGAACAATTGTGTGCTCATCTGTTGAGGTTTTGAGATATCTAGCTGACAGAGAGGCAGAACAATTAACTAACTAGGTGGAACCCCGTGACTTCTTTAGTGGAAGGAATACATCTGTTCAACACTTTTACTGCAATGCAATGTATCTGTAACAGATTTCTGAAGCGGTAATGATTACTTTCATTAGACATAGATTAACTACCATTGAAGAGCAACACATTTGACTTTTGAAAAGTGTGATGTGCGGAGGTAAAATATGCAATTCTTGAGCTAATGTACTCATGGCACAATTGCAGACCTTAAAATGCAAAATTAGTCATTGAGAATAGGGCCAGAATGGAAAAAAAAGCGTAGGGGAATCTGCCTCTTTTCCCACACAAGGGACCAGGAGAACACAGGCTATGTTGTACCCCCCTTTCCTTATTACCCAACTTCTCCTTTATGTATTCAAATTCACTTCAGCAGCATAAAATTCTCCCAAGAGACAGCATTGTCCTCCTGCTTGTCCCTTGGGCTTCCCATATCCCAGTAACATCTCTTCACTCCACACAATTTAGCCAGGCTACACCTAGCAGACAGACGTTTTTCCACAGTACCCTCTTTTTAAATAATTCAATGCAATTTAATGAAATTTAATTAAAATACTTTTAAAAGCCACTGCATGCATATAATGTTTAAAGCCTTTGTGCAAATTACTCCAGTTTTCAGTTTGTTAGCATGGCAGTCTGAAACAGATGCACTGAATAGCCTTTCATTGGTTTTACCCCCTGAATAATAATCTCTGTTGTGTTATTATGTGTGAAAATAAAGGGTACACACATCTTTCCCTCTCTCTGTTTCGTTGCATTCAGGAAACTTAGAATAGCAAATTTTGCACTGATGGCTGAGTTGCAATTGCAGTTACAAATGTACAAACACTATACTTTTATAATAGCGCTGTCCAAATGCTTCAAAAGGCGTGTAGGTCTGCTCTAGTGAACTTGAATGTGTGGTCCTTGGTGCATAAAGTAAGCATCATTCCAACTCTATAGCAATGAGGCTTTACTTTTTAAGGAATGAATGAAATGAAAAGCCTAAGGCATTAGAGTTAATACATTAACACAGGGTACTAACAGACAAAAATACTAAGAAGTGGAATAGAACAAATGCTAGAGAACAGTCCTGAAATAATAATTATTCTGGCTTGTATTTTGACAAGGATTTGACAAGATATACTGTAGTCTGAAAAGCTGTTGATCTCAAATGTTTTAGGTAAAAATGAATGAATATAAAATGGTGATGTGAACTTGTCTCTCTGATATCATGAGGGTTTCTGCCAGAGGCTCTCACCACATAAAAATCATCATATAAACCACTTTTGTGAGAGTGATTCCAAAGTATTACAACATTATCATATCTATTCACTGCTAGCATGATGCAAATAGGCTCAATGGCATGCTTGCCTCTACAAAACTCTCCCACAGGGTTCTAATAAAATAGTGCAATTTCCCACTCTCTATTCTCCCTCCGAAACGTACCAGTCTGCAGCCCTGTGATCTGCTACAGACAAAATGAGACGCAGCAGCTACAACAGAACTGAGACACAGTCAGGGTATTCCCTGCGCTCCTTGAATAGATAATGCTTTTCCTTCACATTCCTTTATTCTTTCAAAAAGAATGCATCAGAGGCCAAATATTAATTCTTCTCGTCATATGGAGGAGCTACGCAAGTGGCATACTAGGATGGGCTTTTGAATGATTAAGGGAACACATAAAGGGTTTCTTGTGGTGCTTTGAACTTTCGGTAGAGTTCTGAGAACTTTCCACTTATTCCCCACTCTGCAGGAGACTTGATGTTAAAAGACAACATTAATGAAAGCTCTGTAACAGGTAGAGACAGAGGGATTAATGCAATCTAAACACAGCAAGCCTCTCAGAACTGGCTCTGGCTAGCAGGCGAATGGGGAACCACTTTTCCTCACTTTTCCTGTGTCCTCCCACCATGAATCTCCTTTAAAGAAATGCCAATAGATCCGATCACCTAATTCTCTATTCCCTTCCTCCCTCCCTCCCTCCCTCCCCAGGCCCATGAAAATGCACGTGTGGGGGAATCACTTCAAGGAATGACATTGACTGGGGATGTGCTGACTTGCACCACTGTTTGTCTTTTGATGTGAGAGATCAAATCAATGTACACGGTGTTCTCCGAGCAATGTGCAGGCAGATTAGCATTAGCCTGAAGGTGCCTGCTTGCCCTCAATCATTAGTGTTGGCGTCAGACTCTCCAAATAATCAGGATTTACTCAGTGCTGTTGTGCAAAAACAGCATAACATTTAAGATGGAGGATAATGTAAGGCTGTCTGTCATAATGAGACTAACACCTACGTAAGCCATACATATTGCCTGACACTGGCATTTGTTATTGGTGTGAGCTGCGTTATTTGTCACTGGTCTGGTGTGCAATGGTGCCTTCACATGGAAAATACCACGATGAGATCTCCTGAGTGCTTAAGTCAGATGGATTGAATGTTCTTGAACACTGATAAAGGTTGATTTCAGGTTATGCCAACATTATTGTGGGCAAACTAATGCAGAATAATTGTCATATTTTGTCCCATCAAAAGCCAGAACAATGATATATTTTATGCTCTAAAGTTTACCTTTGCACCACAAGCAACAAATTAGCACACTGTATCAGAATTTGAGTATACTTTGGTATACTTTCTGACAAATGCATCCACTAACAGTGTTAACACAGAAGTAATTAAACAATTATTGTTTAAAGAAACTATTAAGGGGTGCAACTTTCAGATTAAAAAGGCATAAGGATCTTAGCAGTGCATTTCTGCCACATTTGAATTCATACTGTTTGCCTGTAACTGCTAACGATCAAAGTTGAGAGGGGATTCTCCTGAGTGTAAGTTATGAAGATGAGATGAGGAGAGAGAGGGAATGGAAGAGGGAGAGAGAAACTGCTTTGCTGCCCTGCTTTGAACACTTTTACACTTTCCAACAAGCTTTGTTTTTTAATTGGCTGAAATTAATCTTAGGGATGTAGATGCCTGATTTGCATTCATTAAAACCCAACCAAAAGAAGTCATGCTTAATTCCAATCAAATTTGCTTAATTATGCATGGCGAGATATTCCCAAATGAGCTGTGGATTTTTGTTAGACCCTTTTTTTGTTTCCTATAGCAAATAAAATGTAATGAAGCTGTCTTTTTGTGTTTTACTGAATGTTGAGGAGCATATGAGGAGCACCTTGAGCCTGGGCTGAAAACAATATTACTGCTAAAGTAATTATAAGAATCTGCATTTTTCATTGTTAATTGTGGATGTCAGCATCATTAATTTTAATTTACGGCAGGCAATAAAATTAAGAATACTTTGTGCTGATGTTTTAAATCATGCCTGTGAAGGGGACACATAATGCAACTTAAATCTCAAGTAGATATTGATTGGGGTGGATGGTCTTTTCTATGAATCTTAAATAGGCAGACGCTGGGAATCTGCTTGAGACTTCACTTTTACGAGTTAACTCCAGCACCAGATAGCACAAGTGCAATACAATTAAAGAAGTGTCAGTTTATGCACACGCGCATATGTGCGTGTGCGCGCGCACACACACACACACACACACACACACACACACACACTTAATCAGCAAACTGCATAACAACAGAATGATGTTGAACTAGATAACAGTCATAAAGAAGTGAATGCAATACAACATAATCAGACCATGACTATAACGTCTCAATGAAGAGTTTAGGATAAGAACAAGCCTACATATATTTAACATATCCAAAGAAAATATTGTGCATCAAGCTACATTTTCTGAGCAGTTTTCAATAGTCCTTGTTTTCATATTTTGACAGTCATATTAATTAGATTGTCTGACATTGTAGGGCTGTTTGTGCAGACAGAAAGAAAGCAGAATGGAGCAGTTTGAGGTGCGGTACTGTACAGTACGTGGTCTATGGGGGATGACATTATGTGTTTCTGCTCCAACACTTGATTTATAGCTTCATTTGGACCATGCTTGTACGAAACACATCCTGCTGCTGCAGAAGCTTTAGTGCATTGTAGTCTGAAAACAAAGGAAGAATAAAATTGATCTTTCTGGACACACACAAAATCAATGAATGGCTATTTCCTGTTCTGTGGCATGTTAGTCCAACTGACTTGCTCAATCCTTGAACTTTCCTTGTGTCCTCGTTGCTGGAGAGGAAAGGTCTTCAGAGTTCAGTGGAAACTTAAGATGATGTAATTTTGGCTCCTTTGGATCAGAGAAGCTTTGTTTTCACTCTGTGCCTCAATCCTTAAAAACAAAAAATTGAAAGGGCCACAGGTTCCTATATATGCTATCGCTTGCTTGTTTGCTTATCATAACTGATAGGCTTATTCCATGTTTTGTTTTAAATTTGTATCCTGTTGACTTGTGTGATAGCCTACTTTTCTATGAAATAATATTGAACTATTACACCCAAAGGAAAAAAACACAAATGTAATGTGTCATAAATGTATGTCTTGAAATGTGTGGACTGATTTGGTTAAATTGCACGTGCTTGACTATTATTCCAGAGGATGTGTTTGTACCTGTTGTACAATGCATTCTATTCTCTAACAAGGTGATTGTGTTTCCAACACAAAAAGGCTTCTACAGTGATGTTCAATTGTTCCTTTTCAGGCTGGCTGTTAGCCAGCAGCTCCTTCATGACACATGGAGCTGGTACACTATCAGCTCCTCTCTTCTCTTCCTGTCTGCTTTCCTGGCGGTGACTGAAGCAAGTCACTCTAATGCAACAATGATGGTGATTTTACTCTGCTTATCGAAGCGAGTAAGTACTTAAGCAGCTGCTTGTACTTTGATCCAATTTACTTCCTGAATGTGTGCTTCCTCATGCACAGTAAACAGGCCTGCCTAAGTTGTCATTAGTTCAAAGCCAAGGCAAATAGTTCACGATTATTGTTTGTTCATTCTTTTTGTTCTACTTCGTACAGTAGCTCTGTTAACAAAAGTGAGTTAACTTTAGTGACAGGCCCTCTCAATATGGGGCATATTTCAGGTATCAATTTGTACGTTATGGCAATGGCCGTAATTTAATATTGCCAGCGGAGCTCTGGAGGCTGAATGGAAAAGCCATAAGTTGAATACCGCAACCTTTAACATCATTGTGTGCTTGACTCATCCCCAAGGACAGGACAGATAAAAGATGATCAGTAAGAAAATTGATAGCACTGATTTAATAAACATCCTCAAAATGATCTCTGTGACCTGCAGGTAGCGCAGCAGTCACTCGTACTTCGCCTGGGTTAAAGAATCAAGTGAGATGATTCATTTGAGTGACTGAGGTAGTTGAGTTTGATGGATCATTCCTAAAAGCATCATTGCTAATCTTCAGCTCCTCTTTTTTAGGTTATTCACAGATCAGTGAGTTTTCCGGCTAATCCTGGACCTGACGCTGCTCTTGTCTGTATACATGGTATTTATCATACTCTGACAGGGAGAGTCCTTCAGACGACAAATAACCTTCAGAGAGGGGAGGCAGGCAAGCAGTAGGTGTGCAGTTATTTTGGATACATTTCACAGTGGAGTAGGAAAGCTGCATGGGGAGATGTATGGTGTCCTTGTTGGGTGCGGAGAGATGGACCCCTCTCCGTTTCCTGGCATAATCATTCTGAGCCTCAGCCATGCCTTCGACAACTCAATCAGACAGCCCTCTACCTGTAAAGTGGCTGGGTTGATTTGATTGCCATTTTTATTGGATCCCGGTCACATAAATCAAACCAATGGGGACGGCTGTACAGACGTGACCACTCGTCATTCGCTAGTAGCCTTGGAAACATTGTTTCGGGGGCCGCGTGGCTGTCATCGGAGGTAAATCAGGGGTCTGAAGTTTCTTTCCTCCAACACAGGAGCATGGAGTTAAATCATCTTGAAAATTGATGTCACTGTGCCCAAGTGTTTTCACCTATCCCTTGGATAGAGTCCCATCAACTGGTGACAATGTCAGCACTTTTACCCGTCTCTCAAAAAAGGATGTTTCCTGTCCTAAGGCCTAGTGGCCTGTTGTAGCTGATAAGCCGTCAAAGTTTTGACCTCTTTCATTCTGCTTGTTTAACATGTAATACAATCTTTTGCTCCTCACCCAAACAACAACAAAGTTTTAAATTATATGCAATAAACTTTCAGTAGTACATTTGTTGCCAATTTCTGATTTATATCTTGCCTCAGTTGCAATCAGAACAACTAAATCAGATGGTTAGGTATGTTTGTATTGTGAGAGTAACGTATGCTATAGAATAAAGTAAGCCTCCGTTGTAGGTAGTGAAATTTAAAGACCCTGTCTTTAAAACGTAATACATTGTTCATGGCTATGCACTGTCTGGTGAGCTTTTTGATTCAGTGTGAACTGATTAAGTCTATCATGTCCACCAGCGCTTACAGTGGGAACATATTAGATTAAATACAGGTAGCTAATTTCCTCCTCTGCATGGGTGAGTGGGAGTATGAATGAAAGTGATGTAAAATTAATTTAGACCTCTAAAAGTTTGATCACGCTGAGGCTATTTTGGTTCTCATGATGACAAGTAATAGGAGGTTGTTGCTTTCTAACCTCACAATATTACCACGTTTGCCTATAGGGCTTTCAGGATCAATTTCATTCAGCATAAATATCACTTGATCTGTAAAACAAATTAGAAATAATAAAAGCAATAAAAATGCACACAAGCTCTATTGAGATGTCCCTCCTAGCCATGTGTCAAGACTGAAGACATTAATGATACACGGAGGAGAGAAAATTACCATCTAGGATACGTCCGAACCAGTAAACTGGTAAACAAGCTGGCCGTTAGAAGTGGGGATGATTTGAATCAACAAGGGTGAACAGATATGGATACTCGGCGCATTAGTGTTAATAGGAATAGATTATGGAGGGATTTCGTGGAGTGACCTTCAGTGCACTAATTGAAATAGTATTCCGAGTCAGCAGTGGAGTAATCAACTTAAACACAGAATCATAAATCATCATGAATAGCGCTGTCACAACCAAGCCATTAGCCTCGTGTTTTTTCCCCAGCAACCTCATGAAAATATCTGCCACACCGATCCGTAGGTTAATAGGAACAGAAATGGCATTTAGAGTCTATTTGGATCAAATGTACTGTGAGCTTGAAAGTAGAACTTTGCTAATTTGCAGGTAATGTGAATTGATGTAGTAAGGGTTGAAGATAGTTTAGGCAACGAGTCAACACACAACTCGATAAAGCCTTGATCATAATGCTGCTTTGTGACAAGTCTTCTCTCTACTGTACAGTGTGTGACCAAGGGGCCCAGTAGTGGCTAGATATGTTATCAGGCAGGGGTTAGGTAATCATGTTTGCTTGCTGTGACCTTTGTCTTTTATTAATTATGGCTGACAAAAACGCAATAAATTGTGGGGCCTTAGAGCTACACTTGCTCACTCTTAGAATTGAAAAAAATCTTAACAGCACTGTGTTTGTGTATGATATTGCAGGTTGTTAGTTACTAGTTTAGCTTAATTTAGGTCTAATCCACATAATGCAATTTTCTTTTCTTATTATCACTTAATGCCACATGTATTTTAAGTATCAATACGAGAGTGCTTTGTCAAAGTTTACAACATCTATATTAATATCAACAAGTGCCCTCGCAGTAAATAGCTTTTTAATTGCAACTAAAGTGAATGAATTAGATACTAAACAGTCGGTTAGCGTCAGTAAAATGTCTTTCACACAACAATACCCAGCAAACTTGTCAGAAATGCTGATAAGAGGGCCGATCCTGAGCGCTTACACGGCATTAATCAAATAGCAGGTCTAATTAAAAGCGCTTTAAACAAAGCTTTTTTTCTAAATGTTGCTCAGGTATGGCAATAATTTTTGATCAGCCAAGCCTGGAAGACAAATAATTAGAACTGCCACAGCGGCCTGATGAGTGATGTCAGCATCTCCGAGTGACCTTCCCCTGCTAATTAATTTTCATTCCAGGGAAAAAAGACCCCGTTGTTGCACATTATTAATTGAGTTCATGAAAAGATGCACCTGATTAATTTTTGTTGATAATACTTGTCATTCTGGCCACCGTTCGTAATCATTTTATGGGTTTTCATCTTAGTGTTTTTCAAAGTTGATCTAAGTCATCTTTACTGGAGATTAATTTGTCCAAAGTAGAGCTGCCCTGTCCTAACAGACAAGCCGGGCCTCAGTCTGTCTCACTTAGGTGAACAAAAGGTTTCTCTTTATCAGCAATTGTTTATTCTTAATTACCCTAACACATTTATAGCGGGCACATAGTAAGAGTAAGTGAGAATTATTAACCGAACCAATTAATAATTACCTCTTATTACCAAACAATGTTATAAATGTGTAAAATGCTACTACAACACTAAATTCAAGTTAAGCTGCTATGTAAAAAGGTATCAAAATCCTTTGAGTCACAAAACAGTAGGCCTATTTCTGGATATTTTGCTCATGTATTGAAGTAGGCTAGATGAAAGTACGCACCACAGTAGAAAATGCCAGGAAAACTAACAACAATGGAATGTGTTATTGCTGAAACAATATGTATATTATTACAGGTGACGTAATCGGCAATATTTTATGCAGTCCCCCCAAACTTATGGAAAAGTTACAGAACTCTCACCATGCCCTTTATGGGTCAATCTGTGTCTTAAAACCATTCGTATGAAATTATTATGAACTAACCCAAATTACATACATTCTGATATGGAACACAACCAAAATTCATAAATAACACAAGACCCAGAATATCTGCTCAGAACTGTACGTAAAATAGTTTTGTATAAGCCAATATAAAAAGGTAAACCATTCACAAACATCATTCATTAATTGAGGGATTTTGGGAAATGTAATATTTCAGTTTAGCTGGGTATCATGGGTATTTAAACAGCCTTGTTCTAAAGTGGAAGGAAAATACAATCCAGGATGACCGTTTCAAGTAATACAAACTCAGAAGGGCTGAAAAAGGTGACACATTTTATACAGTGATTGGCCAAATGACTCGCATAAAGTATCACGAAAGATTTTCTATTGTGAAGAAGACCGCAGTAGGTTTACCCCCCCTCCCCCCACCCCAAAAAATGTAAACTCTTCAGATCTACACGATTCACGTGGATGACATTTTCCCATTCAAAACGGCGATTTTCGCCGAAAAGCAACTAGTTTGCAGGTATGGTAATAGATCCAGGAGTTTGAAGGCTTATCAAATGCCAAAACACTGCACAGTGGATTATAACACAACCAGTCTGTTGATCATGAGATGAACTTTAGAACTACCTAGTTCAAGTTACATTGCCGGATGATGTTGCATTGTGTTGTGGCAAGAGCTGGGCCAGGTTCAACAACTGTATACTGCTAAGACAACCTCACATTTTCTCTGATGTGCCAACACATTGGCCTCATTCTGGCTGGTAATATGATGGAGTTCAGAAGGGACCCGGCACAATGTTTAACTGATGTGCTGGTGCAGTCCACAATTTGTTCCCAAAAGCTGGCAGCAGCATCTGCTTCCACTGTCTTGAGCTGTACTATTTGTCATAGAGGCAGCAAAGATTTTTTTCTTAAGGAAACAATAAATACATATGACAGTGGGTTGGGCTCTGCTAGCTGTACTGAATAGTTTAAAATCTGCTGTACTGGTGTTGTGGCTTTCTAAAATTAATAACTATAAAGTTATGTTATCTGTTAACGAGTATTACCTTGACTTGAGGTCGACTTGAGGTCGATCGGAGGAGCTTGCCAACACTCTCGAGCCAGGAGGAGTGGATGGACCGCATTGCGACGGCACAGCTCAGAAAATCCCAAACACTGCAAATTTAAAAGCATGTTGTCCCATTAGGATGTTAGTATTACCCATATCAAAACGTAAACTGCAATGCACATGCACTTAGTGATTCCATTCACTTTGCTGAAGTTGAGTCCACTCTTCCAAGCATTGTGTTCACCATAAGTCCAGAATGTTAAACAGAACTATGACAAACCATCATTCCACCACCATCATCATCATCATCATCATCATCATCAGTTAGACACGATGGGAAATTATTTATTTAGTAAGAATGAAAATGGCTGTCCTTTGATAATGAATGAATAACGTTTAACAAAAAACAGTAGCACTGACTTGCCATGAGACTATCATTATATCATTATTTAGTTTCTGACCAATCAAGAGTGAATATAATTATAAAGCCAGAACTTCAATTCAAACGTTAAAATTTCTGAATCCTAACTCTTATGAAATTCCCTTTTCACATAATTGTCATTCACCTTAATTCAATAGGGTTGCATTCCTACAGTTAAAGATTGTTCTTTAAGTCCAAGGCAGACATGGGCAGATGATAAAAAAATAACATCACGTTGAAGCTCATGGCCATGTGGTTGAGGAAAGTGTAATTTGATTCAGTGGAAAATGTGTAACTTGATAAAGCCTTGTGAAAATGTTGCCATAATTTCTAGTTTAACGTCAAATATAAAAAGTACGAAGGTGAAAAAAAGGGCATGGTAATTTGATAACTAGTATGATGGTACAGTACAATAGTCAATTTTACCAGCAAAATGGGTGCCATTACTGTATTTTCCTAGTTCAAGAATACCATAGCACTTTACCATTATGACTATATTACTATTAACAGGCTGCCAAACATGTTTCATGCTGACAAACTTCCTCTAGATGCTGAAATCAGTTACTTGCCCCACAGTGAATGTGTACCTGTGGTGTTGGTGAGGTTGTGTCACCTCATGCAGTGAAAACATAATCACCCAATAAAGTATCATGAGCCATAAAGGTGAATCAACACCTCTCTGTCACAGTCTCAAGAAAAATGTCATATTTTAAGTTTCACCAAGTTAGGATTTATGGCCGGGCTCTTGTGCTGGGTGGCATTAAATTGTACAGGAGGTATATTTTCTAGTCACTGACTGTAAAATATTTGGACTGTTAAATGTAAGTATTTGAATATGGCCAATGTTCCATCATATCGTCTTGCATCTTATCATCCTGACCATAGACTGTAAATAATAAGATCCTGCCCAAACGTTCAACAAAACCAGTAGATATTATTATAGACCAAGAATGAGCTGTCCTGATTCCTAGTATTAGTGACTGTGCCTTTTCTGATCTGTAATGAACAAACACAAAAATGAATCTGTGAATACACATAATGCATATCACCTACTGTGAATTCTTCTAAATTGTGGCATGGCAGGTCGTCCACAGGCATTTTGTGGTGTGCTTCTTGCTTTCTGCTGTGGTTGTTCTTTTTTTTAACCAAACAATGAGTGGGAAAGTTAGTTTTTGAGAAAGTAAAATAGGACATAGGCCTTGCATTACTCAAGTGTTACAACTTAATGAACGTTAACGTTACTTACATTCAGTATCAGGTTTTCACAACAGATTAGGTTAACATTATATTTAGGTTAGCTTTATCCACACAACAATATCTGCAACATAGTAACTTACTCTTTATCTCTAAAAAAAATAGCTGGCCGTAAACTTTAGCCTTTAGCCAACATTAAACTAACATTTTAGCTGTATTAGCTTAACGTTAATCTAACTTTTTCAAGCTAACGCTACCTTACATTGGCTGATACAGTCCCTCCGTACTTTGGTAGCTAGTACTTTGTAACGTTACTGGCCAAGCTTCAATGCTAGCTAGTTTCTAGGTGAATAATTTTAAAGCTAACACGAGCTGAGATTGTTAAGCTAGCTAACGTTTTATGGCTATCATTAACGTAACGTTATGAACGGACTACTGAGGGGGCGCTACCAAAGGTTAACAGTCTCTGGCGCTACGGGAGGGGAACACATCTGACTTGGGGACAGACTTCGACATAACACCGGAATATTCTTACCACGTGCGCAAACGCGCATCCTCTTGCGCTTTTCCGTCGTCGGGTGTTGGACGACTGGAGTAAAGCGAAGTTACCTGACGTTTACCCTGCTTCTACTGGCTGCTCTTTCAATGGTCTGGTAGTGGTTAGCAGGACATCAAACACCTCATACCCAGGTAAACATTTTTGGTTCCCAGAACGTTCTGGGAACGTTCGTTTTTGGTTGCGGGAACGTTTAGACGTTTAGGGAACCTTTAGAGAACGTTCCCCTAACGTTCCCCTACCGTACCATAGTGGAGAGAGCCCAATACTGCCGAAATGTCAGTTTACCTGGTGCAGCAACTTGTCTCGCACTGCCAGAAATCTTAATCTTCTTCTTCTTCTTCTTCTTCTTCTTCTTCTTCTTCTTCTTCACTATTTGTACAATGTCATTGTATAATTGCATTATTTAAGCACCAACCACCATACAGTGACAAATATAGCAAAACTGTACTGCATATGGACTACTATGATGACAGTGATGTGCTGCCACTGTTTGTGGATTGGCTGTATTTCATGGATGTATTGCTGTATTTACACCATAACTAGTACCCTGGCCAGTGTCATTGTTTACTATTCAGTGTACCATGACCATTACCATGACATAGCCATGGTAAAAGAAAATGCCATCCAACATTCACAGTACAATTATACTTTTTTGTAAGGAAGTGTTGGCTACACAGAAATGATACAAAAATGTAGCTAGTAAATTAGTGAAAGGTTGGCTTGATATTAGCAAGAAAGTAATGGGGGATTTGTAAAAAACAAAATCATTTTTGGACCGAAAAGTTTAACCTTGTGAATCAGTTGACTAATATTAGTTTAATCACTGTTAACATATATAATAATTATTACATCTGTATTATGTAAAGATAAACTACTAAACAACTGTATCGTTCCCAAGCCATAAACCATGAAGTTAGACCCAGTGCTTACTTGAACTCATTATAAGGGACTGTTGTACACTTTTCAATCAATTACTATGATGTAATGCTAAAAAAGTATACTGTTTGTATTATAGATCACCTGAATGTACATAAAAGGTTCCATCACCAATCAAGAATTGTATGTTCATTTTGTTTTTGTTGTCATCATTGAGAATAAATAAAACCATAATAATCTTAATGATTAGGGTTGTCGGATCAGGGCAACAGTCTCCATGTTTATGTCGTGAGCTTTGTGGAAGTTTTAAGTTACAGTAGGTATTTGTCATTGTACTAGGTTGTATTCTTTTTTACCTTTAGACTCCTGAAACCGAAACCTCAACAATGCATTGCAGGTTTTTATTTTTTTATTTTCTTGTTCTTGAAAATACCTTTACAGCCACACAAGCCTGCTATTGTATGATAAGCTACAAATGTAGAGAGGTGTCTCAAAATCCATTAAGAATTAATAATACCCAAACCATTCTGGTTAATGAAAAAGTGTAATTTATCTGAAAGGGTTCAGAGTCATCTTTGAAATGCAAGATGTCACCGAGCTGGTATAAATGCAGGCTTTAATGGATACGTTGACAGTGCTACGGCATTGCTCTTGACTGCAGAAAATGATGTGAATACCTTTGCTTGTCATTGTTGTGAAACTATTAATAGATCTGTAATTATGGTAGGCAAATTGTTGATTTTTTTTCCACTGTGGTATTTGATATGCTCAGCACAATGAGGAGATGAATTAGGACTAATAAACAGGTCTCATGACTCTGTCTCTAATTGGAGGATCATTATATCTCTTCCAGAGAGATGCCCACAGCTAAAGCCTTTAACAGCACTATTTCAAACAGGACACAAAGGCCTTAATGAATACTCCTGTGACTTCACACCATCTCTCACAAAGGGAAGCACATATTCTGTTTTTATCTTACACATAGTTTCCTGTAATTGTTGGATTGAGGTGGAAGATCAATCCCGCTTCCCTTGGAAATCACAATAATTATACCGAGGTTGTATTTAGGTTGAAGAGCTAACAGATCATTTGAAGATGTGTTTGCAACTTACAGTTTTTTACAATTACTTTGGCACTAATTTCAGAACCTTGACATCATTTTTCAAAACTCTAGACACAAAACTCACAACCAATGATCAAAATACACATTTTTCAAAACTCTAACACTTTTTTCAATTGCTTGGATACAATACACATAAACCAAAGATCATTTGTTTATTTAACAAAGATCACCTGTTCAATATGACACAACTTAACATCAAAGTACTACTATTTCAAAAAGCAATTCACAAATTACATTTCAGATGATTGTCTATTCATTTAATTACAATGATCTAACTATCAATCGATACAACTACTCAAAATGATAAGTAACTGTTGCATTACTCATAATGCATAGTTGTATGGAAACAGACAAACAATAGTCCATGTTTAGATCATGAAAGTTTCAAGATACCGACATTCATTGTCACCAATTAGTGTGGAGCATGAACCAATTAGACTACATGATCTATGGATGTAATATTTCATCATCCTTCTTTCTTGTAATGTAATACTGTTTATCAAACACTGTTTCTATGGTCCCATGTACCACCTTTGAGACTATTTACAGTATTGACAGTACTGCACTGTATGCATGCAGGCCCTTGGAATTGCTTGTTACTGTTGATTGAGATATATACTTTATATATATATACTGTATATATACATACATATACATATATACTCGTACCACATTGTTCGCCATGCCTGAAGGTTTTTTCCAAGATGTTTGGCTAATTGCAATGTAGATGAGAACCTGCGGCCAAATCCACAAGACAGAGTTGATGAATATGTAGAAGTACAGTAATCACTTCTTTGTTTTGCTTTTTACAGTACAAGCAAGTTTAGGAACACTGCATTTGAAATTCTACAGTACTGTTTTTCCTTTTTATTTTGTAGCTAATTATTTTGCTTTGTTTCAAATAAACCTATGTTGTGATCGTACTGTATTGTTTTAATTTCAATACATTTCAGGTTTTTTGTTCAATGATTCCACTGTGTCTGTAGTATTCTCTCTACTACTGTAGTACTTTTACAGGGATGTATTTACATCTAGTACCATAATGAAACATGTATCACCTATTTTGTACTACAATATTTAATGATTGTACGAACGATGATCCAGTGAAACTATGGGTAGCTTGCGTGTGGGTGATCTAAAGTAACGTTTCAATGGTATTTCACAATAAATTTGTTTTTTGAACCAATGCTTGTGCAAGTGCCAGATGTATTTAAAGATATGAATGCACAATGCAATGTTTTGAACATTGGACAGCCTGTGTTACAAGTGATGATCGTTTTGAGTTTTATGTCTAGAGTTTTGAAAAATGACGTCAAGGTTCTGAAATTATGTAGCAAAGTGATTGTAAAAAACTGTAAGATGGCAGTGGCATCATCCCATATTAACTATAGAGTAAACTTGGTGTGTGTGTGTGTGTGTATAAGTAGGGGTTGCTGAATAAAAATAAAAAAAAATCTGATATTGCTAGGATCTATTTTCAAATGTTTTTCAATGCCCTTACATGCATACTTATGTATTACCATTACAACACAATAACGGAAAGAAGGAGAGAAAATGAAATGCATTCTCAACAAATGTGTTGAAATCTCTGGGTGCCATTTGCTCTCATCAGTGTAGCTGATAGAGTCATTAGAGAGCTGCTGCGGTGCGGCTCTGGGGTCTCTCTCCTGTAAATGGCCCTGTTGGATGGGTGAACAGCCTTCACATGGCTCCGTGGCCTCAGAGCACTCCACTAAAGCTAATAGGTCATAGCTGCAGAGATGGGTGACAAAAGCATGAGTGTTAACAATGGATAATGTGTGAATGGATTGCAGTTATCTGGTGCTTTCTCTGTCTCTCGATTCAAAGTGTTTGACATTGCATCGAGTGAATTTCAAGTGTAAATCACATTGTTTTTTTTCTCTGACTGCAGTGACGGCAAGGTTTGGGAATTTTTACATTACGCGTACGACCTCCATGCTAATGGAGGAGCCTCTTCTTTATCTATTAGTGACTGACGTGATCACCCTTGGACAGCAGGAAAACCAAAAGTGCTGAAATCATCTAAATGATGAGCTCAAGGATCTGTGGGTTTTTGCATATCACACCTCCTCTATGGCTTTAAGAAAAAGGGTGAAAGAGGTCAGCTCAATATGCATATAATTTGGGGTTACAGTGGAAGTTTGGGTTTTAAGCTTCTTGATGAAAACCAGCTATGAATAAATGTAATCTTTTCTCTCACATTTGGTCATTTGCTGAAGGCTAGGAAAAAAGTCTCTGTATGCGCTTTCACTATTAATATTCCTTATTACTGTTCCTTGAGGTTCATTGTCCCTCTGAAACACCCTAAATGATTGAACAATGTCACTGATTTCTGATATTTATTTACAGAAGTAACGCTATTAGTGATTTGCGTTTTCTAACCTGCAATATTGTTACTGTCATGTTTTAATGCCCTCGGTTTGTCATGGATGAATGAATGGGAAAAGTTTAGGCCACACTGGAGAGGAACTTATTTGTTGAGCAAGGGAAAATACAACGAGACGAGGGCAGACTGTCAAAGGACTGAACGCTATTCATCTGCTAACCTGTTCAAGGTGTGCCTGGTTGATGTCCTCCTCCTTTGGTGGGGAACATATGTCCACAGCAGCTGTGCCACCGTGAATAGGCAGTGATTGTGTGCTAGCTAACTGCATTCCTGGGAGCCAGGCCAAGTCTGAGTGGAGTGAGCTGTCCCATTTTTGATACGAGCGTCTCCTACATTCCACTTGATTTACATGTCTCTTTTTCCACACACTACACTAGTGGCCATTCACTCTGGCCAAAATAGCACCTGACTTAGGAGATAAAAAAAAATTCTGATCAAAGATGCTGAAGAGGTGATCCTGAGACATATTTCAGACAAAGTACTATAAGGCGTGTGACTAGAACAGGTGTGTTAGTGTATCTTCCCAGTGACACAGTTTGCAAGAGCTACAGCGCACGTTCTAGTGGTACAGTGTGACTCTTCTTCTAATGATTTATGATAGAAGTTTGATACACGCTAGGTTGTCCAGTCAGGGAAGGCTATTTCTGTTTGGCATAAGTGAAAGAAGATACGAAGATAGAAACGGCTGTATTTTTCACAAAGTTTGTGGAGGTTATAGTAATATGTGACCATTACTGTAGCTATGAAATCTTACATGCACTTTATAAATTGCATGAAAATAATCCGAGCTAGGTAGTGTTGAGTACTTTATCCTTGGATGCAGTTTTATAAATATGGCGTTCATCATCTCTACAATAAACTCAAACACCTGTTATTGTTATCAGACACTCAGGAAACCAGGGGCCTGTAAAGACAATCTAAATGTAAACATTAAAAGGCAGCAATGGAAATCAGTTTTTTGTGTGGGCTGATGTCTGATGACAAACAAACAATAGACATCTGCAATATTTCTCTGTCCTGTCACAGGCCTCCAACCCATGAGGAACAGGGTCAACAGAAGAGCTCTGAATGGGATGGTGATCCCAAAATAACAATCCCAAGCACCAACAACCCCCCCCCCTTCTCTCTTAAACAACACAATCACGCAATCAAAGCCCGACTGCCTTTCCCTCATTGTTTAATTTCTGCTGGCTATCTTAGATATCTCTGCGGCTGTTCTTATCTTTGACCTTCAGCTTGTTGCTTTGTTGTCGCCCCCCCCCTCCACCCATCTACCTACTCCCAGCCCCCACGCCAGTGTGCTGCGACCTTCAGAGGGGTGTCATTACTCCCTGACCCATTTGACGATCCCCTCATGTGGAATGTGCATATGCCGAATCGCTGCAGATCTGCACAGTATGGGGTGAGGTGAAGTACTTACAGAAATATGACTTGACACGCTTTATCAAATGGGGAAAGATGAAGACGAAACAGCTGCTGGTGCTGTCGTAAGCAATCTGGCCGTGATTGAATAAAAGTGTCAGGAAAAGGGCCGCTTGATGGTCTTTTGTTCTCCCCCATCCAGCTTGATGTTAGTTTGAGCTGTCAGGAGGGAATCACAGCTGGGTGATTTATCAATACTTGGAGTGACCTTGCAGCCACACTGCTGTGTGTGTGTGTGTGTGTGTGTGTGTGTGTGTGTGTGTGTGTGTGTGTGTGTGTGTAAGAGAGTTTGTGTGTGTTTGTGCACACGCTCGCATCTGTGTGTGGCTCTCGTGGATTAGAAAGACACAAAGTGGAATATTTTCAAAATAGTTGGCACACATTGACAAAGACTTGGCTTGACTTGGAACAAAATTCGGTCTTCTCTTAGACACAGTAAGTGGATTGTTCTGCCAACACGATAAGGGTATTTTTCTCAACATCAGAGCCCTCAAAGTACCACCAGCAAATGTTTGGGAGAAGTGTGTCTCTTTTAACTAACACTTCTTTTGAACAGGTTTTTCCCCTAAATCTCTTTACTATTTTTTCCTTAGCTGTCCACACCGACTCTTCACCTCAGTACTTTCTTTGAGATGTACTTGGACAGCCTGTTTTCACAGCAGCCATTGACTGTCTCTGTTGTGATTAAGCAGATGTTTTATTGCAGACTGCAACAGTCATTACTGCCATAAACCCATCTGTGGAATTGCTTTTTATGCAAATTGACAAAGCATCTGCATAAATAAAGTTCTAATTAATACCTTTCTGCAAACCTCTGTGCTCTTTGATTCCTAAGTGTTCTTAATTGTGTACAAACAGGTAGAAAGTACAAATCAATGCTCACAATATGAGAGGGTTTGTTCTCCATGTACACCATATCTAATTTATTTTTTAGTACTCTGTGAATATATAACAAATAGATGTTGTTTGGCAATATTTACACATTTATAGATTTTTGAAAGCACACTGCTCAGCCTTTATTTAAAGATGTACAGTATATTTATACATAATTAAATTTTGACAACCCAACATGGTTAATTATCGACAATTCTTTGATTAAGAATGAGCTTAAAGCAATTTCAATCAAGGATAACATTTCGGTAAAGTTGCAGTGAGTAGCATTTTTAGCTCCTGTTGTCGGTTACAAGGGAAATAAAACAAAGTCTGCTGCTACCGGTTGATTGGGAACTACTGAAGAGTAAAGTTTCCCTGAGAACATTAAGGCTGCTTTATAGATCCCTTTGTTGTAAGGGTGCCAATGGAAGCTCATTAATTTCCCCAGGTTTTTAATGGGGAGTGTTGAACATGTGGCAAGAGTTTTCTTGGTGGGACCCTTATGAGTTGCACCTCTGCTGTTGAAGCGATGCCATGCTTTGTAATTGTAAAGATGTCCCTGGGCTAAGTAATCGAGCACATTTTATTGTTTAATGAATTGTACAAGCATCTTTCATTCAAGCAGTCTGATTGATTATTTATTTATTTTAATTCTAATTTCACTTTATATGCAACGTTTTGTCAGTTGTTTTTTTTCCGCTGATTCCTCTTTTGTAACTGTGAAATAATGTATGTTCCCCTATGCTCATGATCTCTGCAAAGTATACTTAAACCCAACTTAGTGTAGCTTTGGAGTGGATGTTCTTGTTTACCAAATACAGTAAATGTAAAAGCTAAAAGACATTTCCAGTGAACTTGAATTTCCATTACCTTTGAAATCAGAAGAAGAAAAGACATTTTGTGAATAAAGAAAGACTTTGTTTAATGATTAAAGGAGGCATCTGAGACACGAGTGAGGAGGAGGGGCTGCAGTCAGTGAGGTCAGGGTAAAATGAAGAATGGCTTCAAAAAGTGTTGTGATGAAGGCAGGGTTTTTTGCATTTAACTTTTATTTTGTAGGGATTAAGGAACGACACTGTTTCCAAAGCGAATGGATAGTTAATGTCACTTTCAAGTGTTAAACAATGGATCATCTGACGTTTATTCACTAGGTGGCAGTGTCACTTTTCAAACAAATCACTTGACTTGCACTGTGTTATACAATACGTGGTTAACTACTGTATGTGCTTGGTTTATTTGTGTGGAGAAAACAACCAACAACACATTTCAAATTAAAACTAAACATCACATTATAGTTATGGTTACGGCTATAGAAGTTGGTACCATTCACTTAACTTGGTGAAAGCCCTCTGGTAAAAAAGTGCAAACACTCTGATAGAGTAGAGTCTGCTGTCATCAACATTGCAATGCAGAGCCAGGATTTCTTATACAGCACAACATACAAACACAGGTTATGCTACTCTGTCTCTCTCTCATCAGCTTGTGAGATCTAGCAACTTTTAGCATAATGAATTTAGCAAGGATGCATTCTCTACACAGTCCATCAGGCCTGCCATCTAGGAGATTAAATTATGTCTGTAAGCATTAAAGCTTTGATGCTGTATTTGGGCGGCATGCATGCATCCATTTGCAAAATTCTATATAACAAAATTAAAAACATGGACACCTATGGAAAATGGCTTGGCACTAGCACTTAAACCCAACCTCTCCAAACAGTCTGCTGACTAATGCATTTCTAATCATTTCTGTGATCAATGTTAGCTACTATGCAATAAGATTAATCAGCCATATGCAAAGCTAGGATCACCTTGAACAAGAGAAGAAGAAAGAAAAAAAGGGAGATAAAAGGACTGAAAGAAAGTGTCTTAGCTATTATGTATGATAAGCACACTGTACAGAAATAAAGCACACCTGCATTATTCACGTTTTTTTTCATGCCGTTGGTTTTGTGTGTGTTTGTGCGACATTACACCATTGTGCTCCCCTCAGCTGTGCTTTGGCATCTGTGCGTGGCCATCTCACTGCTGAATAGCTGCCTGATTATTCCAAATCTAAGGGAATATTCAAACAAGGCCAATAATGCATTCTTCCATATGATTCTCCAGAGCTGGGACAGCTGTTCAGCAGCTTTCAATGCCATGTTCAGAAAGGGACAGATTTCTCTGCTCAATTAATAGGCCCCATTAAAAATCAGGGGGAAGTTTGACAAATGAAGCAGAGATTCAGTTTGTCTTAGACAGAAGGCTTCAAAATAAGCCATGTTCTATTGCTGATAAATGGCTACAATTTAACAAAAATGATTCAGAAATTATTGTTTAACTTCATAATCAATGAATTTCGATGTCCATGTAGGCAAACTTGGCCGATGTATTGAAATTTGCTTCTGTAAGCACACAAAGCCTGCACTATATGAGGAGTGCCGGTTACATTTCTAGACAATAACTGTCAGTAAGTTTGTCACGAATGCAGTTGTCCAAATCAAACAGATTACAACCAGGTCAATTTCACAAACCTGTTCAACAAAATGATAAAACTCTAATGACAAGAATTTGTCAGCTGTATCAGACAGGAGGAATTACTGGAGATCAGTGTGTCTTTGTTCACTACACTTTGGCCTCACAGCGATCTGAGAATGCAGTGGCGCTGCTATGCCGGTGCCTTGTAAAGTTTCAACTGGCAGATGAATTCTTTCAGTCTGGCTTTCCCCGTCTCTCTCTCTCTCTCTCTCTCTCTCTCTCTCTCTCTCTCTCTCTCTCTCTCTCTTTCTCTCTCTCTCTTTCTCTCTCCAGAACAACGAGGGGGTTGTCTATCCAAGGGCACACCTGTAAGGTGCAGATCCTCGACAGGCTTACCTTAGTGGCCTCTCCTGCTGTACTCAAAAGGCAATTATTTCTCCCAGAAGATAGAGCACTGTCAACTTCAAACAGAGGACATTCTTTAGGCAGATTAGACTAAAATTATGTTTTATTATTTGGCCCTGAAGAATGAATCGGACTCTATTTGGTCGCCTTTGTGGTGAAATCCAAGACAGTTTAAATGGCAGAGGTATGTTTGGAGTCAGGGTAATACTCTGGTGTCTTTATGAAAGGGCAGCAGAGAGGATCAGATTAGAAGCTGAACAGCGAGAGTCTTTCAGTGTGGCTGTGCTATCATCTCTGCCTTCTTGTCCGTGCCTGTAGAGAGGTTAAATTAAATGGCTGTAATAAATGTTTTGGTCTTGCTGATGTGGTATGGCTGGCTATCAAACGAAAACACTGTGGAGAAACGGCATGGTGGAAGATCAGAGAGAGGAACAAATGGAGGGTGGGAGAACTATGTCAGCACATTACCAACATTAGAAACTGACTTGTTTTCACTTAAACCTCAATTATAATGGTGGCTCCAGAAACAATTATATTGATGAATGCTTTCTAAGTTACTGTAATTAAATTATTCCATTTAATTAACGAATTATATTGAATTTCTCCCCAGAGGACGGCATTAGCCTCATCTGCTGTTTTACAAACAGGAGTGCTCTAATGTTGTGTGCTATGGAAATGATTACTAATGCCTAATGAAACTGTGTCAGATCAGATAAATGCCGTAAAGAGTCAACAAGGCAAGCTTGTAACACAGCCAAACTTGAGACGAAATAATAAAGCCAAAGAAGAAATTATTGATTGTTTATTTTTTCAAGGGCAGGCTTTGTAAAGCTGACATCAAATAAATTATACTTCTGAGTGCCTACTTGAGGTTTTAAAGAGAATATAGAAAAACATGTGTATTCAGCAAGCTTTTTAAAAATAATAGTGCTTGTGCCATGCATATGTTAAAATTTTTATTTACAATGAAAATAATCAGTGTTTTAAAATAAATTTGTATGTGCCATCAAAAACACATAAAGACAAAACAATCTTATTTAGACACATCTTAATCGCACTAAGTGAAAGTGTCAATTAATTGCGTTAAAAAAGCATCCTATTGCTGTTTCCACTCACTGGCTATATAAGCTAATTATACACAATATAAAACTGGAATGCATTAACAGTGTTAATTTGATGGTTCAGCAGTACAAAGCTACAGTACGTAAATGCAAAAATGAAGTTCCACTGCAGCTGACCATTGCCCTCTGGTGGGAGTGCCAAGCACCTGCTTGAAGATAGACTATATATAGAGCATACAATTTGTTTGTATTTCTTGTGTTACACTGAATGCCAGAGCATTTAAGATTATTTGCAGACAAACAAAGATGACATAGCTGCACACAAATATACACACTATTAGTCATTGCATTTATTTCACAAACAAAACACCCAATAATTTGATCTGCTCATCGAAAGTTATTCTACCCTTTCAAAATAAAAATCAAAGCACACTGTGCTTACAGTAGCAATGTGCTGCATGTGTTTATTATCCTATCTCCTCTTGGCTTGGCCATATTAGTCCATGTGAGAGGAGAGAGGAGTTGTGATGCTGTAAGCACATACCGTGCATTCTCTCTCCTCCGCTGTGCAGTTGTTGGGCATATTGTGAGGTTTTAATACGGGGGATATGGAGGAGGGCTCGGCTCACATTCGCTGTGCAGGAAGAGCCACGGCCAAGAATGACAGTTGCTCCTCTTGGAGCTGAGACATCCATGGATTTAAATTGCACTCTGAAAGGTCAGCACATGACATGCAATCAATCAGCCCCTAATTGGATGATCAGCAGTCATTTGAATATGTCTCAGTTTTTTGAAAATATGAATATGTGAGCACTTTCTTGGTGAACGCTCATTTGGATAACATTAGTGCTTTGAAGAATTTCTATTGTGTGGCATCTGAAAAATATCACGTAATCATAAACAATTAGTAGAAGTAGAAACACAATATCTAATAATAGTGATAATGTAAATGCATTTATAATGCATGTTTCCAAAACATTACAAAGTGCTTTGCAGCAAAACAAGGATTAACAGAAGAACAAAATAAATAAATAAGAATTTGAATTATAGGAAGTAAAAGGATATCATGATTAAAACAAATATAACAAATTACAGTGAGTTAGGAGAAGGCCATGAGATAAAAGTTAGTTTTGAGGAGGGATTTTATAAGAAGACTTTGATCCTCAGTCATGAAGTTTCACAGCTGAAAGGCCTGGACAGCAAAGACCTGTCAGGTTGTTTTTTTTAAATATTATCTTTTGGGCATTTGTACCTTTAATGATAGGAAAGCAATGAAAGGGGGAGAGAGAGGGCGAAGACATGCAGGAAATCATCCCAGGTCAGACTCAAACCCTGGACCTTCTGCATCGAGGCACAAACCTGTGTATATGTGCGCCCGCTCTACCGACTGAGCTGTCCTGGCCACGACCTGGCATGTTTTAGTCCCAACTAAATAGCAGTGGATGAATATGACTTTTCAGTGTATGAGTGATAAAAATGTAATTTCATATGACACATACACACACACACACACACACACACACACACACATACACATCAACAGTTTTTTTCAACCCTGTGATCCTGTCTAACCTCAGAGATTTTCACATTTAAAACCTGTTCAGTCAAGCCTACAGTGGGTGCAGTTACAACATTTCAATAAGAGGACAAAAACTGCCTAAAGGAAAACATGGATGGGAGTGGCAGTAAATGTCACATAATTAAAAAAATTGAAGAATAAAATGCTGCTTAGCCTTACATCCATGCCAATATTGTTGCATACCTGTGTTTCCAGTTCCAGCATGTTGCACTGACACAATCGTCGACATAGGGTAGTACTTCATACACCTGTGTGGGAAAAAAACACAACCCTGACAAGTGAGTTCTGTTTCGTTAAGCTGAGGTATAAAGCTGCTGTCACTGTGATTTTAAGACAGCTGAAGGTTGGATTACCGAACGTTTTTCATCGTTGAGCCAGCTATCTAGAGTATATATCCAAGAATGTAGAACAACAACAAAAAAAGGCAGATAAACACATCATACCTCAATATTCAAACAAGGTCACGACAAAAGGTATGTAAAGAGTAAAAAGATGTGCATCATGAATGCAGCATTTGCAGTTTATTTTGGTTTAACATAGTGAAAAGTTAAGAGGACTACATGCAGCTTTGGTACAGATCATCATTACTTCATTTAAGTGTGACACACCATGTATTCGAGTGAAATACTGAGCTATTTTGACGGAAACATCCCTGCCAGTATGTGTGCAGGCTTCACTGCTGGCTCAGGAATGTTGGCATCAAGTATGCAGTCCTGACAGACAGCTGCACTGCAGTGGCGTTTTTAACATGCCAGACCAGGACCCAAGCGTGCTGGAGGCTCTAAAGAAAATCAAAAAACTGCATCCAAAAATGAGCGGAAGATTGTACTGTACTAACTTGATTCACTGTGGTAGCAGCTGAGAAGCGGATGAATCATCCTTTTGAATGTGTCAATAGAGGTCTAAAAAGGTCAAACATGACCGAATCAACCTTTAGTATTAAAATGTGAACACATCTGCATTTAATTCAAGTATTATTTTTCCAACCCTACATGTCTTTGGCTCTCAGACAATACGAGTCATGTGGAAGTTAATGAAGCCACTCAGCCTGTTTCGCATGATCCTGAGGAACACTGCTGCTCTGATTAAACCAATTATCACTTTATTCTGAAGTCTGCGAATACGCTACTCCTTTATGGATACAAACACTTGACACTTCCTCAATTGCCTCTTTACCCCTAAGTGTTTAGTGTTATTTCTACCTTCAGTCATTTCAGCTCATCACACAACCACAACATTCATTACACATTACGTGTTTCTCGATCGCCTCGTTGTCCTGTTTATTTTCTACATGTTCCGCCCCGCCCTGCAGACGCGCTATCACGCAGTTGCGTAATTTGACAAGCAAAAAAATAGGGAGAATGAACGTTTGACAGCTGGCTCTCTTGCTCGTACAGATTGTTTCGAAACAAAACAATACCTATGCTTAATTTATTTGTGAACGATTTCGGATAGTTAGACTGTACCTCTGCTTTTATGGCCGCTGCCCTGAGGAATAATGTTTGGGTTGCTCCGGGGCAGGACGCGCAGTTTCTTCATACAACCACCGCGCCACTGACAGCCGACGGTCTGAGAGGTGAAGATCATGGACAAGTGCTCTGTAACACGAGGGATGCCATCCCGGGAACTTTCTCTTTTCATGATTATAATTTGGTAGGGAATTGCATTTTTTTTTTTTCTTCTTGCATCTGCCTTAGAGCGTCACAATGGTTACTGATGCCTGCTGGATTTCACGTAAAAAGACAAATTTCACGTAAAGATGTAAGCCTAATATTGGAGGCAGGCAGGCCTGTGTGTTTGTGTGTTGTAATATTCACAGCTATAGTGCCCCAGCACGTGACGGAAAATTCGCTTTGAATGTGGTATTGATGCTGACATTCAGCAGGGCATGGCTGGGATGTGAAACGTTGCACCCGCTCCCGAAACTTGTGAGGAAGAGATGCATAGCGCTGCAGAGCAACTGGATGTTCTAATTTCAGCCATGTATTTCCAAACAGCTTAGGCTGGAGCGTTTCAGAAGGGCGTCTGCTGCTTGTAAAAGGGGGGGGGGGGTTTGATGTGACAGTGTGTACACAAGTGCAGGCCCCAAATGCATCCCCCCCACATTTATTCACACCAGTTAGTTTTGTTATTTTGTAAGTTTTATGGTGCTTCAGCATCAGTGGAGAATAGTGGGTAGTTCTGGTTTTGCATTAAGCTGGTCTTTTTTGGGTATTGCAATCATTATTTTTATAAGAAGAAAAACACTGCTGAGGCGTTCAGGGTCCATCCTACTGCTTATATCAAGTGTTAAAGGAACTATCTTATACATTAGCAACATGTGAGAGCCTGAATAAATTAGATGACGCCATTGCATTTGGATTAAGACAACTTTACACATTTTCTTCTCTTCTGTTTTCCAGGGTAAATCTGACATGGACTACCTGTCTCCGCAACAGGAAATAGTGAATTCCAAAATGTTGTGCAGGGACAGCACTCTGATGCCAGAGCCGCCTTTCAGTGAGGACTTTGCCTCCCCGTACAGCGCCAACATGAGCCTGCTCCTTCCTGACGTCCCATACCTGCACCCTGGTCTGTGCAGGACTATGAGACCGATCAAAACAGAGCCGTCACACTCTCTGATGCACCCCAGCTGTCAGGGCAACAACGGAGGGCCACTAACACTCCCAGAATACACAGGTGTTTTTAGTGCAGCCGACACAGCTAGTGGTACATTTTTCATCAAACAGGAAGTGCCAGATTTCCAGGATGTCCCCCTGTTTCAACTTTTGAACTCTGATTTGGAGCAGCTCGTTCATGGGTCACAGCTGAACTCCATCCCCATGGCCCCATTAAGTCTTCCTATTGGGAACGTCCATGTAGGCCCAGTGCAGAATTCTGCTAAACCC
The DNA here is from genome assembly GCF_008315115.2 of Sander lucioperca. NCBI lineage: Eukaryota > Metazoa > Chordata > Actinopteri > Perciformes > Percidae > Sander > Sander lucioperca. The sequence goes on from NC_050180.1 coordinate 16,019,664, forward strand.
ACAAGCAGTCGTCAGAATGAATGTTTTCCATTTAATCGACACTTAGGCCATCAGCAGAGACCAACCTATTTGCCGCCCTCTCCGCCAAACTCTGATCCCCCGAGTCCAGACAGGGGGAAGGAGCTTCTTCACAATCTGTCCCCACCTCCCTCCTACGAAGCCAGCATCGCCTCCAAGTTAACTTTTCAGACCCATAATCCCATTGATCCAGGACAGACTTCTAGTGTAGCTCCAATCCAGTGCCAAGACCAGAATTCCAATCGTGGATTAGTCCAAAGTCCAGGTCCTGCGCCAGTCCAGCGTTCAAGCCTAACACCAGGTCAGATGACGCCAGGTGTTGGCCCACTGTCCCCAGTGTTGGCCCAGTCGGCTTCAGTTAGGTACAACAGAAGGAATAATCCTGATCTGGAGAGACGGCGGATTCACCACTGTGATGTTCCAGGTAAGACTTCTGCTCAGTCTGCACAACAACAATAAAGTTGAATTTAGAGTTTTGCAATGCTAAAACTCAAATCCAAGTGGGAGCACAGCATACCGTTCTTAATGACCTTTTTTTTTCCTTTAGGGTGCAGGAAAGTATACACCAAGTCTTCTCATTTAAAAGCCCATCTACGGACCCACACAGGTAAAATGTTTTGAGTTGCACTTCTTATTTTGGGGTGAAAGTAGTGATGTTGCCAGGCAGAAAAAATGTACTTGGCATGCAGATGCATTCTGTCTGCTGACAGACCTGGCCCACATCTCACTGCTGTCAAATCACATAAACCCTACAGCTCTCATAAAGGGGGCAGGGAAAAAGACAGGACACACTGTGATTTATGGCTCACAGTTGAGTTGCGTGTGTAAGGAAAAGTATCAGCTTTTTCCTCATTGAAACTTACTTGTTAGTCATCTGAGATATGTAGAAATATTCCATACTTTTAAGTAATGTTATTTATTTAGGGAAACGATCCTCATATCCAAATATGTGTTGTCCATCTACCGTAGCTTCATTTTGCTTCTTTTTCTATCGTCTGCTGAAGGAGAGAAGCCGTACCAGTGCTCCTGGGAGGGATGTGAGTGGCGCTTCGCCCGTTCTGATGAGCTGACTCGCCATTTCAGGAAACACACCGGGGTGAAGCCTTTCCAGTGCGGCGTGTGTAACCGCTGTTTCTCCCGCTCTGATCACCTGGCCCTGCACATGAAGAGACACCAGAGCTAGAAAACGCTCTCATGCAAATCAAGCCAACATTTTTTTATTTTTCAGTAAACATGGACAAAGAACCAGCACTTACATATCAGCAAACAAACAAATTAAAAACTGTGGATTATTTCACTCTCTCCCCAGTGGAGACATTCTTAGCAGTGCTAGCCCACAAATAATTCTTTCTTTTATTGTAAAAAGATTAAATATTACTATTGCCTTACTTTATTTCCACACATATGCCCCAATATTGGGGGACATTTGCAAAGATGTCAGTCAAAAATAATTTACCAAATGTGATAATGAAATAATATTCAGCCTTTATTTTCATTAGATTATGTTGCACTGCAAAGTACATGAACTACTTCAAGTATCAATATTTTATTTTCAAGTTTTTCATTGTACAGATCATATCAACTTGGTATCGTGTCATTTATTTAATTAACGTTAATAGCAAACGGCCATACTAAGTGCAGATATAGTACTGCTCTTAACTGGAAGGTCAAAGAATATGTTGTTTTAGTCAGCCGGTCAAAGGATTGATAGTGTGTGTTTAATATAGAAAGTAACAGCAGTTAGTTAAAGTTGTACGTAAATAAGTTGGGGATTTACTAAAAGACACAGTAGGAGGAATAAATATTGGGATGAGCGCTGTTTGCAAGCCGTGTGGTGAGTGCAGCGCTTACAGCATAACTTTAACACTGCCAGATTTATGGGTCACTCTGCCACTGAGGATAACTCCAAACAAAATCTATATTTACACACTGAAATGAAAGGACGATAATGGGTTTGAGATATTAATCATATTCATTTGGACAGCATTAGGAATGTTCTATATCTATGCCCCCTATACTGTATGGTAACATATCGTCATTACAGAAAGTGTTAAATGTCTTTCAGGCAGTTGCAGAGATAAATCCAAATGGTGCATTGTTTGTTTTCTATGGACTCTGCATGATTTTATGTAATTATTGAAAAGGTCCAACGTATTATGTTCGGACTTGTTATGTCCCGTGTTAATTTCAGCCACGCAGAAATGGTGGTAAAAGATTTGTGATCAAACAAAATGAACAACTTTTGAGTACAATATGACATTTCAGCAGCAAATTTAGACTCGTTCATCTTTTGACTTTGTTTAGGTTGCAAATTATCTGAAGGATTACCATATTACTGATGGTTTGTCTTCATAAGTGGTTACAAAGTGAGCCTGAGATTTCTTTCAGACTTCGGCTGGGCCCCTGCCAGTCTGAACATCGGTGTAAGCTTTTGGTTTCTTTGACTACTATCCGTGTATTCCAATACCTTTTTGAAAGTGCCTTTAACTGCTTTTTTTGGACGAATGAAAAACGAAGCTGCCCCGTTGGGACAATGTTCTTTTATCAGGTACTCTATACTGCTTAAATGATTCTGTATGTTGGCTGCCCCTCCATATTTCCACTCTATAGCAATCTCTATTTATGACCAAGTTTCTTTATAATTAGAGTCGGGTTGAACAAATAATTTGTTAAGATGTTTATATTTTTTATCTGGTGTTTAAGGATACAATCTGGTGATTGTTGTGTGTATAAAGATTTTAAACTTTTTATTTAAATTGCAGAGACTGTTTATTTTTATTTTCTGGCAAAGACTAAGAAGGATCAAATTATAGGAGTATTGTTACAGTCTACTCTGTCATCACTTTCTCCAGCCAAGATAGCAGCTCAGTGGAGTATGTGCCAGTGAATTATTGCAATACTTTTAAAATATATATATATATATATATATATATATATATATATATATATATATATATATACACACAGATATTTTGACATGAAAGGCGTAACAATATTTTGTGTCATAGCTTCATAACATGAAGATGTAGCCTAAATTGATAAAACGTGCTATGACGCAATGTGACCCTAAGTTATTTTAAGACCCTAAAAATAAAAGTTTTGTGTTGAATATTTATTTTTTAATGTCTGATTTTTTTAAATACATACTTTTCTTTTTCTTTTTTAAATATGTTAGGCTTTCACATTGTAGGTACTACAGTAATTTAATCTTCTGTATGGGTTCTTCTGTTTGTAACACATTCAGCATTTTATATTTTTTATTCATCCATATACCACAGCTTATTGTTAAAGGTTAACCAGGTGGCATGGATGTGGATTTGAGTTATCAGTAACAGGTTTTGCAGTGCTAGTCATTTTTACTTTACAATATTTGCATACATCACGCAACGATCAACACCTTACTTTTTTTTTTTTTAAAGTTACAGTTACATTTTGAAAATGATGTGAATAGATTTATTCAAAAGTATATTCTGATTATAAATAAAGGATGAGCACTGCTAGACAACCACTTAAAAAAGAGGAAACGAGACAGGAACAGGCATGCATGTGAAATATTTGCAAAGTTCGACAGATGTATTTTTTACAATTTAAGTGATAATGCATACAAAAAAAAATAAATTGATTCCTCCATATTTCCCAGAGTTCGATCATCTTTGTTGTTCCACTTCTTTTTGGTTCTCAGTGGAACAGCAACATGTGATTTGGCTACAGTGTTTGGTAGTTATTCAGGAACACCCTTTATGTAAATAACCTACAAGATGACTTCTTTTGTTGTTTTAACTGGTGGAAAGTGTCCTTGTATGAGTCATAGCAGAGGTGCTGACAACAAAGATGCCAAGAAAGACTGAACAAACCAGATAATTTGTCTGAACTTGTCCTGAGTATGGAGCAAGTTCCCTGTGGAGATTGTTACAGTATCACTCTTACTTACTTATGTACTTCTCTTTGCTTGTTCAGTATACCCTACAAAGTATAGGCTCTTGTGAGTGATAAATCACACGTGTGATACACTGCACATCGAAATGCAAAGAGGAGTGGGAATTGAAAGCTTGCTATTGTAATCATCTGAATCCTTTGCTGGCTGACAGAAACATCCATCCAGATCCTGTTATAATAGAGTGCCGTACAGGATGTACTGGGCGTTTTCTTTTGAGTGCAACCTTTTCTCAGAAACTGTATTCACAACATATCGTGTTAAAACATACCAGGTCTTAAAATACCACTCTCTGTTGGTACTAGATGATAAAGCAATATTATATTACAAAGAGGAACATAACTTTTTACCTCAATTCAATTCAATTCAATTTTTCAATTCAATTTTATTTATAGTATCAAATCATAACAAGAGTTATCTCGAGACACTTTACAGATAGAGTAGGTCTAGACCACACTCTGTAGTTTACGAAGCCTCAACTATTACAGTGGTTGCCTCAAGAGCAAGCATTAGCAGTAGCTATTGCGACAGTGGCAAGGAAAAACTCCCTTTTTTTGTTAGGAAGAAACCTTGGACAGACCCAGACTCTTGGTAGGCGGTGTCTGACGGCACCGGTTGGGGGAGTGGTGAATGGTGGCAATAATAGTCATAATAAAGATAGTGAAACAGTGACCACAATGGTAGTCGTAGTAGTTCATGTCAACCTGAATGTTTAAATATGTGATCAAGGATTTTCAGGTACAAAAGATTTTTTGACTAGACTGTAAATTTATATAAGCAGGTGAATCATTGGTTGTCCAACATTTTTTCCTTCTTCTTGTACTGTTCGGATGTACTGCACTCTGTGTACAAGCTACTGTACTGTATATCATCTATAATGTCTTCACTAATACCAAGATTAGGTTTCTGAATGCCTGAGAATGTGAGTACAGTACTCAGATGTCTAAGTGACATCAAAACCGCATTCCATCCATCTCAGTCACAGATAGCAACTAGCTCCATACCAGTGTGTTACATACAAAATGCAACTTTATTAACCTTCATGCCTCCATTCATATTAATATACATGTATATGTTTGAACTTATTTTAATTTCACAGCTCCATCCATATGAAAAATACAGAGAAAAAGGCAAAACACTGACTGGATACTTAAACAACTCTTGAAGAAAAGAAAAAGCGGAAAAACAGAAAAAAAGGACACCTGTTCTCGAAGTTTTGAAAAATATCAGGATTAAAAATTTCTTTTACAGATGTGGAATTCCATGAGCAGAATCTCCCTTTTGAAGCAATGCTGAGCAATATCACAACTTTTTTTTTTTTTTTTTTTATGGTAAGAATGAAAAGATCTGAATATATTTACACTACACTCACTTTACATAAATACAGGAACAACGATTACTGTACGCAATATCAGCAAACTTGAAACATAGGCATTGGCTTTACTACTTAAATTTTCAAAACCAGGAAATCAAAAGCAGATGTTACACAGAAAGTAAAATAGATATTGAACTGAAGAGAAGTGTATTATCAGTATTCGTTAACAAAGGTGTCGCTCTACAGCCGGAATGCCAGACACAAGATTCCTCATTATCTTCCATGTTGAGTTCTTGTGATGAACACCATTGTATGAAACATCATTGTAACTCACTTTTGTTCCAACTTAGAGGAAGTGACTTATTGTAAGCAAAGTAATAACGCGAGTTATAAACAGCCTGTGAAAGTGTTATGGGAGGATGCTGCATTTGACACATGACATAAGGCTCAGTGCGAAAAGAAAGTTAAACATTAAAGGTCCAACTTGCATAATGTTGTCTGTGCTTTTTTTCTTCTTCAAAATGGATGGTTTACCATTGGATATTTATTAAATTGAACAAACGTGTTGAAATCCGAACTCTGCACAGTGCAGTTGATATTACAAGTTTGCAATATGAGGCACTATTCATTATTATTGCATAACTTTGACCCTGGTTACCGTAACAAAATTATGCTTTTAAAATGAGGAAAGCGATGCTGAATTGAATTATAATACACTCTGTCCTGTGGAGACACCATATTCAAGTCTAATTGAATCTAGCAAAACTGGTGTATTAAGGCATGCAACGTTATACACTGAATACGAGAGTACACGTGTTGTTGATATGTGCTTGATCAATGTAATTTCTTGTCCGGGTATAGCAAAATAGCAACACAGGGAATTGAGTACCTTAATATGGTCAATGTATATAAATAACTTGTTGAATAGAGCAAACACTGGTTCAGCCTTGGGAATAAAAATGATTTGATCATGAACTTATTTAACCACAAACCAAAGAAAGCAAACTGTTCTATAACATCACATATGATAATTTACATGGTGGATACCATTAGCCCCATTTCACTGTATATCAAATTAGATAAATTACAGTCTCTGAAAAAAGACTTTACATGTATAAATGTATTTCCTGCATCTACTAATCAAAAGCCCTATTTTTCAAATGTATATACAGGCTGTAGAACTTTGTAATAACTTTTATCTTCACTATCACATATATTACAACATTTCAAAAGATCCTTTTTACAGAAGAAAAAGATTTGTATGAAAAGATGAAGGGCCCCTCAATAATAAATTGCTCTTATACATTATATGGAGGATAAAATATGATCATGATTATTGTTTATAAATTGACATCTGAAATAAAATAATTTGAAATCATACTAATAAACAAACAAGGTGCTGATATGCTTTTGCCAAAATGATAATACAACTGGGCATAATGACACGTGCGCAAAGAATATACATAAATAATGATAACATACATTACCATTCTCCATTACATCAAATGGGTATCACATACATTGGGTGCATGTGTGGAAATGACTTCCTGGATTTGGTTACTTTACTGAAAGTGAGGATGTTAAATGCAAAGTGTGCAGGTGTGTGTGTATATGTGTATGAGTGTGTGAGTGAGTGGTTTTCAAGGTGCTATTATCAAAAAGGTTGCCATTTCTTTTTACTGGCTTCGATCCAATAAATGCATTTAGCAGCACTATCAAATAATATGGGATGGCCTGATGCTCTGAGTTTATGTGTGCAGGTCTTACACAGCATGAAGAGTATTGAAAATACTTGGAAACATATCTGTCATTATGACTATAAAAAACTTTTTCATTAAATTTCCTGATTAAGGTTAAGTGATGTTCTCTAAGAGGTAAGATATTTCTGCCAGTAACTGCATCTAAAATGTAGTCTTACTGTACTTACATAATGTATTCATGTATGTACTGTACATGTGTATGTATTGTTTTAATTCTATGTACTTTGTATGTATGCATATGTGAGTCCTCAATTTTTCAGCATTATATATATCCAAATCTCAGGTAAATCACATCATATATCTGGTCTGAGGTGAAACATTTCAAGTGACTTTCTGTATCTGAGACAAACAAAACAAAATAAAATGATTCGGAGTAACTGAGACACATCAGAGTGGAGCCTTGTGCTGGAGCTACAAACCAATCAAACAGAGGGCGTCGTGGTACAGAGTGAGGAGTTGGCCCAGTTAGAAACTTCTCCTCCTGTATTGACATCAGCAAACAGAACAACGAGAAGGCGTTCCTTCTCATCAATTTGTTCAGTATATATTGCTCTTCTGTATTGTACATCAGGTAGCACACTATCCCTGTAACACTGCAGCTGATGTCAGTTTCAGCTTATGGTTCAAGTGCCGTTGTGCAAAACCACAACGCAAGTTCCTTTCACTGTCAAACCCAGCTGAGAAAACAGAGCTGAATAATAAAAAAACAAAAAAAAAAAAAAACAGATCAATCGGGACAGAATAAAAAGCATGAGTCTGTAAGGTGCCTCTAATTTTTTTTCACATACTAGAAATCTCCTCTGATTGTTTCAAAGTTCACTGTACATGAGGGGTTGTATTTTTCTGAGTCAAACATAAGCAATAAGCAGGCATTTAAAAAGAAAAAAGTAAGATTCAATAAACAAAACGTTGTCATACTGAAAGTATATTTATCCTTTAAGATTGCACTTTACTGATTGCTAATCACAGCACAAATTCCACCAAATATTTTTTTTTTTAAGAAATGCTTTCAAGAGGCTCAACATAAAGAATAGCACTGATGAGATTTGGGGTTGTCCGGCCCAGTGAGCGGGTCATAAACGGTGTGTTTCTTTGCTGGTGTGAAGATGTGCTTGTCCAGTTTTAATTGTTTGAAATAAAGCAATGAATATCTGTAAAAGTAGACGTGTAGATGAGGTTAATCCATTCAGGCTGTGGCTATTTGAGTTAATGTCATTTACCATTTGCTGGCTGTGAGACAGGTGAAAGTCCAGCCCTCTTTGAGCTTCTATATGGGATGCCTCAGATAGAAGAGCAGGCTCCAGGAGGCAAAGGAAACCATCTGTGATTAAATGCAGCCCTCTATTGGTCACACATCAGACTCAAATGGATGCACGGCGCAACAATACTGCCTGTAACTCCAACTAGGCCCAAGTCCTTTCCTGTGATCTAGTCCAGGCCTAACTTCTTTCTGCTCACAGAGGAAATCCATTCCATTAAATGGGGTCTTTCACATTATGAGTGCTGGAAAAGCAGCCATTTTAACAATAATGAAAAGAAAGATACCAAAAAGAGACTGTTGCGATTGCATTATATATATATTTTTTTGTCCAAATAAAGAGTGCGAGTTTATCTTTAAAAATCAAAGTGAAACATTTACAAACAGTGCTGTAAAAGACAGTTCCCTATTATACTCCAAAGAATAACAATAACAGATCCTGCCGTCTATTCCTTCCAACCCAAAGAGGATCCAAAAGTGACCCTGTTTTGTACTCCACAAGCTCTGTGCACCCCTCCATCTTCTCTCCTTATGACGGATGAGTGTGTGTGTGTGTGTGTGTGTGTGTGTGTGTGTGTGTGTGTGTGTGTGTGTGTGTGTGTGTGTATATATGAATGTGTACGTGTGTGCGTCCAGGCCAGCTGAAAAACATTCATAGGGAGATCCCGCTCCCCCGGCTGCCTGTGTTTGTGTGTCTGTTCCTTTGATCTCTCTCTCTCTCTCTCTCTCTCTCTCTCTCTCTCTCTCTCTTTATCTCTTTATCTCTCTCCATCTTATTCACACTAGCATGTGTCTCCGTCGGTGCAGGGCCAAGTGGTCAGATCTGGAGAAGCTGCGGTCACAGTCTGCACACTTGAAGGGCTTCACCCCTGTGTGTTTTCTGTAATGCCTCGTCAGCTCATCAGAGCGGGCAAACTTCCACGTGCAGCCGTCCCAGGTGCATTTGTATGGCTTTTCCCCTGCAGAGAAAGACAGAAAACACAGTGCACGGTCAGTACTGTGGACATACTTAGGCCTTGATGCTTTATTAAGACGCAGATTGATTTGAAAAGTCTGCACTTGTTACATTGTTCATAACAATAATGGTACTTTGACCCAAATTATTGCTGACTTGATGTTCTCTGATGGATTAGACAACTCAAGCAAGGTTCAAGAGTCTGCCAATAGATTTTCCAATTGTTATGGGATGAAAAATCTGTATACACAGGACCAGTGTGTATGATTTAGTAAGATCTAGAGGTGAGGTTGCAGATTGCAACCAACTGAATATCCCTTCCCTCACCCCTCCTGTTCCAGCAGTGAAGTAGAACCTACGGTGGCCTTCAGGTAACGTAAGGTAAGAAACGTAAAAGGCCCTGTCGAGAGCCAGTGTTTGTCTGTTCTGGGCTACTGTAGAAACATGGTGGTGCTACAGTGGCGGGCTCCGTGGAAGAGGAACCGCTCCCTTGTAGATATGAAGGGCTCATTCTGAGTTAACAAAAACACAACGATTCCATTTTTGTACATAGATCCCCCTAAAACACTTTGGTCCTTTAAAGCAGGCAATAAGCTATTAGGAAGGCCTCATGGCAGTCATAACCACAGATTCCCATCATTATGGTATAAGAGAGTAAGTGATTATAAGAAACTGAGACTTTTGCCCTTCGAAAGTATCATGACCATACATTAATGCTTTACAGCTGCTTTAGTGGTGGCCTAAAGGTTAAAGAAGCGAGCTTGTGACCAGGAGGTCGTCGGTTCAATCCCCAGACTGACAGGATAAAAATCTGGGTGGGGAAGTGAAAGAGCAGCGCATGTCCCTCCCTCATTACCACCACTGAGGTGCCCTTGAGCAAGGCCCTTAACCCCAACTGCTCCAGTGGAGCTGCTCAGTGGCCAGCAGATCAGACTGTGGTTGTACTGGGCAGCTTCCAGGTATGAATGTGTGCAACTGTGTGAATGTGATCGGGGTGTTCCTGCAAAAGAGAGGTTGCCTCTCAGTGAACCTTCCCTGAAAAAATACAGGTTAAAAAAAAAAAAGAATATTATATATATATATATATATATATATATATATATATTATACTGTTGTACTGTAGGCACATATAAAGATATAATGCATTACAGATGTAGACCTAAGAGAAAATGTGCCAAAAGCTGTCCTATTTGTGTTTGACTGAACAATATTAATGATGTTCCTAGAAGTGATGGCTGTCTTTTTTTTAACATTCCTTACAATTACACTGTTAACAATTCTGCCCCCTAAGATAGAATCAAGATGTTCTTCTGTGTGAGTCTGAGTGACAAAAACTGAACAAAAAGGACAACAGTGTTTACATGCCACAATCGTCAGCTCAGTATCAGAATAAGTCAGGCAGCTTTAGCAGGTTTCTCAAGATCATGGCCTCAGTTCTGAGTCCGGCCTTAAGGACGCTTTATTTTTTATTTTTTTTATTTTATATTTTTTGGGCATTTTAGGCCTTTATTAGGCCAGATGAAGACATGAAAGAGGAGAGAAAGAGGGAAAGTAAACCTCTATATACGTGCGCCTGCTCTACCAACTGAGCCAACCCGGCCAACAGGAAGGACGCTTTATTGATATCTTGGACTTGTTTTGGGATTATTTTTATTCAGGTCTGGCTAGTTTCCCATGATTTACCTTGGTCTTCAACTCAAGCTATTGTACATGACAAATGTGTCAACTTATTGATGTTTGGTCCAGTTAAAACCAACGTGTAAAGGTGTCATACATACGTACACAAATATTAGTTATTTCACAGGTATTGATTAGACAAATGCTGAAAGCTATGGGGACAGAACATTAAGAGTAAGTTCACATTTACTGTATGCTAATTCTTACTTGATTTTTAGTTATTTATTTCCAAATTTAGAATGAATAATGTGCACTTTATTGTCTTTTTAAAATTGCTCTGGTCTCAGTCTAGATTTGGCATTGACCTTTGACCTGTTCCAGATTAAAATTCTCAAATGTTTTTTAGTGCAACCATAGCACAATATTACCTGTGTTACATATGTGCAAAGCTCATGGTGCTGGCTAACACATATAAGAGTGTGACTTTCTGAACATGTAAATGTCATTACTGTTGGACAGCTTGAGCCGACAACATAATAAAATAAAAAACACTTAAGCATACACACTCAGACCTACTGACCTGTATGTGTCCTCCGGTGTGCTTTTAAATGGGAGCTTTTGGTGTACACCTTATTGCAGCCCTCAAAGTCACATCTGTGAATTCTTCTCTTTTTGGAATCTGGTGACTCTGACCTCCGGGGGCGCCGTATGCTGTCAATACTGAACGGGGACATGGAACTGCAATGGGAGAAAGAGAATCAACATAAAAGCATTATTAGACTGCGACGATGACATCAACATTATCATTCTAAGCAGGTTTTGAGTATGTAATGTATTCATACTGAAAAAGTGACAACATAAAGCAAACTCGAAACTAGTCCCACACTTTTCTATGCACAAAGGACATTGAAAAGCTGCACACCGCTTTTTCTTTGTGAAGTTTAGTTGGCAGTGTCTAGCTGCCAACTAAAATTGCTATTTACAGTAGTTAAGCAAAATAAAGGTGACTGAAACATATTACACTGTGGCATATACTGTAATTTAGCACAACCATTTATGCAAAGAACAACAACAAAAAACTTCAAAGACAATAGTGACACATATTGTAATGCTACCAGTTGTTTAGGTCATTGTATTATGAGGGACACCATTTTTTTGTTGGGACAGTTGATCCTGACATGTGTATGAAGTGTTTTGGTCACCTTAGTATACTTTGGATATATGTTGTGCTGAGCTGCATGTGCATGTTCAGTATAGAGAAATGCATGTGCAAACTAATTGACGTCCACAGGCGCAAGTATTGTATATTTTTTTGTTGTTGGTATAAAACAGTCAAGTATGTTAATTTCCTCTTTACAGTTGGTACCAACTGGAAAAACAGTGTCCTATAAAGATATCATGGTAAGATGTCATAGTATATGACACATACAGACAACTACCATGTAAGGTAGTGTAACAGTAGCTTTGCCAGCAGGTGGCAGTGCAACACTGCTGTACAGTAACTGAGGAAGTAGATGAGGTAAGAAGGCTGGTATTGTTTTTGCTCCAACACTTTCATCACTCATAGGTGGAGTTTTATCTCAATGTTGTTCAATGAGGTTAATGACTCCTGAGCTATTTCTGTCATCAATAGATTTTGGCATGACATTTCCTCTCCATTAACAAGTCAATATCCCTGTTGATTAAATGTGTAATTTCCAACAGTGAAGCCCTTCAGCAAAGTGTGTGTGTGCCTTTACATGCCAGAGTGTTCGTGTGAGTATTTTCTGTGTAATGTCGTCTATGGCAAATCTTAAATGTGGTCACGCATCACTTCTCTGAATATAATGTTACACACACACACACACACACACACACACAAAGAAAGAAACCCAGGAAGGAACAAAAAGATTGTGGTAAATGGTCAGTAGTTCATGTCTCCGCGAGCAACTTTCTCACACATGACTGTGTGAAACAAATAAGCAAGAAAGAGAAAGATACAACAATGACAGTAAACAAGAACATCTCTGTTTACTAAAAGGGAGGAGTAATATCTGTGGGATATATCGAACAGGGCTCTGTCAGCTGTGATGGAGCACAGTTGCTTTTCTTTCAGGTCTCAGAGTCTCTGCTGTGGATATTGAGAAAGAAAAGGTAAGAGGGTGAAGGGAGAGAGGGGAATGAGGGAGCGTACAAAAGCAATAGCTTTGGTCATGTTAGAGGGATTTGAAAGAGCAGAGGCTGCCAGACAGGCCCTCCACTGAACTGTCTCCACCACACACACAACCCACTTCCTGTCTCTCAGTGTTTCACTGAAGCACGATTTGTCAAATGCAGGCTCAGGCTATATACACATGCAATCAAGATAGATACACACAGGCTACACAAATACACAGAAATACTGCAAAACACACATCCATACAGATCACCTGTTGCTCTTGGCTTACTGCCAATCTGAAGCTGTACAGGAAATGAGCACACGGGTCAGATATGAAGTGGACTCCAACTCCCCTACCCCCTCTCTCTCTCTCTCTCTCTCTCTCTCTCTCTCTCTCTCTCTCTCTCTCGTCTAAGTTCAGAAAATATCTCATTGCAAAGTGATGTCAAAAATAAACATTTAGAGAAATATGTATATTAATGAAGCTGAAAAAACAGTAAATTGTAATTAGAATTGATTGATGAGATTACCAGGCCATCTACTAATCTAACAGAGAAATGCAGACAAGCATCTAGAATTGGATGTACTGTGTGTGTGTGTGTGTGTGTGTGTGTGTGTGTCTCTGGGAAACTGTGATGGACATTTTTTACTACTTTTTGACATACAAAGGCTAAGCGATTCATCGTAAAGATAACTGACTAATTATTTGACGATGAACATAATGTTTTGTTGCAGCCTTAAATACAAGAATCAATTTTAAGATTTTCCGTGTCACTCTTGTCATGTAAAAAAAAACAACTCATAGCTTGTTGTGTTTTGCCTGGAGTTGACTGATTGTCATGCTTCTCTGTAGGTTGAGAAACTTCCACCACTACTGGTGTATTCTGCTTCGCTTCTGAAAGATGCTACTAACAGCATAACGCGTTAATTTTTTTAATCATATTAATCGCATGCCACCATTTAGTAATTTATTTTCACTTCACTCTGCACTGCGTAGTGCCTAACAGGCTACTATTTTGCCGTACTTCCTCGTAACACATCCTGCTGCTGCAGGAATAGCAACGTGGATTTCGGTGCCTCATTCTGGTGCCACTGATATGCCTGCACTTCTCTCTGATGCTCTGAAACAGACGTTACAGGCAACACAAACATCGCAGCACGGGACGCTAGTTAACACTATACTTGACAGCAGCTAACGTTAGCCTACCGCTAGCTAGTAGCTGTATTAAACACGGTTACAATGCTGACAGCTAACGCTAAACGGTGTAAAGTGTGACTGTATTTCACTGTAGAGGATTCAACACCGGGATGTAACAATCTGCAGCTGCCGTTGTCGGAAAAACACAGACAATGAAGTTCAATGAAACTGGTAATTTACAGCCTTGTGGTGCATTCAAAGTTGTTGTTAAATGCCCTTTTCCCATCTGGTCGTTGTTGTTGTCATTCAACAGCTATTCACTAGTGAAATAAGTTATTGTTATAGTGATTACATTCTTATTAAATCATTTAATTTTGACGATATGGCCTTAGCAATAAACAAGCCGTTCTTTAATGTCGCCAACTGTTTAGTACCCTTCTTTTTTTTAACTTTCTTAAAAAGTATCGGTTCAGGCACCGTTAAGGCACCGGTACCGTTTTAAAAGTACCGCTTTAGCACCGGTCTCCAAACCAAACAATACCCAACCCTAATATTGACTCTAGATTCAAATGTGTGACGAGATTAAATATATAATAAACAAATACAAATCTTAAAATCAAGTTCACAAAGTCATTTTCTTTGCATTCATTTAATTCCCAATCAAGATACAGTGGTAAGAATTGCTTTCCATTGTTAATATGTACTTAAAAACAGTTCTGAAATGCAAAATAATAGAATTTTAATCATGTGATAAAACATGCGATTAATCGCGATTAACTATAGAAATTCAACGATTAATCGCGATTAAGAAAATTTAATTAGATCACTGTGCTCACACTAGATCAACTGGTGTGTTCAAAATCAGCCACAAGAGATCGACTGGTTCACATTTCTGTTATGTATAGTTATAACATGGTGAAGTTATAACTTTCTGAGTTTATAAGATAACAAATGTGACAGAATCTGTAGAAAACAAGAAAGTTGTAAGTAGGATGTATTTATTCGCATAAACAATTTATCGTTATGTCTTTAATACCACATCTCCGGCCATATGTGTCATACAGTAGCTGTTTTGTGAGAATCGATTCGTTGTATTTTCTCATGTGAGCCCAGGAGCAAACTCACACTGCCTTGAACCCTGTGTCACCGTGGCATCATGGCTGTGTGAATGTGTCTGTTTATGTTTCCCAAAGCAGCAGAGACAAATAGGAAGTACAGCTGAGAACAATTTCAAACAGAGCTGACCTCTGTTTTATTTCGTTTCCCCCTTTCTTTTGTCCCCATCTTCATCTGCTGCTCTCCACGAGCACGAGAGCGAGGGAGAGAGGGAGTATGTGTGTCACATACAACAGGGGTTTCCCACAATGCAAACACAACACATATTTTTTACTTCTCATAGGAAACAAGATCATAACAGACTGTTTTAACACAGCAAAGAAGCTACACTGTTCTTAAACAGACCTACAGTAATAGTGGATTTATCAAGAAAACAGGAAAGGGAGTGTGTGTAACTATGTGTATATGTGTGTACTGGAAGACTTCCCACTGGGCATTCCTGTACCTGTCCGAGGATACTACCCCTTGGCTCACCCCCCTCCCCTTTCTCCACCTGCTCTGCTCCGTGGCCCCCCAGGTCCTTGGGGACAAGCCAAACTTCAGCAGAGACAACCTTTCTAACACAGCCCCTAAACCCCAACACACACTTCACACACACACACACACACACACACACACACACACACACACACACACACACACACACCTTCTCGCCCTCTCCTCTCTCTCGAACTGTCTTCTTCTCTTTCACTCGTGCTCTCCCACAATAGCCTATCCACCCGTCCCCAGGGAAACGCATGAATATGGAGGAGGCTGCCCAAGAAGCACATGACACACTCTCTCCTTTCACTCATTTATTTATATATGGATACCTGGAATGGAAGCGACAGGCACTCCCATCCTCCGCCCTTACACTTCTCTTTTCTGATGCTCTCTGGATGACTGCTTGTGTAAATGTGGATACTAAATTACATAAAGCAAATCTTTCTACACTCACAGTGCACACGTTCAAATAAAAAAAAGGAAGAAATACAACAACACAGTTGACTGATATATTTCAAAGAAGTGCTGTCAGCTTCTGTTGCACTGCAATTGCACTGCAGATGTCCTTAGAGCGCATGTGTTGTGTCAACACAGAATGCACATTCTTCCTCTATGTGGCCAAACCGGCGTGTAACTCAAGAACACTACAGACTGCTTTGTTTTTCACAGACAAACATGCAAAGTCTGTGTTCCTGTTGACAATGGCTGACCTCCTTCTGGAACCAGCTGTTCTGTCCACTGTGCAGAAACACGTGCATGCATACAGTACAAACACACATACACCGGAGGATTAATACTTACAGACGTGCACACATACTTTTTCACACGCTCAGTCACATACACAGCATGCACGCAGGAGCACAGTTTCCACATAGCACTTTGCACACAGAGAAGTGAGTGTGTGGGCAGGCCCTGGCAGGGTATTGCTAAGCCTGGCTAGTGATTTCTCTCCATAGTGAAAGCTTGGGCAGTGAAAGGTTGGGTCCTGCCAACCTCTGTTCTCCTCTGACCACCCGGTGCCCACGTGTGGCACTCAGGGGCATGCCTGTCCCTTTCAATAACCTGCATTGAAACCTGAGTCCTCCAGTGTGTGTATGTGTGTGTGCGTGTGCGTGTGCGTGTGCGTGCGTGTGTGTGTGTGTGTGTGTGTGTGTGTGTGTGTGTGTGTGTGCATGCGTGTGTGTGTGTGTGTGTGTGTGTGTGTGTGTGTGAGTGTGTCTTCCCTGAAACATGGCAACCTCTACTTGTACCACTGAACAAGCACAGCACAGAGAACGAGTCTTTACCACAGTGTGTTGCACAGTGCCACCACAATAACTCATTTAGCTTCATTACTGTAGATGTTCACACAGCCAGCAATGCTGAAGCAAACAATACAATGTCTTGTACATACAAAGTACTTTCAACCCCGTAAGCTGGACTGTTACCACCAAAACACAGCCAGCCGGGGTCGGGCTACCTTCAGCCACAGCTTTGTTAATGTTGCTTCATCATTAGCAGGATTCTCACAGAGTCCCGGAATACTTTCCTTACAGTTAGTCTAAATAAAAGTCCTATGGGCATTAACTTGAGTGTGGCCAGGCTGCTGGTTATGACTGTTCTGTGTTTATGGGCAGAAGAGTATTTTTTGATTTCCTGTTTCTGATCAGGACACTGTAAGCTGTCATCCACTGGAGAGGGAAGTCTTTACATTCAACACAGATGGACTGTCACCACAGGAGTTGTGATGTCTGGGCATAAACTATGTCTGAGCCATATGCATTTAGGCTTATAGATGCACTCCCACGCATATTCATCCAAACGAGGAAGAGCAGTTACAAAAGCACACAGAAGTGCACAATGCTAGGTTTTATACTGGGTTTATATGTAAATGATGCTTTGATCCATGGTAACTAACAATAAGCAATGTCAGGAAAAACATTTTAAACTCTGTACTCTGATACCCTGTAATGCCATGTCAGATCTTGTACATACATACTTGTTTATACAAACTTTCTAAAACGTGTTGCCAAAGAAATGCTGCCAATTTTTTATAATCCCTCCTCAAATAGTCATCCCTTCTTTAAATTGGATATTTTCTTTATCTTTTAGGACCCAGAAACTCAACAGCTTGATAAACAATGGCTAATGGCAAAGAAAAAAAGCCCAGACTGGAACTAGATACAATGCAGAGGGCCAACATCTTCAAATAAAATCTCCTAATAAAGATATGCATATACATGAATTCTAAGATGGCAGAATATTTTCCCTAAAAAATATCTTTAATAACGATTAAACTGTTTCTATAAGCAGTGACATTTTACATGGTTGGTGAGTTACTATAAGATACCATCAAGCATTTAATTTAATAAATAGCTACATTGTAATGTAAGTGTTTACTATTTGGGTGAGTGATAATGTGAAGAAAAGTTCTCCAGCATTAAGAATACTAACACAGAAGACCAAATTTAAACTGCCATATCACTAAATTTACCAGCTGCCAACAGTACGGTGAAGACCATACTTCCCAAACATCTTCCTGTGACAACACAGAACAGAAAAAAACAGCTCAAGACAACGATACAAAGATTTTTTTTTAGAGCTGTTAGTGGTTAGTGTCAGTAAAGGAGAAAAGGTCAGTATGGAGACCAAACATTTCCCACACACACACGTGTACAGATCATGATACTCACTCTTGTACAGCACGGGCTATAGACAGCGCAGTAGAGCCGGTCTCATTAACACTATCCAAGGTCACGTTTGGCAGGTCGTCGTCATCGCTGTCACTCTTGATCTGCCTTGGCGAGAGGCCGTTGGGGTCTATGTGTGCTGTGAGGAAGGGACACAGACATGGAAGTCAGTGGGTAAATGTCCAAGTTAAAAATATGTGTGCATGCATGCTCTCTGTTCCCCAACATGTGCAACTGACAGAGAATCATATTCATGATAATAACTCTCACATAAAACCCTGAAGACAACACAAACATCTAAATCCAGCCGGTTCCTGCTGTATTAATTTTTATAGAACATCCTGATAATTAGCAAGCTAGCTTTGTCCCTTTTTTGATTCTTTTCTTTTGCACAGTAGCCAAGACAGAACATTTGAGTGGCCAACATGCTATTAACCATGAGCCTCTGAGCCAGTGAGCAAAGGGGTATCTGTCTCTCGAGCTGCATGACAAAGTAACTTCTATTCCACAAGTTGTGACAACTTCTCCCATGGACAACTCATTGGATATATTGCCAGAGCCTGCAGCCATTCTGTCCTCTCTGTCTGCAAGGACACAGGCTGCGATCCTGGATAACTCAAGAGATGAATGTCAAAAAACAAAAACAAAACTGTCAAAGAAAAGTTGCTGGAAATGCACTGGATCGAACACTGATTAAGTTACAAAGGTATTTAGAAAAAAATACAGAAGAATACTTAACTGCATGCTTAAGATATCACAATAAGTATAATTGCTCTTGTTTTTGAAGATGTAATCATCACAAACACTGAATATATAGTGATACATTTTCCACTGAGTTCAGTGACATCCCCAGTTATTGTACGCCTGGTGCTTTTATAAAAGCTATCAGGACTTCACCTCCTCTGTTCTCTCAGCCGAGACTGTGGCCATAGTGGCCCATAATAAGGGTCTAGAGTTAGGAGCAGACATGGTGTTATTACGGGGGGGCACACAGAAATAATGCTGTAACTCTGTTATGCTTTAAAGGTTTCTAAGTGTTGTCGTAGACTTAGACATGCAGAGTGGTCACCAGCTCGCCTACCCAATGGAAAACCTGTAATTAGTTGGAAATGCATCGTGTGTTGAAAAGGGGTATTTTGAGCGAGGGACACAAAGGAGGAGTGGTGGAGAGGTGGGCAGAGCACCGGATTTCTTTCTTTCTCTCCTGTTGTTTCCAGTCAAGCCCTGTTTCCATGGCAACCTCCTGTCGGAGACAGGGAGACAGCAGTGAAAAGAAGGGTACCCGCCCTCTCTTAAAAAGGATGGCCAACCTGTGTGTGCGTGTGCGTGTGCGTGTGCGTGTGCGCGTGCGCGTGCGTGTGCGTGTGCGTGTGCGTGTGCGCGTGCGTGAGTGGAAGTGTGTGTGTATTTTGTGTGCATGGAAGTGTTTTTGAATCTATGCTGAAAGCTTCAGTATGACTGAGACTTGCATCATTGCACATGATTGTTCAGTTCGTATCAAGTCAAACAAGGTAAATCTGGGCTGTTGACCCTCACATTAAACTTCATATGGGGGGAGTGGGCTTTAGATAGTAACTCTCCTGAACTCATTTTTCCAGCCATCACAAAAATGGTGACACCTTAAAGGAAAACCCCCTGATAAGATTAGACCAAAAAAATCATATCCAAACAATAATAATAATTACATCTTGTAGCACTTTATTTTTCATTTGACTTGGGGAATTTTTATGTAAATGTTCACATTAAATCATTTTAAGTGCAATAAATAGCTAAATGTTCTGTATGTCTACTGGTTGCGATCTCATTAAAAGTGACTGTATCCACCACACGCAACATTCAACACTCATTTACCCCATTTCCTTAGTGTTTTGTGCTTTCAGAGCCGGGCAAAGCTGATGTTGGACTGTGTATGTGTGTGCATGCAAGTGTTTGTATAAGTGCCACCCATCTTCAATATCCATCCACACCCTGTTATGCAAGTCTTGTTTTTCCTGTCCTTCCTTCTTTCCTTTTCTCTCCTTGGGAGCAGACATAAAACGCCCATCTCTAAGGGGACCACCCCACCCAGCCGACTAAATGTCTTTCTGACTACATGCTCTAATTACACGTTTGCTTGTATGTACAGTATATGCACGGGTGTGAGTTAAAGTCTAAGTGTGTCTGTCCATCTTGCAGGGAGTAACAAGAAGCAACCTCTTTTACAACCAACAGTTGGCTTGTGTACAGCTCAGAGTTGGACAGAAACACCTACTGTAGGCTCACTCCCAGTGGTTGACAGTAAAACCATACCCAGTGAGAAAACCAATAACCCAGTCTAGGCGAGGCCAGCAAAGTCTAATACTCAAACGGCCCCGGATGTTTGCTTCTCGATAGAAAGAAAGGCAACAACGGGTGTGGCCCTGTTTACCTGCACCTGAGGCTATAAGAAACCAAGCGAAATCTCTGTCAGTTAAAGATGGGAGCGCCTTTCAACTTGTAAACCTCATCTTCACTCTGAAGGGGGAACATTATGGCCGGAGGGGCCGTCTCTGAAAAAATGCACACACAGTCAGCTTTCAAAGCATTGTGTCTGCAAGTTTTTTGACTGAAGACAGGACATCTGGCCAGACAAACTTACCATCATGAACAGCCTGCTATTGGGATATATCAAGCCCCATCACATAGTTATTACAGCCACTTTTTCACTGCCTGATGCCAGCATGAACCTGTCTTTGTTGTCCCTTTTTTTACCTAGTCTAATCAGATATATACCATTTATTTTATTCAATTTCTGAAAAGGTTTTCAATTCATTTTTTGGGTGGTTTTATTATTTTGGTAAGGCTTTTAATTACCCCTTCGCAAGAATATAGCCGAGGTGTATTGTGATGGAACTGACAACTGAAAATATTCAACCGTATTGATTTAGGTGAATATTTTCTAATTGAAGTTTTTCAGCAGGTTGAGATAAAAGTCTATAAAAGTTGGAGAAAAGTCAGACAGCTTATGTTGCTATGTAAAACTAATATAATCATGAGGCACAACGCTCTGAATCATGATGCATCATCATTTCCTCTACAGTTCTATCAGTGCTTAAATAGCTGCTGAAGCACCTTTGAGTTATAGCGTGTCTAACTGGAACTGATGAAAGAGGTTTCATAGAAATCCCAATAGAACAAAGTCAGCCATATGAATATGGAGAAAATTCAGTGAGCATGGTCTCACCTTTGCCATGGTTTTTCACCTCGTCCAGCAGAGGTAGCATGATGGGGTTGTTGAGGCTGGAGGGTGATCGAACGGCAGTGGTGTACATGAGTGGCAGTGACTGTACCACAACTGGGATGCGGTGAACATGGCTGGCAAGCTTCCCCGCTCCCTGCAGGCTCAATGGGCTGGATGGAGGCGGCGGCACAGAGTGCAGAATGTGCAAATACGGCTGACCTCTCAGCCCGGTTCCAGGGGTTAGCACAGATGAGGCTGAGGTGATAACCGATGGAGAGGAGGAGGAGGAGGATGACGACGATAAAGAAGACGGGGAGAAAGCGTATCTGAGAGGGGAGGATGACAAGGTGGTGGTAGGGGTGGTTGATGAAGAGGAGGGGCGGGGTTTGTTGATTGACAGGTCGACAGGCTCGGTCTGTGTGTAGAAGTGCAGGTCGTTAGCGAGCAGGTCTTCTGGAGGTTCGTGTTTAACTCTGCTGAGGAAGAAGGGGACGCCGTCCATTGCAGAGTAAGGGCGCACTTTAGGTAACTGTTGAAGTAGAAGAGAAGCATTGATGTTAGATTTTTTTTCCTCCAGTGATTCATTTTTGTCATTTTAATGCCTTAAAAGGTGCACTAGACCGCAACACACAACAGGGAAGAATGAAAAAAGTGAAACACCTGTATACAATTAATGTATTTATGGCACAACATTTTATATTACTACCCCTGCAATAATTATACTCTCCTCATTCAGTCAGGCCAGAAAGTGACGTGCCAATGAATTCATGTGAAGGATGTTAGATTTTGTGCTAGTGTTCAGCTTCAGGAGCAATAATACTACATGATGGAGATATGTCATTTATTGAGAAAGGAGCAATTGATTTTCTCATGTTCATTCAAGCATTCAACTCCTCCTTGGTTAGCATGATGTCATACGCAGATGAAACACAGGAGTAGATAGTGTCTTTCACACTCGCCTCCTTTCACTGTCTACTTTGTGTTTCTCTTTTCTCTTGGCGTGGGTTGCTCTCTCTCTTTTCCTCCTGTTTTCCATCACTCCCACAGAAAAACAGCTCTCTTGGCTCCCCTTGTATCTCTCCTAAATCTCCTTTGTGACGGTGGAAAAACATCATATGGGCTCAATTTCCTGACCGTCTCTCTCTGTCTCTCAGCGATGGGCCTCCTAAGGCCAACGCTGGTGGCTCAGTATATCCCTCAACACATCTTTCACTTAACACCAAGCAGACTGTAACACAACCGCTCCGTCTGCACAAGTTTCAGGAACCTGTTTACTTGGAAAAGATAATAAAGAACATACACAGTAGAGAAGTGACATTAACCCTGCTACTAGTTATTTGTTTCTCCAGACTGCCATACTTTTGGATCCTCTTTGATATCACATTTTCTTATAATCAAAAGTCAAAAGAACCATGTTACATGTGATGTAGCAGATCTAGACTCACTATGTTTGATGTGGGAGTGGTGCTAGAGTGTGTGGTGAGTGGTGTTCATCCTCACAGTGGAGCCTTTCAGAGGCTGAGTCACAGTTTGGGCCATCAGGGAGCGAGTACATCCAGGATTTTTACTAATCATACAGTAAAAGCTCATTAAAGTAAAGGGAAAAACTTTAACACTCCAATCGCAGCTGCAGTCGATATTAAAAACATTCTGTACCGAGGATTTTCATCCTGAGTTTTGTTTTTGAGACTTACATTCTTTCCCCTTATGTAATGCTGGCTGAGAGTGGATCTGTGGTGAATTACGAATTTTTGGTGTGTGAGTATGTTCTTTTATGTAGTAGACTGCTATTTTTACTCCAGACTTGTATACTTGTTTTCGGCCTACAGGAAATGTTACGACCCTATGAATCAAAAAGTGCTTCTCCCCGTGTAACTCCTCCTCAGTTAGAAAACAAACCCTACCCCATGAAATATGCCCTCTGATGATCTCTGGGCCTTGGTGGGGTTCATCGCAGGGACAGTGGTGTCAAGATCAGGGTTCACAGCACATTATGGCCTGCTTCTTAATACCACCCACCAAGCATTTTAGTGTGTTTTTTACATTTAACTTTAATTATGGAATTATGCTCTTAAGGCTTTTTTCTTTCTTTACATATAAGAATATAAACAGCCTTATGTATCACAACTGAAAAAAGCTGTTATTTATGTTGTGCTGTGGGGAGAAATCCTTGTGCCTCCTTTGTGGAAACTCCTAGCAGCACAGTGAAATCAGAGACACTTCCCTCAAGAAATTGACCATTTATAGCACATAGTTAAACAGTAATATTTGGCAGAAAAGGCCCATGCTCTTTGAGAGAGCTCTCAAAATATCCAATGAAGATTTTGGTGGGAGAACTAATCTCCCTTAATAAAGATAATAGATAGCAAAGTCAACAATAGTAAAAGCTTCAACACAACAGGAGGAGGCTCGGGTGGAGGATGAAGCTGCGGCAGCAAATGGCTACCTGAAAAAACAGGATTGGATTTGAATAGTCCGTTCATAGCCGTGCAGCTATTGAAAGAGCCACTGATGGTAGAGCATGAATAAAGCAGCTGATGCCAATCAGCTGATGCAAGCTCTACTTTCTGCCAGAGTTAACGCAATGCTCCATTTTCGAGTTGCAAATGTCGGCTGTCCACTCATAAAGCTAATATGTCCCTTGGGTGATTGTTAGGTTATGACTCTGATGGGTGGAGAATCATATGACACTGAGTTTGCAGAGTAAACATTAGCTGTGCTCACTGGTATTCACAATATTCAATATTCGAGATTTCAGTCACCATTGACCCTGTTAGCAGAGTCGGTAACACTTAACTTTAAGTCACTTTAACCCTCTGAGGTCTAAGGGCATTTTTAGATATCTTCTTGAATTCTCTTTTTAAGGGTAATTCGATATAACTGATCCCCATGTGTTTCATATCAAAATGTTCAGAACAAACTCATACTCATACACTCACTATAGTGACGCCCAAAATTGTTCCAGAGCAATGTATAAATAGATAATTTGGCCCTAAAGTAGAAATATTTCTGAAATCTCTTGTGGAAGTGACAACATACCCGTGGCCAGGTTGGCTCAGTTGGTAGAGCAGGCGCACATATACAAAGAGGATTATGCCTCGACGCAGAGATCCAGGGTTCGAGTCCGACCTGTGATGATTTTCTGCACGTCTTCCCCTCTCTCTCACCTAGGGGACTTTTCGTTATTTAATTAAGTGGCCACCGGAGGAGTTTTGTGGCCTTTAACCTAAAAAGACTTCCTCCCCTCCCCTCGTCAGTAATAATTTTACTATGACCCTCCAAAATGATTAGAAAAAGAGGCATGACCCTCCCCTTGCGTGCAAGTTTGCACTTAGCAAAAAAGTACAGATACCATTTGATTTTTACAGCCAAGACGTACAAGACTTAACCTCTGCATTCTCATCTTACACATCACACTCCTCTGTTATGGTGTGGTGGCCATTTCAGTAGATTTACTCACTAACATTGTTGTGGAAACACAATAAGCATGGAAGCTAAATGCATTACTGCATTACTTCAAATACTAAGTTACTCATCTAGTAAACTAGTATTCACATGAAATAAAACAATAAAACATTGAGACCATTCAGCAAAGGCCAATGGGAAATAACAATTCAACACTGGTTGCTATGGACTTGTCACTAGGCTTCGTCATTGTATATTTTAGCACATTATTCATATACATATATGCCAAAGCTGAACATTATATTCCAAAACACATATGTTTATTTTTAAAGCAGATTTTAAATTACATTGTAACAATTTAACAATTCGCCCTTATGAAATCCAATCGCGGCACGGCTGTTTTGGAACGCAATAGACAGACGCTTAAATTCAACTAAAATGTAACAGTGAACAATCAGTATTGGACCTACAGTCTGTTGAGATGCCTCTCCAAACTCACCATAAAACGTTAAGACACGTTAAGAAAAAATATCCGTATTTTGCCGTAATCCAATGACACGGAAAAAAAGTAATCCACAGAGATCAGGAGATCCACAAACAGAGTCACGGTGTATCCAGCAAGGCCGATACGAGCGTCACATTCACCAGCCAGCTCCAAACAGGTGAACGAGGCCTCTCCACTTCGCCGTTTAAACAAAGTGGAATAAACGTATACAAGTCCAAATCTACACAAAATCCGCAATCAATTAGTAAGCTGACATCACATTTATATACATGGCATTTAGGAAACCTTTATTGCAAGGTTGGCACGGCAAGATGTCCAGACTAGTGCGATAGTAACTTTCGTTTTTTGCGTCCTGCTGCTCCCATCATATTTTTTTTACTAAAGCAGTATATGAAATCAGATGTATTACCTACCACCATTTAGTTGTTTTGTGTTATTTAAGATATTTATAAAATATCTGGTCGTAATCATTCCACTCATTTTTTAAACAATGCAATTACCCGTTTGAGCCACCAGGGGGCAGTGCTCCCCCCGCCCCCCCCCCCCCCCCCAGCAAACTCCGCGTATGCGGTCAGACCATCTGCTAGGGGGCCGAGACTGAGAGCTACATGGATAAATATGCACCAAACAAGCCACTTTGAAATTTTGCTCTTTTCATGAATAAAAAAGTTGGGTGACCCCCCCCGCCCAGACTAAAAAATGTTGGATGACCCTCCCCTCAACAAAAAATAAAAATACATGACCCTCCCCTATTTTCCTCCGGTGGTCCATTCCATAAATACCGAACCGTCCCTAGCTGTCCTGTCCATTAAAGGCTGAAAAGCCACCAAAAAAAAATCATCTTTAAAAAAAGGAAATAACAACACACCCACATTGTTTTGGTGCTTAAAATGAAATTACAAAAGCCTTGGGTTCACAAAGTTAGCGTAATACATGAATAAAATAGTAAATAAATGTCTAAAATGAAATTTTGTAATATCGCTTATTGAGTAGGAGTGTTGTCAAACATCGCTTGTACTCCCTGGTGCGTCTTTTGTCCTCAGAGGGTCAAGTAAGTCAAATTTCGCATTAGAAGTATACAAACATTTAACTGATGGTTTATAACCATTAAAAGTATATAAAAGAAGGTGTTGCAGCAGTCTAGTCTAGTTTATTCTAGTCTCTCTTCACCAAAAAATCCCTCCCTTAGGCTATTTAAGTTCTCATTTGATTTTATTCCAGCCTGTAAATGTATCTATAGTTGCCGCTCCACAGCTTTACCTTGAGAAACCTTTCAAAAAGAAATATAATTTAATTGATAATATGCATGTTTGTGATGTCAAATGTCCTCTATGCTTCTCTTGCATCAACTCCCGCATCAACTGCCTTTCTTGAAAGACCCTCAGGCTATCATCCAGCTGCTTTTGCACGGGATCTCTCTGTGTTTGCATGTTCTGTATAGGATGTGAGTGTCATGGACCGCCTCGAGCTATACTGCCTCAAGGCTTTGAAGGCATTAGATCCGTTGAGGCTGATTTCAGTGTAGAAATCTCGTCTTTCTCAGTGAGTGCTCTTAGAGTGTGTCTAGTTGGCTACGAAAGTTCTGCTTTTGATTGATCTTGATCTGTAATTGTCTGCTCAAACTCAAAATTCATCTTACTGTACTCCAGGTCTCTCTGACCCATCGCATGTCCTATTGCCAAATCAGTAAACTAGGTTATGGTTGTTCTTTTAGCTAACACAAATGCAACTGCCTTAATATACATCAAAGTAATGTTAGCTTGTTAATCAAGTGAAGCAGTGGAGGAACACCGAAACATTAAAGCTATACTAGTGTGAGGTTTTTGCCGCACCATGAGGAATTCTAAGCAATGACAAAACTGTTGGCGCATCCACATGATACAAACCTTCCGCACCGCCCCCCTAGTAGCCAAGGAGGACACAGAGGATTAAAAAAACATGGACTCTTCAGAAGAGGTAATTATCTTCACTCGGGTCTCTGCGCGGGAAAGTCACCGGATGACACAATCTTCTGAACATAGCCATACTGACAAACACAGAGAGAGTTGTGTGGAGCTGATGTTTGTTTAGCTTTGTAGCAATTCACATGGCAATGCCTTGAATGTAACGTGTTCATTAATATCAAAAAGTTACGCACTAAAGCTTTAATACTCCATTGTAATATATTTTTATTTTGAGCCACATGGTCTGTGTTTGAATGAATTTGAACAAAGTATGTGTTAGTTCGGATTTGTTCATTGAAAAAGTGACAGCGTGAATGTTGTGGCAAAGCATCTGAGAGAACTGAATTGAAGATGGGAGAATGCCACTTTTCATTTGCATAAAAAAATCTGCATTATTCAAAAGTGTCAGACTCACTTTCATTGTAGCCTTTCTGTTTGTTCGTGGGGTGATCATGATCATGACAGTATGGAATACAGTCAGTTACTGACAACCTGTTAAAATTGGCCATTCCTGTGTTGCTCCTGTGTAAAAAGAACACTTGTGTGGAAAGGTCAAAACAACAGAGTGTATCTTGTTACACAAAAGTGAAAACAGAAAGTTATTTGCATATTGGAGTTAGGTTCTCAGACACATCTCAACCAGCACAAATGGAAAACTTAAGCCACCCCCTGCTCTCAGTTTGACAGATACAAACATGTATGCGCTCAAACCTACACATTCTCACACACGCTGACACACATATAAAGCTATATATGCTCGACCCGCCTGCCTGCCTCTGTCCTCATGCCATTGTCTTTATTAGGGGATACTGGTTAGCAGGGCAGATTTTCCAGCCCCTTGCGGGCGAATTCTAACAAGGCAGACCATTTCCAGCAAGCCCTTGGCCCCCCGCCACCCAAATGAAGACCACGTTTCTGCAGCAGCCTAAACTGTCTGTCTGCGTCTGCCGTCTAAAGGGAAGCACAGTCTGTTCGGGTAAGATTGGATCTCAGCGCACTCAAAGCTGTGTGGGCTGCAGTGCTCACATCCTGTCTGTGACTGACATCACTACACGTATGGGGAATGACTTCAAACCCCAGGTAATAGGTAGCAGCACGGGAGCACAGCTCTTAAACCCTTGAGCCAGCAGCTGAGAGCAGGACACCCAGAAAGTGACCACCTGCTGCCTCTCTGTCAAGCTCTCAGATGTGGAGAGACAGATTTGATTCTTATTAATACAAAGCACCTACATGGCAAACAATTCTCTACTGAGGTAACCTGATGGGTTATCAGTAGTTGGTATTTTTCTCATCAATCATGGGCTAATGCTCTCTGTTTTGTCTCAACCGAAACTGTTCTCCCATAAAGTGCTCTAGGGGATATATTAGGGGCCTGGATATTATTGATATGTTATGAATGGAAATCAATAATAACTGAATGCTAATTCATCATGATTACAAATATTAAGTGGCCTGCACCCACTGCACACACACAGCTGTGGCAGCAACACAAAGCCCTTGTAACCTAGCAACAGCTTCTCCATAACAAGACCACTTTATTTCTAGGTATGTTGAACCAGAGAGCCCTGATACTGTATGTGGGCCATGAAAACCTTGCATGAGGTAACTCCATTATTCCTGACATGGTCAATATGCAGTCTATTTGAACATAAAACTCAAAAATAAGATTCAGTTGTGCATTTTAAGTTAAACAAACTAAACATTCCTGGTGCAAATTTAACAACGGTCACAATTCTTGTAGTGACAATTAACTTCTTTTCTGTGATTTATTCATATTGAATGATACAAAAACAACAACACAGAGGTGACAGAGCACTGTGAGAGAGTAGAGGCATGCATGAGATACAGTAAAGGAAAAAGATGGAGCTGTGATAAGTGTTTGCGGAGGAAGACTATATATAAGTGTGGTGTGTTGTATTTGTCTGTGTGTATTTGCATATGTGTACAAGAGAGAGAGTGATTGCTTATGTGTGTGTTTGTGAGAAAGAAGGGTATGGGAGGATGAAGGGAAATTGAGAGACGTACTGTAAAGGGGCAGGAGCAGACAGAGATAGATAAGATTTAGATTTTCCAATGTGACCCTCCTCCCTGGAGCAGTGGCTACATCTGCACAATCACCCCCAGCCAGCACGGACTCTCTGCTGGCCCCAGTCACCTCCACGAAACCCCCCCAATGCATTCCTGCTCCAGCTGTGGCTCTCCTACTCTTCTTGGTTCTTTTCCTCTTCCTGCTTACTACCATGCTCTCCGACCACTCCTCTTAGCCCCCACACTCACTCTCTCACTCACTTGCTTAGGCCTGGGAGTAATTATGAGCCCATTGCCAGGAGGAGGAAAGACGGAAAGGAAAGCAGAAAAAAAAGGGAATTGTCTGGAAAACAACTGCTCTCTTACCCCTTGTTCCGATTCCAGGGGCTCAGCTTTGACTCGGACCGCAGGCATTCCGTCAAGCATTAACATCCTGTTTCTTAGGCTGCCTGCAAAAGGAAACAGAAGAGGTGTAAGACGGGTGTTTTAGCATGACTAAGCAGGTCCCACACTCAGTTATTCACGTATGCACATCTACGATGTTGTGCCTGCACCAGCTGAGAGATAAACACATTTTAAATAGACACAAATTCAGGTTTCAAAACCATCAGAAGCTGATGGACAAAAAATCAGTGCACAGCATGACGCCCTCTTCTCCATAATAAAGATTTTCAATTGCCTGGTGGGCTGTTGCAGGGCTAATAACACTTCATAATGCTGAATAAAATCCTCTCAAGACTTATATGGAATACAAACACTGGGTTTGATATATAGTTACTCAACAGCAATGGCAACAGAACAGCCACACAACATGTCCTCTCTAACCACTGATTTAATAAAATAATAATTGATACTTGGAAAGAGAAGTGAAGTTTGGATCCGTTTGACACTTCTAAAGATAATATTTTATGGTCATGATGATACATGTAATTTCGATACCACAATATGACACTTACACACATGCAACCACACACAAAAACAGACCTTTTAGTACATATATACAGTACATTCTTCCCTCTGCTGCCTGTGAGCACTGTGCCTCTGCAAAGTAGGCAGCAGTGCCCGGCTCCTTAGCTCCGTGCTGTGGCTTTAAGAGGGATACTCAGGTGGAGCCAATGACAACAATGCATGTTCCGTATCCCTCAGTTGGGGCCGACCTGAGGTAACCCTTCCTCTTATTATTTTAGCAGCAGTACATGGAGGAATGCAAGCAAGGCAAACAGACTCTAAACATCTCTATTACTCTCCACTGCTGGCACCAGAGGCAGGATCTGTGGCCCAATCCTTGCACTCAGCAGCGCTGTAGCCACCATGACCACTCTCGTGCGGAGAAAAAAAAAGCTCAGCCAATCACGAATGACATATACCCTTTCTCTGCAGCTGGTTGCCCAATCATCAGACTGAACTACTAACACTACATCCATTTGGCTTGTCCAATAATCAAGATTTTTTTACTCACCAGAAAATCCTCTCAAGACAGTTATCAAAAACATTTCATCTTACAGATTTTGCAACGAATTTGCAACTGAAAAATCATTTAAAGCAAATTACTGTTCCACTACCTCTTAGATTTTCAGGCAAAAGGCTAATCCTGACTGTGTTTGTGTGTGAGGGAGGTAGAGAAAGAGGGATTTACTCTCTCAATCTGCAACCCCCCAGATCTCGCCTCTCAGGTCTAAGTCCCTCAGGTACCCTGGCTGTGCTGCTTTTGTATTGTTGTCCAGGATGTCCTTCGGCTTCAGGTCTTGGTAGGCCCAGATAGCGTTACCATAGTAACAGCTGGGCGGGTGGAGCTGCAGCCTCAGTCCAGCCTCAAGCCATGTGTTGAGGAGAAGAAGAGAGAGGAGGCAGAAAGTGAGGCATGTTTTCCTCAAGCTGACCATCATTCTGGCAGAGGCATTTTCTGCTTCTCTGAAAGGATATATATTTTTCAGAAGAAGGTGCTTCAGATAAAATCTTGATTTTCTCATGGGGTAAATTTCACTTTTTTAAAAGGTTCATTTTTGAGCCTCAAAAAAGTTTACCTCATTCAAATTATATTATATTAATATTCTCTATGATAAATGCGTTTACTCCTGTAACGGGAAAAATAAAAACACCTTTCAATTTTGCACAGCATGTCAGAATTACACATTTCTTGAAATCAACATTTCCCAGTGTTCCTACAGTCCAGTTAATCCAGTGGTTTGTGATGACCTTCCTAATGAACTGGCCTGCAGCAGGCTATTCATAGGAAATCAATGGCCATTACATACCTCTGCTTGTGACTGTAATGGCCAAAGAGCTAACAGCAGTGAGAGAGACCTAACACTGAGTAATGATCAGCTAACAGGGGGGCACTGTGTATTGAAGAGGTTATGTCAAAACACTTTGACCGATGTAAACTGTCAACTGCTTTTGCTTCTAGTAAAAGGAATATGTCTGCCAGTTAGTACTTCAGGATCACAAACCAAAATGATAACAAAATGAACAAAGATTGAGTTTGAAATTAAGAGAATGTGTTCAAGGTAATAAACCAATATGTATCCAGTATTCTCTAACACTAAATGTGGTCTGCTGGCGGCAGGCTTAGGCAACCAGCAGTGTGCTGTCCATCAGCGGTATGAGGCGCTGTGTGTGGGAGATGGAGAGAGGGAGGGGGGGTTAGAGGGAAACAGGGTAGATTAAGATCACCTTTCCATTTGCTGCACTCTGAAATGAAATGGCCATCCCAGGTGTGTGGGGGAGTTGGATGGAGAGAGGAGAGCAGTGGAGTGTTGAGGCATCTCATTTCTCTCTCATACCCGCCCCGCCCTCCCATCCCCACCAAAATCCCTAGAATGAAAAAAAAAAGGTAGCAGGTGAAGATTGAGACCAGTCCTAGCAGCAAAATTATTGAAATATACATATTTCAGTGTCTGCTGCTCTCTTCGCTTTTCTGTTTGTGCGTCTGCTAATGCATTTCGAAATATAAACTGAAACTCCCACCAAATAGCCGCATCTATGACCTCAGGTCCACTATCTCCAAGTTCCCTGATGGCTATCAACTCTGTGCTGATGGAGGCGATAGAAACTAGCTGGAGTGGAAGGATAAAGCCCAGGCGAACCAACCCTGAACAGACTAGCTGGATCAATTAGAGGTGACAACCTTCTCTAGAAAATCTCTGACATTCTCAGACCTCACACACTAGTGACATCATCCATGCCAATACATGTGCAGATGTCAATATTTCAAAAGGGAACCGAAAATCTAACAAGCCTACAAAACCAATCAGCCAGTGCAGGTTTAACTTTACCTTACCTATGCTGAGAGTTCATGTTCTCTCAGTACATGTGAGTTTGAAGACAAATCCTGCTTAACATTGTGTTTTGCTCACACCGCAATGAAAGACATTTTTTGTTAAAGTGAAAAAAACTCATGAAACAAGATGTAGTATCTGGCTGTGTTCTCTCTCTCTCTCTCGCTCTCTCTCTCTCTCTCTCTCTCTCTCTCTCTCTCTCTCTCTCTCTCTCTCTCTCTCTCTCTCTCTCTCTCTCTCTCTCTCTCTCTCTCTGATGTGCACACACTAACACACAAACATCACACACCCTGAAACACACTGAAACAGACGGGCTCCGCCAGTGCTTTGTTCCTATGTTGAGCGCCCAGAGCAACTGGGTGCATCTGTGTCACAGAGGCTGGACCTGCTGCCACGAGCTGGGATGGGAGAGAGATGGAAATGGGTAAGGGAAGGGAAGGGGGCACTGAATTACGAGAGATATATGAGGAAGTGTTAAGGAAGGTGATAGCAAGAGAAGTGAGTGAGGGTGGGGGCTCGTTGAAGAGCACAGAGTTGCTGGCAGGAGCAGTGGTTAGGGAAGCAACCAAGGGGAGTTGAAGAGGTTGAGGAGGGGGGGAAGGGTGTTTAGTGGGGAGGAGGAGGGGCGGGAGTCAGAGAAGAGAGAGAGGGTAGAGAGGGGATATGGACCCGAGCCAAGGCCCGGTCGAGCGCAAAGCACACGGTGCAAGAATGCCAACAGACCCCCTCCCACCCGGTCCTCTACCAAAGAGAAGAAAGAAAGAAAAAGGGAAAGAAAGAGAAGGAAACAGCAAGTAAAAAAAACATTTCAAAATGTTGCAAATCAGGAACATACGATAACTAGTGGGATTAGTGCAAATGCACAAAAAAGGACAGAGCTGTTAGTTGATGTGAGATGAGCATTTCCTGTGTTCTGCCAGTGTTGTGTGCCGCTGGCCTCTTTGCCGCGGCTCACTTCCCTCTTCTTTGCCCCTGGACACCCCAATGTGACACATTGGCCTGATAACCAGCCTACAACTGCTAGCTCACCAGCACACTCCTCCACTTCCTCTCTTTTGAGTCACTCAGTACTGCAACTTTTAGAAAAGTAGCGAAAGCTGTCTACATTCACAACATACTTGTCTGAAAAATAGGATTTGCTGAATGACACTTTGCAGACTCCGGGAAATAAAAGTCTAATATATGTTTAAGAGAATATTTATCTTGTTTGCTAGCAGTTTAGACAGAATAGAGCCACAGCTGAATCACAGCTGATTTTCGATCTCAACCTCAGTCTGCTTCATGTTAAGCTGTGTCTGCTCATGACCTCATCTTGTTGGCCTCATTCTGGATGTGAGAGCTCATTCAAATAGTTCCCTGCAGAGTTACTGCTTAAAGAGTAACTGCACCCAGGCAAAGAACGGCAGTTTGAGTGGTCAAAGATTAAAAAAAAAAAAACACTTGAACCTTCAACCCAAGGTTGAGGTCAGTCCTGAACTACAAAGCCCAAACCCATAAACTACATATTTGTCAAAACTACAATCTGACTTTTTGAAATCTTTTTCACTATGTAGAAACTAATATGCCTTAAAATTGTGTGATTTAAAAAAAACTGCATTTAAAATAGTAAACAGAGGTAAAAACAAACTGCTAGCTTAGCAAAAGCTAATTTGCCAACCTGTTTCCTGTAAAAAAAACTATTTTGATGATCCAACATGTTTCTAATTTAGTTTTTATACCATAAAGGCCTTAATAAGGCACTGGCTAAATGTGGGTGGAAAGCTAAAAGCTAGCTTAGATTAACTTTGGGGGGTAATAATCACCTTCATCATCATCATCATCATCATCATCATCATCATTATTATTATCATTACTACACACTTTGGCCTAGTAGCCTTCAAACTTCAAACCTGTTCTTCTAAATTTCACAGTTTGTAGTTGTTGTCTGCCTTTGTAAGGCAGAGGTCTGCAATGCTTTTCCTCCACACAAGATCTAATGTGGAGTTACTCTTTAAGAGGAGCAATTAGAAAACTCAAAAATGACTGACTTGACTGAAACATGATGTATACATATATGAATATGTCAACAATTATTATTTTAACACCTTACCTTAGTATTGTATGCACTATAAAAAAAAGTATATCTAAAGGCCCTTGACAGCCCTACACGTTATTGTAGGCCCAGTTTAATATGCAGATTGTATACATTATATATAGTAAGGGGTCCCTGCTCTGTCTCACTTTCAGCTGAGGGGTCCTTGGCCTAAAAACATTGAAGACCCCTGTTCTAAATACTTATACCAGCAATTTAGTATTGCACTTACATAGAGTTGTACACTCACAAGAGGCAGATAGTCTCAGCAGAGGCAGAGATATCCTGACTTTTAGTCCTAATGGATCAAACTTTAAAAACACATCGGATCCTACATTTACCATAATGCAACCAATACTTTTTTTACTTTTTTTCATTAGACCCTCCCTGCCAGGTAAATATCCACATCCAATTGATGTCTCACATTTGTAACAAAGACATTATAACAACTTTATAAATTTGTCTCCAGCCTTTGATGACATCATCAGGGCTTATTTTGTCAGACCTGACAAAACTCCCTCCAGAGCCACAGAAGACACATAACCACTTCTTTTACAGGCTGAGTAGTGCTCCCCATGATGACTTAACTGACCTTTATGTATAAAATTGGTGGAGTTTCCCTTTAAAGACTTTCTAACCCCAAACAGCACATACAAGGTATACAGTGAGGATGCTGTTTGTTATGGTGTGTGTGTGTGTGTGTGTGTGTGTGAGAAAGGTGGCGATGTGTGTTCCCACTCAGACTTCACTCCTGGATGTACTGAGATGGACATAGTCTTTTTTTTCTAATCATTCCTGGCACTCTGTGAATGGTCTCAGAATTTCCATTTCATAAGCCGTATTTTCCTTGGCAGGAGCAGCAAGCAAAGTCTTTTGGATGCTTCTGGGACATTTTTGAACGGGGCTCAAGAGAGCAGAGTGCTGCTACCTCGCTGCTCATAGAAGCGTGGACTTCTTTAACCCCCGACAAGCACAATGGCATCAAACCACAGTTTATACGCACTACCTTTTGAAAAAAATGTTCCCTTTAGGGTTAAAACCCCCTTAGAGATGCACTCAACTGATGCACTTTACCTCAAAACACCCTGCCCTTTTACTCTGGGAATAAATCAGCTCCACAGAGGGAAACCAGATTTTCTTTTCATGAAAACAGTTATTATTAGACAGAATACACTTCT
The DNA here is from genome assembly GCF_008315115.2 of Sander lucioperca. Lineage (NCBI taxonomy): Eukaryota > Metazoa > Chordata > Actinopteri > Perciformes > Percidae > Sander > Sander lucioperca. The sequence continues at coordinate 16,055,671 of NC_050180.1, forward strand.
TCTCCAAACTTGGGGAGCTTATCAGGTCCCATCAATTTAAACTGAATGTCATCCTCTATCTCTCTGAATGCTATCCGGGCTTCACTTGTTGTTGAATTTGATGTAGTGTACATGAATGACTAGGCTCCCTACTGCACTCATACGTGCAGCCTGAAATTCAAAAACCATCTAATGGTTCCGTTTCTTGACATCACAAAAGTCTGCGGCATGATAAACACATAATAGAGGATCATTTTTTTCAAGAGCCCGTCGCCATGCAACAAGACTTATGGATATGCCTTGATGTCCACTCTTAAGGAGGGAGAATGTTATCGACAAAATGCTTGTCAAAAATGTCATGTACATGAAAAAATAAGAATTTATAAACCCAAAGACACAAAGGAGAATAGACTGAGACAGACCAAAAGATGGACACTAAAACCATTTGCACAGGCTGAATGGAGATGGAAAAGGGTGAGTATTGATCTGATTGATCCATACGTCAGAATACAAATCAAGCTCCATTGTGGTGAAACCCAGCTTTGACAAAAACCTAAAAAAAAAAAATGCACACATTTGACCTACTTTAGAAAAAACAGGCACAACTGGAACTTTCCACAGATTAACGACCTTTGCCTTTATAGTTTAAATAATCTTTTTTATAGTAGACAGCAAGTTATTGAATTGTGTGCAATGCAGAATGGATGCCATGTAAGGTTAAATAAGCTTGGGTCCAGGGGGTTTGATACAGTATGTGGAAATGGACTCAGCAACAACGTGGCGCGCCAAATTTGTTAGCCCTGCACAATGACCTCATTATGTAAGTTCCTGTACACATCTCATACAAAAATGTTCCTTCATTTACAGTATACAGTCTGATATAATGTACATTTTGTGAGCGTGTGTGTATGATAAAGAGCTGTGAACTCATGTACTTGCCTCAGCACCTGGGAGGAAACAAGCTCCATTTATAGATAGTTGATACCCATGTAAATACACACACACACACACACACACACACACACACACACACACACACACACACACACACACACAAGCAAGGCCCACGGAAGTTCCCATATTCTGGTGGATTGCCCTTGGGTCCTTGCTATTTCTGCCAGGGGGATCCTGTGTCAGTAATCCTGTCGGGATGAGGGGGATGAGGCCGCCGGATGGAGCTCAAGTCCACTGCCTTCACTAGCACACAAACATACACATGAAAATAATTTTTGGGAACATTTTGTTGAGTGGGCACTACATACAGATCCACAACTATGTCAGTATGCTTTTTTTTTTAAATAAAAAGGTGATCAAACAGTGGGCAGAAATGCAGCTAAACATACTAAAAATCATACCTGTCACTGTCAACAGCCTGTTTTCATGAACCATTTGTTCAAAAAGCTACGAAAAGCTAAGCACTGTAATTCGTAAGCATTCCACATTTTGTTTTGCTGTTTCACTGCATTGACGGCCGCTGTATAATAACGCGGCTGGCCGCATAGGAAGGTGTTTGGGGTGGATGGGTGGGCGTTAACATACAGGACTTTCAAGCCAAAGAGTGGAGTTCGCTTCCCAGGGAAAAGTAAAGCCTTTCACCCGGGAAATGCGTGTTCCTTAGGAGTGTTTTAATCTAAACCACGATCTTTTTCATAATGTTAACTGGTCGTTTTGATGCCTAATCTCAATTTTCGTCACGGCAAAACACTCATATTTTGTGGAGTAATTTTTACTGTAATGTCCGCCAAAATGTCCGGCAGCTCGCGGTGCTTTGTACCTAGCTCAAAGTTACCTATTTTCGGGTAACTGAACCACCAACTACCGCTGATACAATGGAGGTCGGCGTCACGAAGCTCTGTAGCAGCTTAAACAACTAGCAACTGCCGCTCGGCGTCATGGAGCTCGTAGCCAGCCGGCGTCACGGACCACCTGGCGTCACGTGACCAGCCGGCGGTCTCCTAATTAGGGGTGCACCGATCCGATATTAAGATCGGATATCGGCCCCGATATTGACAAAATAGCTGGATCGGGGATCGGAAAAATTAACAGATCTAGGGGCCGATCCAGGTTTTTTTTGTTTTTCCTCCGTCGCAGCAGCGGGACCCCTGTTAACTGCGTACCCTTCTCACTCATGGTTATTTTAAGAAGTTTGATTACATTATATTTTCAATTTGAATGCACAATTGTTTTTTAAATAACAAATAAATAAGAATTCAATACATTAAATCTATGTTATTTTGTCTTAGTTAGGAAACTAATGTTTAGTTAGGAAAGTCTGGTGCCTTTAGTCTCTTCCACATGGTGGAAGAAAGGTGGAAGGTGGAAGGTATACAGTTTATTATTAATTCAACAACGGTATCGGATCGGTATCAGGTATCGACATCGGTATTGGGACTGAAAAAGTTGGATCGGTGCATCCCTAATCCTAATTTCGTAGGATATCATATGTTTTGGTGGGCATACATTTTCGTACGATATCATACGGACTCGTTCATGAGAATGCGTTGCAGCCAGCCTGTCAAACACTAAAGCAGCCCAAACACATGTTAGGATAAATAACTCAACAATTTCTTTATTCCTGTCTTAAATATCAGTTTTGTTATAGGTCAAAAGAGAAAATATTTTGTGAATTTGTTGTCTGTTTTTCTTTGTGAAAGCTCCCCACCTCCGCCAATACCACCTCTTCCACCCCATTTCAGGTCTTGTGAAACTGTGTGAAATAAAGAAGCTACTTATTCCGAGAGGAAAAGAAGACTTGTCGCTGTCTGGTTTGTCTGTGTCTCCGTCTGTGTGTCAAACGCACTTCTCATAAAGCTGACTTCCTGAGTCCCTGCTCTGTTCTACAATCTGGCTACCACACACACACACACACACACACACACACACACACAGAGACAGACACACACAGACACACACACCTTGTGACCTCAGCCTGCAACCACAATGAACCATATTTATCTTAGATTAAGACACACACACACACACACACACACACACACACACATGCAACTCAGTCTCTCAATATTGCAGCTCTGCTCATGAAAGAAGAATATAGATGCCCATTCAACACAAACAGACACCCACACACACCTACAGTGTGCACACACGCTAACACGCACAAATACACACACACTCCTCCACAGTGCCTTAGAGAGAGGTAAACAGAAGAGTCTGACATCCTCTTGCATCATGTACCTCAAATGCAGCAGAGAAACAGCTAAACAAGCTGTGACTGTGACAGCTCTAAAGTGAGGTGGCATTACTCAAGTGAGCTTCGACTTAGAAGTCAAAGCAATTTGTGACACCATTCTAGACAGTTTATGTTCAATTGAAGATCATTTTGATGTAATCATGAGAAAGAATAAGTTAAATATTCTGTGTGAGGGCTGGATTTAGTTTGGCACTAAAGAAACCACAAATAGATGCCACAAAACAGCTCTTAAAGAGCTAATACCCTATGAGGTCTTCTTGCTTCAATATAATCGGGTGACCTCTCTAGAACACCCTTCACAGAAACACACACACACACACACACACACACACACACACACACACACACACACACACACACACACCTCAGTAAATGCAGTAGGGTCAGTGGCTGTGCATCTAAAATAGCCTCTGACACAAAAACCTCACTTGTACCAAAGGAGGGGGAGGTGAAGCCGAGCAAACCAGGATAAACGTGTGTTAGTAATTGGCGCCAGCTGTTTTTTTTTTCTTTGCATGTTAATAGTAAAGTTTACACACTGTAGGGCTGAACTGTATGTGTGCATGGGAGAACGGAAGATAGATAGAAAGAGGTTAGCTCCAGTGAATCAATAAAAAATGCACTCAGTGACTCCGTTCTGTCTCTTATTTACTCTCAGTGCACAGGTCCTAGGTTGAGGTGACCACACTGCAGGGCTTGATAATCATCTCTAACTGACAAGAGGCACATCGTGGGTACAGTCCTATACAGAATTCACAGTAAATAAAACGCTTGAAAACCGGTGAATACGTTCTTGTGAACGCTTTAATAGCTACAGTGTAAGGAAACCACTACAACATTTTGTAGACAGACTGTGTTAAAAATAAAACCACATGAGAACGTATTGTAAAGGTGTAAGCAAGTGAATCAGGACACCCAGTCATTGCTCCTCTCATGCAAAGGTTATAACTGCTTTCTATGTACTGGAGCCAAGGGTCAGAGTGAAACCCTGCTCTCATCTCTTGCCCTAACAGGGAGAGGTGGGATACATTAGATTAGAATCCTCACAATAACCTGCATCCTTCCCACCATCACTACCACCACTAACCACCCACATACTCTCTTTCTTTTCCTCCCCATCCCCAAGAGATGCCAGTACACTACTGCCCTAATGGGGGATTCTTTGAGTAGGCTACTGCCTTTTATCCCCTTAGGCTCTGATAGTGCATGTGTGCTTGTGTTACAACATGTATGTCTGAATGTGTGTGTGAGCGATCCCCCTTCCCCCAACATATGCACTGTGTACGTACTACTCACAATAGCTTGTCTACTGAATGCATCACAGCACATGTGCACTCACATGCACTCTCAAAGATCGACCTAGATGTTTTACAATAACTGTACAATGCAAGCATGCAGAGGCACTAATACCACTGACTCATCTACACTATCTACTTTAAACAAGTCACAAGCACTTTAACACACTTTTTTGCTTTTCTCCCTGTGCCTTTTTTTCCCACTTGCTATCTCTTGTGATACAAACAAAGCTATGCATGCAGGCATACACACAATCACGTGCATTTCACTTGAATAGTCTTTCAGAGTCCTTTTGATGCAGCATCATGACGTGCCTACCCTATCTAACCTCACTTTGTGCTGACACAACCAAAATCCACTGTAACACACGCCAAATGGAAACAGACACTAACGGACCAACCAAAACATTCCAACACACTGACACTCACTACATCAAATGTGCGCACAGTTATTTTCGCTCACCGAGTTTTTCCCCTTGGTTTGACCCATTCCAGCTCTCCAACACCACTCAAAAAAGCCAGCAGCTGTGTTTACCTCTATTACTCATCTACTCACGACTTCACTTTGATCATTTTTCCTCTCTTTTTCAACTGATGCTGTGCCATGCTGATACCTGGTTAAAGCAGCTAATTGAGAGAAGTTACGTTCTATAGCTTGAACCTGCATTCGGTTTAGTTCTAGCCAAAGAGACTGTGGAATGCCACAGGCACCCCAAATGGATTCCACATGTTGTTTGCATAATTTCCTCTCCTAACAGTTGACCTACAGTACAATCCCTGCAGCATCCTCACACAGGTCTGCTGAAACCATCGGCACTGATGCTGGAGAGATGCAGCTCCCGAAAGATGCTGTAAAGGGAAACTCTTTATGTAAAACCAGCTTAAAAAGGGTCCAAAACACTCAGAAAATGCTGACATTGAATGCTCTCCTGTCCTCCTTTCTTGGCTTTCTTCCTTTTCTTCTTCCCCTTGTTCACCAACCATATATGGCTAAAGTAAAATACACACTTGGTTGACAGGGGAAACATCTCCACAGATAGACAGGCCTTCCATTGACATACCTTTCCATCCTAGCCATGGAAACATATCAAGCAACCTTAAAATCAGAGTCTGGGGAAAGCTCTGCTAAATGAATCACTTCCAGTAAGCACTGAGTATGCTACTCTGTAGATGGTGTCAATACAGAAAAAAAAACTTGGATCAGTGTGCTGGTCAGGCAACATCATCTTAAATTCTGCCTCCCTTAAGTTGGTTTGTTAGCAATTTTAAAGATAAGCTAGGTTGCTCGAGAGAGGGTTCAAACAATAATAGGCTCCTTATAAGACTTCAACAGAGCAATGCAGCAAAAATTCAAAATACTCACAGTGATGTTTGACAAGCTCTAATCACCCATTTTATATTGTAGTCCTTTCTGTCTGTGATCATTATGTAGACTATCAAGGAGTCACTGGCTGTTGCACAATACTTTCCGTTCTCTCTCTCTCTCTCTCTCTCTCTCTCTCTCTCTCTCTCTCTCTCTCTCTCTCTCTCTCTCTCTCTCTCTGTGTCACAAAACACACATGCTCTAGCACTCCATGTACACCCTTAACTCAATTTTGGTAAACAAACGTGGGCTGGACACTGGGGTCAAAGGTTGAATCCACAAGAGAAATCGCAAAGGGAGAGAACATTTTGTCATCTTCTGACATGGTGAAATAACAGCTCAGGGAGTTCAGCTCACAGCCATCACCTATTAATATTTGTCTTATTTCACATGCAGGCAGTTTGATGTAACTACTAACGCATGTCTCGCTATTCAGAATGAAACAACAGCAAAATAACTGCAAACATTTTGGATGTTTAACCCTCTTGATCTATGACCTTTTTGTCCTGTTGATTTTTGGGCAGGTACATCTATCAACATACAATGTCACCCGTCTCTTTGGGTGCTGTCTGTCTCACACACTGTATACTCATGCCCTTGACATGCTGGTCTATTGTAAGAGCATGTGGTGTGTGGGTGTCATTGTGTATGTCTTTCAGGGTCTTTGCATATGATATGTGGCTAAATATCTGGGTTTGACGCAACACCACCTCTTTGACCAGGGGCCACAGGATATACCACAATGCACCTTGAGCCCAGCCAACCTCTATAATTTGTCTCACTCCTCTTTGGCTTTGGCTTACAGTCAGACCCAAATGAATCCAGCCAGATAGTGCACTGTGCACTGCAGTCTATCTGCAATCAATTACCATTCACTCCATAACACCCACCTGGATCAATGATACAGCAGTAAGTCAATATGCCAGCAGTTAACCCAGCTGATTATGGGTAATACAGGGAATTTCACTTCTCCCTGAATAACACAGTGAGTGTACATGTTGTTAGATTGCACATACTGGAGCATGGCACTTCTTCTTGAAGGATTCAATTTGTCAACTTGCGCCCAATTTGTGTGTTGTGATCTGTGGCAGATAGATGATGCCTTTTGTGGGGGAATCCTGCCGCGCAATTAAATGCGCTGGGCAGAGCGATGTTGATGGACAGATAGAGTCTATCTGTTGGTGATTGGCTTTTTAATTGAGTCCCCCCACCTGCACTGATCTCTATCATAAGCCCTTGGACCGTGTCTGGTTTGGGGGGGTTGAGACATTGAAGGAATCAGGAGGGTAGTTAAGCAGCTTGATGCTATTGTAGAGGAGAACAACTAGGTACCTTATCATATTGTTCATGATAATACCCGTATAGTTTTTTATGTTATAAAAAATACCAGGATTTTAACAAGTGTATGCATAGCATTAACAAGCAAGGACGTTATATATAGACGTTAACAGCAAAAAAGGACAACACAACAAACTTATTTCATCATCTCAAGCTGAAGCACCTGTTTGAGTACTAGGAAAGTCAGAAATCATTTGTGGAGAGAGCAACAAACTACATTTTCGCATCCAAATATAACCAAATTATTGAGACTGTCCACCCAAGAAAAACAACAGCATCAGTCGTCTCAGCAAATACCCAAGAACTCTCTAATGACAAAGGCTTCGAGTTAGGCCGTTAAGGTAATAATGATGTTGAAGGTCCCCTAACCTTAACAAAGTAGTAATTTTAACCCAGACCATGATCTTCTCCTAATTCTATCCAAGTCGTTTTTGTGCCTAAACCTAACCAAATCTTTAGCCTGGAAATCCAGACCCAAATCCGAAAGATTAAGGGTCTGGCACTGAGTAATGAAAATGGCCCAACTCGAGGGGCGGCACCAAGCATGCATTTGAAAATCTCACTGCACGCAATTGGATAACACTACGACCAATCACAACAATACACGGGGTGACGTATCCAGAGCCCCATACGCTAAGCTACCAGCGGAGCTAACTGGTAGATTAAACTGTCGTCATCTGTTTGGCTCGCCTCTAGTCCGCCTATATCAGATACACTGATGTGATTGGTGCAGCACGGCTACAAGGGCATAGTTAATGAGCATCATTACTGAATGCCAGAGTGACTCGCTGAGCAAATTCAAATTGTGCTCTTGCGAGAACTCTGGAATTCCAGGGTACCAAATCTTAACCATAGCGTTAGATTGTCATGATATTGTCTTGCCGGTCAGATGGGCATCGAAAAACAACTCATTTTGTTCTTTAATTTGAAGGGACTTGTTTGAATTATTGACCAAGTGTACTCCACATGACATACAGTGCAAGACAATGAAAGAAAATTGCCAAATTGGTGAAGTTTTGTTTTGCTAAAGATGCTAATCCAAACATTTGAAACGGATGGCTTAAAACAACTCGTCGGAAAATGCTGTGAGAAGATGGCAGCTAGAGGCACTTGGCCGATTCAAATTGATCATACGTAGTCCCTGACTATCTATTTTGTTCACTTTTTTATAAGCTAACCAATCACATAATTGTTCAACTGAATTTTGTGTAAATACAGTACATCAGTAAATAAATGCATCACCGTTCATAGCAGTGCAACATTCAGCGCTGATTTAGACTACTTCAGCTCAGTGGAACGTACAGTCTGTTGCTTGTTCAAGCCCAACCTTGAACCTTGAACCTTATGTTCAGTTTTGTACAAAACTAGCCAACACAAGCACTATTTTTTAGGTTAATAGCTCAGCAGCCACCTATTGGCAAGTTATCACATAAAGATTGTTTCTGTGGCTTTCGTAGACTTTCAATATGCTTACGTACTGCGTATCACAACTGAACTTAATGCTTTCAGTTTGAGAGGAGCTCCACTGCTGAAGCCATTGATTCCTTAAGTGACAATGATGATTCATTAAAATCAGTTCAATTTGAAGATTCAGTGTGAAAGATTTGTTCATACATGTAACTAAACGCCGCTAATGGCTACACTATCTAGTTTTGACTCTGACGTCTCCACTGCAGACATGTGGTTCATTGTTGCAATGACTGACATTAAAGTATTCTTCAGCATTTTATTATATCGTCATAAATATCGCAGAAATACCCTGCAACCTCTCTTACCTGTTTCAGAGCTCCAATATGATTCTTCGCTGTTCATGCAGTCTTCTCTACATTTGTTTGGTAATATTAGCCTGCTTATTCATGCACAGGGAGAAGGCCCCTTTGTAAATGGATTTAAGTGAGAGTTTAAATGCTAACTAATCTCACTTGTTGAACATCCGTGAGCTGCAGGGGGTCTCATCCACACACACATGATCCAACCCCCCTTCTTTTTTTTTCCTTTTTTTGATGAGACCCCCACTTAAACGCACACAAACACACACCCTACCGCTGTTACACAGTTAAAGGCAAGGCAGGGCCTCTCTCCACAACACAGGGGTAAAGTCACAGAGGTCACTGCTCAGTTTCCACATCAAACCCAGAAGCAGAGGCCAGAGTCTCATCCCCCTCCCACCTTTCTCCCTCCCTCCTTCTCTCTCTTGCTCCCACCCTCCCCTCCTTTCGCCGACCCCCCCACACCACACACACACACACACACACACACACACACACACACACACTCCTCCTCCTCCCCCTTGCTGGATGTACAAATGCCTTTGCTGTCAGCTCTGCCCTGGTCCCCTGTAATTGAAAATAACAGCCAAGGGCCAGCCCCCGGCCACTCTACCCAACCTGGTGGCTCTCTGCCTCTCTGACAGCCACCCATCAATACCAATGACTATTACCCTGGAAGTGAGAGCGCTGCCGATGACATCCAAGACACCACCCCTGCAACACTCCCACACACACACACACACACACACACACACACACACACACACACACCTCCCCCCCAGTGTCCTTCCTCCGCTACCCGAGCCTCCTAATGTTTAACCCGTTGCTAACAGCCTCGTTTCTCTGTCTCTAACCTGCTACAGTGGGCAACGGTAGGCAAACAAGCCTGTCTCTCTCTCTCTCTCTCACACACACAAACACACACACACACACACCACACAACTATCTTAAGGCATGCACAAAACTCTGACAAGCAGCAAACTTTTCCAGCGATAAGTGCTAAGAGTGCGTTTGGGGCTGTCTCACTTCACGCTGTCATATTCACCACCAAGACACTCAGTCAGTATTCTACAACACTGCTACACTGCTCAGCTGATATTTTTTGAACTTTTTTTAGAAGTAAATAAGTGAGACATATGAGATTTCACAACTGGTGCCGGCATTGTAAAGTCAGGATGCTGCCCATGCCCATGATCATTCAGTGTATAATCACTTTTTTTCTCTTGTCATGACAGCTTATGAATTTACATTGGCAATAAGTGTTTCAGGTCCAGTCAGCAGCACCATGCATGGTCTCTTGTTTCCCCCCACTGACAGACACCAAACACAATGCCATAGGTGATCTGAGCTGTCATCTGCTTTGACAGGGAACTGACAGCTGAACGAGACACACTGATCACAAGTACAATGCCCAGCAACGTGACAAATGAAGCACACAGCAGCAGCCAGCAGAGGAACAGGACAAAAAATTGCACAGACCTTGTCAGAAGCTGCAGAGCCGTGGAGACTGTTTTCCTTTCTACAATCCTCTCTGTCTCCTCTCCTCCTCTCCCTCTCCTCTTCTCTCCTCTCACTCTGCGTGTATGTGCTTGTGTATGTGTGTTTGTGACAATGCGCGTGTGTGTGAGTGAGAGTGAGTGTATGTGAGTGAGCAGCTCCCTCCCCTTCTGCCTCTCAGCTGCTCGGCTCAGGCAGTTCTCAGGAAATGAATGGGAGCGCACAGAGAACTGTTGTACTTGCAAATGACTTACCCCGAGTCACATGATCCGCTAAATGTAGGGTGGGCCGGTGGGTGGAGGCTTCATAAGCAAAGGGAAGACAATATACTCTAAGCTTTAACAGCATGCATCGAATTACACGGGGCCCCTCCGGGGAGGTTTCCGACGCGTCCGCTCTCAGTCAGCCCGAACTCACTCTCTACCCCTCCCGGAGCGCAGCGGAGAGCCCCGGGATGGGGGTGAGCACCGGAGCACCTCCCCGTTTAAAGGGGACGGAGAGGAAGGTGTAGGGAAAAGGAGAAACAGTTCATTATTATAACTGTTTGAATTATATAAGTTTAGTCGTGTGATAGTTTTTTTTTTTTTTTGAGAATTTAAGAATGTTTTGATAGTTGTAAATATAATGACATTATTTTAAATATTTTAATTTAAAAAAAATCTAATAACGTAAATTACTTAGAGCAGAAAGTAACAATTGGTTGATTAATCCTTTAGTAGATAGAAAACTAGTTGGGAACTATTTTTGATAATCAAATCGTTTAAGTCAGTTTTCAAGAGTGTGAATCATAGCCTAGTATTAGTAAACTGAACATATTTGTATTTAAGACACTTGGTAGGTTAAAAAAATATATGTTGTTGACGTTACATTGGGATCTAAAAAAAAGGGCATTTTCAATGTTTTCTGACGTTTTATAGATCAAACGATTAATTAAGAGAATTGTTGATTAATTTATTTACCGTTTGCTTTATAAAATGTAACAATATAGTAGAAACATTGCATCCAAGTTGTCTATCAATTTAAGTTGATATTCAATTTGCTTGTTTGTTAAACCACAGTCTAAAACCAGAAGATATCCAATGAACTTCCATATAAGTCTATGAAAAGCAGTAAATAAATCCATGTTTTCAAAACTTGGAAGCAGTGGATTGTGGGCTGTGTTGCTTTAAATTCTTACCAGATATTTGCCTGTTTAAGTTTGTTTCAACAATAGCCTATCTATTATTTCTTTCCTCTCAGTTGAATCTTAGTTTCTGATCCGACAATAAAATGCCACATTTCTGCCTGCTGTTTAAATGACCAGCCTTGAATAACATGCTGGAACATTTCCCAATAATGATTGCTTTTAAAATCTCTTCTGTGTTGTGAGCCACTGTATACCCATGTCATTTTCCTCCCGGTGTTCTCCGGCTTGATGAAAGGTATCTCTGTGGTATGAAAGGCTGATGCTGCTCAGCGCCCACAGCCAGTCCCCTGGGAGCTCTAATTAAGGTAAAGGAAGCAGGACTTATCTGCATGGCTGATAGAGGCCCATACCTACTCTACATTGTGCTTTATCGTGGAGCTGGAGAAGCATGATTGAGAGAGCCAGAGATGATAGAGAGACAGAGAGAGAAAAAATACTATTTTCAGTAGTTCAGTGAGCCTGGTCCAACTGCTGCCCACTTAATATTCATTCTGTTTCACTTGAGATACTGTAAGTCTTGTGTTTGCAATGAATGGAGGATAAAATGGTTGAGTGGAGACGAGAGGATGGCACGAAAGGGATGCAGGACGAGATAAATAAGGTTAGATAGGCAGGATAGAGGGATGGTTGTATGCGGGTGAATTAAGAAGTGTATTTTGTGGCTGCCTGAATAGGAGGGGCTCTAGGTGTCCAATGGCAAGAGGATTGGTTGAATGAATGGATGGACAGAATAATGGAAAGGAGGGATGATCTGGCCGTGGTGTAAATTCTAATGGGATATAATTGTAGGCTACAAAACCAATCAGCTATTGAAGAGTGGTTAAATATTGCTTTAAATGTGTTTTTTTAAGCATTTTGATAAATAGTTGTGTAAGTGGAGTTGGATGATTTTAGATATCATTACCTAAAGATTATATGTTTGAATACATTTTTAAAAACAATATAGCCAATCAGTATAATTGAGTTTTGCATCAGTTTCACCCCTTTTTTATTTAATACGGGTGAAATAAGACTTTCTATCGTCAGTGAACCTCCTTGTGCGTGTTTCCATGACACCTACTACAACACCCATAAGCACAGCCACCTACCAACCAACCAAACCTAGGGTTAAAAAAAAAAAAAACAGAACTGGAATTGCACAACATTGAACTGCACACACAGCTAAATGCACACTGGATTTATTTTATTTTATTTATTTTGCAACTGAAGCTGCATGAAAATATCAAGTATGTGCATGTTGCTGCAATTAAAGCCAATGCATCATGCTGTTTTAGTTTTTAAGCAATCAGTGAATCTGCACAATGCTGTACAATTGCATAAAACCACGGACACTTCAAAAGACAGACATATGGTTACTCATCTCACGGTCTTGAGTGCATTGATACATGGCAATTACAGATTAATATGACATTACCAATCTCAGAGAAAAATTCTGATTTGCGTGATGAGAGGGCTGGCTAGTTAAAAGGCGCTATGAAAGCTCTGTGTGTGATGGAACATTAATGTAACATCAGCCGTAAGGCCCGGTGATGATCCTTATAATGACGTCCTGAGGAGTTCTTTCAAATGAAATCCTCGCTGTGTAACTGGTGCCCCAGGAGTCCTGGCATGTGTTGAAGGAAGGCAGGCGGAGTGGAGCACTAACAGGCGCTTCGAGGGAGGTGGAAGAGGGAGGAGTGTGGACGGAAAAAAAGAGGAGGAAGCTACAGAGATTTTTTGAGGAGAGTGTGAAGAGGAATAAGAATGAGAGAGGATGATGGGAGATGGTCTGAGGGACATGGGGGAGGAATCAGGCATGGGAAGGGAGGTGTCTGAAGGGGGTCGTTGCTCGAGTCTGAGCTCCCAGTGTCATCCTGGTGCACCTATAGTAGGGCTTCATAAACACCAGAGATGCCTCTCCCAAGGCTACGCCCACTCAAAAAAGGTTGCTAATGTGTGACCCTGGGGTGGGAGCAGTTCAAAGGAGGTGTGGGTGTCTGGGGGCATCATTTGTGGAGCGGCATAATAAGCTGTAAGACATCATCAAGAGCATTATCATCACACACTTCTTCCTTGCATCATCTGACCCAATCTCATCAAATTATTGTAACACCATTCATCATTTAGTCACACCCAGCAAAATATCTACACTGAGTGGGCGAGTATTCTTACTGTGCAAAGGAAGCCTGTATTTTTCTTTGTAAAAATGGAGAAAAAAAGAAAGTGTGTTGTGAAATGTTGCGAGTGAACGATGTGATGCTCCCTTCCTGTTGTCTCTGGCTGAACTTTAGACTCTGGATTGAAAGAACAGACATGCCAGACGAGGAAGTAGGGAGCAGAGAAGCTAAACACAACCTGTTACTGTACAGCCAGGATGGAGGAAGGTAGGTGGAGGGTTGGGGGGGGGTGCTAAAAACACATGTTGCATGCCTTTACTTTCCTTTCCATTTTGAAGGACACACGGTGGAATTTAATTTATAGCTCATTTTATTTTGCATATGCTTTGAATAGAATATCAAAAGAGTAATAGAATTGACAGGAAAAAAACAATTCTAAAGTGGCTGCAAGAAAACTGAGAGCAATGAATCAACATGAAAGCTTGAAAGTAGGATGGACAAGAATAGTCATACTGTCAGACAGTCCTGGTTTCTAGGCAATAAAGTGCTCACCTCTGAAGCTTCTCTTTATCCCCTGCAGTCCCACTCTGTTCCCACTGTGAATGCCCAACACAATAGGGCCACATACACAAAATGAGAATTACTTTCAGCTTCACAAGTCAAGGTTTTTTTTGTCCTCCAGAATGAAATCTGAGAAGCACAATGGATTGGCCCCAGCCTGTTCGTCTGTCTGTCTGCCCGCCTGTCATGTGCAATATTTTCGACAATTTTGACAAAACTTTGGGTAATGATCCCTGTCATGACTCTCTTTCTATGTGCTGAAAATTACAAAGGTTTGCCAAAAGAGGGTACTACCAGCATGATGGGTAGTAATTGATGTGAGGCTCAATTCTGGCATTTAATTGCATTGACATTTGTGTACTTGCTTGATTTTGCAAAACTCTGCATCTCACAGACGAATAGAATCCTATTCACAATCCACATATGATTACATTTCACAACAAGGTGTCATGTTTGCTGCTGCCTTGTTCAAGCAGAAAATAATTTTTCTTGCAGCATGTCACTCAGTACAAAAACATCTAACAGTGTCACTCAAGAATGCCTTATGCTACAGTCAGGGATGTGCAGCAGCCTATATAGTGAGCATGTAATAATGCTTTTTTCTTTCATGTCAAAAGCTGAAAATGGGGGGGGGGGTCATTGTTAAGGGGATTATGAAAAATATAGACATTAATACCCAAGACAACTCCTCCAGTTTATAAGGTTAAGTTCTTTATTACATGACCAGTTCATATTGAATACATAGAAATTAAAATCATCGTCATCTTTAGATATCCCCTACAGATATGTTTTAAGAAAATAATCTGCTTGGAAAAATAATTAGTGTGATTTGTTTAAAAAATTTTTAATTAAAATTAATAAATAAAGTAAATCAGTATGTGAAAACAGTCTTCTAGTATCAAACTCTGCATTGACAGTAAGTAAAGTAAAGGCCCAGTGTGCCCAGTCTGTAAAGCCCTGGATGCTACAAACAGTATATCTCCTTCCTTCCCTGCAGGCACCTGTTTGGTTATGTTGCTGTTCCTCATAGGTTCTTTTCTTTATTTTGTTTACACACACCCCACAACACGGTTTCTCCACTCTCATGCACACCCTTCAGTTCTGATTCCACTGACCTCCACTCTCCATGTGCTTTTTGTACCTTTGTTGTGTAGCCTATTTAATTAATCTCAGTTTGTTTAATAAATTAATTTGTTTAACTTTTAAAAAAAGGTGTGTCTCACTCTTTGTCATGGCCTTTACGAGCCAGGTTGGTCTTTATTCTTTATTCCTTATTCCTCTGTAATAGTCCAGATTTTTATCTCTCTGTCATACTTTCTTAAGCACCTCCATATTATTCTCGTTTGACACAGATTTTCTATGGCCTTAGCTTCTTATTAATTCATACCCTGATGTCTTCAAATCACAATTAGCAGAACATTGACTATATACAGTGTATACAACATACGTTATGTGATTGAGATTGATGATTGATGATGAATCTGCTACAGATGTACAGGTCCTTTTATTTACTGATTAAGTCAAAAAAGCCAAACATGTCTGGGTTTCATTAAATTAAACTTAAGCATTGCCTTCTTCTGTGTTTTCTCTGATCCTGCAGCAGATTCATATGATGCAATGCCTTGGTGACTTTGAATTAATTCAATGTAATTTTGATGATTTATTTTCAAAACAGATTGCTGAATTTTCACAGTGAATGAGGGATATGGAAGTGGATGCAATGCATACAGTATAACTCAAGAGTATGTACTATACAACATCAGCGTGTGGCTGATCTTAGGTTTATACCTCCACTGGGACGTCCACATCAGATCTATCTACCTTCCCAGATGTATTGGCCTCTCTTAATCTGATACATGGATATTATAAAAATGAACACTGGTGAAGAGAGTTTTTTTAGAAGTAAATTATTGATTCATACATACATACATATATATATATGTATTCATGTGCATCTGTCATCAACTAATATTCCAAGCAGGCAGCGATGTATGGTCTGTGACATTGGCAGGTTAATTAAACTGACAGAAAAGACAGACAGGAATAGCTGAAATGCTCTTGTGTTTAAACAATAGAACACACTATAGGAATGTAACACTTTACAAGTACGATTTAGCCATGTTTCTATTGCCAATATGGCATTGCAATAAGTGTATATGCGGCTGCAAGTAGAAGAAAATAATACAGTAAGATAGTGACAAATGAGAAGAAGGAAATGAACACCAGAGAAATCCAGAAGAAAAGCAAAACAGAGAAATGGAGTGTTAGGACATCTGTTTGCTCCGGGAGCCTCCCCAGGTCTAGTGGCCATGCATGCATATGTCTGTGTGCATGCATGTGTTTGTCCAGGCGTCAGTACACCTGCACAGACTGAGTGGGTTGGCTCAGTGGGCTGGCGTGGAGCTCTGTGGATCCCCCTCCAGGCCAGCTCTCTGTCAGGCCCTGCCAAGGTCAGCATCCTGCCAGGGGGGGGGCGGGGGCGGGGGCGGGGAGGGGGACGCTTCAGCATGACCACCAGGGCCTCTGCACGCTGTGTCTAATAGCAACCGCAAAGCTCTTGCACACACACATACACACACACACACACACACACACACACAATACAACAACATCAATACAGAAACACACAATAAATTCCCAAACAAGCAAGTGCTGATACACATAGAGACACATTCAAGGAAGGGGGTGCCTGTAGCAAGCCTCTCACATTTTTTACTCTACAAATAAGACAAACGAAAAGAGACGGAAATTAGCTGACAAAGTAACTATAGCTGCAGAGCTTAAGAGGATGAAAGGGTAGCTTGGAAAGTAACAAGGCATCCTGTGTGTTTTATAACTGCTAGCTCCGTATTATGTCCATTCCATAGCTATTCATTACCTGGATCAGCTTACTAGGTGGCTAGACCCAGGGTGGAGCCTGGGACACTGAAGCCACCCTGAAATTCCAGAGTCACTTATGTACACACAAGAAGTGCTGCAAGGAATATCATGCAAAGGCTGTAAATTAGATATCAGGCATCAGCGAAACCACAGAGTGACAATGCAACACCTCGACACTTACGTGGGGAAGGTTCACCATTGGCATCAGTAGCAGCAACTTGAGCCAAATACGTAATGGTGTGATGATGACAATATTGATCTTCTGGTTTACTCTACGTTGCTCTGAGTTTTGACCAGAAGATACAGTGAGCAGTGGCTGAGAGATAAGCTTCCTCACATAGCAATGGAGACACCTGAATTGTATGGCAGCATTGAAGCAATTATCGACTACCCCCCCCCCCCGCTGCTGTCGAGCCTGTCATCAACACTGGTGTGTGTGTGTGTGTGTGTGTGTGTGTGTGTGTGTGTGTGTGTGTGTGTGTGTGTGTGGAGCAGAGGCTGATCAGCCACCAGAGCCCTCAGTGTTGCTCTTTTGTTGCTCTTTTCCCAGCCAGCAGCCCTTTGGTTTTGTTGCGGCGAGACCTCGTGTTGTTCCCCTTTGGCAGCTCGACCCCTCCCAGACTCTCCCCCCCTCACCTCCTTCCTACCCTCACCTCCCTCTGCCTCACCTCCCTCAACTCCCTCCCAGGCGTTGGGTATAGAGGGAACAGCCAGTGCTCTCCAAACACAAGGACAGAAGCTGCCAGCAGGTAGCCATGGCAACAGCTTCTCTCTCACCCGCCACTTCCCCGCTCGGTAAAAGGGAGTGTGGAAAATTGCTGGGCCCCTCTCTCCTCTCTATGCTCTCACACAGTCCAAATTAGACGGGTCACAGTGTTTTTCTGGCACCCGTTTAAATAATCATAGAGATGGATGTGCGTAGAGGGAGAAGGAGGAAGAAAGAGAGGTGAGGCGGGGGCATGCCAAGGAAGTAGAATGGGGGTGTTAATCAAAAAGACGCAGATTGCTGCACAACAAATGATTTTTTTTTCCAGACATAAGACTGTGGTGGGTGTAGACAAGGATGCTTGAAATATTTGCAAGCCATGGTGCAGAACTTATCTTGCTAATGCAAGTGCAGGAGGGAAGGCTCAAGTCGTAATAATTTCAATAACTGCATCTCAGTGAGAGGATGCGAATGTCTGGGAGACAAATCAATTCCTTTTTTCCGAAGGTTCTTTTGCAGATCCATCTCTGTAACTTGCAGTTTAGTGTCTGAAACATCGGAACAAAGTACATGAACAGTACTGCCTATCAAGACCTCTCTAACTCTTGTTTGCTTATACATTGCCATTGGCAGATATACTGTACAGCAGAGGTCTTACACACTTTTTATGGCACACATGTTTCTATACATTTCTGCAGCCAGCTGATGTAAAGCTCTTGGTGTCCTTCTGACAGTTTATGTATCTAGGCAGCGGTGCTGATATTAGGAAACAAGAAATTGTATGATGGAAAACCCAGAAATGTTTTCTTTTCATGAGCTCCTGCCACAGGCCTGCTCTGGCTTAATAGCATGCTGGCTTTTGAAAATAATTCAACCCTGCTTATTTTCTACTTGATTTACTGTGTGCAAACCTTCCCTCATCAGGCCAGGTTTTGATATTAAGCCAACTTCAGCAATATGTTGAGTCTGCACCAGCAGCAGAAAGAAAACTTTAGAATACAGCCACAGGATTACATCACAGCCAAACAATGTCTATTTTTACCCCAGCTCAAGTTTTTCTTACTTCCAGGAATTTCCAAAACAGGAGAAATCTGAAAGATTGAGCACAGTGCTGCAAAAATTGAATTAAACCGCAGTCATAAAAGCAGGGTCATGACAGGGATTAAACATCATCCAGGGGTGTTTAGAGTTGTAATCTATGAGGGCTGGGACAGGGCAGGTCTGTGTAAAAACAATGAGTTCCAGATTTTTATCCCAGAAGGTTTTATTGTTGAAAAAGCTGTAATACATTGAAATATACACTAACATTCTAATAATAATCTAATTTGAAATTCAGTATTTTATTGAATTGGTTTAGTCTGTCTGGTTTGATCCCTTATAAGGAAAAGTGTAAGAAACCTTTCAACGAATGCTCTTGCTTTAACATTTTGTGAGTTTGATTGTTTTATGGTTTTAATGAGAAGGACGAACGATTGATGAATAATTTCCAAAGAGAAGCAAAAATGCAGATGTAAATGCATATGTCATGACAATAATGTTTTCATCAAGTGGACATGCTGTTTGCATTAGTCAAGCAACAGACAGCTGTAGCTTACTTAGCGTATCTAAGTTGAATGGTGGAAAAGGTCTCACTATTGGGAGGCACAAAATGATGTCTGCTGTGTGTGTGGGTGTGAATGTGTGTGCTCTCACAAGCTTGCTTGACTTCCCCACATTAATACCAGATGGCCCTTCCCATCATGGCCAATGGAGGAATTCAGCTGGCAGGACCCCTTCTTGTTCATGGTCAGTGTGTGTGTGTGTGTGTGTGTGTGTGTGTGTGTGTGTGTGTGTGTGTGTGTGTGTGTGTGTGTGTGTGTATCCTTGTGCTCCTCCTCTCCCACCATACACTGACCTATTTGTATTCTGGGCATAGCAGATGAGGCTCCAGGCCCGCTGCCCTGCTCCCCTCTAGCCTGTCCCCCCGGGAGGGCATCTGTGGGTCTGCACTGGGCAGATAGGGCAGACCCAGCATGGCAGCACTTTAAAGACCACCTCACTGGTCCGCAGAGAGGTTATGTGTTTGGATTTGTGTGTGTGGGCCTCAGTGTTGGCCTGCTGAGATATCCTTCCTTCCATTTCTTTGTTTTGAGCGGTTTCTTTTTCTGACCAGAATTCTGGGGGAAAAGAAATCCCCTGACTCCAGTGTGAATCTTGGAAAAACTTCCATCAAGTGGTAGCCATTGCTTACTATTATCAAAAAAACCATGGTAACACATACTGAAACTGTATCATTTAAAAATGAACTGATAACTGAAAGCCAGTGGGAGTTATTGAGACTCTCCATCACACACTGAGTAGTCACTCAGAGAGGGCACGTCTCCATCCTCTCTGAGAAGATGCGTGGTCAGTCCATAAGTGTTGTGTGAGTGTGTGTTTTAACTCAAACTTAGATTGGCTCATTTGAAATAATTCAAGCATCTCTGATAGACCCCTATTTTTAACCCCCACCCCCTCTCCACAGACATTCACCCTACAAACATTATTTCTTGATTTGCAATAACACACATAAAACCACGAACACACACTCGCACTGCAAAATTGTGTATGTGTAGAAGTCTCAGCACACGCACACACAGACAGAGGGTGCCGAGCCATAAAGGAATGCAGAGCGGTATAATCACAGCATCATCAGCTCTGTCCTCTGAGAGAGCGGGCCAATAATGCCCCTCTAATTGAATAACTTATCCACAGCTATTTCCCAGGGGGCCGAGCTGCAAGGCACAGTCTCAGAGAGAGGGGGGCAGATGGCGCTGAACAGAGCAGATCAGCATCCTCCAAGTACCACAATGAAAGGTGGAGTTAGACAAACACACATAATCACTCAGTATATTGCATTCTCGTTTACGGACAGCAACTTTCTGTCCATTTTATTTCATATTTCCAACAATTGACAAATAAACCAACATACATTGTGTACATGCACTTCAAGTCAGGGCTACTGTATCTGATAAATAACCAAGCACTGAATCGTCTGCTTCTATTAAAGCACATAGCTCAGTCTTTGTTGCCTTTTTTTCTTTCAGCATTGTTGAATCTCACTGTGTATGTCGATGAGAGCAGGGCTTCTCTCTTATGTGAGGCTGAAAAGCCTGCTATATCCCCAAGCCTCAGGGTGAGGATAATTCCCCTTAAGACCTCCCAAATTCTGGATCCTTGTTCAACCACCCTTGGGCTCACAACAGGGGGTAACTATACATTCTGTTTCCTTTTCTCCCATCAGACAGCATACCACCCTGGGAGAGAACACACATGCTGTACATAATACTTTCCATGTAAGCATTGCTGCATTTCGATCATTGCATCCCTCTGATTCTCAGCTGCTGTGAGAAGAAAATGTATCTCCAGACTGATGGGAAATGTATTGGCCGATCATTCTACAGCCTTACAGTATGTAGGCCTACAGTAAAGCTGAGCTCAGTAGGAACTATGTGACTCCTCATGGTGCCATTTTGATTGAACAGAGATCTTGAGTCCTGATGATTCAGTATGTTTTTTGCCGGCTAACTAGCTGAACTCCTCTCTGGTGAGCTGTACCTCATCAGCATGCATGATATCTACTTAGGTCGATACCTTTATGCCCACAAGCAGAGTTGAAGTCAATGGAATTTTTATTAGGAAACAATAATGGGAGGAGGGGGTATGAGGTGGAGAAAGAGAAAGCGAGGTGTAGGGAGAGGTAGTACATTGATTTACCCTTCATAGTTCGTTGCACTACATTTACCCAGCAGAGTGCTCAAATTAGTGCCCTCCAGCTCTCTCCCAATTAGTTTCCACAGAGACAAGGTGTAAAGCCAGTCACTGGCCTCATTACCTCTCCTCTCTCCTTCTCTCTCTCCCCCTCTCTCTCGCTGAGTAAACCACCCTCCAACTCTCTTTCTCTCTGTTTTTAGTTTTCCCCTCTCTCTCCACTTCAGCCTCTCTCATCTCCTCCACTTTTTCCATTCCAGTCCTCCCCAGCCTTTGTTTGTGCTCTCTCTGTCTGTCTCTCCAGTTCAACATTTGTTTCCCTGTGTTTAAAGTGCAGAGCAGACTGAGGAGAGTACATTCATCTGCAGCAAAAGGAAGTGGGGTTGGCTGTCAGAAACTCAACCACCTGATGAAGAATAGATGATGTTTTTTCTTTTGTCGCCTGACTCTGTGGAGCTCTGTAGTTCAGCACAGTCAAGGATACTGTATGAAATTTCCTGCTAATACAAAAGAGAAATCCTTTTAGCATATTTTTCTATTAACTTTACTGAAATATGCACATGCAACATACAATAACTATTTCTGATATGTGTTCAACAATTAAGAATGTAAATGGTTCATAAAGTTTATAGATTTGTTGTTTGTTTTGACAGCCTTTTTATCCCTCGGTTTCTTCCATGTTATCCAACTACAGAATACTTTTTATATTCTGACAGTGATGTATTTATTCTTGATTTTCTGTTGGAGTTTGAATATCTAGAGGTGGCATTCTTCTAGTTGTCTGGTCCCAGGCTGGATTTACAAGCGACGAAACCAGTCCCCAGGTACACTGTCTTTAAATTATTTTTTGGAATATACACCACTAAAGCACAATATCCACTCACATTATAGACATTTTTATAACACTTATGGATCATTGTCATTTTGTGTCATCATTGCCAGGTGTCCAATCACACAACAGTGATTTCTTTGCATCTATAAAATGCAATGTATTGCATTTCGAGATTGTTAGCAGAAAGAAGTGTACCATGGACACATTTTTTTGTTCCATTTAAATTTTGAGGGCACAGTGGATCATTTTGGTACACTTCTTTGGACACATTTTTTTGTTCCATTTAAATTTTGAGGGCACAGTGGATCATTTTCACAAGGAGGGAGATGTAGTGCACTATATATTAAAATAAAAATATGTTAAATAGGGTGTGATTTCGGACACAGCCACAGTTGCAAGAGAGTGTGGAGAGCCAATAGGGGGCCGCAGCTAAACTTTGCCCTGGAGGCCCCTTGCAGGTTATCGGTCGCTATCGGTGTTAACTCCAACTACCCAACCTTTAAGCTATCTGATTTTGTTTAGTTTGGAAAGTTTGCCTTAACAAAAGGGCTTGATAATATTTTAGATATTTTACTGTCTATCATTAAAATGTTATGTAATGCTACTTTATTACCTGCTTATTTGAACAAGGACAATGCACAAAGAACATTAACCTTATTAAAAACAAGTAATGTAGTGGGTTTTAGCAAATTGCTATTTCTGCCCCGAGCCCTGTGGCAGGTAGGTAGAATAAAAAACAGTGAGAAAGATTAGATATTACAAGAAGATTAGATAACTCCCGAGTGGTTGACCTTATGGCTTGCATTGTTATTTCTGAGCTGAGTGTAACAAAGTTCCTCAGGGGAGGCAGAGCATTATGAATGATCTTAAAGATTACGCAAACATTGAGTGCACGATTACATTTTCAACATTTTTGTGTTTAGCACAGTGTCATCTGCATACATCATTATTTCAAGATCATTGCTAACAGATGGGAGATCATACTAAAGAGCAGTGGTTCTAAACTCGAGCCTTGTGGCACTCCCATGGTGTAGGTTTTTAGGGGTTGTTTAGCTGCACACACTGTTGTCAGCCACTTAGGTATGATTTAATCCATTTGTATGTAGTTATGGAAAGGTTGCAGTCAGCCAGTTTGTTGAGTAGTATTTGATGTCAAACACATTTTGCATGTCAAGGAAGACTGCTTCCACCACCCCTCCTTTAATATAAGTTTACTTTAATGACTTCAAGGAAGTAGCAGCATGCCGTGTCAGTTTTTCTGAAACCTAATTGCATAGGGTGTAAAAAGGAATCAAGGTGTAAAATCAGTTGTTCTGCTACAACCTTACCAATGACCATTGAGATGGCATGGAGTATGCTAATGGGTCTATAGTTGCTTACCTCTTCTTTGTCTCCCCGGATTTGTATACAGGGGTTATTATAGCCAGTTTCAAGGCACTTGGAAAAGTGCTCTCATTAATAGATAATTATTTGAGTTATAGGGGAGGTTATACTTTATTTATGTTTTTTTTTAGAAATGCAGTACTGTATATGTCCTTTGCTTTTCTGTTCAATATGGTTGAGCGGATTTTGTCGACCTTTGTCTCATTTGCCTGTGTCAGAATTAAAACAATAAAAGTCTTAATTGAAAACAGAGAGTAACAAAACAAATGTAGATTTATGTCTAAAAATAGAATAATTTTCCTACAAATACTATGGTATGATCACTCTTGGTAATACCTTGGCCTTCCCTTGGAACAAACACATTTTGCCTGCAGAAAAGCAAACACCTTCTCTTGTCCAATCACACCCCCCAGAAATTTCTTCTCCCTTCCCTCCCTCTATGTATAAACCCAGAGAGAATCTGGGTGAGGTGTCAGGCCAAAGTACTGCCTGCAACAAAAAAAAGCTGCCCTGTCCACCCCAGACCCAGATGTTCCTTATTGATCCCCCTGTGGTTTTGGCTGAATGTAACCGCTCTCTCTCTCTCTCACTCTCTCTCTCTCTTTCTCTTACAGCATGTCCAGTCAAAGCTGGAAGTGCTGTTTCCCCTCTGAAGTTTATAATGCAACAACCAGCAGTTTGGTACTTGTACCCCCCGTATTCTCTTTCTCCCTCAATCCCTCCCTCATGTCCACAATGCTGTCGTCGACAGCCCCTCTTGGCTGTTTCTGGTTACATTAATAATGTAGCATGCCTCACTGTCTGATGTTGCATTGGGTTGCTGTGGCACCACAGAGAGGCTGTCTACCTTTCTGCGAGACGCTGCAACTGGTTGCCAAGGAGTTGGTTTCAGGGAGAAGGCGAGGGAGGAGGAGGAGTGTAAAGTAGAGGTCTGGCAAAGAGAGACATAGCAAGAGAAAATGGCAAAGACAAAGAGAGTGAGAGGAAACAGACCAGGAGTGAGAGAGGGAGAAAAGAGTAAAAGAGAGAAAGCATATCAGTTGGAAAAAAAGCAGACTGAGCAAGACAAGCCAGCACTAGCTCATACTAAACCGTTGCTCATCACGCTCTGCACAAATCTAAATATGAAATAAATTAAAAAAAAAACAGACAAAGCAGGTGTCAGGGATACTTCTGAAGGCAGGTTTAGTGTAAGAGATACAACACAGGAATGCTGGTAGTGTTTGTCAAATGTCCTTTGGTTTAATGTGGTTGGTACTGTGGGGTTGTGTGGATTACACAGACGCTAGAAAAAATGTGACTGAGCTCACCAGGTAGTATAAAATGGCCCTTGAATTCCCAAAAGAGATGGCCAAGTTTACATTTGAACTTTCTTTGTAAATTATGTTTTCACATAAGAAAAGAAATACCATAAAGTATTTAGATGTGTAGTTTGTAGACTGCATTGTGGGTGGAACATGTCATTCACTGTGCATATTTATGGCATTACAAGCATAGACATGGTTCCTGAAGGAATTGATGGATTGAGCTGCTTGTCAATTTTTCACTTAAAGGTATTTCCCTACAACCACCAGGTTTAACTCTGTGTACACACACATATTGGCATATACAGATCCACCATAACTGCTTTATATGTATGTGAAAGCTGACTCTACGCCTTCCAGCCTTAGCACAATATTTTTGCAGTGGTTAATCTGATTCTGTAGCAAGGGTAACGCAAACAAGGGTTGTGTCAGAGATGTCTCTTTTTACCAGTGAGCTGCTCCTACATCAATGAGATTGTCTTTATCTGCCTGCTTGCAGCTTGGGCTCAGATTCTGCCCTCTATATACGGGCGCTGGGTCGTGGGAGGCATGTGGGCGAAGGTGCGTGGCATCCGGCCTAATGCACAGCCTGGAGAGAAATACTAACACTTCATATTCACTGTGACTTCAACACTGCCACAGTTGAGGCTCTCACATTTGGATAGAGATTTTCAGTGAGTGAGTCACAGGTTTGAAAGATATTTCATGGGACATGGTCTTCTAATTTAGTGGTGGTGTAAAATGAAAAGAGTCAAACGCGATTGCAGGCATCCATGTAGCATTGTCAGCCGCACAAGAGAATAGTGTGCTGGGTGTCATCTATCTTAATATAAAAATACTATTTATGAAAGTCTTGCCACAAACTGCTCCTCCTCAGACCCCAGGACTGCCTCGTGTTTGACTCAGGATATTTCCCGCTGTACCACATTCCACTGTTGTTCCGTTATTCTGGACCGGGTCCCTGCCTCTTCCTGCCAAAACGCTCCCATAAACACACATCCAACCCCGAAGTCCTCACTCTGCAGGGGGCATTCCAGAAGTGTTAGTTTTCTGAACCTTTCACCACATTCAAAGACACACACATACACATACTGTACATGCAGACACACTGTGCTGTTACCCTTGCCCTAAAAATACAAGAAAAAAACTCACTTGTGTTTTAATATACATACATATACAATACATACAATATACATACACATTAATATACTGTAACAGACCGTACAACAGGAATCATACACTATTATAACTCAGATTTGGTTCATTTTATACACCTTTTGGCTGCATTATATGAATCAGCAATGCTGTATGTTTCTTGCTCTAGGACATTCTGTCAAATGGAGATCTACTATCAATGTGTCCGTGATCTTTCTTAGCCCACAAACTATTGAAAAAAAGGACTATTCACATAACATCACATTTAGGAACAGCTGTTGCTTCAGTTCTCACTTAACTTCATAAATGATGCATGTTTCTTCAACTCAATTAATCTACACTGTACAGAACCTTTCTTGAGAACATTTGTGAGATTGCTTTTGACTTTTTTTTATCATTAAAGGGAGATATTGTGTTTAACATGTCTTCACTTCATACTGCCTCATGTCTCTTGGCTGTTTTACACTGTCAACTCCCATTACCCATGAGGTAATGGGAGGTTCCCTATTAGCAGTACACTTTGAGACACTGGTGTCTCTTATCAGTCTAGGCAGTGGAATGATATCACTACTTATTATGCTGTTTACATTAATTACTGTATAGTCTAATTGGATTCTGGTGGTAATTTGATATTTAGTAATCAGTGACATTTTGTAATGAGCAAATCTCTGTGTGTCAATTTTTAAATAAGGTACAACTAGTCTGGTAAATGCCTGCCACCCAAAGGTTTTAACTCATTCATCATCTTAACATTTTCTACTTAAAATCTGTACAGGAGCAAGTGCACATATGGTGGTCAGTGTGTTCAGACAAACTCTTGAGGTGTTCCCAAGTGAACTCTGTACATCAATTATTCAGTTCGATCACCTAGCCTACTTCCTGCTGTAGAGGGACCTGCTTTGCCGTACAGGTAGGCGCAGACAGGGAGGATGGGGGCAGCCCTGTAGATAGTCTGACTTGAGTCGAAAGAGGGCTGGAACAGGAGCATTCATTAAAGTTGCCCCAAGAGCATAGACATAGTAGAGGATAACAAGACCCTAGGGTGGCTGGTGTGGGCCCTCACTCCTCAAAAACCATAAATATATTCCCCTTCATCCAGACATATCTACAGTCTGTGTCAGCAAAAATATATACCCACACACATTCACCTTTGTTGGAACATAGGCTTTTCACTTTTTGTTTTACATTATACTTTGTTCATAACTTGAAATATAGGATAAGATAAGGAAATATTTTACTAATATTTTTTCTTTTTTTGGCTACCAATCTGATACAGTGACATTTTACTCTGGAACTATTTTACTATGCCAAACTTTTGCAAGGCAATCAAATGAGCATCAGACACACCATATTATCCAAAACACTTATCACAAACCTTCTTTTTGCTGACCTCAAGTGGTTTAGCTTCTCACCTTACTGCAGTGATGTAGAGGTATACCCCAGGGTGTGTCAGTACACTGTGTGTCAGTACACTGTGATATTTGGTTTAAGGTGCCACAGAGTCAACTTCTGACCTAGTCTCGCTTTGCCAGACCCTCCTCCAAAGTGCTCTGAAGGAGGGTCTGGTTACTCCACACAGCATTTGGCTATGGGAGGAAAACGTGCTATGGTTAAATAGCATTTCTTTAAACCAATCAGAATCGTCATGGGCGGCGCTAAGCTCTGCACAGAGGTGTTGCAAAATAGTTGTGCAAGAGAAAACTACCATGTCTGTATAATTATGTAGGCTAACTGGAGTCAGCAGCCAGTTAGCTTAGCTTAGCAGACTGAGCTCACAAACACATTATATCTCTCTTGTTTAATATGTACTAAACATGTAAAAAGGACAACTCACCGTCATAAAGGGTTATGTGCTGAACTATTTTTTGGTTGGAATTAGTTGCCAAGCAACCAGCAGAGCCTTCAGAAAGTTACTGGTCCTGGCTAAGAAACCAAAGTACTGTTTTTTGTTTTTGTTTTGTTTTTTACCTTTGGACAGAGCCAGGCTAGCTGTGTTCCCCTGTTTCCAGTCTGTATGCTAAGCTAAGCTAAACAGCTGTTAGCTCTAGCTGTATATTTGATGTACAGACATGAGAGTGGTATCCGTCATCTCATCTAACTGTCAGCAAGAAAACAAATATTTCCCAAAATGTAAAACTAGTTACTCTTTTATGTTGTAAAATAACACAATGAATGTAACTTTTTACTTGCAAAGCTACTTCCTGGCTCATCTTTGACCCTAGTGTACTTTCAAGAAGCGCAACACAGTTGCTCTCATTTTCGTTTATTTGGTTAAACTGGAAATTTGTTTTAAGTCTGCCTGGTTTTCAGTTACCTGAGCAATGCCAAGCCAGTGGTGTCACCACATCCCCATGTCCATGCAATCAAATGCGGTGTGTAAAATTATATTAAATTTAGCTGACGCTTTTATCCAAAGTGGCTTCAAATTAACATTCACACATATTCACACACCAATGTTGCATCATCGGGAGCAACTCAGGGTTTAGTGTCTTGCTCAAGGACACTTCGTCATGGGACTGCAGGGCCAGGGATGGGATTGAACCACCAACCTTCAGATTGTTAGATGACCGCTCTACCACCTGAACCACATCATAAATGATTGAAATGATGGGCATAGTTAAAACAGAGGAAAGCAGACTCAGGTCTTGTTTTCTTCCTTTTAAGCCCATCACCTAAGTAATTTTAGCTAGAACAGGGCAACCAAAAATTGTCATGTAAAAAAATACAGCAGGCAAAACACGAAGATGTTAAGTCTTTAAAAAAAAAAGTATCCAGCAGTTGACTTGGCGATCCAACAAATCTCACCTTTGTGTATTGTGCAGATGTACAGAGAAGCATTTAAAAGAGCCATAACTGAATGACTCCTGAGGGAGGCTGTTCTGACTGACGTATGCGTCTCTGGGGTCTCTGAGATCTAACTGCACAGGGCTGTTGTTCTCCCTTGTCTGCCTGCCTGGCCTGTTGGGCCCAATACCACGGCTTTCCAGAAAGACCCCCAAGCGATGCTGCTTTCAGCCAGGCTGAGCAGTAAGCTGAAATTAAAGCTGTTTCACTGCGGTTAGTTAAATAGTTGGACAGTGAGAGCATGGGGTGGCCCCGAGTCAAGGCTAAGGCTGTCTGGGCTAGTGAGTGGAAATCTCAAAAAAGGCTAAGGGTTGGGGAGGAGAGAGGGAAACATGCAAAATAAAGGATTAGGGTACCTGGTTAGAAGGATTTCTGGGATTCTGATGAGAAGGAAAAGATAGGAAATGTATGTAGGTGTTTTCTATAGTACTGCAAATCTACGTACTGTACTGTCACTGCTCTGTTGCCTGCTTGGATAGCAGCACACTGGGAAGGAATGCATTACATAAGATGATAAGATATTTGCTCAACAGGACATACACAGAGATAGTGTTAGCATGCCCAGTGGTCATTTAAATGGAAACAGGAGAAGGCTGAAAGATATTTGTTAATGTTTTACAAAGAAAAAACATATATCTTCAGTTCTGTGTTATCCAGATGCCATATAAAAATACATCAGCATCTATCATCCAAAAATTTTAATAATTGCTTTCAGTTTTTCCAATTGTTCTATAATTAGTTGGTAGTAATACAGCTGGAAATGCTGATCATGTGGTTGTCTGAGGGTTAGATTGCCTGTGGCTGGACTTCAGCCACAGAGTTGGAAGTGTTTATTGAATTATATAACTGCTTGGCATAAATCTGGGCTAAGGAGCAAGGGGTGGATCTACAAGGTCCTTCTACCCCCCATGACTTGCTGGGTTTGACCACAAGTCCGGCCCACATTCTTCAGCCTCTGTTCACTGCGTTTTGAGGGGATCTGTGTGTTTTTCACAGGCCATTTTCTTAAGGGGGCTCAATACAAAAATGAATCAAACAGAATCAAACAGCACGTTTAATTACAGATGATTTCATCCCTGGGTCCTAGAGCACACACCGAAAGTATCATGCATGATTGTAATCACAACATTGCATTTGCTTTTATTTTCTATTTTATACATGTTGGATGCTGTACAAGAGAAATATTTTCCTAATGTTTCCAGGCCACAGTGAATTGGCCACACATAATGACTGGAATGGAGGAGAGTGCATTCCTAAGCCAAGTTCCTTTAAATCCACAGGGGTTCATGCAATGTATGGATCAGTCTTCCAGGAGGAACAGGAGCCAAGACATCTGTGTAACTAGCAGGGACTGATCCCTTCTACCAGAACACTGGGAATAGGAAAACCAGAATGATCTGGTCACATTGCATATCCCAAGCATATATACTCTGCACAATAGTACATTTGTTTTTAAAATGTAATTTTCTGTTTTTTATTTATTATTTATTATTGCTGTCCATCCCTGTCTGTCTGTTATTTGTTGTATGTTAAAGTGTATTTTTTATGTGCTGCCTTCTTGGCCAGGGCTCACTTGTAAAAAAGATTTTAATCTCAATGTGATTTTTTTCCCTGGTAAAATAAAGGTAAAATAAAAAAATAAAATAAAACATGCCCTGCTTCGCTGATGTCCATTATGTGCTCTGTGTCAAATTTATAATGCAATTCAAATAATGCATCCCAATCAGCATTACTGTTAGATGGGCACACATATTTGTGAGGTGGAACTCTTCTGTGGACAAGCATTTATAATCTTATCTGAAATTGTGTAGTAAGGGAAACTCTCAGTGAGAATGTATCTTTCCCTACAATAATCCACACTGTGTGGTTTTCATTATCCACTATCCACTGTGTTCCTGTTCAGTGGGGTCTCTGTGCCCAGTTGAGAATCCCACTAGCCTGAGGGTAAAAGGGTGGTAATGGGGATGACGGGAAAGCAGGGTTAAACTATCTCACTGCATTATGTTTTACACTTGCAATAATGCAGTAAAAGTGAAGATTATTTCATCACCGCATGATTGCGATATCCACCATGCTTGTAATGTGACTTTGTAGTGTGAGTAAATCAGCGATTTGGGCAATGGTGGATGGCTATTGGGAGATACAGTGAATTCATGCCTGAAACTATGACATCAAGCAGTACTGTGCTAGTGATTTAGAGCTTTACTGAGATTTGTCAGTGGACATAGAGGTTTCATTTGATATTGTTGCATGCAGAATATCTGCAGTATATTGTGCAAGTACATGTGATGTGTACATGACAAGAGTCTGTTTGTACGTGCAGGAGCGTACAGGAATGGAAGCTTGTGTTCTCACATATGTGACCTCCTGTGACCTAGAATATTGCCTCCACCCAACCACACCCCCGTTACACACACATACACACACCGCACACACACGTATTCCACCCTAGACAGGCCAGGTTGCCAGAGCTACACAAACTCCCACCCATTAGCGGCAGGATTCCAGGATAACCATGGCAACCAGTCTCTCACCCCCGGGGAGACGAGCAGTAGAACTGAAAGGCTCCATTCAATTTCCACATCCCAGTACAGCACACACAAAAGGACACACATGCACACTTTTTCACATACTAACACACACTCACTGACAAGCACACACTCACTGACAAGCACACACTCACTGACAAGCACACACACACACACACACACACACACACACACACACACACACACACACACACGCACACGCGCGCACACACACACACACACACACACACACACACACAGACATGGACACGTCCAACGCAACCCACTTGCTTTAACAGCCTCGCAGTCACTCCAGCCTTCCCTGCCTGCCTCCACCGGGGTGAGTGGGAGCTTGTTAGAGAGACCGCACACTACATCCTCTCACCCACGGTCGTGGACTGCACATACACAGCGCACCAGTGAAGCATTAATTACACCTCACTCATTGTGATTAGACATACTTTTAGAGGAAGCCGACAGACTCTTTATTTCATACATAAAGATTACCTTTTTCTCTCTCTGTCACATGGCAGACACAGGGAGGTGAGACTGGTATCATGTAGAGTAATTTTCTTTGACACTTTTTTTACATTATTTCTTCTGTGCACAGACGTTAAAACAAAGGTTTGAGAGAAATTATATAACATAAAGCAAGGCAGAAGGAAATACTGGTATATGATAAGTGCGGTTATAGTATCAATTCAGTGGCTAATAAGGATGAAGTTATGATCGCTGGTGAAACCCCCATCATCCCACTTGAGTGAGGGCAGTATGCTCCCCAAGTCTCCTGCGTCTCAAACAGCCAAATGTACTCGCTGGGTTTAACCAAGAGGAGAGAGAAAAGGTCAATGACTCACAGTGGGAAATCAACTTCTAAGTATCGCAGATAGTATCACAAGAAATGAGGTAGAGAGGCATAGGGGTGAAAGAGAATTGGTAGAAATGGGTTATTATGAAAATGAAGGAAGGCAATGAGGAGGTACGGGTAGAAAGAGACATGTCAGAAATATAAAAGATGGACGAACAGAGCTCAGAATTTGCAGGGTGTTGATTATCTCCTGTTCACATTAGAGCCCACACAAACCATTAGATGTGAGCCCAGCTTGAATCAATTTGGAAATTATCTATTCAAGAAGATCTTGAATGGCAAGCACACAGCATTCAGTCTCTTATCAGCACAATACTTGTTGTTTTCTGTTATCTTGGTGGCAGATAGTGAGGAGGTGAAGATGTGCGAGGGTGCACTGCAGTGTCTTGTTAAGATGGATGGACAGGTGGGAAGACTGGCATACATTAGGTCAGCAAATATAATAAAAGGGTGTGGTGCTGTTTTGGAAACAATGCAGGGAGGGAGGAAGTGAGATCTGGAACAAGGGAGGGAGGAAGGGAGAGTGAAGTTAGGCTGGCACTAATGACGGGTGCGCCCAGGGCCACACAAGTACAGCTGTCTACCCTCCCAACTTCAGCAATGTCAGATCAACATAATAAAACCCAGTGTGTTAGTCTGTGCTTACAGGAACAGCTGGGTGGCTTGGTGAAAAGGAAAAAAAAGTGAGAGAGGAGAATTGTGAATCACCAAATCCTATCATCTCTGCCTTGAGCTTGTAGAGTTCCTTGAAAAAAAAAACAGTCATGCTCAGGGAGACTGGTTTGGAAACGAGCTAGTGGTGGGGGACACTTAAACCACTGGCAGCCTCTGCTTGGACAAATCATTTTGCTTTCATCAAGTTTCAAGAAGCTGACGTCAGAATGTGTCCAGAGTGCACTGAGTCACACACATGCAGGCTCCGCCCATCACCTCGTCTTTGTGTTTGTGCCCTTAGTGGCCTTGTGAAAAGGATGTGCGTACAAACATTGCATGATGTCAAAAGTACTGCACCAATCTCACCTCACTTCAGAGAGAGTCCCTTATCACTGATATCATACACCCATGTCATACATGGCTTAACACTGAACACACAAACAGATAAAGTCAGCTCAAAGACTTGACCTTTACATATTATTTGCACTTTTATTGGACCTACATGTAGGAGGATATCTGCTTGTCTGACTCACTCCTTGTCTGTCTGACCACCCCCTCCTTCCAGCCTGCCAGCAATCTCTTTGTCTTTCGCTGTCTCTTTCTCCTCCTCTCTCGCCTGTGTTTGTCTTAAACATTGCTGAGGTGATGTGGGCCAGGCAGAGCCAATGGACGATGTGATTAGAAGGGTCTCAGGCGCAAAGTCTCTACTCTGATCGTTCCAGTCACCTGGGACTCCAGTCACATTTGTCGAGGATCTCCAGGTGGAAAATGGCCTCAATAAGATATTGTTGTTACTTACGGTGTTTGAGCCTCACCTCTTTTTGGCCTTTTTTTTTTTTTTTTAAAGTGTCAGTATGTGTGCAACAACCCTGCCCAAGATGTCTGTGAGCACGGTCATGGAGCATAGAGACCAGAGGGAATAGAGGGTTTGGTTAGCACGTC
Organism: Sander lucioperca; assembly: GCF_008315115.2. Taxonomy (NCBI): domain Eukaryota; kingdom Metazoa; phylum Chordata; class Actinopteri; order Perciformes; family Percidae; genus Sander; species Sander lucioperca. The sequence continues at coordinate 16,089,788 of NC_050180.1, forward strand.
TTTGGCGATTTAAAATGCATGTGTGTGTAGTATAGACATATATATTTGTAATCTCCATTTGTGTGTGTGTCTAAGGATGCTGAGTGTGTTTTTCAGGCCTCCAGAGGCTACACAGATGAATGAAGCACTGGATCAGGTAAGCCGGGCGATACTCCCCAGCATGTGCTGTAGCTGGTCCTGGGGGATTTTGAGTAGTGTGTCTGCCAGACCGTTGGGGGGCAGGGTGGGGGGAGTGGCTCTTAACAGAAAAAAGATGAAGATGGTTTAGACATGACAGGCGTGTCATTAATCACAAAATTCTCCAGGCAGTGTTCGTGGATCAACCTGCTCTCAATGGAGGGAACCAAAGGAATGGACTTGAGTAGTCATAGGAATATGGTGTGTGTGTGTGTGTGTGTGTGTGTGTGTGTGTGTGTGTGTGTGTGTGTGTGTGTGTGTGTGTGTGTGTGTGTGTGTGTGTGTTTAGTTCTGTGTTACTTCTGTGGCTTCATTATTGCCAAATTCTCTATTCCTTCTTCCTTTCCTGGCTATGATCATTTACCATGAGCCCCTCAGGCAGCTATATCCATGACAGGTACAGAGAGAGAAAAGACTCTGTAGGAAGCAAATCTGTCACCGTGCTAACTAAAACATGTCAGTGCGGTGGTGGTAGTGCTGTGTGTCTGGGTGCACCCTTGTGCGTTCCTGTGCAGTGTGGATAGCTGATTGGAACCCAAGGCTGCTGCAGTGGAGAATTTATTTCATAGCTTTCGAGAAGGAAGAGACAAGGAAGGAGCTTTGAAAGACCTGGAGCAGCCGGTGTATCTGCAAAGTAGGGGGATAAGGGGGAAAGATAGGGAGAGAAATCAAGGCATAGCTAAACTATGAGATGCAGTGAAATGTGTCTGTGGGTGTGTGTGTGTGTGTGTGTGTGTGTGTGTGTGTGTGTGTGTGTGTGTGTGTGTGTGTGTGTGTGTGTGTGTGTGTGTGTGTGTGTGTGTGTGTGTGTGTGTGTGTTCCTGGCCTCCGGGGAGCCAACTCCTCTCTCTGGACTAGACTGAGCCCACCTGAGTCTCTTTCCCACCCCTCCAGCTGTTTCCCTCTCCACCACCAACCCCCCACCCCCCATCACTCTCTTCTCCATCCTCTTCTCCAAGTCAGTAACTCCCAATCTCTGCAGCTAAGCCTGGTGCTGCTCAAATGAGCTCATTCGCTGTACAGTGCTGATGTATTTCTGCAGTTGCGTAATGTTTTTGTTTTTGCATTACAACCACATTATTGCGTTGAATTGCGGATAACCGTGCTGCAAAGTAAAAGTTCAGCTGTTGCATAGATATTCCATGACCTGGAATACTTTGCAGTGACAGCTGTAGCCCAGTGTTTTCTACTGAAACAACTCCAGCTTTTAGACTGCGCCACAAGCAGAGCAGTATGAATTCCCATATAAGGCAGGAGGACCCTTTCTAACCCCTTCTCCCTCCTCCTTTTCCTCCTCCACACTCCCTCTTCTACCCCATCACTTTCAGCAACCAGCTCACACTGTCAGCTCACTCTTCTCTTTCTACAAAGGCCAGGGTCTAATGCCCTTAAGACACACACACACACACACACACACACACACACACACACACACACACACATATATGTATACATCTATATATATATATATGCAAAGGGCTGCCAGAGTCCTGTGTCAAACACTGGACTTTCAGTTTGAGTACTGATATTTGTCATTTTGTGTTTCCAGTCTGTCATTCACTGCAATACCTGTCTGGAAATCTGCATTGCTACATGTTCATCTGTAAGCGATACAATACAGTAAATATTATACCAAAGTTTCAGATCAAGCCTCATAATACCAATGAGAGGGATGAGGAGAGCGGGAAGCAGAGTGGGAGGTAGAGATGGATTGAAAGATGAAGACAGTGAAGACGAAGAGAGAGAGTCGAAAACACAAACAGAGCTGATAAGACCTTCGGCAGAGGAAGTGTCGTTCTCAGCCAATCCCCAGTGGGCTCTCAGTATCCCAGTCTTCCCCTGCTGCAGGATGTGTCCTCGTGTGGGAATACACAAGGAATGTAGCCCCTTTTGTTTAGTGTGCGATAGGCTCCTGGTTGGCGGTCATTTGTGTGTCTTACTGTATGTGTGACAAGCTCCAGGCTTGGCAGAGGCTGATCAGAGCAACACTCAACAGGCCTTTCTGGGTAAGACCCTCCTAGGAAAACAATGACTGGTCTTATGGCTGCTATCTTTCAAAGCCTCTCCTTGGCTGATGGAGCTCCTGCTGGGCTCTCACTGTGGTTCATAATCATAGACTACAGATTAAACAAAGGGCTAAGAAGGCATCAGTGGCTCCCAACCTTTGTGGTCTGGTGTACCCCTAAAGCCATTTCAGATGAAGCTAGCTATTTCAACCATTCATCAGTTGTTTTCACCATTTATCCAATACTTTTAATGTTGGCTAACTATTTCAAGTATTTCAGTTTATCAAATGCGTTTACTATTGGTACACTTTCCATACATTTTTGCCTATCTATTTCAACCATTTATCCATTTCTTTTAGCTAACTGTTTAGACTTGCTAAATCGTTTACTAATTTTCATGCACTCTCAAGCGCAATACATAGTAGTCTGGTTGGGAGTTCCTGATCTACATCAAAGAGGTTTTGTCAAAAAAAAAAAAAAAAATATATATATATATATATAAATATATTTATTTAATTCACAACAATATGGCCTATTCAGAAATGTAGACATGGTTGAACGTTTCAGATACTTTGTAAAGGGTAACATTTTACAGAGGATTTTTGTTTCCCACTGGAGACCTGTAGTTCTCTTTGCCCAAGGCGTTAACAAAGGCCTTTAAATAGACTCTCTAAAACTGTCGAAGCCTACCTTGGCCTTTTACGCAATAATACGTCTACACACAGAGACTATTTCAGCTTTTGGCAACGTCCTACACTTGAAGTGCTACCTTGTAGAGCAGGAAAGGAACATGAGTTCTTTATGAGAGCTTACTGAGCAGTAAAGACATTCAGACATGAGTAGACAGAAAACAAGGCAAGGTGAGTTTATTGAAGAATTCATGACAGTGTCTTTGTTTTTTTGTGTAGCCCTGATGTTGACAGAAAAACAATCCATCTATTATTAAGTGTCTTTCCTTACAACACAGTGATACAAGCACTATTTAGTAGTCAGGAGGACTCGGAGCACCGGTAAAATAAAGACCCTTTGCTAACCACAAGGATGTGCTTAACATTAGATTATTGACAAAATGGTCTCATATCTCCGATGAATGGAGAATAAAGGCCATTATTTATTTTTGGCACAAAAGAATAAGATGAGAATGATGAGTAAAGTCTGCCAATAGTCTTTTTTTTTTTTTTTTTTTTTTTTTAAGTGTCAAGTTTTTACTGCCAATATTTGGTGTCTTTTTTAAGCTTTTGTCTTAGTACAAACCTAAGCTGAAAGGTGTAGTGACAAAAAAAGTTATCACATTTCACATAATACATCACAGCATTTTGGATGAATTCATTCATTTTTGAAAAGCAACCACATCTTTGGTTCAATTGTCAATTTATATTATGCACAAATACTATAGATGAGCAAAAGAGGCAGGAAAGCTGTGTAGGACTGTATCCTACGTATCCTTTAACAGATTTCGGAATAAGTTGTTGTCTTCTGCTGTTGTCTTCTGCTGTTCAGAAGTGAACATTTCTCTACTATTTATGAAAGGTTTGGTGCAAACCTTTACAATGTCATCTCAATTACAACAATAACAGAATTCCTGCAGCTCCTGTGACTTAGCAAAGGTAAGCAAGTCTCTGGGTATATGCAAAGACCCAGGATTGCTGTACATATTGCATTGTATGCCAAAGGATACGTCTGCTTGGACTACATTTTGAGAATAAAAACTTTACACTGAAACAGACACAAATGTGTCACCACAACATGTCACCAAGGACAGAAAGATGCTGTTAGTAAGTACTTTTCATCACCTTGGTTTTAATGTAAGGGTGCTTTATGAAAGCGGAGTCGAGCCCAGTTTTGCTTTCAATAAGAACTGGCGATGGTGAGTCAGACAGGGAGGTGGGATAAAACAAAACTAATGAGAGAGCCAGGGAACCCTAGTTAAACTCATTTAAACTGTCTGCCCATAAAGTCAGACAGTTCACTGCACAGCTTGTTTGTATGCGAGTGTGTGTGTGTGTACATATACTGTATATATTACCCAGCATTAGGGGAGACTCCCCCACTCAAAAGGAAACTGATTAGGTTCTTCTTATTTTCTTTGCGGTCTCTCTACTCACCTAAACGCGTGTTGTCTTGAATTCCTTAGCCAAACAACACTAGCTGCTTATAGACCCACCTTCCAGAAATACAGGAAGAGAGGGTGTTGCTACTTTTGTCAAACCTCTGGCTGACAAAAACAAAAATATCATACAAACTTTTAGAACAGAAGCATGTGGTGTACATTCAGATCACTCCTCTTTTCAGTGCCTCCTGGGGTTCTTAAACTCTGCCTCAGTGTCTGAATGTGTTGCTTAAACGAGGCAACACCGCGGTCAGTCACACAGGAAACTGAGAAGACAGACAACCTCACGTCCTGCCTGAGCTTTGGAAGAAACACTTCCTCCTTAAAAAGCAGCAAGTGCACGTTAGAGATCTCTCACATGAAGGCAGTGGTGCGGTGCAGGGGGATGAGCAACAAGATACCATATATGTCTGCCGAAATTTAAAGCCTAATATGGCTGACAGGCAGTCAGATATCTCTGTTGTGAAAAACAGAATGTTATCACAATGATCTTTGGAGAGAAACTGCATTCACACATTTCAAGTGAATACAAGGAAATGACAAAGCAATGTGATTACTCTGAGGCGGAGTTTCCATTACAGACACAAGTTCAAAAACAACAAAAACAATGGGGCATCAACTCCAGGATCATGCACACTGGTAATGGCTATAAGTTGAACCTGAAGTCCAAAGGATTGTTTGCTAACAGGCAACTTCTGTTGAATGCTTTTGTGGTGCTACTGAGACTGATAGTAACTACATCAAGGCAGTGCTCAAAAAAGATTAGCAGAGGCAGACATATTTCTCTCTTGTGTCTAAAAAATTCCCCCGTGATTACAAAAAAGATCTGAATAAGGAAGTGCATCTTGAGTTCACCTTCAAACTGGCAGTGAAGCAGATTAGACAGAACAACAGCTTTGATGCACTGATAGAACAGTCTGTTTGCTAATATAACTGAAACCATCCTCCCACTGCTCGGATATAAACTGACAAATACCATGTAGATTTCCCATACAGTCTGCAGTCTCAAGTCCAGACATCACACATTTACAAAACCCTGCTACTCTTGTGCAGCAGTACAACAATAGCTGTGGAGCTCAGCAGCCTTCTACTAAAGCAGGCTCCATTTGTTCACTTCAGTCTCTGCCTGTGCATCTGTCCAGAGCAGCCAGCCCCCTGGTTGCCATCAGGGCTTCTTGGCTGCAGTTTTGGCTTTCCCGTTGGGTCCTGTTTTGATCTGGGTCATCTCCACATCTGTCAGGGCGTCAGGGGGAAGGCATGAGCGCATGCGTTCAATGGTCTTCTGGTAAGCTGCCCTCTCCTGCTCCAGAGAGCGAATCATGTGCTTCATTTTGCTCTCCCGAGAAAGGAAGTTCTCTACACTCGTCTCCAGTGTCTGAATCTTCTGCCGTGCAGCCTGGAGGACACAAACATTGCACCTCAGTAAATACAGGACACAACACAAAGACAGACATTTGGACAGAGGGTAAACAAAAAGCAGAGTTGGCACATGACTTCGTACCAGAACCATAGCACAAAATATCAACAAAAGTGCTTTCTAATATGATTGCAGTTCATACAGAATCCAGGCTTTGTGTAATTCCCTTGTTAAATGCCGTAGTAACAGCTATCCAACACAATAAGTCTAAGAGTCCACTGATTTTTCTTTATCACATCAGATATGAGAGCAGCTCAACTCTTTGAACCTCATTAATACGAGGGCTGTCAGGTATGACAAGCCCCGCTACACAGATTCACAAACTACTTGTCAAATGTTAAGAGCATTTAGAGAGAATACAGCGAACAATCCCTTTGTCTTGCTATCATTTTCGTTGAATTTTTATCTTGTGTTTTAGTGCCATCTATGGGTAGTCTGAAGCACTATCAATGACAGTGTGGATCTCTAAAATAAATTTGACAGAGCAGTTAACCAGCCCATCAAAAGAAGGAATTAGAAACAGACCAATAAACTAAATACCTCCAACAATTACACATTAAGTCCCTTAATAATCAAGCATTAAAATAATGAATATCATTACAAATTATAGTCCAAGCACTTGCAGTTGTTTCCCAAAATGATTGACGATGAAAGGTAACAATTGAGGAGTGCAATCCTTCTCTTCCTTACCTGAAGTTTTTCCAGCAGGTCCATGTTCTGTTTCTTTAACTGCACATTGGTCTTTTCAAGTTTGTCAAGCCGGTCAGAGTCATCAGGCAGCGGCCCGGCATCCAACATCTCATCCTGCAGGACATGGTACTCCACCTCGTACGCATGAAGCTGCTTGGAGATGTCCATCTCCATTACCTGGCAAAAAACAGGTTACACAGTGAGACAGATGCCAACAACTGACAAGTCATTATAGTATATTGATACGGTTACAAAAACTGAATGCAAGGTCCAGCAAAATGAGTCTGTACAAAGAGTTTTAAGTCAGTGATTTGAAAGATTTCCATCTTTAGGAGGAATAAATGGGCTTGGAGTTGACTGCCACACACCTGCTGGGGAAGCTGGAAAGTACTGAGAGACGGACCAACACACATTGTTGATTTGGGTATTTTCATGGGATTTGATGACAAAATAAAAAAGTACAATATTGCCAACCTTATCCACTTCTGTTTAATTGCTGGATATTATTACAGTCAAATCCTGAAAAAGTGTCAACCAAAAGTGTACTTTTTGAAAAAAGAAAAACTATTGTGATAAAAGCAAATGGGTTTGAAAATCGGTTTTATTTATGACTAAACCCATACAGCAATAGTACTTTTGTCAGGAGGTACTGTAACAGAGAACGTGCAAGTGCTATTTATTTTCTTAAAGAATGCACATCACCAAAGCAATTCTTCTATATACTGCAAATACACATACAATCAAAATGTTATGGTTATAGTTTTCTTTGCAGTACAATCGGAAAATTGACATTTTATTTGTATTTTTTATTTGTTCTCTTCTCCAGATTTATCTAATCCTTTATTTAAACATGTCTCATTAAGATTGTGTCTTGCATTACGGTAAGTACGAATACTGGATCTTTAACAGCATGACACCTCTAAACACATTTTCCACTGTCACAAGTATGAAGAAGCTGTCAGCTTACCACTACAATGAATCTGCGGTTACATCTACATTGTGTAAGAATTTCTCCCATCTAGCGGTGAAATTGTATATGACAACCAACTGAATATTACTTTCTAGCCCTTCCCATTCCGAGCGCGTTTTAACTGCTACGGTGGCCGAACCCGAAATTAGCTCTTAGTATCTCCATCGTTTACACGCAGCTGTTCTAGCCACTCCAATATTAACTATGGTCTTGTTGCTTTGCCTGTCGCGTTGTCGTTTTAATTCTCTTTTTCACTCCCGGCTGGCATTCGTCACGGTGCCACTGAGTCGAAAAGTGCGAAAGGCGGAGGTATGTCCCTCTTTGGCTAAGGTATTTTTAGCCTGTGTGTATTCTGAATGATTCTGAATGTCAGATTCTACACTTACGAGAATACTTTGATTAGTTTGTGGAAGTAATTACACATGAATGAGCACATATTTGTGAAAGAACAAAGGGTTTTTTGCTAAGAATCAACTCAAAAAATTACACAATGTAGGTTTAAGTGGCCACTCATGAACAAATATTAAGTTGACAAGCGTCATTGTGCCCAATCATCTGGAAACCTGGGACTGTATTTCATACTTTTTTTAACTTCCCACTCTGTACCTTCGCAATGGTCTGCTCCATCTGAGTCTGAGTGAGGGCAGGAAGTGTAGTTTTCAGATAGTCCACAATGCTCTCAAAGGTGTCACATTCCACTATCTCCCCCTCATGGCTGCTCAGCAGAGAGAGGGCCACTTTAAAGATGGCCCCGGTCCCTTGCACAAATACAAAATCTGAAAAAACAAAACAAACACAGAACAACAATAAAAACATCAATGTTTAACAAACTTTTTCTTTAAGCTGTAATTATTACAGAGCTATTTAAATGTCAACCTCTTTTGAAAAAAACATTGTGTTGCCTGGTAAGCATTTGTCTGTCAGCACACAGGAGCCATTATTCAAAAAAAAATATATATATATATCTATATATATATATATACCAAAGACGCGGGACACAAAGTTGAGGGGGAACTGTGAGGCGAAGAGAGTGAGGAACCACGGTGCTGCGTAGAGGCTCGGGCAGATCTCATGCTCCTCGAAGTGATTGTACAACTCACGATGGTAGTCGTGTAACAGTCTGGAGAGCTGGTACATCTGAACCTGGGATAACACAGACAGTGTGCGTGGGCATAAACAGACACATTTAAACAGATAATGAAACACACAGGACAAAACATGTTGTGCCAGAATAAACTGGTAGATCTGGATCTGCAGGGGACAGAGTACCACTGAGCAATCTGAGAATTATTAGCTGGCAGATGAACATTTACCCAAGCTGGGTGCTCCTTAAAGTATCACCAGTGTTGTTTTAGAGACTTGCTCAGACACGCATCAAGACCCAGCATTTGATGAGCTGTACTAACTCTCTAACCATGTATTACAGTAATCCTGACAAGTGCGACCGTGAAATGCACAGCAGACAGAAATGAGAAGCAGAAGTTAGCTCAAGCTAAAATTAGGCTGTTATCAGTCTCACAATTTCCTGACCGTTACAAAGAAGACACAGAATACCTTAACCTCCTCGCACTGAACCACTGCACAGAGAAAACAGCACAATTTCCTTGTTTTGCTTTGCAACCTTAGGATAGGTCTTAAAAGAACAGAACTGCAGTGTAGAAAGAGCCAAGAGAGAACTGCTTGGCTAAATGGTAACCTGATATAGATTAAGCATTACCACGCCTGCTGATGTTTTCACAGGTCAGCTGATGTTTAACAGAAGCTAACAGAGCAGGCATGCAGGTGTGGTTTAAATGAGAGGTGGAGACACTTCACTACTGTTTGCTGTTGCTAACTAACTATCCAACTACCCCCACAAGGTCTTTTATAGCAGGCAGGTGACAGCTAAAATGTGAATGTTAAAGTCCATTGTGCTTGTTACTCACATACTGTTTTTAACGAGTTGGAAACGTACTGTACACATTTTATAACACTTTGTGTAGAGTTTTTATGTGATTAAAGCCGTTTCATTATTCCAAACCAAAATGCTCAAATTATTCTGAGCCCAAGTTATTATTAGACAATAAAATTAGACAATCCAAGTGAAGACTGAAGCAGTCTATGTGTTGCTGTTTAATCTTAATGCCCCTTGGTCAGATCTGCTGGGGGGGAGGAGGGGGGGGTACAGTGTCTTTTTTATACTACCAGTACCACCATTTCTATTCATAGTGGATTTAATGTTTAGAGGATTTCATTTCCTGCAGTTCCCAATGTTCAAGTGAACACCACTTTATTTACAGTATGGTAAACGCTGTAATTTCACTACCTTTGAGATGTTGAGCTATGGTTCTGGTACAAAGTCATCGTAGTGCCGACTCTGTGCTTTATGTTTACCCTCGACCAAATGTCTGTCTTTGTGGTGCGCCCTGTATTTACTGGGGTACAATGTTTGTGTCCTCCAGGTTGCATGGCAGAAGATTCAGACACTGGAGACGAGTGTAGAGAACAGCAGCGGACTGAACCAATCAGTGTCCTGTGAGGAGCTACTGGCAGCTATGGGAGTGGTTTACGACAGTGGTGGACGTGATAGACAGATGGTTCATCAAATCACCTGCCAGGTATTTCTGTAAAGGGCCTGCCCTTTTCCAATAATGGCTTAGCAGATGGTTATGTGCAACAAACCATCTGGTGCTTCAGGTTACTAATTTGGCTCTAATTTGACCTTTTTGAAATTGCATGTTGGTGCAACATGTAAATATGTCTGATGCTGATCCCTAAATTACCTTGCAGGATATTGTAGATGATTCTGTAGGTAAAATGTTACCACATAGTAACGAGATCCCTCATATTCTAATAACATGTTCTAACACGTGGTCCTCCCACCCATTCATGTACTGACCTGCAGAGAGACCATGTCAGGTCTGAACTGCTGCCTGACGCCGAGGTCATACATGAGGAACTTCAGCATGTCAAAGGCCTGTTCTTCGCTCATGTGCAGCAGCAGCACTCCAGCCACAAAGCTGATACCCTGGCAGTAGCCAACCTGTGTGGCACAAAAAAAAGAGCACAAAATATGTACTACCAAATGTCATGACATTCACCACACTGTGGCATTACAGTGATGCACTGTGGGGAGAAGACCTCTGTACCTCTGTATCCAGCAGAGAATAGGCTTTCAAGAGGTTGTAGAGGGAAAGTTGCCCTGCGCCCAGCTGTGCTGAGAAGTACTGGTGGGTGGGGAAGGTCCGGCCTGAGCAGGTATGCAGAAAAAAAATGTACATCTGAACATTTACAACAAATATTCAGTTTCTGTGAGATTTCAATGTGATAAGAAGCATTAAGAGATAATCTTTCTAAATAAAAGTAAGAAGAATAACTACCAAACTCCTACGTCAACTACTTCCCCTGAAAAATTAAACAAATTCCATGACTTTTCTTTGTTTTTCGTGACTGTGGGGACCCCTTCTTTACAATTATGTGCACACCTAGATCCACCAGAATAGAATGCTGCTGTGCGGTGAGCTGCTTGAGCAGGTCATGGTAGGGGGTGTCCGGGGCTTGCTGACGCTGGGGCAGCCTGTGACGCAGCCGGTGCTGATGGGACAGGAGCAACCAGACCTCCCCACGCCTGCTCTTGGGAACACCTGCACACAAAAAAGGAGACTACATGTGCTCATTCAAAACTTCACACACGCACCGCTGTATGTTTATAGATACACAAATACATGAGGATGTCTTCACAACCAATTTCTCTCATTTTCTCACACACACACACACACACACACACTCTCTCTCTCACCTTGGCAGAGTGCACGATACATCTCCTCCTTGTCCTGTGGGACTGTTGTCCTGCCTGGGGCTGTCAGTTTTCTCTCCCACAATGCCTGCGCCTCTTTGGAGCACTGGCCCACTTCCTGGTAGTTCAGCTTTATCTTGCGGATGTGCAGCTCATCCCTGCTCGCTACAACACAATCACCAGGATGAAAAGAGACAAAAGAACATATTTAACATCAATTTATCAGTTAAGATTCTCTTGTCGCACCAGAAAATCAACACAACCAACAAAAGGAGGCCTGTACTTATTAAAAAATAAAACTGTTTTTTGGTTTTGTAAAACGTAGCTGATTAAAAGACACCAGATGTGAGAGCAAGCGTCGATATAGTATACTAAGGCCTTTTGTCACCAGTTACCATGGAAAGCCTACCACGTAAACACAAGCCATAATACCCACATTAACATCAAAGATCCATCCTTATTATGTTGGAGGCATGGAGAAGCTCCATCAAGATGGAGTGGGGAGAGGCACAGCGGACAAAAGAAACAAAAACACCACCATAAAGGTACGATCGTCTCTGAACATGCAACACCCAAAATCATGCAAAACATCCATCTGCTTTGATCCCAAGGACTGCTTTTATATTTCTTACCTTCTATTGAAAACGGTTATTCACAGTTAGGTCCTCAGACCAGCATTGGTGTCATAGTAACAAACAAAGGGAAAGAGATGTGTTGGTATAATATAATGTAATGGCTACAAATAGCTACAGCTTTTAGTCCATCTCCTTCCTTTCTCTGAAAGCAAGCTGTTCATTTGTCCATTTGTTTAAGCTAGGCATGCATAAAACTGACAGACATTATGCTCTTAGACTTTATCATTTACAAGATGGGGTTTACTTCACTTCATTGTAAAGATGCATTTTTGATAATGAAGTAGCTAATTAAGTGTCTCAAACGGCCTCTACTTCTCCTTCTCTAGTCCATGCCTCATCTTGCCAGTTAACTTCCTGTTTAGACACAAGTGGTTTTTGGGGAGGACAGGAAAACAAGAAATAAAAACAAAACAAAATTTGGAATGCACTCTAAATAAGCTGGGCCATTAGATGGAGATATTCCAAATGCTATATCCTGTGAGTTTAACGATTACTGTTGTCTATTTCTCATACATGCACTTTAACCTACTGCTTGTTTGTTTACGTATGCTTGCATATCTGCATGTGCTCATAATGTGTGTGTACTGTATATGCAACACCAAAGTGTGTTGCTTTAAATATATTGCAACATTGGACTTCTCAAAATAAACAGAAATGACAGCGTAAGGAGTAGCTGAGTCTTCTAACCCTGTCCATGCTCATAAAGCTTCAGTTAGTAACAACAAGACTTTAAGTGTTAGAGTGTGTGGTGAAGGCTGAATGTAAAAACGTTCATGATAGGGGAGGAAAAGGGACAGGAGTGAAAGTTACCAATAATAAGTATCTTTATGACCTTAACAATAAGACCCAGTCTGAGCAAATTTCAAGAACAACAGTCCCATGATAGATTATAAATACCACCATCGTCTGCAGAGAAACACTAGACATCCAGAAATACTGAATGATCTAGCAGCAACAAGACTACGTCACTTAATCATGTTTTTCATATTTATCATTCATGTGACCAAAGGAAGGATTCATTTTAGGGCGATTATCATACTTTATGCATAACCGCAACTCACCCTCCAGTCTCTGGTTTTCCTTTTCCATGCGCAGAAGAAGGATCTGCTGGTGGATGGCAGTCTTCCAGAGGGCCCGGTAGTCAGCCCCCGTCCTCTTAGGCCTCTCCCCAGACAGGGGGTCACCTGCCGGTGGCAGCAGACGCCCGAAAGGATCCAGGCTCAAATCCAAACCACGAGGAGAGAGAGGCAACAGCTCCCTGCCATCAGAGTGGTCTGAAACACGACATCCAAAAACAACATAAGAAAGACACAATATTTGATATGAAAAATGTATCTAATGACTATGTGTACTAGTTTGTAATGCTTGTTGGCCAATATGTTATTAATGTCCTGGATCTGGAAATAATCTGCCAGCTACATTTTTTAAGCTCTCTTGAGTAAGCAAAGAAAGACTATGCTAAAGGCAGGAAAACTGGCCATGAGAACAGGTAGGAGGATCACTTTCACAAGCTTTGTTATCAGTGTTTTTCTGACAAGGATGAAGTGGGAAAATTCCTCATTCCTTTCAACCCTTACTGCTTTCCCCATTCATGCAGCCAGGAATCAAATGACCTCCCTGCCTTGCACTCATTTTCTATGCACTTGTGGATTATTTAGAGCGTATTAATTGTGCATCATGTTGCGCCTTGCCTGAACAAACTGCGTGTGGGATTGTGTTATCAGACCTGGGTGCTGCATCGATGCAGACGGCTTGTTCATAGGTGAAGCGACCCTCAGGAAGATCTTCTGTCTCCAGGAGACCCTGCGTGGGGTCGGAGGGAGACCACCACTCACTGAGTCACTGCTGCAGCCAGACAGGGTCCTCTTCCTGCCTTCCCCATTGCTACGAGAGAAGATGCAGCGTCACAGACACACAATAAATGACTCCGGTATCATCTTGCACCAAAACTCTTTCGGCAAACACACATCCTTCAGTTCACAAATGCACATACACCTAACCTCTCCACTCAGGAAACCTTATACAAGCTTCTGATCAACAAACTCTCTGAGCTGATGAGAAATGGTCAAGATGAACCTTAAACATGATTTTAAAGAAACATGTACCAGGCATTGACTGATTCCCAATGTCTATGTTATTAGGGCAAAAGGTAGTGTTATGTAAAATGACAACAGACATCTGCCACACAAACAGCCACAGCTGAGGCACATGCACGTTTTCTGGAAAAGAAGTTGCTTTTGTTAGTGGAGAAGAAAACTTGGTTACTGAGCCGCTGGAGGTACTGAAAAACGTCATGTTCACTGCTTCATGTTACTTATGTTTCACATTTATTAGAGTCATAATACCCAGGCCTTGAAATTCACACCTTCCAGCACAACAATGCTGACAATGTAACGAACATGGTAGGTGCTGTACCAAATCCTAAAAGGTCCCATGTTAATGGTGAAATTGCAACAACCAAAAAAGGTGCTTTGTCATATGTGGAAAGTTAACACAACATCAATAAAAGATGGGTGGAATGGAAAGTAGAGCATAGCCCGGCTTCTCCAAGTAGGAAAGTTGTCTTAATATTTAATTTTTTACATAACAATGCACCATGCAATTACGGACTCTGCAGCACAACATAATCAGTACAAAAGCAGCAGAAATTAAGGTCTATTTTATGTTGCAAGTTGGGTTGTTTTACTTAATTAGCAAGGCTGCATTCAACTATATTTAATTATGTATATATGTGACATTAATATAATGTAACAGTCGCTAAACCATTTGGTCCGTTTTTATTCCTGTTTTATTCTTTAGTCTTGTTTTTTTTTAATAGGATTGTTTTATATCAGTGCATTCTGCATTGCAGTTTATGAGCACCAGTGAAATGACATGTTATACATTATATGATGTACTGTATATGTACAAATACATTTAAATCCTGACCAAAAAATTTTTTTTTCTTTATTTGTTTTAGAGACAATCACTTTTATGAGTGAATAATAAATTAATATAATATATATACCAAAGCTGTTGAATGTAAAAATGAAATCTCAAGAACTGGAGAGATTTCATGAATAACTAGTTCAAATGGCACTTGTCCTCCGTTAAAGAAACAAGCTTGTTATGCTACCCGTTGAGGATCACTTGGTAGCTACAGTAGTTAATAAGCTTGGTGGATCATGTGGACACTGAAAAACAGGAAGTGACCTTTATCGAGGCAAATGTCACTGAGATCACGACTTTACTCTCACAGCTGTTCTGCACATCGCCTCCTTAACAGATTAAAAATCCTCACTTGATATATAACCTCTTATTATGCTTTTCTGCCAGCAAAAGTCACAAAGAAAGTCACATAAAAGACATCACTGTTAGTTCACAGTACAACAGACAAAACAAACCTAGCTGTGAACAGGTTGACATATATTCAGATTCAAATACCCAGCAGGTCAAGGCTTTTCAACAATTTGTCTTTAAACCTGCTCTTATTCATCATCAGAGGCAATGTGCTCCTTTTGCCACATTATCAACAAATGTGCTCAGAGGATTGGACTGTTGTCAGAAGAGAAAAACATCCTGTGGAAATGGCATTTTACAATGGTCCGCCTCACTGCATCTCATTTATAATGGAAATGTTAACCTTTACTTTCTGCCATCCAGACACCTAGTAGACCCTGTCAAGGTAGCGCTGAGAGAGAGGAGACTCTGGGGTACACAGCAGTATGTCTTGTTTTCCTGAACATACTATATTAGCCGATTGATTAGAGCAGCCAATCATCAACAGCAACCTTTCAAAATAAATAGATCACTATTGACTATTCACTGAAAAAGAATGGCTAACTCTGTGTATTGAATTGACCTCACCTTTAACTATAAACATTAAAGTTAAGGAAACTAATTATAAATTCCTGTATAAATACTATATAACTCCAGTGAAGCTTAATAAGTTTGATCAAATAAATTCTCCTATGTGTAGAAAATGTGGAACTGAATCAGGAACATTCATGCATTTATTTTGGTATTGTAAAGCTGTTTATTCATTTTGGGAGAAGATTCATAAAGCAATCCAAGATATGTGTAACTGTACTTTTGAGTTATGCCCTATGTTATATTTGTTGAATTATGACATGGAAAATAAGTTTCCCTATACAAGAAAATGTGTGTTTACATTGTTTTCCTATTTTGCTAAAAAATGTATACTTACTACATGGATTTCCCAGTCAGGACCCACAATGGATCAATGGCTGGAGCAGATAATAGACTTGTTGCCCATTGAAGAAATTACAAGTAAACAGCATTCAAGACTGCAAGATTTCCTATCCACATGGTCCTTAGTACTGAATTATATAAAGACTATAAAATCAATTATTACTTCTGTTTTGTCTTTATTGCTTTGTATGGCTATGTCTTGGAGTATGTGTTGTATGTCTTGTTGTTAGTGTTAAATTGTGAATTAAAAAAAAAAAAAATAGATTACTGAACTGAGTCAGCATGATGCATCATGGATAGCACTGGTCAGGAAAGCTAATGGCACGAGTGTGAAGTGCAGTTAATAAAGGCTATACATCCAGGTTAAATACAGTTCTGCCATGCAAAAAAAGCTTAAACTTCACATGCAAATACAAGAAGAGAGGGGTGGATCAGCATCCCCTTCTACTTCTGAGAGAAACAGGAAGAGGGCGTGTCCAGCTGCAGAGACGATGGGGGAAAAAATAGCTGCAAAGTACTTTTACCAATAAAAAGCTTGCTGTGGATAGACAGGAAAAAAGGTATGAATATACAGGGACAAAAAAGCTGGGGGTTAAAAGGTTTGGACAGCCAACAAGTATGCGGCATCTGCCATCCCAGCAAAGATCAGTATGCCCCTCCCACCCATCTTATCCCCTCTGTCCCTGGCCGATATGCTTGGGCCTAAGTAGGGAGGGTTTGTCTTAGCACCCCCCTCTCACCTCTTGAGGCTCCCACTGTCTGCCAGCGAGCTCAGGGAGCCCAGTGAGCCCTGGTAAAAGCTTTTCAGGAAAGTGGGGGTGGAGAAGGAGGAAGGGAGGCTGAAGGTGGACTCGCTCTCCGAAACGCTGCGTTTTCTCGAGACAGCTATGGGACTGGGCGAGCCAAACATGATATGCCCACAAATAAAAAACAAACACATTACACAAAAGAAAGGAGCTTGTGGTCAGAGCACAGAAAAAAACACTGAGGAACAAATGAGGGATCAAACAGTGACAGGAAACTTGTGATGCTATTGTTGAAGGATAGTGGAGCAGGAGGTGGAGAGATTTTGGGCTGATCAAGCACTGCAAACAGATTGCATTGTCTGTGTACATCAAAGGTTAACTAAATATTGAGTTGGTGTTAAACTGATTAAAAGAGAAGCAACAGGTGCTGATTTTCTACGCAAAGTTAGCATTTGCCATATCTTCAAACAAAAAGCTCGCTCCTATAGAAACATTTTAGTACAGTTCACATCCACTCCTGCAACATTACCAAACAGATGCATATTCTGCATTGATCATTCCTTTCTACCACATGTTCAAACTAGGCAGGCAGTGACTGATAAGTGAAGTGTAAGTTACCTGCCCTGCAGCAGTTCTGGGTTAACAGACTGTTGTCTGCGCAGTGGAGCCTGTTTGCTCTGGCTGGCCAGCTGGCCCTCGAAGGAGATGCGTTTCTTTACAGGTGGATGGCTGAAAGTGTGGGCACGCCGGCGGAAATGCAGGCCGCCTTCCGGGTCGTCGTCGGGGAAAGCAGGAGGGGAACCTGGAGGGGAGTGACCGGGAGATTCCTCATCTTGCTGAGGAGGACAGAATGGAAAAGGGAAAAAGATGTCAGTGCATAAGTAAAAACCTTTTACAGAGATTTCATATCTCGATATTTAAGCGTGGTTGGATTTTCTGATATGTCCGACTGTTCAACTGAGTGACAGGGAGAAATTATGAGATAATGGTAAATGATAACAAATTCCACTCAAATATTCTGTCCTGGTATGCAGGTCAATAACCTAGCTGTAAGCAGACAAAATTAAAATGGTAATAATCACGCTAAATGTTTTTGGAAGTGAAACCCCACACAGCACAGCCCAAAGTCAAATAAATAAAAAACATCTCAATTACAGGTCTGCACTCACCTAGCCAATGTAACCCCACAGCAAGACTCATTCCAGGTTTAACTTTCTACTCAACACTCTTGGACTCAGTATTGCCTCATGCCTGGCAGTACAACTCCCACATCTATTGTATTCTAATGGACAATGTCCTGTGACTCACAGCATTACACACTATTGGTGCGCTCAAATCCACATGAAAACCCTCCAATCTCCTCCCTTCATGCTTTTACAGACCTCCCTCTCTAAGACCTGACATGACAGGAGAAATTATTTCAATATGCATAGAAAAAAACAAAAACAAAAAACAACTGCAAGGTCTAACAGAGCTACTACTAATCCACCGTTAATGAAATTGCAGGTTGCAAAACACGTGTTAATCATGCTAGATGTCGCTGTCAGCTGAATGGCTTAATTGTGATTTGTAGATTTTAGGAAAACACTGATAAGATAAAGTGACTCAGTGACACTTGTATAGTGCCGTGTCCTATGACAGGGCTAAGGAAAAGGAAGCCAGGACAGGCATGGCTCAGCAGACACACAACTGGACATCCTGACTTGAATTTCCTGCTCGACATCGGCATCCTGACACAATCCCCAGATGACTACTTATTCGCTTTATCGCGGGGCAAGCAACATTCTTCTGACCGCCAATAATACAACAAAGAGGGGCACAGGTGAGCCTTGGAAGCAAAGACAACAGATTTTCCTTGTACATCCAGAATACTCACATACAGTGTAATGACATAATGATGTCACATAATTTTGCATAGAACAACAACAGAAGGGCATCTTAATGAAACAGAAGATGCTTATGAAAATACCAATACTTGGTCCTCATGTGTAGGGCTGTTTGTGTCGTTGTGACTATGACTGATTTACTTTTTTTTTTTTTTTTTTAAATCTGCAACAGCCAGTATTAGTGAATTTGTTGAAAGTTTAATAAAATGCCACTTGAGGGACGTTTCATATTTCCAGTAAATCTGACATGAAATGACATGAAAGTCATATTACAGTTAAATTGACTGTCTATATTTCATATCTCTGTGCGTTAAATACTATAAGCAACACAAGGCGAAGGTTTTGACAAGGAAGAAGTGAGGTAAAAAAAAGACAATATCTCTGGTTCTGATGCATCAATTTGGAGCCATTTTCTGTCCAACGTGAGTACAACAATGTTCCAAGAGTGCAATGCTAAATTGGTGGAGTACTCTTAACTCCATCATGACTGATGGGAAGTCATAGGGACTACATAGCACACTCACTTCACATTCTGCACAGCAGTGACACAGTGGAGCCAACAACCCCAAATGGTTCCCTGACAGCTCTGTAAACGCACCCCCTGCTGTACTGTTCTGTCTTTTGGCCAATGCAGCTGCATCATGAATCAATGTGGGAATAATGCAGTGCAGACTCATGTCTCCATGTGAGAAAAGAAATGTTGGCAGCCTCCAGCTACTGACACTGATGAAGTGAAAGCACATGCCTATCACACTTGCCCTTTCCTGAGGACAGAGATGGAATAACCTGCTTTTAAAAGCCACTGGGTAAAAAGTGAGAATTACCAGAGTCCCTCGAGTAAAGTTATGGGAATTCTCGTGCTCCCCTTCAAGGATACCTACTCGTTCAAAACTGCTGATGCTTCCCATGCTTCCCAAGCGGCCCCGCATCCGGCTGGCACCCTGGTGACAGAGATGATTATACAATTATACACCAATCCTTTTTCAAAAGTGTACCAATTGCTCATGACAAACAGTGCAGTTGCGATTGTCAAGAAGGTTGTAAAACATTGATTAGCAATGAATCAGAAAATCATAAATGGCAAGAAAAAAAAAAAAGAAAAAAATAACTGTTTCCTGACTTGATAAAATGAACAGGGTCATTGTTTGGCTAAGTCTCTGAGACAATAACAGATGGCAGCAGAGGTCTCAGATTGCCTGGATCCCTCTACTAAGGAATTATTCTTCTGTCTCACTGGCACATATGGGTCAAATCAAATCCCTTGTATGACAATGACACAGAAACAGCAACTGATACAAAGAGAAAGCAGAGAGACACACAAAGGTATACAGCACAGTGGCTATATTCTGTCAGGGGTGGAGAAAAACTAGAGTCAGAGACAGGGAATAAACTTAGAGAAAGAGAGAGGAAAGTGGTAGATAAAATAAAAGCAGGATAATAAATTAAGATGGAGGCGGGGGCGGAAAAGAAAAGAAAACGTGTTATATATAAAAAAAAAAAAAAACTCTCTTGTGACCCACCCTTGAAAACATGTTCTCCAGGGAGCTGGTAAGGGAGGTGCGTGCTTTATTCTTAAGAATATCAAGTTTAAAGCGACTGCTGGTGGCTGTGCCGTCTCCCGCGGATGAGCTGTTTGCTGCATTCTGTCAGAGAAAACAATGGGCAGAATGAAAAAAAAAAAAATAAAAAACAAATCACAGAAATAATTAATAAAATGCAACTTTCACTGTGAGCCTTCAGTACACAAAATTGGTAAGCAGACAGTAGCAAACCACATGGCCAAAAATAATACTGGATCTGTTGTTCTGCCATTTAAATGATAATATTTAACTACAATCCCTCAGGCTAGATCATGCCAATGTAATAATCTACAACCCTTTCATACTTTAATGTCATGCTTTTCCAGCAGCAACTTATGGAATGTAACAGTGATTCAATTGATAACCAGCTTAGGTCTTTTGTAGGAATATTACACTTCCAAACGGGAAGTGATGAACTTTATATTTAAGATAGCAGCAAAGAGCTAGCATCAATAGCAGCCATCACAGGGAACTAAAATCTTTAAACATTCTATGCAACCCTACAATCACTCACAACACAACAAAAGTTGCATCAACAATAGAAAACCCAGTTTGACTTGCTTGTTGGGATTCAAGAACTCAACATGTCTTGTTTTGGAGTAAATAATGATGTTGATTTTTTTCCTTACTCAATGTTTTGTGTGGCCTTTTCTATTTAAAGTTGCTACTATACCAACACAAAAAAAACAAAAGAAAATCTGAGGTCCAGAGGGCTGAGACACATTCAAGTCTGTGCTATTCTGCAAAAAAAAAAAAAGGTCTAAATTGACTTTTGTCAAATTTCAAGGATGTGAAAAGGCACTTTAAACTTTTAAGGCATTAAACTACACCATTTCAGTTTTTAGGTAAAGTTAAAATAAAATCTCAGGAATCAAATCTACTGTGACTGACTATTATTTACCTGTGGTGCTTCTCCGATATGGAGGTGGGACTTCTGTTTGGTTCCACAGAGCTGTCTCAGATGGAGAATCACCAGCTCATTCTCCTCTTGGTCTGACCCAGGCTTCAATTTCTGCAGACATGGATACACAAACACTTAAAACCCAAGATGGGGAAAAAAAAACACTGCTTTAAAGCAGATGCAGCATCTGTAAAAAATGTATCACCAAAAAACTGTCAATATGTCACACTTTTTCCAGATACTAAAGTGTGCTTTCTCTAAGCAGAGCCGAACCTTACCTGAACTCTCTCAAAAATCTCAGCCTGCTCATTGTCAGTCAGCTGGGAGAGATATTTTTGGATAGCTAGCTTTGCTCGGGGTGGGTAGAGACCTGGAAACAGAAGAGGAAATAACAATGCTCTTTTATGTTGCTTTAACTCGGAATAACAGTCCATGCATCAATAGATTCATGAGTCAAGCCAGAGAGAGTTTTACGTGGCTTACCTTCAATCCGCTCGCAGAGCTTGTGCAGGCCATGCATGGGGCAGGCTTCACACAGCTGGATCTCGGTCTTGTTGCTCTGTAAGGCGGCTGCTGTAGTGAAGGCCTGCTTCAGGGTCAGCATCACTTCATCCACCTGACACACACACACACACACACACACACACACACACAAACAGATTAAGACAAAACAGATTAAAATAAAAGTATCAGGTTAAGAGCGAAAGCTAAAGCAATTTTAATGCACATGTTTTGTGTGACTCACCAGGGACTCACTGGCACACTGGAAAACGTAGCACACATACTGACTGGGACCAGACTCTGATGGGTCCCGACAGATGAATCCAAAATGGTCGGACTGCTTAACACCCTGAGTCAAATTCAAGACAAACAGGAAACTTTGTAATCAGTCCAGCAGTACAAATCATAAGACAGCAACTGAGAAGACAGCACATCACTGACACCATAATGGCTCTTGACATTTTTCATTTCCAAATTCCATTCAATTAGTAAAATGACCACTTTGTTCACACTAAACAAATATATATGTAACATATGTTATGCCGGGATGTCTATTTAAAATAGTGGGATTGCATCAGGCAGTAAAAAAAAAGAACATATATTTCTACATCACTAATAAAGATGGGATTTGCCATCAAATTAAGGCTTGAAAATAAAAGGCTTGCTGTGCGGTAAATACAGGCAGTAATGCATTAGATTAGATGTCTAGTAAAGAAATGCATAAAATTTGTTTTATCGCTATGACTGCAGCAGAGACAGAAAAGAGAGGCTTTTAGTTTAAATACAGCAAGTAAAAATAAACCAACCTGACAGCAGGATGAGATATCTTTGAAGTTCTTCTCCAGCACCACTGTTTTGCTGTCTGGACTTATGAGATTTACTTCAAAACGGCCAACCTGTGAAACACAAAAGTATATTATGGTCAGATAGATACATGCATGAACACATAAAAAAAGAACTCGCACAAAACAATAATATCTTAATGCTGTTTGTGGATCATGGATATAAATTAAGATGAAGACAATTTCAGTGTCAAGTATCTCATGACTATTCTGAGACCCATTCAATGACATACATACATAAACACACTCACGCACTCTCAAAATCAAGGTCAACCAGTCTACACCAATGATTTTTCCCGTAATTGACTGCTATTTGGAGTATCATATTGAGCGTTGTGCTCTAGTTTTTTAAATTAGCTTCATAAAAGGAAATGGACATGATGTGTGAGGAATGGCAGCTGACTCACTCTGCAGCCTGCATGCTTTTCACAAAGCGGTGGATTTACATTTACACAGAAGTAGCGCTGCAGTCACAAATTCTACTAAGGAGTTCCAGCCCTCTGAGGCGGTAAAACTGGGCCGAGCTAGTCTGTACATAACTGCCAGCCATGTGTACATAAAAATGATTTGCAGTAGCAAAAACTTTAGAACTAGATGCAGACAGGGTTTCACTGACATTTGGCCCGAAGCAAGCAAGCATTTGGTTTTGTGGTGTGACAGATGGGAGTCAAGTGAAAGAAAACATCCATCCAACTTATTGACAAAAGGGAGTGTGTATATATGTGTGTATATATATATATATATATATATATATAGTTCTGCCCATAAACCTGACATCCACTACACTTTTGAAAAGAACATGAGAGAACATTGCTGTTATGATAAAGCTCCTCAGGGCTATGTTTTACCAACGGACTCAGCTTCTACAGTCAGCTGGACACAGAGATAAGAAACCTCTGCTACACTCATTCTAAGACCAAGACATTGGCAAAAGTACAGCACAGCATTAGGGCAGAACGATTTGGGGGAAAAAAATCTAATTGTGATTTTCCTGCCAGATATTGCGATTACGATTCGATTTGCGAATTGATTTCTTTTTTAGCTACATATTGCACCTTCTACGATCATGTTAAATAAAGTAATTTAAAAACTTTAAAATCTACTGAAAATAGGACCTTTCTGTAAACAATATGTGATATGTAACATTATCCCAGCCTGTATCTTATGTAAAAAATAATAATAAAAAGAGGAATAATAAATGTTAAACCAAATGTTACGCCAAACATGTAACTAAACATTTCACATTGGATTAATCGTGGCCTTCACGATTAGCTAATCGCATTCTTTCAAATTGCAATTTCGATTTGAAAACGATTAATCGTTCAGCCCTACACAGCATTATTAAATGTCCCCTACCTGGAAGAGCATAGTACGGTTCTTGTCTGAATCAGATGGCTGAACATGGTTTGGTGCGCTTGAGTGTCTGCGGCGTGTGGGACCGATGATGACGCCTTCCCCCGGCTTCTTCTGCAGACTCCCTGCCAGGCTGCTGCAGCGCGTACGGAACTCCTGGGGCTCCTCAAACCCAGAATCCTCCAGGATGCACTCGGGGAATGCTCCTCGCAGGCTGCTCTGACTGGCACTGTTAGAAATGCCTTTACCTGAAACTACATACAGCAAAGACACACGCTGTTTATTTAGATTAACATACCTGACACTTTTAGTCACTACTGTTACTGGTGAACAGGGCCACCACACAATAATCAGACAAGTTTGACCAAGTCATCTAATTTCCCCTTATCATACTTACATACTAAAATATGATATTACAGAATAAAGAGAATACAATTATAATATATACTAACTAGCTCCATACTGCAATACAAGAGCAATACCGTTTCTTTATTGAGGATTACATCTTCTACATGAATGATCAGCTGGTGAGGATGCTGACTTTTTGCCTGGAAAATGAGTCAGCTGGAAAGATTAAAAATCACCAAGAGACAGGGTTCTCAACCAACTCATGGCGCTATTGTTAATTAGCTAGTAGGGCTGTCACTGACATGGACTTTGCTGGCCACACATGCTTATATGACATTTAATACTCATACTTACTTGTATCTCAGACTCATGCATTACACTATATGGGTTGCATTGAAATTAATTTGAACAAATTACATATTAGTTAAAATCTGAACTTGACTTTCTGAAAGTGACAGCCCCATTAGCTAGTTTATTGACTAGTTTCCAAATTTACAGTGAACTTTTTTTAAATTGTAAACTGCATATGCTGTGCATGAACAGAAATCTCTCTTGACAGGCGTAGCAACAGTAACTAAGGGGTGCGGGGCTTAGCGAACGGTCAATCGTGTGCTGTAAACATCTGACTAAAGCTACTTGCAGATTCAGCTTTGACCTTCTGTAGTAATGTGCGTACACATTATTTCGATAAAACAGCTAATGCTAATCGTCAATCTGCATGAGGCTCTTACCTCCACCTCCGGTCATGTTCTCCACTCCAGGGCCTCCGGGGTCTTCTATACTCTCATTCAGAACAGAGGAGAGAGGGTCTCCTTCTTCCCCTATTAACAGCTCCACAGGGGTACTCTCTGTGGACCCTCGCTGACCGTTGAGCAGCCGCAGGCGCTTGCGCTCACCTTCATGCAGACGAAACTTATCGATGCAGTCATCGATGAGGGTGACTGGAGCCTTTTTGTGCAGAACGGTCACCTGGAATTATTTTTAATTCAGCAACATTAATACAACTGCCCAATTGAAAACACTTCATATTTGAGGAGCACATTCATTTCTACCTTGCCACAGTAAAGCACTTCAAACTTCTGGGAGTTGTAGAAGGCCTCGTCGGCTTCCTGTTTGGGCTTGGCATCTTCCTTTAGGGCTGATTTGGACACTTGGCGAATACTGCTGATCACCTCAGGGACCTGTAAGAAAGGAGAGTGGATCGAGAAGATAAGATGAATAGGAAGACATTAACGAGGAAAACCATAACAAAAGAGTGAAGGGAAGTGAACTGGAACGCCAGAAGGTTTTCTCTGCAGCTCTTCCTACAACTGAACAACATCAACTGCAATAACTCTATTAGCGCCAAAGACAGTTTGTGACTTGTTTCCAGTTTCTATAATATTTTAAAAATCACATCACATTAATGCACAAACAGAAGTCAACCCAGAACAGGTAAAAGTATGTTTAGCTGACAGTTGCAGTTCAGCCAAGAACTTGCTTGATTGACAGATAATATGACCTGACTTCATATTGCGACTTTAAATAACTCAAGGCTAAAATAAACAACAGCACAAGATTTGAACTAACTAAGGCTAGTCAACAGCAGACAGACCAAACACTACATCGGTAACAGAAGTAGGCGAGGAGACAGGAAACACCCACACACTATAGGACAGAAGACAAAACAAAGAGCTGGACAGAATGAGAGACTTGGAAGGTCACTGAGCCTGTTTCTGCTCCACTATGTGAGGCACTTGCACCTTGTTCAACTCCTGCAGGAACGGCTTGTGCCATGCAAGCTGGGTATCTGTTTCGGTAACATGCATCCAGGAAGAAAAAAAAAAAAAAACAAGTCAAGACAGAAAATGTAAGTCTTTCAAAGCACACTCTTAAGCAATACTTGGGAATTTGACTTACAATTGCTATATATGTCAGAGGTCACACTCCTCTGGAGCAACTAGGGGTTAAGTGTCTTGCTCAGGGACACATTGGTTGATGTATCGCAGTGGGATTCGAACCCAGGTCTCCCCCACCAAAGGCATGTGTCATATCCACTGCGCCATCACCACCCACAGATACAACGCGACTGACATCCTCGGAGTCCCAGCT
The DNA here is from genome assembly GCF_008315115.2 of Sander lucioperca. Lineage (NCBI taxonomy): Eukaryota > Metazoa > Chordata > Actinopteri > Perciformes > Percidae > Sander > Sander lucioperca. Next base: position 16,116,007 of record NC_050180.1, read on the forward strand.
CTCTAAAAAGCAAGAGTGCCGAGAACCAGGGCCAAGGTCAGCCAAATACCGCATTTAAGACAACAATGAGCGCTTAAACAAACAGTGGTTCCACACACTGCACACATCTCCTATCGCATCTCTGATAAGAGTTGCCCACAGACTGTTGAGCAAATATATTTATTATGTAGACCAGGGAGGGAAGTTATGTAACAAAATCAGTCTTACTTCAGAGGTGTGACCAGAACAACACGATAGAAGCGGGAGGTCAGGCAAACAGGAAAGGAATAATTGTGAATAAAAGAAAACATCCTGAGAAAGTGTATCCCTGCTTTTCATGGAGGCTAGTTTATGTATGAGACACAGAGATCAAATACTTGTCTGCCATATTGCTCCTGTGGTACATGAGCTATTTTAAAAGTTCTATTTTCCAAGTGCCTGCCTTCCCAATGGTTGAGCTGTGGGTGGCTGGTGACAGGGGGCTGCATTGAGATAAGGAAGAGGGTAGGCGGTGGGTGGTTGGTCATACATGCTCAGCCATCTGTTCACTAACAAAATTGACCTGTGTAATTGATTTTGTAAATGTCGGTTTATTTGTCTGGAATGCTTGAAAACTTTGAAAGAATCTTTTGAGATAACTGAAAACTTCAAGGTGCAGAGACCAATGTCTACACATAAATGTAAGCACAAAATACCCTAAAACATGTCACTCCTATTTACTAAAAACAATGTGAGATCAAGCCTGCTACCTTTGTGGAAAAAAAGCATTGGCAAAAGCAGTGCTGACACAAGGTCAAGATAATTCAGAGGCCTTGGTGGCTGAGAATCACAGTTGCACTGGTCTGATCTGTCACACAACTAGGCCGTAGGAAAAGGGGTGTAGGAAAGAAACAACAGCACTGTCTTAACCTTTAAAGGCACTGCTGGTTTATACATGAGTAAGATGACGCCACAGCATCATTTGAGCCGATTAATTATTTGTAGTCAACCCAATATCGAGCCAGTAAAGGTGCTCATTCTTTGGGTGAAGACAGGCACAGACAGGCAAAAAGCTGTTAGGGAATAGAGAATAGCTGTGTGTTACCCACATAGACTGTATGGTTTTCCACTGGAAATCTATTTAAAAACATAGCTTCCCACTGTGCCGGTTCTTCGAACTGGTTTTCACATCTAACCTTCACCCATCATTGCCTGGCTTTATCAAACAATATCAGTGATACTGGCTGTGATCCAAAGCCTGTCTACATAAACGGCAACAGCTTTAGAGCTTAGGAGAAAACAAACATGAGGATTGTCCCTCCAGAGCTGGTGGAGTCCTCACTCTCAGTGCATGGCTCATGTTATGTCAAACCTCCCTACAATAGGCCCTGATAATATCTGATCAAACAGCAGCTGGTAAAGTCTGTTGCCCTTATTGGAACCATTAAGCCAAACCAGGGTGAGGACCCAACACACCTGCCCACACCATCTGCAATTAGGCCAAATTAGACTTCTTTTAGAGACACACAGGTTATCAATGCGTCAATACAAGATAAGAATGAAAGCAGACAGAAACAGAGGCATGGGAGATAATTCTCCATGTCAGAGAAGAAGCAATCCAAGATTACATGCTTTTTAAGTTAAGTAGGCCTAATCAATGTAAGTTCTTGCAAAGTTATACAAAAGAAAATAAAAGCCAATTGCAGCTGGACTTAATTTGCCTGAACTTCAAATGTCAACGTATACCTGTTCAACCCAAAAATCCACAAAAAAAATTGAATCAGAAAAAAAAAAAAAAGAAAAATGTTGCTTGTTCCTGGATAATACTGGTGCTTTAAACATATCTGTCTTTGTGTGGCTGGAGCTCTCCAAGGATTGGTTCTAAAGGCACCTCATCGTTCTCACTACAGCTGTGAAGCTGTGAACTGCCTAAGAACAAACTGGGCACCGTAGTCAAACAAAGTTCATGTCCTAACTCAAAACAAAGCAAGACAAGGGATCTTATGTCACCTTTACATGGAAGCTAATATCATGAGTGAAAATAACAATGTGTCAAAACTTTCCTTTACATCCTCCTGTAAAGTTTTTTTTTTTTGCATTAGAACAAAATCTTTTCCATGGAAGACCATGTTATGTGTCTTTAATATGTCATTATATGTCGGTTATAAAAAATGATCAGGGGCAGTCAGTTCTCTATTAGCACAATTTTACTCACAATCAAACAGATATATCCTGTAATTTTACACTGTCAAACCAATGTATTATATTACAGCTAAGAAGAGAATCAACTGCAAATAATGGAAACAGTTGACTGTGTTTAGTGAATAACCTCAATGTGTTCCCAATGCACTGTTAACAGAGCAGATTAAGCACTTTGTCATCTTTCATGACAACCAGATAAGAATCGAAGCGCTTTAGTTTTCATTGTGCAAGAAACATGATAATGTTCGCGGCCACCTCACCTCTCCTGGCTAACCAAAACTAGCACAGGTGGGACTTAACAAGTATATTAACGCCTCTCAAAAGCAGAGAATAAAAAAAGTAATGTCAGTTTTTTATGTTACTCCATAGCACAGATTGTTTACTAAATGCTGATTTAGACTTTTATGGCACAGACAAGTATCTCCCTCTTGCCCTGACTTGGCTCATGAGTGTGTCCCACTGTGAGTACATGTCGCTGAATGATGACCAGCATCCACCCGACAGCAGAGTCACCCAGTGAGAGATTCCACTGTGGTCTAGTTCCAAGTGAGAGCAGAGGACACCGTGCAGGCTCGGACTGCCTGGTGCAGGCTTGATCACGGCACAATGAAGATGACTTGAGTTAGTGTTAAATTTGTGTCATGAGAGTCTCACTGAGGACATAGTAGATGAGTATCCCTAACTTCATCCAAGTAAAATGTTACAATTAAACTCTAAATAACAGTGTCTGGCAAAATATTGCGTGTAGCCTGTTGTCATGGATACATCAATCAAGAGTACATAAATGCCAGAATGGCTGCACCTCGTGCAAAATATCCGATTACGGCTGAATCAAAAACTTTTACAATACATAAGTGAGGACTGAAGTTGTATTTCAAGTTGAGGAAGTCAAACTTGTACCCAACCTTTCAAACAAAGGAACACACACACAATGAGACGTTCCATGTTTATGTACTCTATGCTTTGTTCGCATTTCTTTTTGTTAAAACTTGATTTTGTTTTCTATGCCTACACAAAATCTAACTAAGCTTCTCTGCTCTTCGAGACATCATAAGTGTCATTTTAACCTTTCACATCATATTGGGAGATGCCAGGGGTCTTTCCTCAGGCTTTACACAATGTACCTATGTCATGTCTACAACTAAGAATAGATTTTCAAAAACATGCCTGCCATTAAAAAACAAAGTAAAGACTTATTATCACGTCTTCAAACTAACTTGGGATGAATAGAAAAGTCACGGTATCGCAAAAAGAACACCTGTATTATAAACAGGAAATACCTGGTAAATAATGAAATCATTAACAATGACTGCAACCAGTTTTTTTTTTTTTTTTACATGGCAGCAGTGCACTGGTAGAATAACCCATGCATTCCACATGGCCCACCTTGCACATGTTGCTAGCATGCTGGCTGCCAAACCAGTTCTTGTTGCGTAATAATGCTGAATGAGGCATGTTCAAGATGCCTTTCTGACTGCTGCAAACATTTGGATGTCAGTAGAGAGGCCAGACACCTCGAAAGTGCGTCTGTGTGTTGCCTCTTCAGCTCTCAGCTTTCACCAGCAGAGAAAGCCTGCCAGAGCCCTGCACATACCACAGGAAACATTATACAAGGCAGGCGTTTTTGAGATCAATGCAAAACGTGAGCATAACTGGATATCTGTTTGTGACAACATTACTTATGAAGGTTTCCTTGTTGATTTGGGAAACAAGAATAAAATGTAAAAGTGTAAGACTTCAGTTTCAGCAGGTGAATAATTATGTTGGCCCAACCCCAAACCACCAGATTCATAAATAAACACACACAAAACATGTATTAAGCATGTCTGATTCACTACCGCAAACTCTCACTCACACACAAGCAAACATACAGACACAGACATCAGTGCCACTGGGGTGAGCTCTTGAGCACAGTGCCTTACACATACACTGTGACTTAAGATGAATTTCAGCAAAGACCAGAAAACATGAGTGCATGTTCTTTTTCAAACACTGACTCCCACGTTCCTGATTTTGGACTGTTAATACCACATTTCAGTATATTACTCAAGAGTGGCATCATGCTGATCAGCATGTAAATGTGCTGACTCAATATTGTGGCTATTCAGTTGTTGTCACACCACAGTCACCAAAGAGATTTCTGATCAAATAAAGACAATAGCACAGAGATGGATTAACTTTATCAAAAATCCAGGGTGCTCTGTTTATCATTCCCACCAACTGGTGGCCTAAATACTTAATACCAAAGCAAACATGTTTGGACCATTGACTAATCTACTGTGCGTTAGAGATTAAATGACATAGTTGTCACCTAAAGGAGATTTGGATATTCCTTTGTCTTGTGTTTACATTTGGACAGTAAATTTTATGATGGGTGTCCATCATTTAATGTACACAGGTGGGCCTCAATGTAAATCCTGACATCATAGTAGATTTACAGTTAAAGACCCTGATGGAATATCCTGAAAACATTACATTGAGAAGTTTGTACTGTTTATACTGGACTTTTGAGCAGTGTGGGGTTACTGAAGCTCACTTCTTAAGTGCCTATAGCAATACTCCTACTTTATATAATACTATTTTTTGAGTGATTACAGTTCTGATCCCCTTATTATCTTTTAATCAACATTGTTCTTTGCATGCTATTAGGTGTACGTCAATCTTCAAAGTATTGTTGTCATATGTCGGGTATTTTGACACGTGGACATGCCTACCTGGTTGGGGTCGGAGGCCTTAAAGACGTGACAGGACATCTCGGACTCAGGGTTGTCAGGCTGGCCCCGCAGCAGATAGGCAAAATAGGTGAGGTCATTGCTGTTGTGTATGAAGCGAGAGATGAGCTGCGATTTGTGCTCGAATATAAAGACTGAAGAGTTGTTGCTGCTGGAGGGGACACATCGGACGAAGGGGGGGGTGAGGACCAGCTGAACTTCTCTCGGCTGCACCACGGGGCCGCAGTCGCCTCTCTCACTTTTCCTGCGGATCTCAGCCACCAGCCACGGCAGCATGGGCAGGGTGGTCCGCCTGTCGAGCGAGGACCAGCCGATGTAAGTCAGGGCGAACCTCCTGTCGGACTTCGGAGGGCTGTTCTCCCTCTCCTCCTGACTCTCCATGTCCACCCAGCAGACTTTCGGCCGAAGCTCGGTGACAGCGATGTGGGACTAAAGACTACTTTCAAAAATGATGCCGAGCCGATCTGTACCATTTGCAACCAAGGTCAGGCGTAGTTGTGGTTAGTTTGCAACAGTTTTAATGTCCACATCCACGGTGAAAGTTCATACAACAAAGCGATTAGCTATATGCACATGTGCTCGCCCTGTCGGTCAGCAGCAACACTCCATGTTATCAAAATCTCACCGATGGACAGTTTTTTCTTTTTAGGATTTCAAGGAAATTCACTTATACTGATGTATTTGTAGCTTGCTTCCCTGCACTGGTTGTCCACTGTTTGCATGGGCAGTGACTCAAATGCTAAACAGTCATGTACTGTACTGTCCCAAACAAGCTTGCTTAAAACGTGGCTTTGGTTGGCTCCTGTGTAAACAAGTCGCCGAGAAATCGTAATTCTTTGACGCGCTACGTTGCTCCAGAGCGCACAATGGCGCGGCGCATTGATACAGTCCCAGCCCTAAAATCCTATGAGCTTAGTCGGCGTGGTCGCATTTTTTTCCTAAAATACATACATTGATACTTGTTTATCGCCTTTTAATGCAGTGTCCCGACTGTGATCCTTTCTTCCACAACGCCTTGGAGGCGGAGCAGCTGTGCGCGTTGATGACCCGCCCAACCATCCCATGTGCTGGAGGAGTGGGCAGGGCAGAGCCGCCGTGCAAAACGTGACAGCACGAAGCTCCACCTTTCTCGACAGTGCATAGCAGTGGTGGAATATAACTAAGTACATTTACTCAAGTACTCTATATACTTTACTTGAGTCTTTTCTTTCCATTCCACTTTCTACTTCATTACATTTCAGAGGAAAATGTTGTACTTTTTACTCCACTACATTAGTCTGACAGTTGCTCACAAAACACATGGTTTATAAAATAAGGTTTATTATGAATTAAACTACCCAACAATATAGGCCTACAAGTGCAGCTCAAATGATTAGACGAATAAACACTTAGTCGAGTGAAAGAACTGTTTTGATCGTTTCCAATGTAAGGATTTCTCTGCATTGAGTACTTTGACTTGTATTAATATGTGTAGTTTTTCCTGATGATACACATACTTTTACTTAAGTAACATTTTCAATGCAGGACTTTTACTTGTAACAGAGTATTTTTACAGTGTGGTATTAGTATGTTTACTTAAGTAAAGGATCTGAATTTGTCTTCCACCACTGCATAATAGCCTAGCAGTGTATAGTAATACTGGAAAGCCACTTTTATGGTAGTGTGGAAATAGTTTGCAGCCTCCACGGCACTAGTCCTCCGGGCCCATAAGTTTGTTTACTGTCATCCTACCTACCAACAGCCTTCATCTGGTAAAATGAGCGGAGGTCGTGAAGACCAGACTTGGCCAAATACTATGTTGGCAGCACAATATGCAATACTTCACTAAGGCAGTTCACAGCTAACTGTTTACAAGCAGGCTGTGCTGATTCATAGTCTTGGAAAGCTGTAATCCTATCTGATATGCGTTATGCACTAGAGAAGTTCCCATCTACTGAATGCCATAATTCCAAGCACTCCTCCTATCCCCAAAATAGAAGCTGTGCCATATATAACATCATCACCGAGGCAGTAGCCACTGGAGTTCTGTAGCCTACTAAACCCCACAGTACTGGTGAGGATTTATGTGTGTATACCTCTATGATGTATACATATTTCAACTGTAGACTTTTATATAATACAGGGCATGCCATCAAATACACTCACCTTGAAGATTATTAGGAACACCTGTTCAATTTTTCATTAATGCAATTATCTAATCAACCAATCACTTGGAAGCTGCTTCAATGCATTTAGGGGTGTCGTCCAGGTCTAGACAATCTCCTGAACTCCAAACTGAATGTCAGAATGGGAAAGAAAGGTGATCTAAGCAACTTTGAGCGTGGCATGGTTGTTGGTGCCAGACGGGCTGGTTTGAGTATTTTCCAATCTGCTCAGTTACTGGGATTTTCATGCACAACCATTTCTAGGGTTTACAAAGAATGGTCTGAAAAAGGAAAAACATCCATTATGCGGCAGTCCTGGGGGGCGAAAACGCCTTGTTGATGCTAGAGGTCAGAGGAGAATGGGCCGACTAATTCCAGCTGATAGAAGATCAACTTTGACTCAAATAACCACTCGTTACAACCGAGGTATGCAGCCAAGCATTTGTGAAGCCACAACACACACAACCTTGAGGCAGATGGGTTACACCAGCAGAAGACCCCACCGGGTACCACTCATGAAAATGAGTCTACAATTTGCAAGCTCACCAAAATTGGACCTTTCAAGACTGGAAAAATGTTGCCTGGTCTGATGAGTCTCGATTGCTGTTGAGACATTCAGATGGTAGAGTCAGAATTTGGCGTAAACAGAATGAGAATATGGATCCATCATGCCTTGTTACCACTGTGCAGGCTGGTGGTGGTGGTGTAATGGTGTGGGGGATGTTTTCTTGGCATACTTTAGGCCCCTTAGTACCAATTGGGCATTGTTTAAATGCCACAGCCTACCTGAGCATTGTTTCTGACCATGTCCATCCCTTTATGACCACCATGTACCCATCCTCTGATGGCTACTTCCAGCAGGATAATGCACCATGTCACAAAGCTCAAATCATTTCAAATTGGTTTATTGAACATGACAATGAGTTCACCGTACTAAAATGGCCCCCACAGTCACCAGATCTCAACCCAATAGAACATCTTTGGGATGTGGTGGAACGGGAGCTTCGTGCCCTGGATGTGCAACCCACAAATCTCCATCAACTGCAAGATGCTATCCTATCAATATGGGCCAACATTTCTAGAGAATGCTTCCAGCACCTTGTTGAATCAATGCCATGAAGAATTTAGGCAGTTCTGAAGGCTAAAGGGGGTCAAACACGCTATTAGTAGGGTGTTCCTAATAATCTTCAAGGTGAGCGTAGACCCCCACTTGATGAAATCATGTGGTTGTATTTCTGTTCTTTGAATGTTGACATTGTATTGAATTGACTGTCTACAATGAATTGTGGTGAAAATGGAAATTAATGAGCTCCATCTACCTAAAAATGCAATCAAAGACAATCTGCACACCAGATAATTAAAGCATCCCTAAATTTGCTGCAGACCCTGTGGACTCCCCACTAGAACCAATATTAAGACTACAAAACTACCCAAAGGTAGGTCAGAATTATTTCTCCCTGGATTCTACATTTACAGATTAGTTGGATGGTAAACAGTGACACTAAGCATTTCATTGATTTAGTGTATACATGCTTTTACTTTGATTTGCTCTAAGCTGTGAAGTTGGACTCAAATAGCCATACAATGGAGGTTTACATTTAATGATTGTTATTGCATCATTGTTGTTTGGTATCAAAGTGGAAGTAGAAAAAAAGGCAAAGGCCTCCTCATAACCACACAGTATCTGTTTCGGTATTAACAGGGAAAAAAAACACAAACAGCAAAAGTAAGTCCTCATAATTTAGAAGTTAACAAAAAGCACCAGGACTGTTCAGTAAATCATTTATGAGCTTATGCAATTTGTGAAAAAATGGAAAGTGAAAAGCAGACAATCGACATTTGCAATAATTGGTATCCACATGTTAAACAGCCAGAAGACACACACCTGTGTCAAGTAGTTCTTCGGTTGGGTAACAAGTTAACTGGAGTGTCATTTCGACAAGCACTTAGGTGAACTTGCAACCATCACACAGTCTCCATAACGGCTGCCATCTCCTTGAACTGCTTGTGAAAGTTCTGCAGAGGACAAAAAAATAATTAATGTAATAATTACACCAACACCACTACATTCACATCCAGTAATGCAGACCTGGAACTGTGGAATGGTCATTTCAAAAGACCTCTGACAAATCTGCCCGGAGGGCTCAACGATCTTTAGCAGTAGAGACACATATGGGGAGTTGAGAGATCGGCAGGTGTCGGAGCTCACTGCCATGCCGAGCTTCCACTGCATGTCCACTAACTAGAACGATACAGCAAAAACAACAAAGTCTCATCGGCCTTAAATATAGACACAGTCTGTGAAATATAGAAACTATATTGAAAATGAGATGTATACATACCTGGCTGATGCTGAGCATGGCCTGGACCTCCTGCTGAGAATGGACTAACGCACCATGTTCACTCCACAACCTGTGCAACACCTGAAGGGAAGCTTTGGGCCACTTGTTACTGCCTTCTTCCAACCTCGACACAAGGTCATCCCCAGAGAAGTTGCTCTTCCCAGCTGACCTGATGAAACAAATCTAAACTATCACACTTTTGGGTACAACAAAGTCCTTTATGTATGATTTAGCCTTTTGCCAGGCGCATAACCCTGAATAAAAGCTGTTAAAGCTCTGTTACACAATTGGAGCCAATGCTATAGGCATGATCTCATTTAGGGGATTTGGAATGAATATGCAAATACATCAAACTGGACAAACATATCAATATGTTGGGCCTTAAACAATAACATAAGGAATAAATGTGGGCTACACAGGAGAAGACACATTCACCAGCTAACAAACCACATTCAGAGGCAAAATAATAAAAATAGGACAGAAGATACCTGAATGTTAACAGGAGAAATCTGATAATGTTCTGTAGAGCTTCATGGTCAAGTCTGACTCCAGCTCTTTGAAATTTCTGCCCAGAAAAAACAAAAAAACAAGTAATGAAAGAGGAACTTGGGAAGATGGGTTACTATAAGTTAACAAATATTCTAAGGAAATATTGACTCACATCAGAAATTTCAGCTGAATCTACTCCTTTAGTTTGTCCTTGAAGATAAATCAGAATGTGCTGACACTGTGGAGATTATAGGATTAGTTATCACAGCTTCAGTAGAACCTCTATTGCAACAAAACCACATCCTGTGCAGAGTATGGCTGCCAATAGCCCTACAATGAACACTGTTATATTGTATTTAACATCCAGTTGTTAATCCCACTGAGATATTTGTACCACGACAACTTTGTGCTGTTGCATATCTTATAAGATGAAGTGTGAAGAGGAATGTTGGGTTTACATTATTGTCATTTCCGAAATTAATTTTGTGCCTGTTGTAATTCAACAAATACTACAGGCCAACAATAACAACATGATGTGCAGTACTTCTCTTCTAAGCACTTTACTCACTTAAATAATAATCAAGTCCATCAATTCTATGCTAGAGATCAAATATACTTACTGCTTCAGCCAACAGATCTGGAGAAAGCTTACAGATGTTGTCCACAACTTTGTTGACACCTGAAGTACAGAAGTAAGTCACAGTGTCATGTGAGTCTATGTTAATCATGGTAACTCCAGGCTCTCTGTTCAAGAGCAGGCAAGCAACTTCAACTGCAATAGCATTATGATGTTAATTATGCATGTATGATCAAACTATTACAGATATGTCAGTCTAGCTAGCGTTATCAGTCTTCTTTGACCTGAAGGAATCTCAGTAGAAATCTTTTTTTTTTTTTCTTAGAACTTTATTTAGTAAACAGACAAAATTTAACATATTCAGGACAGGGATGAAGAGAAGACACCTGGGCATAAGAAGCCGCGCCAATACACAGAGCAAGATATTTAAAAACAAAACAAAAAATAGCAATACGTACAAGAAAAAAGACAAAAATTAAAAAATGTTGACGGTACAACATAACGTACGTAACATACATGTGTCAGTTTAGCTGTTTGCATTGTCAGAGGAAATAATTGTTTGCATATATTGGAAAAAATAAAATAAAAAATAAAATATTTAAGCACGGTTTTAACTTAAATTATAATTTTGCTCCTATAATTATAGAATGTATCCAAAATAATAATTAGGTTAATATTAGTGTTTGGACTTAATTATATCACAGATATGAAAACCAAACGGCAAATGTTCAAAACACAACAAACTCAGGAAGGACATGATCAAAAATGAAAGCACTAACATCTGAAATAAATGTACACTCAGTTCCAAAATGAGCAAAAAACACTTGCAGCAGCCAAAGCACAAAAGGTACATTTATTAGTCATGTCACTTACTTTTAAATATCTTTACATAAAAAGGTTAGTGGGGTAACATTTATGTAAAAGCTTAAAAGATGTTTTTCTCTGACAACACCGTTATAGAATAAAATTAGCTATTTCCAGTGATGGTTAGAAGTATTCAGATCTTTTACTTTAGAAAAAGTAGCAATACCATAATGTAGAAATACTTTATTAAGTAAAAGTCCTGCATTCAAACTCTTAGTAAGTCAAAGTACAAAAGTATTAGCATCTAAAGAAAGTTAAAGTGCCAAAAGTGAAGGTGCTAATTATGCAGAAATGCCCATTCCATATTGTTACTGGATTATAATTAGTGATGCATTAATGTGTCCATTACTTTAATGTTACAGTAAGGGCGGAACTTATTTTAATTAGCCTACTTTATTAACTTCAGGGTAGCTTAATCTACATGTCATCATACATGTAGACTATTTGTCTATTAGTTGATTTATATTTGAACTGCAAAGTAACAATATAGTGACTAAAGTTGTCAAATAATCGTAGTGGAGTAAAAATATAAAATATTTGCCTCCAAATGTAGTTAGTAGAGTAGAAGTTTAAAGTATCATAAAATGGAAATGCTCTAGTAAGTGGCTACAAGTTGGCCTACCTCAAAATTGTACTTGAGTAAATGTACTTAATTACATTTCACCACAGGCTATTTCAGCTAACTTATTGACACTAACGTTAACCGTTGTTCCGAAGCTACCAAAGTCTCTTTTTAACTTAATGGATAAAAACATTTTCGTTCTGCTGAATAATAAACAGGTTTTAGGTTTTAACCCGTTTTCCGAGTCAAAACAAAGATGGCAGCCGCCCTGGAGAGGAAAAAGAGCCGTAATTTGTATCATGTGCAGTTGACATACTAAGCTTCATCCAGGTCGTTAGGAGCGTCTTTGGGCATTCTGTAAATGTCATCATGACAGCAGTGTGTTTAAACGAATTTCTGGATGTTTTTAATATCGCTGGTTAGGTAGAGAAACCGATGGTTGATGGTTTGTGTGCGGCACGAACTTGAGCTAGGCTTCCGTTATGATTAACGTTAGGCGTGTTGGCAGAGATAGCTGGTATCGGTTAGTGTAACGTTGGGGTCATCTCATAAAAAGACAGATTGGGGTAGGGATATGGTTTGGCTCAGCAATCAGTAAGGGGAAACACATATCGACAGGGAAACAGTCTAACACATCGCTAATGAGTAACTAATACATTTCCTGGATGGTGCCCATTGCTACCCTGCCTCTCCCTCCGTCTAGTCAAACTACAATCTCCTGGAAACTGAAAAGGCTACTAGGCTACGTGATGCAAGTTAAAAACCCACCATGCGATTCCTCTGCTGCTGGCATCTTCTCTCAGTCTGGCTGGCTGCAGGTTTTGGCAGTGTTGCCTATTTAGCGACTTGCTCGTTTGGCAACTTCTAAGACCCCTTTAGCGACGTATATATCAAATCTGTATTATTATTCTTTTCAAACCTCCTAGTGACAAATTGAGTGACTTTATGATGGATGTATAATAAGTCCGACTTTATTTGCAGAGAAACTCCTGTCTTTGCGGTGAATCTTCTTCTTTCTGTTTATGGGCGGATCGCAACCATCGTAAAAGGTGTATACCGCCACCTACTGAGTATTGGATTGTATTTTCTTTGAGGTTTAAGGCAGTTGGCGTTCTTGACGTTACATTACTGCCCCGTCTGAAATTGGTCTTCCTCAACTTTCTATAATAAAAAACATTTTATTTATATAGCGCTTTACATGGTAGGCTACTCAAATACACTTTACAGTAAAACCAGCACATTTACCACATTAAAAACAGATGAAGCAATAAAACCAACACATAAAACAAGCATGTTAAAAGCAATTCAAACAATAACTAACAGTAGATAATATGTAAAACTATTGTAGGTGGGAGGCTGATCTGAAGAGGTGTGTTTTAATGAGTGATTTGAATGTGTCCAGGTCAGTACAGTCCAGACTTTAGCCTATAGTCTGCCTTCCTGACTTGCACATCACTGTCACTTTACCTTGTAACTTTGTCTTTAATGTTTTTTGTATAGTTTCTATTTTTTTAATTATTCTAGTTTATATAGCTCTTATTATTTATTTATTTTTACTTTCCCTATTTGATCTACTTATTCCTGGCTTTGTGCTGCTGCAACCAAAATCCCCCTCTTGGAATCTATAAAGGCTTATCTTATTTCTTTTTATCACCTGCTATTTCATCTCCAGTGTTAGCGACAGGAATGGACTGCAAAAATTGATTCAATGTCGCCAATAGGCTATTTCTTACTGCTGAAACAGGTTTTGGTTGCTGTAATGTAATCATTCCTCCTGTTCATAGTGGGCCTGAAGATATCATTCCTAATGTGTTTTTAATGCAAGTGCTGTGGGACAAAATCCACAGCCCTCATTCCTTGCAAAAATGTATTCCAAAGTTTATCTGAAGCAAATGTGACATTCCAGCAGTCTTTGTTAGACAAATGATGAGAATATATTTCACAGTCGATAGTCTTTTAGTACCAAATTACCCTTTCAACTTCCTTCCTTCCTTTTAACTCTAAATAGTAAAATGTCATGCTAAACTTGAACTGAAATTGCAATTTTGCACAGAATGAAAGCCATTTTAAGGCATTCAAACTTCAATAAAATAAGACTGTAAAATTGTTGCTGTGAAAAAGTGTGACAAATATGACATTGGTAGGTTTGGATCTAGTTTCAGAGCTAAATATGTATTTGCTTACACACAAGTTAAATGATTAACTGAATACAGAATACAAATAAACAATGGTCTTTTTTCAGATTAAAAGTGAGACGTCTGGCTCTATGTTTCAGTCAAGTGGCGTCTCCATGAAGTGGGGTGGATGATGAAGTTTGATGCAGCTTCTTTACTCATGGTATTGTCTTACACCAGAATGCATACTCCTCTATAAAGACTTACAGTAGCCCCTTGGGCAGTTGGAGACACCTGAACGGTATTCACCCAGAGTTAGCCTGTATACTCGCATCATGAATGGGGACGGTTGAATAGAGTGTTGTCTTGAACTTGACTTGAACACACTTGCTTATGGTTTACTAAGACGACTGGCTTACCAAAAATAAAGGAAAACCTTACCTTAAAAAGACATGCATACCAAGATTAAACACTCCCTGTTGAATGAACAAAAAACTACTGACAGAATTTAGAGCAAAAGAAGTAATTCCATCTTGCCTTTAGAGAATGCTCACTAGAAAGTGTAATTACTGCAATCACACACTGCTCACACATACCTCTTTGGTTGTCCTACTGCTGTCTGATATGGTGAAAAGACTGTGCTTGCACATGTAGTCAAGTTGCTGGCTGTGGCTAATATCCTGCTTTGCACTCATTTGAACAGCAGAGTGACAAACACCTATTGTGTTATTGCATGTGACTGATAGCCTACGTTTGATGCCAAGTGGAGACTTATTTTTAACTAAATTAGTCTTTAAGTAGCCTACTCATATATATATAAGCTTAAAATTATGTTGCCCACACAGGCAATATTGCTGATTAAGTTACATGCTGATATCTATAAAACACTTAACCAACCACAAACCGCTGATCTCTCTGAAACACGCCCATGACCCTGGAATGATCCACTGTTGGGCTGGTGGTGTGAGTTATACATTCCAAAATCCTTTATTTTGCAGACAAAGAGCCATAGCTCAACTATCTATGGTAGAAAAACACTTTAATTGTATTTTCAATATATGTAAATTGTCTATTCATTACGAAAAGTAGTGGGCGTGGTGTATGTATGGTTTATAAAAAAAAGCCAATACCCCTGCGCATCACCTAATGGTCAAGGTGCATTTTTCTGACGCGGAAGCGATTTCCAGCTGTCAAACAGATTTTGGTAAATCAGTTTCAGCTCTCGGCTAAAAAGAAAATAACAGTCGACGTTACTTCAAAATGGATAGTCCACGCTGGTTGCCCTTGGAGTCGAATCCAGAAGTATGTAATTTTGATAATTCTTCAAACTACATTGTTTAATTGAAGTCATTCATTCACAAGCATGTGATGGCTAGCTAGCTAGCTAACTTGTAGCTAACGTTAACAGTTAGAACAAAAGCTGGAGCCGGTATGGCTGCTTTGCTAAATCCCAAAGCAATTTGATTCATATTTTTATTTGTGTCTTTTCATTTCAGGTCATGACAAAGGTGAGTATTTTCTTCTGATTTAATTTAACACCAGATGGGTCTGAATAATCAGCCGCAATGCGACTTGCAGAGGGACAAGGCCTACCCAGAATCAATGCTACAACCAACGTAACGTTATCATTAAAGAGTTAAAGTTATGAAATAAAGTAGCTACTGTCTGATAAACATAACAGAAGACAATAGGCCGCGAATAATTTGCCACAGATATTAACAGAAGTTATTGTTAGTAGCATGCTGTAATTGTAATATATATTTTATGAAGTTGTCTTACCCTATTTTCCGAGCTTCATACATAAAACAAATTGCATGGTTAGTTACACTCCGTGCAGCTGTACAAGACATTTTCTCTAACATCATCCTGACAATGTAGCTTCTGACCTGAAGTAAAAATGTCCAACTTAAAGAAGCCAAAACCTCTGAGCAGTAACCCTAGACTAATTGCTGTCCACATTTAACAATGTCAAGAGGTTGAAAACTCCCTGTAAAATACAGCGTTACCCATATATTCTTTGTAGTATTTTATATAAAAAGGGGACAGCTGTTTTTTATTTCCCAAGGATTTTTAACAGAAGTTTAGTATGCTGGCATGCAGTGATTATTCATTGTTACAGACAGGCATTCTAGCCTTTTTGGGATTGGGTAGGAATCAGTTGTTTTACATTACATGTCATTTAGCAGACGCTTTTATCCAAAGCGACTTCCAATTAAGTACTTTCAACCCTGAAGGTGCAAACTCCAGACAACAAGTAGTAAGTGCAAGTACATTAGCTTTAAATAAGCAAAACTACAAAGAGCCATATGAAAGTGCAGCTTCAAGATATATATATATATATATATATATATATATATATATATATATATATATATATATATATATATATATATATATATATATATACACACACACACACACACACACACACACACACACACACACACAGTATCTCTCAGAAGTGAGTACACCCCTCACATTTTAGTAAATATTTCATTATATCTTTTAATGGGACAACTCTGAAGAAATTACACTTTGCTACAATGTAAAGTATTAAGTGGACAGCTTGTATAACAGTGTAAATGTGCTGTCCCCTCAAAATAACTCAACACACAGCCATTCATGTCTAAACCGCTGGCAACAAAAGTGAGTACACCCCTATGTTAAATTCCCATAGAGGCAGGCAGATTTTTATTTTTAAAGGCCAGTTATTTCATGGCTCCAGGATACTATGCATCCTGATAAAGTTCTCTTGGCCTTTGGAATTAAAATACCCCACACCATCACATACCCTTCACCATACCTAGATGATTTTATGGAAAGTACCCCATGCCAATCTCTAGGTATGGTGAAGGGTATGTGATGGTGTGGGGGTATTTTAATTCCAAAGGCCAAGAGAACTTTATCAGGATGCATAGTATCCTGGAGCCATGAATAGAAATCTGCCTGCCTCTATGGGAATTTAACATAGGGGTTTACTCACTTTTTTTGCCAGTGGTTTAGACATGAATGGCTGTGTGTTGAGTTATTTTGACGGGACAGCACTTTTATATTGTTATGCAAGCTGTACACTTAATACTTTACATTGTAGCAAAGTGTAATTTCTTCAGTGTTACCCATTAAAAGATATAATGAAATATTAACTAAAATGTGAGGGGTGTACTCACTTTTGTGAGATAGTGTGTGTCTATCTATCTATCTATCTATCTATCTCAATCAATCAATCACTCAACAAAGCACCTGGACAGTCGTTAAGTCACTTTAAGTAAGACCACGAAATTCTTGCCAAAAAACACAGCAAATCCAGCAAAACACACAGCAGAAGTAGAAGAAGCAGCAGAACCTACAGTAAAAGCAGCAAAGATAAGAGGCAAGCAACAAATGCAGCAAAACCAAGTAGCAAACAGCAAAAGGCAGCAGAATGAGCAATGAGTTGTTCCTAATTGTAATCAGGACCCAGCTACGTACAACCTTACTTTGAGTTAAACTTGTCTGCCAGGTATTGTTAGGTTAGCTTTTTGTCTTTGTGTGCATACAAATTTACTCTCAGCTTTTGTGTAGTTCGTCAATTGCTTGGGTATGAGACCAACCTGGCAATTCGGAGATGTATATGGATTGGATCCAGAGCTGCTCAGCATGGTACCAAGACCAGTGTGCGCAGTGCTACTTCTCTTCCCAGTGACAGAGAAGGTACATCTTTGGTGTAAAATGTATTAACTGCATGTTCATGAACCATAATGGATATCTCCACATTATGCATGCAAACAATGTTCAACAGATAGTTCTCTTCTTTCCTACTTGTGTCCAGTATGAGGCATTCAAGCAAGAAGAGGAGGAGAAACTCAAGGGTCAGAAACAGGAGGTCTCTCCTGACGTCTACTTCATCAAGCAAACTATTGGAAACGCCTGTGGAACTATAGGATTAATTCATGCAGTGGCAAACAACCAGGCTCGCCTGGATTTTGGTTAGTATTTAGTCTGTTCACTGTTTTCATTTGTCAAGTATTTATTTTGACAATTTTTTTTATTATAGGAAATATTTATTATAGGAGTACCATGTGGTAATTTTATATAGACTGTTTATTTAATTACCAGAAAACATGCTATATTGGGATATATTTCGTTATCGAGATATGAAATGACCTATATCGGGATAGAAGATTTTGTACATCCCAGCCCTAGTTCACGTGATACGCAGTGGTAGAGATGCGAAAGATTCCCATGTTTACAACTTGAGTGACGACTCAAGGCGGTTGTTAGTCTGGCTATCACCAGACCAAGCTCAATCTTTTAAGATTGACCATTAGTCTGGGGAGTCTGCTCTGTATTTTCTACTGCAGAGGCGTGATCAACGGGCATTGTTCAAATGACTCTGTACGCAATTGGATAGTCCTTCAACCAATCGGGTGACGTAGCAGTGACAGCGGCATCAACGGGTTGCTGCGCTTCAGTGGACGCCATGTTGAATGTAAACAAAAAGCTGCTTGGTCGATTCTCTATCGTCATCGTGTTAAACCCGCCAATAGCGCGCCAGGTGGATAAGCCAGTTTGTGATGGGTCCCCGCAAATTTGCAATGGAAGCAGGATAGATAAACGTACAGGTTTCCAGCCTGAGCTGCAGGGCGAAATCAAATCGCCGGCAGATCGGGCTGGGTTTACCCAGTCTAGGCGGTTGTATGATTGTAAGTTGATCGAGTGTGGGTTAAAATGACTGTGTGAGTTGACAATATAACACTATATATCCATTACATTTGGGTTGTATTACATTTTGAGAAAAACACAATACCTTACAATACAAAAGTCTCCAATTGACACATCACCCAGTGTTTTCTATAGATTTTACTGCATGTTGTTCTTTCTCCTCAGATCCCGATTCTCCTCTTAAGAAGTTTATTGTGCAAACCTCTAAAATGACCTCAGAGGAAAGGGCCACTTTCCTGGAAAAAGACGAGGTAAGAAAACGCTGAAAAGAAAATCTTTGCTCAAGGATGGGGTGATAGAATGATTATATAGGGTATTTTACACTGTTCCTTAAGGTCTCCTAATAGGGTATGTAACATTGGTTGGGCTGAAAATTGCTCGAATGCTATTTTATGGGTTCTTAACTACCCTGTGAATATGGCCCTATTTGTAACAAGAGCTTTTCTTCCAAATATGGTATGCTCATGAATATTTAGATGAGCTGATTGGTTTGAGCGAACCACATACACATCCATTGGAGACGAGACAGCAGGTCTCATATTTCAGACACTGCAAAGTTGTACATTGTCTGCTATTTCGTTATTAAATTCACTTCTGAGACTTTTTTATGCGAGAAATCAACTATGTAAAGCTCAAATATGGGCCGTTTTACGAAAATTGATGGCTAATTGCAAATTTGGTAAGGTAGGAGCTCCACACAGTCTGACGAGAAAATGGCAACCTCCATAACCAGTGAAAGTCACCGTTTCTCGGTTACTGGACTACTGGGGCTCGGGGCTCCGCGGAGCTGGCTGGCTGCCAGCTGCCGGCATAACTAGACTATATTTACAGTTTGAATTTCGTCACGCCACTTATATAACATCTACCCCAAGGTCTTATAAAGCTAACAATGGTGTCCGATTTCAATTTAATGCATTTTTGTGAACATTAGGGATTTTGTTAGCTGCTACTGTCCCTTCAATCCTATGTCTACAGATCGCGGCTAGTTAGCTTCACTTTCGGCATAATTAGAGTATATTTACAGTTTGAATTTCGTCACGTCACTTATATAACATCTACCCCAAGGTCTTATAAAGCTAACAATGGTGTCCGATTTCAATGTAATGCATTTTTGTGAACATTAGGGATTTTGTTAGCTGCTACTGTCCCTTCAATCCTATGGGTAAAGATCGCGGCTAGCTGCAGGCCCTGGAGCTCCATCAGGGCCTCGGCATTTTGTAGTCCAGTAACCCAGAAACGGTGACTTTGCGCGGGTATGGAGCGCCGCTGGCTTCCCTTCGTGACGGAGATCCAGCTAGCTCACAGCGAGTCTATGAAGTAGGACACGCCGGGCGGCGAGGCAGCACCGGCCGCTGTCACGTAGCCTGCTGAGCTCCTGCTGAACTGCGACACACAGTCGGACAAAATTTGCAATTAGCCATCAAGTTTCGTAAAACGGCCCATATTTGACCTCTACATAGTTGATTTCTCACATAAAAAAGTCTCAGAAGTGAATTTAGTAATTAAATAGCGGACCTCTGGAGATCTGCATGACCTAGCTAGATTCAGAAGACTGCTGACCTCAGGTCAGTGGTGTAGCCATGGGTGTAGCCTATGCAAATGTTGGGGCGTGACAAAGACTAGGAGTTGAGATGCTTACGTCAACTTTTAGCTTTGTTCAGATTCGCCCGTTTTCAGCGGCAGTTTCAAAATGTGAGATTTGCAGAGGATAAGGGTATCAATGGGATTTTGAGCTTCTATGTATGTCCTATTTACCCACCGAACTGTCGTTATTCAACTATGACAAGGTAAAATCGGTTTTGCATTCTATCACCCCTTTAAGTGTAAGTTATTCTTTTTTTATTCCGCTTTTCACAAAAAGGAATTAAGGGTTTGTGCTCATTGTATATTTTTCCATTATGTTAGTCTGTGTTTTGGCCCCAGACCTTTTTATCAGTGTCACGACAATCTAATCAATACCGTTTTGGTCTCCTTACTTGTTGAGTGAGGACACCATGGGAAACAAATCATCTATATTTCCTGGTACCTCTTAGTAGGGCTGGGCGATATGGAGAAAATGAAATATCGCGATATTTTTGACCAAATACCTCTATCGATACCGCAACGATATTGTAGTGTTGACTATTGGTGCTTTCACAAAATATTTACACAATAAGATTTTTGATAAATAATCATCAGTAATGTGGATATAATGACTAAGTGGGTAAAGGCAAATAATAGAACAGTTACAACAGTCTGGTAAGTTCAGAAAATGACATCACTTTACCGTAACGCAGCCTTTAAAACCAGTAAAAGACAACACTTATGCCATATTACGATATCCAAACTCTAAGACGATATCTAGTCTCATATCACAATATCGATATATTGCCCAGCTCTACCTCTTAGGCATTTACAGTTTTGTATAACAACTCTGTAGCTGTCATTTGTTTTAATTATAATACTGGCCTTGTGTACATAAAAATCTTAAATGTGTATGAGATTGGCCAAATTAACATGAAGGACAATACCATCAATTAAAAAAAACAAAAAAAAACTACCAGTGGCCACTGCATACCCAGCAAATCACTGGCTTTTTTTCCTACTCTCTGTTTCAGAGTATACGTGTTACACATGAATCCAGTGCACAGGAGGGACAGACTGAGGTTTGTATTGCGTTTTAGACGATCCGTGTTGTCTGAGGATGCTTCTGCCAAACCAACACCACTCTTTCTGTGTTGAATCTCAACGAATGTTTTGACTGAAAAGCACATTGTTTATTTCTTCTGTGTTTTAGGCCCCAAGTTTAGATGAGAAAGTGAATCTGCATTTTATAGCCTTTGTGAATGTTGCAGGACAGTTATATGAACTGGGTGAGTTAACCACTTTTCTATCAAATGTATTGAGTAGCATTTGTCTCCTTGTTGATGCTAATTACTTTAATTCCATATTTAGTGGTTGCAGGTTTGAAAACGTCTTGATGATCTCTCCCTTTTTTTTATATATATATATATATATATATATATATATATATATATATATATATATATATATATATATATATATATATATATATATCTCTCTCTCTCTCTCTCTCTCTCTCTCTCTCTCTCTCTCTCTCTCTCTCTCTCTCTCTCTCTCTCTCTCTCTCTCTCTCTCTCTCTCTCTCTCTCTCTCTCTCTCTCTCTCTCTCTCTCTCTCTCTCTCTCTCTCCCCCCTAGATGGCCGAAAGCCTTTCCCTATTGTCCACGGAAAAACTTCAGAAGATACTTTCCTCGAGGTAAGACATCACAGAATAAAACCGACAAATTGTCATAAAAAATATCTTCTCAAGTTGCAATTTTCTGACGTGTTCGATTGCACTGCAGGATGCTGTCGAAGTTTGTAAGGTCTTCATGGCTCGCGACCCTCAGGAGGTTCGTTTCACCATCATTGCCCTTTCTAAAGATGCATACTGAGATAACTCCCATGTGTCCCCAGAAAACAAAAAAACATTACTGCCAAACATTCTCAAGTGCTGACTTTATTGGAAAATTAGATTTTTATTTTCTTTCAAAATACTTGTGGGGGAAATAAAATGTCAGGGATATCCTTCTGAAGTAATGTTCCTTTGTGGTTATACAGTACATCACTTGTTACAACTTGGATGAAATTCTAAGAGAATCAAAGTGCTCCTGTGCAACTTAAAGTATTTCTTCTTAAGATCAAAATGTTCCAGTTCCCCACTGCTGAACCATCTCGATAACTGTAATACAGATATCAGCTGTACTACCCTGACACTGCACTATAGTTGGTTTACATGGCATGTTTGGCTTTTAATTAAGTAAGAAATGAAATAAGTTTTCCACGTAACTAAGGGAAACTCACCTTCTTTATTACTCTTGGTTCAATGATACATGCTGTATGTAGTGATTTTTGATCATGCGTCTAACGACATGGTCAAATCCAGCTGAAGAAACATGTTTTGCAAGGCTTTCATTTCATTAATAGTTTTTGAAAAAAAAACAGGCAAAATAGTGTTGTATTCAGTAATGTTCTGAAAGGTTATCCAAAAAAAGTCTCCTGTAAGTGAGGCTAACTGAACAAAACAGACTGTACATCTGTGTGAAAGGTGCCTACATTTTTGTAATAAGAATTAAAGATTCTGTCAAATAAAAGGCAAATGTATTAAACATTTCTCTTGTGGTTCTTCTCTGTAACACCAACATTTTAGTTACACATTTATCTATTTACCTTTTGTATAAATTAAACTTTGATGGGTTTATTGTCGGGTGTATACAACTTGATCAGGCGTACTTAAGAGAATAAAATGCATTGACCAAATGAAATACTATTAAGAAATCAGAAGCCTCTCCCCTGGAAATACAAAATATAGATTTGAATGCAACCAGGAACCTGCTCTAAAAGTTGCCAAAAGCACCCAAATCTTACTGAATTTCATTTTCATTGGTATACCACTCTACTAATTTTAACAATTGAGAAATATTCAAAATATCTCCTTTTAGGAGTATGCCTTTTCGCTTTTTCTCAAAATGTAAAGGATATGTTCACATTTGTGAAGTCTCTTAATACAAAAGGTGACCATATTATGATGATGATCATTTATTTTGTTCATATTGGGCCCATACACCTGATGAGGTTTTTTTTTTTTTACATTTTACAGAAAAGGTGCACTTTTGCAAACTGCTCATGATTTCTTTGTTATATTCAGTCAAAACCAACCACGTGTGCTCACCAAAGGTGGACTTCTTCAGAGGCTACTCCTTAGACAGTTGTGAAAGAAGTACTCTGATTCTTTTAGGGAAAGTAAAAATACTAATATAGAAAATGTACTCCATTAGAAGCAGAAGTACATTCAAAATTGTATCAGTAATATCTCTTAGGGTTAAGGGTTAGGTTAGTCACTTACCAATTGATGGAGTTACATTTTTCACTAAGTCAGTTGTTTTCCAGGTCCTGCATTGCACCTTAACCGCCGCTGGGTGGCGTTGCAGGAAAGATATTTGTTTAACAAGAGAGTCGAACTCCTTAAAGTAGAGGAGTTTATCCAGGGACGCAAACTTTTTTTTTAACATTTGGTTAAACAGTTGCCACTCAGCAGCCCACATATTTAATACTATTTTGACCTGAGGAACTGTAAAGTGAGAATATGTTGTAGCTGGTTATGATCCAGTGTAGACTGTACGGGCAGCAGTGAAAACCTGGGATCAAAATAATCTTCAGAGGGAAATATCAGCCAACTTGTTTCACCTGGAAGCCGCTCAAAGGACCTGTGGGTGGTCCTCGGACCCCACTTTGGAAACTCTCCTGCCACAGCCTAATGCAGCTTAAACTTCATGAGAAGAGAATCCTGTCAGTGCCTCTACCAGACGAGGTGAACACGGGTCGGACTTAAGAAGACTCGTTAGACTGCTGCATAGCTGCGTGCATAGTGTGAAAATAGCCCAAAGAAACCAACCACAGGTGTGTCGGATGAAAGAACAGGTAAGCAATGCATAACTGTTACACCTTGCATTCAGGGATGAGCTGTTGGAAATGAACAATAAGAGGCATTTTTCCTGGATGAGTAGTGTGATTACACGTTCAGCTGTGATGCTCTAGATACTGCTTGACGAGTTTTGAGTGCGTTTTATTGTGTCTGCTTGTTTGGACTGGCCCACATTTTATGTCGCTGGACTTTAAATGCGGGCCACTAGGAAGCGATTTGGCCCGCCAGTGCAGCTCGGATAATACGTGTTTGTGATGGAGTGGCGTCAGCAGTCCACTGTCAGCTACGACGAAGCCTACTTGGAGGCGCAGAGATGGATTGAGGTGAGTGGAAACTATCTCAACACCTTTCTTTACAATAACTGACAAAACTATTGGAAATCATAAGGTGTAATCAAATTGGCAACTGCTTGTGATCACCATATTGCAATTCAGGAAGGATTTTACCCTCATATACAGTATGATAGTGTTTGGCTACTATGAGACCTGACATGAGCCTATTCAGGTGTAAAGCTGAGTTTTACTTTCCAATACATACCTGATTTCGAAGTATGTTGCTTGGGTTTCACTCAGCTGCTTACCCCAAAGTTTCAGATAATAGTAGTCTGGCAACAGATGCATGGAGGCATGTGTCACCCTTGACGTCATGTCTCAGGTAACTGGTAAAATAGAATCAAGTCTATTATTTCAGCCACTAGAAATCATCCAAGCATTAGCCATGCCCTCTGTCTTATCCGCCTGAGAATAGAGGTACATTGATTTGACCGCATTCATCATTATTGTTTGCTTGCTGCTTCCTTTGTTGGATCTTGCCTGTACCTGCTTATCAGTTTGTTTCCCAGGGTTTATTTGAGGCTACAGTTTCAAGCATGTACTGTAGTGAAGAGAAAATCACCATAGCAATTAAGAAAAACGATCTATTTTACCACACACCTACTCTAACCACAGATCAACCCAGATTAGAACAGATAAATTGACTGGGTTTGAGGTTTCCACCTTGCTTATGACACTTGCTATAAAATGTAATACTTGTAGCCATACACAGCATATTCATATTGCTATTTCAGATGTCGGTAATTAATCAAAAACTTAAAAAAGGAATCACACGCTATGGCTTCTGTGATGTTTATGACAATTTCTTAACAATATGTAATAGTAGTAGAGGTTTCAACAGGTGATTCCTTTTTTGAGGCAGAACATTTTATTTTTATGGTCATAATGTACCCGGTAAGCAATATGCAAAACAGCTACCAACTCAACAAAAACCTATCCACCAGCCCTTTTTATTTCCAAAATGACAAATTATTTAAAGTTTCCATCCAACCTCCAGCCAGACTCTCATTCCTTCTTTTCTTTTTACAAGCGGGTAAAATTATGTTTCCCCATCTCGCAAATTCTCTTCCCAGCAGGGTGGCGTGGAGCTGCTGCACGGCTGTAACTAAACAAATATTGTTCTAATTTCATGAGGGGTGAATCTGAATTCTTCTGATGTGACATCAGTGTCTCTCCCACTTGCACACTGGCCCATTGTAGTGGCTTACCTCGTAGACGGTGGTGGGGGCATGATCTCAGGCAGGGTCAGGAAGATTAGTGAGAGAGAGCAGGAAGCTGAACAAGTTGAATAGGTAAAGGTACCGGCCATGCTACGAGTATATTTACAGTGTGGGTATGAGAGGTTTAGCCGCAGGGGAAATACAATAGCAATCAGAGACCAAGTTCTGGCACGAGACAAACACTTTCCCCTCAAAGACCAAGTTTTGTGGCTATTGGATTCTGCCACTGAATGATTAACAAGCTGCTTGGCTTCATAGCACTTTAAACAGAGGCATGTGTGCATGGCGAGGTTGGTGGTATTGTTAAAAACTAGAAGAAATGGTCTGGAGCCTGTCACATGGACACATTCCGGCATTAGCTGCCATGGCTGTGATCATAGTCCCCTCAGAGCTGGCCTGCTGTCAGCACAGGTCGCTGTGTCCTACAACCACAGGGCTGAGTAGAATAATAGAAGTCCTTGTTAATTGAATAGAAAGGCCATAAGTGTGAATGTTTTGACGATTGAGAACAAGTGGCAGCGTTTATGCAACTTACAGGTCAGAAGGTCATGCATATGCCCCCCTGTAAACACAAACAGTCTGTTATGAGTAATAACTAAGTTAGTTTGCTTGTTAGTAATCTAATCAATGCTTATTTAATAGATCCAATCTGTTCCAGTGCTTTTTATGGTTTCACTGATGGTTTTAGCAAATATAGCTTGTTGTATTAATACATCACAAGCATAGTGCAGCAGTGTCAGACATGTCATGCTAGTTTTTCTTTTGTTAAAGCTACATTGTGTAAGAATTTCTCCCATCTAGCGGTGAAATTGTATATGACAACCAACTGAATATTACTTTCTAGCCCTTCCTCCTACGGTGGCTGAACCCGAAATTAGCTCTCTCCATCGTTTACACGCAGCTGTTCTAGCCACTCCAATATTAACTTTGGTGTTGTTGCTTTGCCTGTCGCGTTGTTGTTTTAATTCTCTTTTTCGCTTCCCTGGCGAGTAATCTCCCCCTTGCATTCGTCACGGTGCCAATAGGTGTAAGAGGGCGAAATGCGGAGGTATGTCCCTCTTTGGCTAATGTATTTTAAAGATGGAGGCCCTACATGGCTGCCGTCATTCGAGCGAGTCGCTCATATGTATTCTGAACGATTCTGAATGTCAGATTCTATGCTTACGAGAATATTTTGATTAGTTGGTTGAAGTAATTACACATGAATGAGCACATATTTGTGAAAAAACAAGGGTTTTTGCTAAGAATCAACTCAAAAAATTACACAATTTAGGTTTAAGGTTCTAATGGACAAGAATATTTTCTCAAAGAGCCACTCAGGAAGGTGTTACCCAAAATACTTAGAATACCTCTTTAAACAGGTTTTAGGTAGGGCTTCACTACAGCCATTGATTTGCTTTAAGGTCATGTAGTAACCCAGGCCATAATCTGTATAGGATTTCAGCTCTGGTTTTGGTTTTACTCCCCTGCGTTTGTGTGTGGCTGGTTGAAAAGAACTGCATTGTGTTCCTCACATACTCTGGAACAAAGCAGCCAATCAAAGGTAACACGATCCGATGGATTTCTTGTAGTGTTGTTACTTATCTTCATCTTGTTGTTGCTGAAGCAACTCCAAACATCCTTGTGGTTTTGGTGTATGTTTTGGGGGAAACAATGTAACACAATGCCACATTGGCAGTTGACATTGCTTGAATTTATTATTTTCATTTTCAATCAATCTGCTGAATATATTCTCACAATTGATTGTTTTTGTCCATAAAATGTCAGAAAATAGTGCGATGTGCCCATTTTAATAACCCAGAGCCCATGGTAAAATCTTTAGATTGTTCTATCAACAGTCCAAAACTCAAAGATATTCAATTTGCAATGAAATAAAACAGAGGAAAGTAGCAATTCTACATGTTTGAGAAGCAGGAACCAGACAAAGTTTCCTCTTTCCTTGAATTTGTATAGTTTTTTTCCCCACTTATCTATTTCTAGTAACTTATGGTGGTCCTGCAGCCAATACTCATGAACGGCCTTTTGTGACCAATGTTTCTGTGTTGTTTTATCATACCTTGAGCTGTGTGACCGGACCGGATCATTAGTCACCTCACTGTAGCGCCCTTTGGGTTTTTTGACTGTTTAGATAAAGAGCAATTAGAAACTAGGACACATGCATTCAGATGTACTCACGTGAAGCAGGACCTCACACAAGAAGCCATTCACTCACAGTTACATGCTGATGTAGTTAGTTCTATTTTTCTGATATGCTGATGGGGTTGATACTGATTGCTTCTACAGTGGTATATTTTCCTTGAGTCAGATCCCTGAAATATTTGCAGAAGGTCCCAGTTGCCCTCTGATGACCCATGCCCCTGTCCTCTGCAAAAATGTTTCAGGAACAATTAGTGGAAGGGGGGGGGGATACTTGAATACTGGTTTGCCTCAGTGCCCTGCATGAATAAACAATAGCTGTGGTCACAGACCCAGACCAAAGACTACTCAAATCCTCTGATCGGTTTTGTTCTACCGAGACAGAATTCTTGGTTCACTGCAATAATAATAATTTGAATTTGAATAATTTTTTTAACTTTAAGAGCCCGTAATGAATTCTGAATACCACATTCTATCTTTTAATGCCGGGGGGGGAAAAGTCATAACAAGACCCAGTTCTTCAACATGTTTAGCAGTACATTCTTAAGGGGAGCGACGGTTTGGTTTTGCAGGAAGGCAAGCTGTTTTTGAAATTTCTGCTCCTGCTTTAAATCGCCCGTGTTAAATCAGAGTAGCAGTATGTTGTTGCAGATTAGAGTTGTTATCCCACATGGTGGGTTCAACTGGAGAGAGAGGGCACAGCAGGCTGGATCTAAGGGGAGTTAATACCTCTAATGATGATGATAGAGAGGAGAAAACTATTCTGTTACAGCCGGCTTAGTGCAAGCTTCAGTGCTAGGGTGGGTCCCACCTTCCACACGTCAACTAGGAGATAATATCTTAATTATCACCTTCATTTTGTTTCTTTGTTACTTTGATGTTTTTTCTTACACATTTTCTTATCAAACATCTTAAGCCAGCACCAATATAGATGTAATCTAAGTGATTGTGCTCTTTCCATGTGCATTGTTTGTTTGCATACATGAATCCTAGCTGTTGCCCCCACATACAGAACAGCAGGGGTCAGGATTTCATATGCCAACTGCAGCACCTGACTGTTTATACACTATACTGTAAAGTTTGTTTTCTGTGTGTGTGAATATGTTTGCAGCTTTGCCTGTCTGTGTTCCTGTTTATTGTTTTTCAGTGTCTGGTTATGATTTTATTTTTGTCAATGAAGGAGGAGTAGGCCAAGATCCCATTATGTTTTGTAAACAAAACAAGTATTTCCCAACAATAGCTTGATCGCAGTGTGCGTTATTCATCTGTTACAACATGGTCTAATTCTTTTGGCATGATGGGTATTTAAGGCTATCTCAGGTTACCCAGGGTGCGGTCTGAGGTGTAACATAACTTTGTGTGAAATAATAACAGTGTCCTCTAGGCAGTCTATCTAATTGTTCTGGTTTCTCCTGCCCTCCACAAAATGATGGCCTGTGCTTAGCTATGCCAGTAATTGTTCCAGCTTTGGTCCCTTTTCCTTGAAAGGAAAACGGCACATCCGACCAATTTGGTTTGTGAGACCCATTCGACTTGTTTTGCCTTGTGCATAAGTGTGTGCTTGTGTATGCGCTTTGGTTAATGGCAAGCTGTCTTAGCTTACTGGGTACTTACAGTATAATATGTGTGTTCCTCTGCCCTATTGGTAATGTTAAGTAATGCATTTCCATGCAGTCAGTTCCAATACTATTAATAATTAGCGACTGTTATGAAACTAATTCTGCAACAATGTGGCTGCCAGTCCTCCCAGTTTGTTTCTTTTACTGGGATCATTACGCAGGATATCTCAAAAGCTGGTTTAAATGAAATATGTTGGAGAGTTAGGCCATGGGCCAAGTGATTAGTGTTTGATACGGATCCAGGATGTTTCAGAAAGTTTTCTAGAGCAGTACAAAGCATTTTTGAGCATTTTTGCTATTTACTCATGAAGTACTGCATTTACTAGAATGCAACATGTATCCATGTATTCATGTCTATACACATAGACAACAACATTTTCTAAAATAATAAATATAGAGGATTGTGCAGAATTAGTAGTAGTATGCACTCTAATTGCTTTCTAAGGTTATGGAAGGTGTTGGATTTAGTAGCTTGGGTACTGATTGTTTAAGACGTTGATGGTGGAAACATTCCAGCAAAACAGAACAGGAAGCTCTGTTAAGGTGTGGCCATCAACATGCATTTGATATCCCATAACACGGTTTGACATGAAAACTTTAAAAAACATACCAGTGTTGCCTTTTTGAGGAAATACAGATTGCATATATGAAATGCTACAAATTGTGGATGTAAAAAAGCTACAGATGAGGAGGTTTGTTTCTGTGTGTCTACTGTATATGTGCATTTGTTTAAGTGTGTAAGCTGGACGTCACACATGCAGTGTGTGTATGTTTTTCTGCATAATGACTCTTGGTGTTCGTGCAGTGGTGGTTTGAGATCATGGGAAAGGCATGAGGCTATAACACAGCGCTGTGTCCCTCCAGCGCTCCAGATGCTCCCATAGCCTTGTGGCTTGGGCAGCCTGGCTCCAGCACAGTTTTAGCACAGCTCTCCAGTTTACCAGTGGCTGTTAGCATTAAAGTGAGAGGAATGGAGCCACTTGAGAGCCCCTGGGGAATACCTGACGAACTCTGCTCAACTCTGTCCCACAGACACTGTAGGAACTCTGGAGGAAATACCTCTGACTTCCTCTGCTACTGTTCTCAACATCCTACCTTTCTTCTCCAACCTCCCCACTCCACCACACACACACTAACCCCCGCCTCCTCTCCGCACCCAACCCTTCTCGCTATTTTGCTCACTGTTTTTGTATCCCTTTTTTCCAGGCAGTAACCAAGAAAACATTTGGGAGCGACGACTTCCGATCAGCGCTGGAGAATGGGGTTCTGTTGTGTGAGTAAGTACTGTGCTGTTCCCAGGCACCTCTCTTAAGCCACTTATTCATATGGAAGCCCTCTGCTCTCCTCCAGGTCTGCGCTCCAATGTAAGTGTTACTGATATTTCCCAGCCAGACCCCCTGCCGGGTCACTGTTTGTTTGTCAGCCACATAAAGTGAGCCAGTGTTTCCAGACAGCACAATAGAGGTCGTATTGTGTAGTTATTTGATGTTTCCAGTGTCAGATCTGCCCTCTGTGGTCTTGAGAATATGAAGTGTGATCTATTTCAAGAGGAGTTGGGTTGCCTGTTTGACAGATGTTATAGATCTGTGGATGGGCAGAGTGCCATCCTTTACTTTAATGAGAGCTGTGAGAAGCCGTGTAGTGAATGGTAAGCCTCCAGCTGAAACCACATCGGAGAGCCAGGGCACCCTGCTTTCTCATTAGCCCGGATGCATCAAGAGTTTTGATGAGATAGAGGAACAAATTTATTTAGAATTGGCTTTTGCATTGATTCACCAACTGCTCATTTAGGACTTGTGGTGTGTGTGTGTGTGTGTGTGTGTGTGTGTGTGTGTGTGTGTGTGTGTGTGTGAGAGAGAGAGTGTGAGAGAGTGAGAGAGTGTGAGAGTGTGAGAGTGCGTGTGTGCATTATGTCCCTTTTATACATGTCTATGTAGGCAGCCCTGGTTGATGGACACAGTTATGTGATTTGCACGAATAAGCAGGAAGCTGTAATTGCCAGCAGCCCATGCAGAATCTTCCAAACCTCTATTGGTATCGTTTCAAAGAAGAAGCCCATCGTTCTGCTGATTTGAGCCTGACTCCACTGTTTGCTCAACAACAGAGACACTTTCATTCAGGAATCTGTCCACGTTTTCACAG
Source organism: Sander lucioperca (assembly GCF_008315115.2). Lineage (NCBI taxonomy): Eukaryota > Metazoa > Chordata > Actinopteri > Perciformes > Percidae > Sander > Sander lucioperca. Next base: position 16,147,608 of record NC_050180.1, read on the forward strand.
CGTGAGGAAGAGGAAGACAGAGATTAAATCGCTTTCACTTAGAAACTCAGCCTCCATTCCCATTGTGTTGTGGTTATCACAACTGCTTGGAAGGGAATGTTTAGTGTGGGTCACACACATGATTACATCCTACTTAAGTTGCAATGTGTTATCTGATGAAATATTACCGCTTTCTATTGTTTCACCGCTAAATGAGTAACTTAAATTCACATTCCTTTTGCATTCTTTCTCTGCATCTATTGTCAACCTATTCTCAAACCCCCCATCCCATCCACCCAGTCTGTCTGCTGAGAGAGCAGAAGATACTCAGTGCAAACACCTTAACTCATTTAGTCTCATGTTGAGCTTGCACAACGCTGTTTTTTTATCTGCGGATAAAGATTTTACATGCAATACATATGACCAATTTATATACCTAACAGTATAAAAAACTTTAATATTAAAAGTTAATATTAGCTTGACCAATTACGACATTAAATGCTGTTTACTTGTTTGCGCATCCATCCATCCATTAATATATGTGAGAATGTAGTCGTTCAATCTGCAACAATTTGGATAATCAATTAATCAATCAATTGCAGCCCTACTCCGAGTATACATAAAGTATGCAATGTGAACGCAAGACCTGCACAACAGAGTATTTTTTTTACACTGTGGCATGTTTGTATTATTTGGGGAATTTCTACCTTCCCTTTTTAAGACCCTTTGAATAAATGCATCATCATCTATCAAAAAACATTACTGTTTTTCTGAGCTGATATGTGGTGATTCCAGGTTTGTTTGGGGTTGTTCCAGTAGAATAGGGTATGTTTTAGGAGTGTGTTTACATCATGGTGCAGCACTAACCATTTTCTAAACTGAAACCAGGTGGCCACCATTAAACAAAGTCGTAAACACACAACACCAAGACTTTGCAACACTTTTTTTCATTTCTTTTTAATTAGACCAGCCTAGCCAATGACCAAGTGCTTTCACTTACCATCTTCCTTTCCCTAATATTCTCTCTCTCTTTCTTTTGCTCGCAGTCTGATCAACAAGATCAAGCCTGGTATCATCAAGAGGGTTAACAGACTGCCCACACCTATTGCTGGACTGGTAAGTCTCTTTTTTTATTCAGCTTAAATGTGGGACATAGGACATTGCATGTACATTTTGTTACATGTAAAATATATCTTAACACATAACCTCAACAGCTCCTCCTTTTCTTTTTCTTTTTTTGTGTCATGTTATTACTGTTGTAAACATGTCGTTGTTGTGTTGAGTATGTGTTAAGATGTGAGGAAGCAATACAAGGTGCAGCAGTCGAGCCAGCTGGTGACAGGTCTGAGGCATGGCTGCCAATGAGAGAGAGGTGTTTGCCTCAGTAACTTGTCGCTCCTCATAACCATCCACACTAATAAGTTAGTTAACGTGGTGCTGCTTGAAAGGCCACTAGCCGCATTTGAGTGCACCCTAAATATGATGTCTGCCATGCTTGAGGCTGCGTTCAATCAAAGTCATTTAAGACAAAAAGTCTTTGTACTGGTATATAATTAGGTTTTTGATTGAGTGACGGGAGGTCAGAAGGGGGCAGAGTTTGGTTTACGTAATAACCTGTTATTGAACCAGTGTTTCTCAACTTCTTCACCTTTTTAGGCCTGGCAATGTCTTCAAATTGAAGCAGCTTGTGGCAGAGGCCTTCTGGGCCACAGTGGCTCAGTTGTTTTGGGAGTGTCTGCATGCAAGTACTCGGGAAGTAGAGGTTTGAAAACCCTACCTTAAACCCATCCCTCACAAAGCTCTCTCTTGTGGGAGTAATTGAGTCCAGCTGTCTAGGGGAATTATGGAGAACCCCAACCTTAATCCAACCAGTCTGAGTGTATGTCGGTGGGCTCAGTAACATGCAACATGTTTGGCAAGACAATGACAAGTTTGCAGAAGAAGAAACAGACTAGCATTCATGCTAGATGTAAACCGTAAACATGGTATTTGCTGTACCAAACACTGTACCATCATATCTGTGTTATGACATAAATCAAATGTCCTGTCAGTTTGTTTTGGACTGTTAGTAATTTAACTGGCTGGGCACCTGCTGAGGTAATGAGGTAAAGTATCTCCTCCATCAGTAGCGCTGGTGTGGTATTTCCGAGACTTGGACACAAACCTGAAACCACCTGATCATAAATTCTCCAGCAAATGTGAAGGCTCTTAGTTGGCCAGCGGCTATCAGTTACTGCCAACCACATGGAGAAAAGTGGGGAGCTCTCCAAACAAACATTACTTACTCTCACTCTGCTGTGAGAATAGCAGTCAAGTAGTATGCTAAGATTGTCCTCTATCTCTCATCTCTATAAATAGTATTGTGTCTGTTCTTTAAGTGATGGAATTAAGTGTTTGAAATTTTCAAATTGGATTTTAGCTGTGTTCTTTGAAATTGTGAAATAATTTAAGCATTAAATGTATATGTTTAGCCACTTGTCTCCACATAGTAAAGATTATTGCATAGGGTTTGTCTTCATGTATGCTATTCATCTCCCCTGAATGTTGTCAGGGAAGAAGAAACTGGTAAAATGCTGCTTTTCTAGTATGCCTAACTTCCAAAATGTTGCATTGCATGTGGAAGAAGGACAAAGAACAAGAGTAATGTTCTTAGTGCCTTTTAAAAATAAAGTACATACAGTATCACTTGAATCTGTGCTAAATGCAAATGTCTTTGCAAACATGCCTCATTGACACTCAAATATTTACATTTCATGTCATAGTCCTTTTAGTCTTGCTATCTGAACGATTTCAGAACTCAAATCGTTACCAGGCTTCAGCTCTGGTGGAATAAAAAGCCCAGTGAGGGAAAAAAGGGGAAAAAACGGAAATCTCTGGTTTTTCGGAATATTTAGCAACATTGGCTTCAGACCTGGGCCTATTCTTTGGCTTCGCTTATGTCCAAGGGAATGTTTCCCATGTCAGCACACTTCTCTGCCTGTTGCCGATCAGTCAGTGAATTGTGGGTTTAGGTCAAGGCACCCTGGTTCGGTCCCGGTTCTGCTTTTACCAGTGCTGGGCAGGAAGCCAACAAGTTGTGTGGTGGGTCGGCTAGCTACGTGAGCGGGGGCCCGGATTTGAGGCCCACTGGTCTGAATCCAGAGGGAGGGAGTTAAAGATGACTCCATCAGCATCTGCCCACCGTAAATACACTGTAATTGACATGGTGCTGGATGTTCCCGCATACACCAACTCCTTGGTGAGTTGAGGTAGAAGTGGGAGGAGATAAACAGACAGTCTCATGACCCTGAATGTGTCTTTACTCATCTAAATGCCTGTGTAATCATACGTGCAATGACAGGCATTTGACCATGTTTTGTTAGTGTATTTGTATGTATGGGTGCATGTTATGACTGGATCTGACTGTTGGGAAAGGAGGGTATTTTATAGGGTCTGTTTCAGGAGATGCAGCATTTTAAGTATTCTTCTTGGTTTATTTTCACAGGACTGAATGTGTAGCCTGATATTTTAACCATAGCTTTGCTTGGTGTTTGAAGGATTGCCAAGGGTCAGTTGAGGGTAATTGTAGAGCATGCCCATCTTAGACAAAGAATACAGTGGAAGAAATAGAGTGACCACAATGTGACCAGTATGGACAGAGAGCCTTTTTTTTTTTTTTTTACCAAATCAGACACCTTATGAGTCAAATCTTTCCGTCTCTCTGTGTGAAATGCTTAAATCAGGGTCCTACAGTCGGCATGAGAGGATTAGAGGCTGCTGGATGGTTTCAGCATATTTAGCAGGATTATGTGCAGGCACAAGTCAGCATAACATTCCTTCATCATTATCTCTGCAGGTTCTGGGACTGGTTGTTAGGGTGGGGGGAGGGCTTTTGTTGTATTCATAATGCTCTTTGAGGTTAAATGGCATTCATACCTACATAAGTGATATTCATTTTTTTTTATATAGGCCATGATTACATTAAGGTGAGTTTTTGTAAAATCAGGGCCTAACGTCCTCCGTGAGATTTTCATCTACATTGCCGCAATAAGGCTTAGTTGCCTTTTATAGCCTGCGTTGTTTCAGTGTATAGAAATAGTTGCTTAGTTTGTCCACCAGAGAGGACTGACAAGTTTGTTATTACCTCCACCAAGGAGGTCATGTTTCCAGTTTGTGTTTGTCCATTTGTTTGTTGGTTCATTGTTTGTTTGTTTTGTTTGTCAAACTTGGTGGAAGGGTATAGCATGGGCTAAGGAGGAACCCATTCAATTTTGGAGCGGATCTGAATCATGGGGCGGATACAGAAATTATCTTTCACTTTCGTTCACATAGCGAGATGGTATACTTTGTTATTTCTGACTGTACATGCTGTACACATTGAATAACCCCTTTTAAGTGAGAGCGATAAAGGTCTGTATGAGATAAAGCTTAAAATTCAAAACCCATGTAATTAATGTCAGTTACTCAATCCTATTCTGTATCAATCTGGAAAATTACATTATCATGTATATTACCAAGACAAAGCGGAAGAAGGGAAGATCTCTTCTGTGTTATAATGAATAAAGGGGGGCCCTAGAGACTGTATACAGAATTGGGGGGTTTGATCCTTGGCCTGTAGGGGCCCACAGTGACCTGTAGGGCCCGTCAAAGTGCCGTTCAGGGACAAGCAAAGCTGTTAGTAAGGGATTCCTGCACAGAGAGGTCAGCTCTGTCCTACCATTTGCTAATAAGCATGTTTGCCATTTAAATATAGAACTAGCTACCCCTTAATTATTCCAGCCCATGTTGAGGCCATGTGTTAGATCTGTCCCAATGGGAAGTGCAGATTTACAAACAAGACACTTGGAAATACAACTGGAAAAAGTCATAACCCCGGAAAGAAATTGTGTTTTCAAGGTTGAAGATTACTTTGAAACACATGAAATGTGTGTATATTTATAGATAAAATATATATATATATATATATATATATATATATATATATATATATTATTTTTGCTATTGTGCATTAAACTTCCACATCTGTGCAAATCATGTGCACACATATAGACTTTATGCAATATGAAGTGACTGACATAGTGTAGGACACTCCCATGTCCTCTTGAGTTGCTTCAGGAAAAATATTTCTCAGTTTCTGTCACCGACCGATGTTTCATAGCAACGAAATGTCTCCAAAATACTCCACCGCCCCACAGATTCCACAGGTATTCTCGAGTAAAGGGCTTGGCAGAGAGGGAGGGGACAGTTTCAGGGTGTGAAGAGAAGGAGACTGCAGTAGGCATTGTGCTCCTGTGTGTGTCAGTTTTGCACTTGCATGGCCGGTTGGGTGGGACTTGTGCAAAGCTCTGATGTTATACTTCCTCGTTTTGGTTTTGTCCCCATCCTAACCCAGCCCACAGGTAGCTTTGCTCCTGTCACTCAGCTCCTGTCATGCAGCCTCTCCCCCCCCTTGCATGTGTGTTTGTGTGTTCTGCACTGGATCACTTCTTATTTGCTACACACATGCTCCTCCCCGTCCCTCTCTGTTCTCTGCTGATATGAACTTTGGAAGCAATGAGTTGCAGGCTGTGTCCCTGCCAGAAAATTCTTGAGTGATTATTCTTTGCCTCTGCCTCTGAAGGTGGACAACCCTCATCCCTGCTTTGTTCTTTGTCCAGGACAACCTTAACGTCTTCCTCACGGCCTGCGGGAAGCTCGGACTAAAGGAAGCACAGCTCTTTCACCCAGGAGATCTTCAGGACTTATCCACAAGAGTTACAGTCAAGTAAGTTCTTATCTTGTGAGCATTGTAATATATTAATACTACTGTGACATTTTGATACCTGTCCTTGCCATTCACAGAGTTTAGGTCCTCCTGTAAGCTGAGTCCAACTCATGTTTCTTCCTTGATTGAACTAATTCTCACCTTCTATTTATGGTCCCATTGAACACAAAAGCATATATGACATTTAAATGTAGCTTTCATACTATACTGTATTTCAGAGCATGTGTCTCCTCATGTGAGGGATGATTTAAGCTGCAGTTAAAAAAGGTCAGGACTATTTTCAGTGTGTGTGTGTGTGTGTGTGTGTGTGTGTGTGTGTGTGTTCTTGTGTTGGTAAGCACTTGCTTAAGCACAGCTCTATGTATTTCTTTAAAATATGACAATTGACTCAGAAGAAAAGAGCATGTGCTCTCCAGCATGTCTGATCAAATTGATTTCCTTCTTGGTGCAGGTCTAGAAAAGACCCAATATTAGTCATGGAAGTCAATTACAGGCTATACATCTTAAAGCATTGTTTTTCTGATAGTGTGAACAGAAAGAAGTTCACTTTAGTTGGGGCATGAGTTAGCGAATGGGACAAAAAATGTCAAGATACTACTACAGTGTTTAAAGTTGTTTCGTTTCTGACAGTTGCTCTACTGTCAGTTGCGTGCCAGCCAGAGATGTATGCAGTATGTTGAACAACCTGTTCAGTTTTTACACAGGTGTGCCCTCAGGAGGGAGTGAGGTAAGGCAGACCTCTGAGCACAGTCCATCCACTGTGACACAGCACAAAGAAAAGTGCTTTAGCAGCAATACATGCAGGTTGTTAAACTTAAAGTAGATAGGAAAATAATAACAAATACATCACTTTAGGTGTCAAAATAATGCAAGATGATGTCATGAAGTTGTGAGCTTTTTCACAATGCTGCATACCAGTGGTGCTTCTGTTTCTTTATGCAACTCTATGTCACTTAGTTGTGCAATTAAAGTCAGTTTGGATGTTCCTTTAAGATGTTGCCACAACGTCTAGGAACATTTTTCCCATGATCCAGTAACACTGACAATGGTGTCAAAACCACAGCCATCACAAAAACACACAAGGCAGATGCACTGTACATTGGAATATGAACTCTAAATAAACAAATCTGCCTGCCTTTTATCAAGACACACCCTTTACCCACAGCAGAGGATATGCTGCCCTTAGATATAGCAATATGATTCACTAAATGTCTCATTCAGTGTCATAAATATAGAGACAATTATTTTATGGACCTGTGCGTTATCAGACATTTTCCCTCTTGCATAACCTTTTCCCATGAAATTGGAGGTAAATAACTTTAGTTCTTAAATGACACAACATGATTTCAAACACTTTTTGCATGAAATCCTTTAAATGTCCCAGTCCCACTGTTCTGTCGGAGCTGAGTCTACTGTAGCTCAGCTCTTTGCCACCATGTCTGTCTGTGTACGGGGGTTTGGTCAGAGGGGGGGGGAGGGGGCTCAGTTTCTATTTTTAGGACCTTGGGGTCACTTTGACAAGCAGGATTGATTGGAATGGTATCCGGACTCAGAAGAAGAGCTTTTAATAGTGTGTTGTCTCCTCCCAGTACATTCCTCCTCTGCATGTGGTCTTTATAGTACACCTGTGTGTGTTTGTGCACTTGTGAAAGTTTGAATGAGGTTTGCAGTTGAGGTTGTGGTTTTATCCCTGTATCATCCAATATGGGAGTCTGTTCATTCAAAAGAAAAGACAGACATTGTTATTTGTGTCTTTGATTGCAGCACACTGTTTTACTAACCTCAGACATACTCAACAGTTGTAGGTTCTCAGTTTTTTAGATGAACCTGCAGCTGCTCTGACTGTTCCAGCTGAGTGTTTTTGTACACGAGTTAGTCATGATGAATTGTACAAAGGGAATCTCTTCTTCAAATAGATTTCTTAGTCACTTTTGTTCTTAAATGCAGCATCATTTCATCCCCAACTGCAGTATTTATAACTCCTACTGAGAGAGATGGCACAACATAGGGAAATAATCCCAAACAAGGCTGCAGTCAAGCAACCAATGGTTTCATTTCACTGTTGTTTATCAGAGCCTATGTTGCAAATGAGCCAGAGAGAGCAAAGCACAGAGAGAGAGAGAAAGTTGTCCCTATCAGCTGTCTTTGCCCCTGGTGTGTGTCCAACCTTCACTCCCTTTAACCCAGTCTGACAGGTGCTTTGCTCAGCTTCCCTGTTCTCTGTTTCAGCAGCAATAAGGTTGTTATCCTGTTGGTGCTGTAAGTTTCATTTCACCTACTATTTTTCCAGCAAACCCCTTCACTGATACATAAAGCAATCAGCTGCCTTTTATTTCTTTCTCATTACTATCTTTTATACATGTTTATAAAGTTATAGTTACAAACAGAGTGAAACTTTAACTTTTGTATGTGCATTAGGTTCCCCATAGTTTTGTATTTTGTATTAGTTTTGTATAATAGTTATTAACCAGGCTGGTATATTTCTTTTGGCATGAAGCTGGAGTCAGATATTGACTAAAGCAAGGTGTGCTGAGAACACAGTTTAATTCGTACTGGTCTGTGTTGTCACGGCAGCCATAAAAGATTATTGGATGTCTATTTTGACCTTTGAGCTTTGCAGTTGTTGTAGTATTGGCCTTACCACCATCTGGGGTGCATGTTGCACTATTGCCTCACATTGTTGTGAAACCTGCTTTCTGACAAAGACGTTTAGCAGCTACAAAGACAATATAAAAATTAGTCATATATGTAACATATACATATAACATGACAAACTGTTGTAATAGAGGAACAGACTGATAAGAGACTGTGTGCTGTTGAGTGATGTGTTCTGGAGGATGTCATCCACGCGTCGTTGAACTATAACCAAGTGCACACACCCAGAGGTGTAATACTGACCAGACTGAATCTGATTCATTGGAGGATATGATTCACTTTCTACTTTAGACCAACTCTGTCCGTTTTTAACAGCTGCCCAGGAAATGAGGGCTAAGGGCATTGGAGTGCTTCAGATGGCTCATGGCATCTGAAAGTGCTCTCTTTAACTTCAGTCACTTCCTTTAGACCCTTAGCTGCCATTTGGAAAATCAGCAACATGGAGTCGAGGCTGGATGAGGACCACAACTCTTGAGTTGACATAAATAAAAAGGCTAGAACATGCCAGGATTTCCCTAATGGCAAAAATGTCAGCTGATTACTGTTCTCTTGACCTCTTTGAATGTTTTAACAAGTGCCATGTGTCATAGACATACTTAAACAGGATATCTGCCTTAGAAGGTGGACATTGCAGTGTGTGGAACCAAGAATGCACACAAGTCATTATACTGTAACATTACACACTGTACTAATAGACTGTAGTTGCTGAGGGACTCCCATGCCTATTCAGCTTATTTAAATGTCTAAATGCTACATGAACCTCAGGTTTCCCCCCCCCCCCATACCTACTGTATATCATAGTAAGTCTAAGAGGAATTACAGCATATCTGATCTTATATACTGTAGATGTTGTAAAACTCAGATGCCTTGGAGAAAAGGCTATGAGCACTGTTGGAAAGTAACTAAGTACATTTACTTAAGTACAGTATTTATGTCTGAAGTATTTGCACTGAACGTTAAAATTTTCTTTTTTTGCCACTTTATACTTTATACACTATATCTAAGAAGGAAATATTGTACATTTTACTACACTTACACATTTATTTGATAGCTATAGATACTAGTTACTTTGTCAATATCATTTTACTGATAAAAAAAGTGATTCTCTGTTATAGATTAAGCAACCCAACAGTATATAAAGGAGGTATAATAAGCTTCACCTAAATCGGACATTAACCTGCTGCTTACATGTTAACATCAATAATAATAATAATAAATTAATAAATAACGTAATATACAGTATGTATATAATATATATATATATATATATATATATATATATTATATACAGTATATAATATAAATACATAATACTCGCAATGTACCTCTGTGCATAATCTACTTTTGATACTTAAAATTAAAAAAAGTTAATATTTTTATAATAACAATGTATGAAATGACAACGTTAAACCAAGTGAACCCACAATTATGTCCTGAATCTGCAGCTTTATTTTTTAGCGAGTTTAGAATATATGGCTATGAGTCTAGCTTTTGCTCTGTGACCTCCAGTAACTGAAAGAACATATCCCCCACTGAGAGGAGTCCAAAGTCTCACTTGTCGCCGCCGTTTGATTAAGCAAATTATTGACAAGAGTTGACTGCTCACCAAACCGAAACAAAGGAAACTGCACTGGATCGGCAGGTACATCAAAATACGTTGTCCTTTGAGGAATGTCAATTACCCTTTTTAAACAATAAATAAAAGAGTGGTTGTGTGGTGTGACACGATTTGGATTATGCAATGGCATCCCTGGCTTTAGATCAAACCAAATGTTTGAACTACCTGAAGGAATGTGCTGTTTCCCAGACAAATGGAGACTGACTACAGAGCCTGTTATCAGAATTTATTCAACACCAACTTACATTGAACCTCATGCCATGTGTGTACTGCTATTAGTTTAGTACTCACTGTGGCAAAGTCTAAATGTTCCTGAGTGAAGAAGTGCAAAAAAGTGCCCTGTGTGTTAGTATTTCGGGTGTGGTTCAAGGGAGCTGGCACTGCACGTTCTGGTTTCTTGGTGTTATATATGGCACTGCCGTCACTTGTAGCAGTATTGTGTGAACTGTGGGCAGATTGTGAAACCTAACGAGCAATGATGGTGGAAGGCCAATAAAGTTTCTACACCATGGACACGGCCCTGGCTGGAAAAGGCCAACACAAGGGTTACATTTGTGCTTCGTAGTTGACTTGGAGAGAGAAATGCCAGCCTCACCCTGTTTCCTCGCTCACAGAGGGTGCAGTGTGTCCGATAACTACGCCACAATGATGCCCGACACTGTCTCACCCACAGCTGATTTCTCTATTCAAACTCGCCTTGTGTCTACGTTTTTCAAGACTCCTGATGCATGAGAGTGGCTGGGTGTGTCTTTAAATCCAAAGAATTTCATTAGAATAAAAGAACATAGATGAAGGATGACAGATGTGGTGTTGTTGAATGCTGCAGAGCAAGTGATCTTCATTGCAGAGGTATGCTCCTGATCACACATGCACACCCATTCATTTAAGGCTTGGGATCTGGGTTTGTTTGTCTTTTGGTTGGATGTTATTGTCTCAAAGAAGCAGAGCTGCCTTGATCTAGTTTGAGGCTGTACATGGATTGAGACATCCTGTGGTCTCACTTCGTTCCATGAACAGTTTTCACCTGTTTGTCTTGCTAGAGATTGAGACATCATTTTGCCTCGTTTGCAGGACAGGTAAGTGATTAACTGAATTGGAAAGATCGTGGACTTTTAAGTAGTCGTTCTTAGTTATTTGTCTAACATTTGAATAGTGGCTCATGGTTTCTCAATTGTATATGTTTCTTTGTGTCTCTGGTTTGTATTGGCTAAACACACTCTTCAACTCCTCCAAGTCAAATGAAATGAATTGTATGTTTCGGTACAATAGTGTCACGCAATACTGTCACAGTTTGACAAGATAGAAGTCAATCAGGATCATAAAAAATGTATAAAATAGACACCTGTTTAGTTATTATATAAGTAGGGGTTTGATTAGACTCTAATAATGTATGTATCTATTTGTGCAACTAATGTTGATCATGTAGCAGTTGTCCACCTGTGTTGCACTGCGTGGTTGATGATGGTTTAGCCTACAGTGAGTGGCTAACTTTCAAGTAATCGCCTCTTCTATCTTTGCATTTCCCCTGGAAGTTTAAAGAAGAAGGATGTCTCTCACCCTTTGACCTCGGCAAGAGAGTGGTGATGTGAAAGTCTCTGTAAGCATGCAGAGGTTGAGGCTTATGGTTGAAATGGCTAGCTGGTGGAAGTAATGAGAGTGTCCTGTTAATTTGTTAAGCCGGACGGTTTCCTGTCAGAGCACTATGTACTTACTGTATAGAACGTATACATTGTCTGATAAGGGTCAGCTGCTTTAAAGACCCTGATGTGTCCTGTTTTACCTCGTAAACCAGACCTTTTATTTTACCTGTAACATAAGAAACAAACCTAGCAAAATATTTCCACTCTAAAAGACAACATTTTATCCTAATGTCATCTGTTTGACATGGTATGTATTGAATATATAGTCACATTTGAACGGAATGGAGTGTTCATAAAATTCCTCCTTCTCCTTGTGCCATTAAGTATAAAAGACCCAATGTGATTATTTTAACTAATAATACTACTTCACAGAAGCTATTCCTAGCCTCTGTACTGAACGTGTTTCAGACTCTGATGACATTGATGATCATACTCAACCACATGAGCACTCATCTGATTTTTCTGAACAGTCCTGAGGCTCTGGAGGCCTGAATATAGCCTTTTAATATATTTCCCTTCAGTTCAGCTATTACCACTAGCCATAAATAAGCATTATGAGAAGCAGTGGGGTGGCAGTTTTGGTATACAGCTACTTTTTTCTGAATCTGGCTACCACTGCTGTAATCTTAGACTTTGTAACTGTGTTCCAAGCCACACAAGAGATGGAATTATTTTCTCCCGCCTCTTTTATTGGGCCTATAAATTTGCATTATGCCAAATTGGCAACCGTCCATTTCAGTTTTCACCGTTGGCCTCTGGTGTAACATGACACACACTGTTGAGAAAGTTGATCTTTCTTCTTTAACAGTTCATTGTGTTTTATAATACAATCCAAAGTTTTTTTAATGTAAAATCTTAATCTGACAAGTAACTATAGCTGTCAGATAAAGGTAATGTAGTGAAATGCAGTGAAGTAGAAATATAAAGCAACAGATTCACATTTGTACTTAAGTACAGTATGTGTACCACTGAATGCTATATTGGACAGTCAGTGCTCATGTCTCTGTTTCCTCTGTCCCCTGATTTTAATGAATTTAAATGATGTGTTTAATTATACATCCTTGGTTTGTTTCCTCACCCTGAACCAAGTAACGTATATGAACCCAAACATGTTTGATTGACAGGCAGTCATCTGAGGTGACTACGCCATACATGCATTACATTCTCAGCAGGAGCATTGGCAACATTGCATGCTGGGAAGGGGCTGTAAGAAAACCAAGTGCTCATGGGTAGAGAGGCATGTGTGACTATTGCATTACCACATGATAGCAGGAATGTGCAGCATGCACATGGGATGTGAAGCCAACTGTACTGTGTATCTTCCTCTGTCACTGCTATGGTTAATGTATGTACTGTAGCTGTTTTTAACTGTTTATTGACCTCTCTAAATAGATACTTCAGTCACATTAGGTGAAAGGTACATTATTTACATAAGAAAAAAGGTTGACACTGAGTTTTATTTGGTTTCACAGGAGTAAAAATGAGCTGACATCCTGTGAAAGTGATCTACTGATTGCCAGGTCAACTGTCAAACCACAGAAATATGACTACACTTCTGTATGATCTGGGTAGCATGTGTGGGGCTTTGTTGCCCCAACAGTAGAACCCTGTTTGATATTCAGATGTAAAATAATCAGTTAATAGTTTATCATTATCTGAAATCGGAAACAAAAAACCCTTATGTGCACCTAAACGTTAACTAGATGTTTTTACAGCTGCTTGGTTGTGTGATTAGTGTAAAAATAGACACACACACATAGAACACTTTATGGCTTACAAATATTTTTCCAGAAATGTGTGTTTGTTTTTCTCTCAGCCTTTGTGTTGCTGTGTGAGAGTGAGTGAAGGGCTGGCAGTAGTCTGGATTGTGCTCTCACTTTCCAGCTCTTTCACTGCCCAACACAGAGACCCAACAAGCATGCCCTCTGTTCTTTTATTGTCATTTTCTCTCACACATACACCTCTGTTTTCTGCTCTTTCTCTCGCAGGCATCAAGAGACCAACAGGAGGCTGAAAAATGTGAGTGGAAAAATATAAGCAATGTTTTTTTTCTGATGATCTTGACCTGTTGACCTGTCATTCAGCAATAATAAAACATTAATTTAGCTTCGGTCCTGTTCAGGTATCATTGAAGAATATAATCCCTTAAAGGGGAACTCATCAAAGTCTTTTTACAGGTGTTGGCGAGTACTACAGACATATGTGGGAAATAAATTATATATATATAGAGTTCTGTACAATATCTGAGAAATTGCCTCAAGTGATGTCACTTAACTCAGGGATAAAAAATAAATAAAATCTTGGTGTGTGGAGTTAGAAAGTAGTGTTCTTATCAGACCTCTGTAGCTCCTCATCTCTGCTTGAGGCTACATTAGCCGCTTCTAGCATACACACACCCAGATCTCCAACCAAACTTTCGGTGGTCAAGTTGCATTGTGGTTAATGTAAGCGCCAGGTTTTGACAAGGAAGAAGAATGCTTCAAATATGAATATGATATCTTTGGTTCGGCTGCATCAATTTTGATACATAAAAAAAAAACTGTCCATCGAGAGTCCACCAATGCTAAATTTGGGGTACTCTTTTAATTTTATACTTTAATACCGTATAGTCCCTTCATTATGTGGTACCGTTGTTAAGATGACATTTAATGTGATGTGTAACTTTTAGTGATAAAACAACAACATAGTATGTGATGGGTACATAACATAACATGCTTTATTGCTTACACTCACTTTTTTGGGGCATTTTTGTGACGGGAAATAAAGTGAGAGAGATGGGGGATGATGACAGGCACAGCCACAGGGTCCACAGCCAGACACTAACCAAGGACATTACAATTATATGTCAGCATCTTAAACCTGGACACCTCTATACACATTTTTAAGTTTGTTTAAATTTGATTTATTTATGGATCTACCTAATACAGACACTAAACATATAACACAAAATCAATTAGTTCATCCTTACATTAATCCAAGACAAAATTTGGCATATATTTCAAGTTCTTGCCTAAAAGTAGGAGATGTATATGTTTAAATTGCTAAAATGAGGGAATGTTTGTCCCATAGATTTAATATTAGTCATACATTTTGATTTTGATTATCAAGTGGAAGCATAGTATTTACTCAACGCAGCTTAATTATGTTTGATCGTCCTACATTATTTTCCTGCATCCGGCCGCATGATATAAAACCAAGAGCTGACATGTCAGTTTGAACCGTGTTGTGTAATAGGGGAGCAGCATCGTTGATGTAGCAATGATTGTTTGCTTTAGTGCAGCACATTTACCTGCCCAGCCTGATAATGCACACACAAACAGCAACAGAGTATTCTGGATAAGCCTGGAAACCAGAGCAAGGCACCGGGTGATATCACCTTGTGTCAGTGTAGCAACTATCATAACAATCACCTGCTTTAACACTGCACAGAACATTTATCAGCTAGGGTAAAGGTATAGCTATAATGTGATGTATTCTGTCTGGCTTTAATTATTAATTCCCACATATATTCCACATGTATGGTTTGTGTAATAACCTATTTGTTTTCTTCTCTCCAGGTACTGATCACAATTTACTGGCTTGGTAGAAGAGCTCAGTGTGAACGTTTCTACGATGGACCTTACCTGAATTTTAAGGCATTTGAGGGCTTATTGGGAACAGCGCTATACAAGGTAAAACTGGTGATCATTATCCCATTGTGCACTCTGAGCTGTTTTATCTGTATCGTCGTGAAACAAAAGCTTAATTTTCTTGTGAAAAAGCAGAAATAGCATGAATGAAATCCTCTTTTACACCCGCTGCCCGGAACATTTCTGTATCCTCCCTGGTATGTTGACTATGTGCAGAAGAATGACTGTTAAAGGCCAAGGGGCCTCAGATTACTGGCTACTAAAACCAAAGTTACGTTAATCATAAATGACCTGATGCCTTGACTTGGCTATTTTAATCTTGTTTACAGCATGTCACGCAGTTCGCATAGTTTGCGTGTAAAAGTTGCTTCTTTTTTGGAAGAAGCCCGTTTCCCTTCCCCTGCTCGTTCTCATGTTAAATTTGGCACTTTGCTTTCACATAGATTTATAGGTGGTGGTGTGCCTAGTCCTATAACTCAACCGACTACAGGGATTTTCAGTAATAGCATTTGGTTACCGTGCATCTTGTACATTTAGCTATGATAATCCAAGTTCACTGGCGTGGGATTAGGCTGGGTTTAGTTTGTGGATTTGTATTGTTTGGTAGGATTCAGTGGATTACAGATCTGAAAATAATTTTCTTTTTAAAGTGTCTGACAAGTTTTTGCTTGTTTGTAGCCACGCTGGTTGAAGTGGCTCCAGGGCTTGCTTATGTGTTTACATGTCTTCATGCAGTAAACAGTCATCAATAGTACATCGGAGATAGCACTGTTTGTTTTGACAGAGATGGCAGTAAAAACAATAAGGGTTTTTTGTTTACATTACATCATGCATTGCCCCTTACAGACAGTATAGGAGTGTTTAACTGAGTCTGCAAGAATGAAAGGCCAGACAGTACAGACTTCACACTCTACCCGGGAGATCTCCCGTGCACCACACACACAGTGGAGCTAAATATTTTAATTGGCATCCTATTATCTGACTGTGTGTGTTTGTGTGTGTATGAAAGGCTCTGCAGGAATCGTCCAGTCAGAAAGGCAGCAACGTCAGAGACAGCGGTTTTGGAGATAGCTGGTACTCAGAGCGAGAGGAGCTCTTCCATCTGAGAGAAGGAGGAGGAGGAGGACACAGGAGAGACGACTCCCTTGACAGCTTGGACTCTTTGGGCTCCCGACCCCAGAGCATCTCATCTGAAACCACTCTTAAAGGAAGCAGCGAGGGTAGGAGACGTCATGTCATTTGCATCTATACACAAACATTAACATTTTTACCCTTCTAAAGCTGCCTTTATGGCCTTTAAGAGGTCAAAGGATGTTTTCTTTTATTTTTGTGATTGTTTTTTGTGTTATCCCCCGTCACACCCTAGCTGTAGATTGCCATTAAAGAGTTCCGACTTTCCCAATTTGCTTCTCTGCATGAATATTTAAAATCAAGTGCATCCATCTAGCCTAGAACTTCAAATATTTGTGCTATGATGTCTGCTGCATCAGAGCCAGAATGTTGCCTCCCATTTGTGAAAACAATTACCTATTGCCACCTAGTGGTATGCTTTTGTAAGTGACTATTTTCAGTGAAAAGTCCCCAAAGAAAGAGATATTATATATCATTGCTAAAGCCTGTCTGTGATCTTGTTTCATGACTAAAGTGTAGTATGCTTTGAGAGGGGGGGAGTGCTGGTCAGTGATCTCAGAGTGGTCATCCCCCCCATATAGGAAAGGGCAGTGAGACATTCCACAGCCGTCCACACCGGCTTGTAAATGAAGGGGCCTCCGTTCCCCACCCGGCACCCCTCTGTTACTCCTTCAAAGTCACGCCAGAACACACAACACACTCCCCTCACTCTTTTCACTACTCTCACCCCGTTTATTCTTTTTGCTTCTTCATTACCCTTATCAGACCTCCCTCTTTTCTTAGTTCTTCTCCGACTTTCTTTATTTACCATAATCTTTTTTACACCTTTCTTTATCCTCCCTCCCTGTTCTGTCTATGCTACAGGTTGTTGTAGTGACACTGAAGCAGACTCTGTCTTCAGGATGGCTGAGAACAAGGACAGTTTGAGTTACCGACGGTCACTAATCATCACACCCAAGGCCAGCTCCCAGTTTAACCAGTTCCTGCCCACTAAAGACAAAGCCTCAGGCTACGTGCCTGCTCCACTAAGAAAGAAACGGGCCGAACGCAATGAGGACAGCCGGCGCAGCTGGGCCAACCCCACATACACAGAGGATGAAGGCACACTCACCAGGTACGGTTGCACACAACAGTAAACACATTGATCTGTTTGAAGGTGCCGTTTCTCACCTCAGTTAATTCATTTTATTCCTTTTTTTTTCTTAAAAGCAACATAACACAAAGTGATCTAGAGGTGTTGTGTTCATACCCAAATCCTTGGTTTGTGCTTCAAATGCCTGAAGTTTACATTGTCTCCTCTCCCATCATGTTGGTGTTTGTGATGCTTGTTGTGTTGTCTTCGAATGGTCCATGGTGGTGTGTACTCGTGTTGTGTTTCATTTAATGATTGAACGACCTCAGCGAAACAAGGCTTTCCTCTGACTGCTATGACAACAGTCGAGTATCCCAGAGTGCCTTGCCCGAGGCTCATCTACAGTGGGCCTTAGAGTATGAAAGCGGCAGCGATTCGGACGCAGATCGACCAGACCCTGACCTCGTTCTGGATGACCTGGCCAGCAGACGCTTCCACAGCCCCTCCCCAGCTCCTCCCACCAACTTTGCCGTGCCCATCAGTCCCCTGGCAGCAGGAAGGGCATCTGGGGGTAGCGGGGGCCCCTGGCCTAAGGTCACTATGACTCCCAGTGTTGCCCCTCAACAGAATGTGACCTGCCTCAGGTCAGAGAACATGAAGCAACAGTGTGACTTTGATGTGCCTGCCTGATGAGATCAAACTAGAACGCTTCTCTTACCCTCAGTTTGCATGGTTAATTGTAACCATGAGCAACATCCTTGGTTGTAGTATGCTGCCTTTTACTGTAACAGTGCTCTATAGTCTTCAGTTTGTTGGTTTCTGTTTTTCTTTGCGCTTTCTGAATTGTATGAGCTTGGAGGAGTGATTTGAGTTCATAACGGCTCAAATCAATCTTTGCCTCCTTTTGCAGTTTGGTCCTGAGCTTGCATTGGTTTGCTAATCCTTGCGTCATCTCATTTGAGGTTGTTGTGCTCGAGGAATGTGCTCCTCTTTGCGTGACTGGCGTGCTGTGCTGCTGCTGAAAAAAATTGTTTACACATGTGATTGGCTGTCTCTCTTGAGCAGCAGCAGCATCAACAGTGGGGAAACGAAGCCTCTCCAGCAGGGCACTGTGAGGATGGACCACCACCGCCCTGTGTCCACGGACAGCCTGTTCAGGGAGATATGCGATGACTCTGAGGATGAGGATGATGACGTGGGCTATGCCGACCCCATTCAAGATGATCTCTACTCCCGCAAGATGGGCGTCAAACCCCAGCCGGTTGCCAAAGTATCTTATGACAAGTTCTTACCAAAGTTCTGGACGCCCGAAGAAGACGTTCACATACAGAAGATCAAACTGGGCTCCCAGAGGAGACCCTGGTACAAGAAGATGCAGGGTGTCAGGTGTGTGAGGGCATTCAAATCCAGCATAATGTGGACTTTTCTTATATATACATACTTTAAATCACTGTATAGTATATTTTACAGAGTAGCAATATCATGGATATAATTTATTCCCTGCTTCTTGCACAATATTTTCCTTCTTTTCTACCTGACACATTGGATTTTGACATATTTAAAAAACTATATATTGCGTGCCAATTTAACCTTCCTAAGATTCAGAATTTTGTGTTCTGTCATTCACTGGATTTTCTGTATAGATTCCTCCTACTTACTTTTCTTTCTCTTTCCCTGCCATTCCCTGCCATCTTTCACCTCCCTTTTACCCCCTCTCTGTTTCTGTCTCTTTTCCTCCGTCCACCCTGCTGTCCTCGGCTGTAGCTATAAGAAGTCGGGCTCTTCGTCAGATGATTCAGACTGTGACATCAGTCCTTGGCTCTCCTCTGCCCCCTCTCCCTCTGGCCCCTCTCCCTCTCACTCCCACACACACAAGGCCTCAGCTCACACCACCCTTGTTGTGGGGAAAAGGTTGATACAGCTGCATGATTGTGACAATGAAGGAATGTTTTAGAGCATCCAAATTTTATAGGAGAAATATAAATTGGCTCCTGTTGGGGATAAGTTTCTGATGATCTGCTTTCTAATGTACTAATAATAAAATACACTATGAAGCTACTGGAGGTTGCCCTAACATGCTTTATAGAGCAGTTTGCTTGTACTGACCTTAGTAGAAAATAGACTGTCTCAGCATTATCCTATTATTATTACAATCTATTCTAGTGAAGACTTAACTAGCTTAACTAAGCAACTAGCATCGTAGTTTTATTTCATAGCAGAGTGATTGTAAAATCCCGATTTGATCAACTTCTGTTTGAATCAAATATCACCACTATGGCTGCTTGATGTATCTCTTCCTCCTTTTCTTGCTCTTTGATCCAGTTCACATGCATGCACTCATCACCTCTGTCCTTTTCTCTCCTTTTGCCCACCCTGCAGTCCTCATATTCAAGCACACACTCTTCCTCAGCTCCCCCAGATACAGCCCCCTCTGTTAGAGAACCCCCCTCTGGTGTTTGCCCCAGTGGACCCCGCCTCGGGTCCCAGACTGGTCAAATGTGAGAGGTGGCCCCTCCTGGGGCGCCAAGACCCCCGGGAGCCCCCGGACCCCTTTGATTATGAGAGCATTTCCCCTGACTTGGAGAATGATGACATGTTTACTAGGCGAACCCTTGCCTTCCAGTCCAACCCAGACTTGGCTATGATGAAGACTCAGCTGTCCGCCAAGCGTCGTCTCTACACGTCTGAGCCGCAACTCAACATCATCACCCAGCGACACAGCTGTGTCAGCACCGATGAGATTGATTTCCCTGATATCGAGCAGGACGATGTGGTTTATCGTAAGGAGAAAACCCAGCAAGCTCAGCAACAGAGGCCTCTCTCAGGAGCGCCTGACAACTATGCCCCTATGCCCATCCCAGAGCCGTGGGCTCTGCCTCCTGATCTCAAGGCCAGACTCCTGTGCCCCCCATGTCCTCTGACCAAGGAGACGGCAGCAGACAGACAGAATCAGGTTCAGAACGAGACACATCCTAAAACAGATGACATGCTTGTTCGGAAACTTGGAGTTTGTTCCGATCAGAGCCAGAGCTCCATGAAAGGCCCATCAGCCAATCAGATGACACCCTCAGTACCTTCTTCTTGCAGCGAAGGTGACCTGCAGAGATGGCAGGCTATCAGGGAAGCCAGTCAGCTAAGATATAGAAAGAGGCTAATGGTGGAGAGGCTGGCTGCTCTGAAGTTGTAAAAACATTGCTGTAACAGTGCCTGTTAGTTTTCTTACTTTTTAGACTGTGAAAACTTATTATTGCCATTTTAGTCTTGGAATATTTATATTCAGATGGTAAAGTGGTCTAGACTGCATGTTTATCCAACTTGTAAATGCTTGGTCTAAAAGCCACCACAGTCATAGGTGGGAGTTCTATCTATTTAAGGTATTCTTTATGAAAACTAATAGGTGCCTTCAGAATTCACTGCGTCAGTCACACAAACCGCAATGAAAGAGCAGCAACAGCTCAGAACTTTTTCTTGTTTTAAATGTTTGTTGTTACCTCAAAATGGAAATAAACTGTAGTGAAAGTCCCTAAGACATTGTCATCATAGGGCTGTTGTTTATGGTTTTCTACATGATGGCAATATGGTTGATTTTACCTGAGCAACACTTGGTATGTACATGCTGAGTGGATGGCGAGAGAGAACCTACTGCTACTGTGTTCCTGAAGTGTGATTTTTGAACAAAATGACACAAATCTCCAACATCATTGTTTGGTACATCATTAGCACTGTTAAACAGACCCAAATTCTGCATTTTATCTTAGATATTGTTTTCCTATCTGACCGAGTTTGCCTGTGAATGGAAAAATATGCAACTTAATAAAGAAAATATAGGAGACTTCATGATTTTGTGATGCAATTAATGCATTGAATTGGCCATTTCTTGACCTCACCTAACATCTACAGGAACACGGATCTTACCAGAGTTCAATGCTGTTTTTCTCAGCAGAGGGAACTTCACACTGACATGTAAAGCTCAAAGTCCAGCAGCACGAGAGTGTGGAAATGTTCAAGCCTGAGTTATAACCAAACATAATGTCCTGAACACACTGACAGCACCAAGCAGGGCAATTAAATGTAGACTTGTCTGTTGAACAGAAATGAAAGCCCATAGAAATTCCCCATGGCTCTGAAAGAAGATGTGACCTGTGGACTCCACAGTAACCTGAACACAAATCTGCACTGCAGTGTTTGCACATGAACTGACACACACACAAGCACGCACAAAGCAACCATTTAACCTAAGTCAAGGCCATCTGGATTTACTTCACTTCCATATGTAAAGCCATGTTTCCAGTGACATCATGCTGGAGTCTCCAGAAAGGCTGCATTGTTTAGAGAAACATAAATGTCTACACACCTCCCCATACAAATGTCAGGGAAAGGAATGGTGATACTGTGCTGTAAACCCACTACATACACACCTTGAACTCTAATCTCTTCAGTGTAGAAATTAAAAATCAGCAGTGTCAGGTTTTAGCTAGGTTTACAGCGCCCACCAGCTAGGGATGAGCTGGTCTGGGAGCCACTAATTGGCCTCAAGCTTTTGGCTAGACCGCTCTCATACTCAAGGCTCTTCTGCAGAAATGTGACTTTGTTGTGTGTGGTTCTCTTCGGTTTCCTAGACAGCAGCAAATGCAAGAGAGTATCGACGGGTGAGTTGATGCGGGCTCCCAGGAATGTGGCACGTTTGCATTTGCTCTGGCCTCTTACAGTCGCGCCTCGCTGCTCCCTGCTTTTGTGCTGCTGTTCTCACTCACTAGCTGCTAAATGCTGACACACAACACAGTGTATTGTATGGCACAGGGCCAAGTTTACGGTGGGGCGGGGTGGGGGGGGGTGTCTATTGACAAAGTGAAAAGATGCAATATGCTGGGTCATCTACCTAAACAGTAGTGTGTCCCAGTGAGAGTTAAATGTCTGAGCACTAGTCTGAGCACCCTGATAGCAATGTGAGATATGTGTAAATCATAACAGGTAAGTGGAAACTAAGTGCATTTCTCTGAAGGCTGTGAGTAACTTTGGTCTTTTGCATGACAGTGAGTGCTGTGATTCATTTTTACTAACCCACTGAGCTTACATCACTCAGTTTTCTGCAGTTGACCCGTGTGCTGTGATTGCAAACTAACACTTGGTTACAGGTTAAAGGTCTAGTCATGTTCAGCATCAGCATCCAAACATATACATGGTGGAAGTTATTTTGTCTATTTTAATTTTTCATGCCGTATTTTTCTACAGTTTATTTATGGTTGCTAAGCTTCTGCCAAGATACGCAAACTAAACGTCCCCTCCACTTCTCCTTTTAGCTGCTGATGCCCAGGGTCTTTTTTTAAATACTTTTTAAACTCTTTCTTTCCACAGGAGTAAATCAACAAGCGATATCCAGATCGACCCCACCGTCATCCAGCAGGTTCGTTACGAAGAGCTGCAGAAGTATCGTGAGCGGATAAAGTCAACTGAGGATAAGTGGCAGGATGTGAGTACAATTTATTTATGGCAACTGCACGCTAACGCTGGAGAGTATCTGTTTGCTTACCACCATTCTTGTTATAAGAATCAAGACGACCTGACTTTGGCAGAGAGAAGTTTTGTTCCCAACCCAGAAGTGAAAGGTGAGCACATGATCTAAAGGATCAGTGCGGCAATCAGGAGAGCAGGTGTTATGGTGCAGTCTGTGGCCACAGGGTGAAAAGAGAGCTGTTAAGATAGAAGCCACAGACGGAGGCAGACACTGATTGGTGCAGCACTGCCCTCTGGCAATGGACTGTCCTCATTTCCAAATCAGTGTATGTTGCAGGAAACGCCATATCCTGTAAATACTAATAATATAATGAATGTGTTATGGTGCAATATAGACAGATGATGTAAGACAGAGACACTAGAATGAAAATTAACTAGATTAATCCATGTAAAGTTGACTTGAGGGTGCAAGTTATTCCTGGAAAATAATTTCCAAAGTGCAGTGGTGCTCCAATTTTAAACACCAGTGATCCATCACAAGTGCTCATTCTTGGGTAGGTAAATCCAAAAGTAATAAAACGCTATCCACATGTTATGACTTGCTGTGACAGTGGTGTGTCTGTCAGCAGTCTGATTGGTGTCATGGCAAAATAATGGAGTCTTAAAGCAGCATTTAGGTCACTCAGTCCCCAATACACAGGGGAAGTGAGCCGGGAGGAGCCTAAAGCACACAAATAGAACACCTTCAAATGTAGCCCTTTCTGTTTTTTTGTCTTTCTCTCTCCTTCCCAACTTCACTCCCTTCAGCCGTACAGTCAGCCATGCAACATAACCAGTCTGTTTTATCTAGATCTGAGCTGAATTGTTACAAAATGGTGCATCAGGTGATCTGGGCTTACTTTTGCTGCAGGACCTGAGCAAATGGAAAAACCGGCGCAGGAGTGTCAACTCTGATATAGTGAAGAAGAAAGAGGAACGGGAGAAGATAGAGGAGATCACATACAGCGGCAACAGAAGGTCTAAGACCTTCAAGGAGATGCAAGAGGAGAGGTAAGAATTAACGTACCTGATCAGGTACTTTGGATAGTGCAGGGATAATGCATTATGTTATTGGTAGATTTAATGCTATAAAATTTCAATATTTATTTTCTGATCCTGGTTTTTGTCTAAAAGCAACAGACACTGATTTTGTTCCTCTTTCACACCTTTTTTACCCTCGGAGGGGGATTCTTTGCTAAGGTAATAGAAGAAAAGGTGTGTATGAGACGTTTTGCGGTATTAAACACAGAGACAAGAGGCTTATTTGTGCAGGAGTGAATGAGTAGACTGTAATTGTGGCTTCAGTCAGTGTGAAAGTGTAATCTAATCATGGCGTACAACCTGCCTCCCCTTTTTCGCCCCACCTCTCTCTACCCTCCTCTTTTCAACCTGTGCTCTTCTTTCTATTTTCCTCCCTGTCACTCACTCCCCTTCATGTCCCCTAAATTGCAATCCTTTCCATCCTCATCTTTAATTTCACCCATCACTGTCCACTTTTTTTCTCCTATTTAACTCTTTATCCAATCCCTGTTCTCTTCCTCTGTCCGGTCCACAGAGAAAATAAAGGAAAGAACAGCATTGGCGGTCGTCTCGCATCTCTGTCTTACCTGGACGACGACAACATATTTGATACACCTGTCATTACCCCACGTACCCGGACCTTTCCTGCCAGGAGCTACACTATTGACACTCCTTACTATTCCTCTGAACCGCTTGAGCCTTCTCGGAAAGAGGCCGAACCCCCTGCTGCCTCCCCAGCGACTGGCAGGGCCGCTTCCCCTCCCACCTCAATGGAAGTTGACATTGTGGACAGTCCTGCAGGCAGAGACGCCACAACCACCATCACTTCCACCATCACTCCCACCAGCCGCAGCTTTTTCCACAGCTCCCAGTCTCCAGCAGCAGCAGCAGCAGCAGCAGCACCTTTACAGAGGAGTCCAGTCTCAGAACGCACCGGCACAGTCAAGACAGAGGAGACCACAACCACAGTCTCCTCTTCTAGCTCCCTACAAAAGGTGCCCGAGCCAAGGCCCTCATTGTTGCGCACACAGACTGAGGTGGGGGCCCCCTCCTCTGGTTCTCTGTACAAACAAAAACCCAAGCCCAGCTCAATGGAACCCAAGCCTCCTGGGGTGTCTCAGGTTTCCGCATCCCTTCCCAGGAGCTACCAGAGATCGGATAGCGCACGTCTGACCTCAGTTATCACACCAAGGCCCTTCGGGACCCAGTCATCCCGCCTCACCTCACTTCCCCGAGCTGCTACAGTGAGTACTAGATAATTCTACAACTAAATACAAACTATCAGTGCAGCACAAATGGGTTGACTTACATGTAGAGGGCAGGAGGAGACAGTGTTTGTTTGGCAGTAAGAAATCTTTGCCTATGTTGGTCAGGTACAGTGTTATTTGTTTTGAGTGCATCATTGCTACCCAAGAGTCCGATCTGATTACTTTGTGAATAATGGATGAAGCTGCTGTCTTTATAATCCTAACTCAAGTACCAGAGCTGCTATTTTCAGCCTCCCTCACATTCATTACTGCTACAGTTGTAGCAGATCAGCCAGTGTCTGTCAGGAGAAGATTGTAAACTCTAGAAACAGTTTCACACTTACTTAAAGAGTTGACAACACATTCCCCAGTTGATTTTCCCACCATTCTAAGATCTCGTATAGATTTAAATGTATTATTTTGTAATCAACAAACCTGCGTTGTTCAAGTTCATTTAACATTATCTCAATTTTAAGTATTAAAGTCTGCATTCTTTGACAATCTGCATTCACCCCGGACAGACGGACGACTCTCAGAAGCGTGTCAACGGCGACGCCACTGTTTCTAAGAAGTCGTCGGTGCCGAGCCGCTATCACCAGTTCATGACCTCTGAGGACGAGACTCGCTCTCAGTCCAGCTCAGCCCACAGCAGTGAGGAGGAAGAGGAGGAGGAGGAGGAGAAAGAAGACAAGACCACAGCGAAGAGCATCACCTCTACTCAGAGTGTCTCACCTGTCCCTCCTCAGATCAAGAGTGAAGCTCCAGTCAGTGCTGCTCCAGCCAAAGAAACCAGCCAGGTATTTAAGTTACCCTCCATTGGTAAAACTGATCAGCTTGTATATTGAAGAATGTGTTTGTTACACAGATTTTATTTAATGCTGACAATTTGAACAGTCACTGAATGTATTTTTGGCTTTGTGGTAAATATTAAGTGAACCCAAATGCGTCATTAAATAAAATGTTTTGCTTCAAACTATTTTCTTATGTAGAGGTGATTACAAATAATAGAGTGCTGCACTGCAGACATTAAAGAATAGCAACAGGTTGGCATTAAATCAACAGCCATAAATGATTAATTCAAGGCTTTCTTGCCAAAGCACACAGACACACAACCCGACAGGCTGATTTCCAGAGTCTGCACTAAGCTGTTTTTTGTGTGGTTGTGAATCGTTGTTGTTCATCTCTACTCACCTGTGTTGGTGTTTGGTTTTTTAGGAGAACTACTGTGAGATGCGGATCAGCTTGAACCAGAAGCCCAACAGCAGCAGAGACTTTGGCTTCCAGGCGGCCTGGGACTCGACAGGAGCTCGCATCACGTCCATCCAGCTAGGTAACAACAGCAAAAGATATTTGAAAGAAATACCTTTAAATAAAGGGATTTGTTGGGCAGAGCTTTATTCACCTTCCGATGTAATGTGTGTTTGTCAGCCAAACTGGCAGTCTTAAACTCCAACATTCCCAGTGGTTAAAAAAAAAAAAAAAAGATCAAACAGGCATTAGTCATATTTCACTGTTGACTGATGTATTCACAGATACAGTACAGCGGTACTGTTGGAAACCAGTGCCCAGGCACTGTTTTACAGCCAGGCACTGCTGGATAGTTGTCAGCAGGTTTTCGAGTCCATTGCAGTGGCGGTGCCAGGCCTATGTAGGACAGCATCTATCTGGGTCAGATTTGCTGGGCCTGAGCCTCTCTTTTTCTACTGAGATTTTTCCACCTTCACATCTCTGGTAATTTAGTAACGTTTCACTAATACTTTTGACACTCGACATCAGTGCATTAACTCTAGCTTTGTCACATCAGTTTCAGTAAGTTTTGGTTGCAACACTCGTGGTATGGATCGTGTCAACCCTGTCAAAGTTTCATTTCAATTTATTTTCTATATTTTTAAGGACAACGTGCATTAATCATTATTTCTGTAAATGTGCCAGTTTTAGCCAGCTGGCAATTTTTGCAAAACCAATAAAGTTGCAGAAATTACAATAAAAGCAAAAACATCAGCATGCATAAGACACAAATCATGCAAAGCAGCAGGAAGAAGCTCAACATTCATGCAACAGTACATTGGATGTTCAGCACATGCAGCCATGCAAAGCAGTATGGAGCAACAGGACATAAATGAGCAGTACAACATTACGCATGCATTAGTCATGCAGAGCAATGAGACATAAAATCAAATGGTAACAATCAATATTCTCAATAGGATGTTAGAAAAAGTTTGTAAAATGCAGTCTTGTATAAAGTACTTGAAAGCAATACTTGAGTACAAGTATCTTACCAGAAAATGACTTTGGTAGACATTAAAGTCACCTATTAGAATATTACTTGAGTAAAAGTCTTAAAGTATCTGATATTTACTGAACTTAAGTATCAAAAGTAATTTTATGATATTACATGTACTTAAGTATTAGAAGTAAAAGGAAAAAAAAAACTTTATGAATTTTATTGTGGCTTCCTTATAGTGAAGCATAATATTCAGGGTTTCCACACCTTCTTAAACATCAAGTCTTATAAACAATAAAGAGAAAAACAGAAACAGAATTTTATTTATTTGTGAGAAAGAATCTTTTAACGTACAAAAACATTTCTTGCAAGTAACGAGTAACAAAGACGCTGAGGGAAAATGTAGTGGAGTAAAAGTATACATTTTATTTAGGATATGTAGTGGAGTAAAAGTAAAAGTTTCCAGAAATATAAAAAGTACAGAGATATGTAAAAATTCTACTTAAGTACAGTAACAATACAAGTATTTGTACTTTGTTACATAACAACACTGGTAAAATGGTTATAAGCCATACAACACACAGTCATGATTGTAAAAGTATGACTACCACACTGTTAGTAAAATACTAGTAAATATGTAATATACAGTATGTTCTGTCTTGTCTCACTTGGCGGCAGTCAAAAGTAAAGATGAAAAATGTTGGAAGAGTCAGTTGATGACTCAGTAGTTTTCAGCTTTGTTTAGTATCTGTAACACAAAATACATTGTGTATATCTGTGTGTACATTTCCATCTTAAAAAATACAAATTAAAAATGTAGACTGTTTTTATAAAAGAAATATGTAATGTAAGTAAAAAAAATGTCATTGTCCAAAAACTTAAAACAGTGGCTCTGTTCCTTTTTTTTCTTGGCATGGGAAGGTTTTTGTTGTTGATACAGTGTTAAATTATTCAACTGTGGATTCTTTATTGCGAGGATTATTCTGGTGTGAATGAAAACTGTAATTAGAAGTCAATCCCATATTTTCTCATATCAGGATCATTTCTTGTAAAGTTATTTCAGTGAAATAACTAAAAGGACCACTGCAAGAATAATAGCTCTTATGAGTGATAACCAACCATGTCACTGTATTGGTAGACTAGAATTGTATACTTTCTTTTTTGCTAATGACATGTTCCTCTGTCCCGTGCAGGCAGCCCGGCAGAGATGTGCCAGCTTCAGGTCGGAGATGAGGTGTTAACGGTAAACGGGCACCAGGTGGCAGAAATGAGCTACCCAGACTGGAAGTCCTGCATGGAGGAGGCTCTGCAGGAGGGCAGTCTAATCATGGATATACGCCATCATGGCAAGAACAGTGAGTCACCTGAACGCTGTGTGTCTGAGAGTGTGTGTTTGTTTGCGGGAGATTGAATTTAACCACTTTAAGGGTTGCATTCCTGGACTGACAGTAATGCTTATGCTGCGTGCGTTGCTAAACAGTTTTGACATTTTAAATTGGTCCGTAAACTATTGTGAAATCATCCATGAATGATCTCATGACAGCCAAGCGGTGAAGGACCTGTAACTTTTTTCCCCCTCATCTGACGAGGGAAGACTGTTATTGTGTTGACCTCTGGTTCTTATTTCTATTTTTTTTTTCTTCCTGCGTGCATTTTTCTTGTCCTGTTTTCTCTCTCTTTTTCCTTTTATGTTTCTACTGGTTGTTTCTTCTTTTTTCTGACTTTTCTGTCTCATCAGCATTCCTTTCTGTATCCATGTGGTGTTTTCCTTGTGGGGAACTAACCCAGCTCAGGTCCACGGTCCTCGGAGTGTGCTGTTTTCACAGTGTTAGTATAACAGGCTTACTTATGCCAACTACGTCAGTGTCACCTTCCAAAGATAACAAACCACCCAGAGTAGCTCACTTGAACTAACACACAGTACCTGTTAAAATAGTTTAGTGAAGCCCGGTGGTTGTGAGCCTGTTAGAAACACTGCGTGGGTTTATGTAAGCTTTAATAGGCTGCATGGCTGGGGAAGGTTTCTCTGTCACACCCTGCTGCTCTCTATAATAACACCACAACAGCAACCTTATCCTATGCTTTATAGTGTTCTTTATGTAAATCGACAATTCTGTGTCAAATGTTGGGTTTCACATATACACGACTACTGCATACACACACAGAAATCATGGTTCTACGTGCAAACGCACATCCTATTTTTTGCCCTTGCATTGTCTGGACGCAGACTGGGACAGAGATCAACCTTCCCTGCCATTTAAAAGCCATAAGACCATCAATCTGACCAGTACGGATCCGATACTTCTAGGTTCCCCTGACAAAAACACTGTCAGCTCCAGCCTGGATTTCACCTCACGCACTTCCATGGAAAAGCTGCCATCCAAAGAGGCCCCCGCCCATCCAGTCATCGTAAGTGACCCAGAATGAACTCAGGTTTGATCAAGTTTTATTTCTGTATTGTGCCACTTTAATGAATGTACACCCTGCCATGTCTCCCTGCAGGACGTGGCTTCAAACGGAGTTAATGGAGGTTTCCGTGAACAGTCGGTGACGATGAGGAACAAAGGTAAAGAGCAGAGCACACTATCAGAAAAGTTATGGAATTGATCCTGACGACTATGAACACAAAAACACACCGATGGGAGGGGGGTCATTTTGTTGACTTAGTTTTGGGAGAAACATTTTTGCAAACACTGGACTATTGTGAATAATATTGATGGACATTTACTGTGTTATGTAACAAAACATTATTATTATTGATTATCATACATCCTCAGCAACACTTGTGTAAATCATGTATTGGTAATATAAGATGGTATATTCTCTTGTAAAACTTGTTTCTCTCCTCGACTGTCCCTCACTGTATCCTGTTTTTCATTTCTCATGTAGAGTCAGAACCCATATCTTTGAAAAACTTAAAACGGAGGTCAGAGTTTTTTGAAAAAGGTAAAAAAAAAAAAAAAAAAAGCATGGGCCGAATCGGGGCGGGGTCTTCATAATAATATTAATGACTTCTGTGTAATCTGGTGGCTGGGTTCTCTGTGCTTTTGTCTCACTGAATTCCTCAGAT
This sequence comes from Sander lucioperca, assembly GCF_008315115.2. Classification (NCBI taxonomy): domain Eukaryota; kingdom Metazoa; phylum Chordata; class Actinopteri; order Perciformes; family Percidae; genus Sander; species Sander lucioperca. The sequence continues at coordinate 16,178,129 of NC_050180.1, forward strand.
TCCCAAAGGATTTTTGCATGTTTCTTATCAGTCACATCCTCATGTTCAATTGATAAATAACCTATTATCAATTGATTATGAGCTTTTCTGGGATTATCCGGGATAAAAATAGATTCCTCCATGGCTTTGGTGCCAGAGCTTAGTCTTTGTTCTGTGCCTCTTCCCTCCTTCAGGTGGCTCAGGGTCCAGTGTCAGTGCGCTGGTCTACCTCTGTGGTAAACAGGGTTGAGTGTGCAGTGACCTCCTCACCTTTGCTTGGTACACTCTGGGACACTGACATGCTTTTCAAACCAAGGGAGCTAGGGCGTAATTTCCACTGGGGACACGGGGGACATCAGTTCATTATCACAAAACGTCACAACATATTGTATTGAAGAAGAAAGAGACCCCATAAAAGAAAAATGAAAAGAAAACGTAAAACATTCTGTGTATAAAAGCAACACATTCAAGCTCCAAAGGCTGGACAGCATGTCAGACAATATGCCAGCGTACCAACCACAAATACAAATCTTTGACTCCTGCAGTGTTTGTGGTGTTTTTTTGAGTGGTGTCCAGGTTTAACACACGGTTACACTTTTCACTTTGCTGCGCATGAAGTTAAAAGAATTCCTGTTGCTCTTTTGGCATGCATGTATTGAACTGTATGTTAGCCTTTCCAGACTGGCTGCGCTGTACTTGTGTGCATCTTAAGTACGCATGCTGCTCATATGTGTGTGTCTTTCTTCCAGTGTGTTTGATCCTGTTGTCGCAATCAGTTTATTGATTTTCCTATTCAGAACTATTGGGCTGGTATCCAATGGAAATGTCAACAAGTGGGTGATTTTGAATTGAGAGAATCAATAAGTCATAGTGGGTGAAATTTAACCTTTGTTGCTTGAAGGCTTGTTGAAAACATCAATTACTGTTTCTGGTTTTAAATGTTATTTTCAATGATGAATTGGCACTTTAATAAGCCTGTCAACTTTGTGTTGCTGCAGTATATGGCCTCAGGGTTAACTTCTATTCAGTTGCTCTGCCTTTGCATGCCAGAAGTATTGACTGGACTATTTTCTTTCTTTTCAAGGAGGATCAGAGTCTGCAATGCCAGATGTGAGTAGTATAATCAGTGCATATAGGGCAGTTTTTGTCTCTTTTATGGTGTTTGCTATTATAGCAGGACAACATCTTTAAAAGCAGATGGCACAATTATTACAAAGCCCAGACACATTATTAAGAATCTCATGTGCACTAGTTCACTTCAGACGCTGGTTCACTCTGCTTCTTTAGCAAAAAAAAAGTGGCCCAATCACTCAACTATGATTGCGAGGGAACTTTAATTTTTATAAAAGTAAAATGAAGAGACTAAAAGAGTCTAAGGAAAAATGTTGTTGTATGTTGTACGAATTGTAAAGCCCTCTGAGACAAGCTGCGTAGATACAATTGACATGACTTGACAATACCATGAAGTCAGTTGGGCTGTCATACAGTTGATGGCTAATGTGATGCCGTTGTCTCATACTGCGTGTCTGTCTTCTCTGTCTGCAGATACCTGTTCCTTCAATCATTCCTTCTTCCAGCCGCTGGTCCTGGGACCCAGAGGAGGAGCGCAAAAGACAAGAGAAATGGCAGAAGGAGCAGGAGCGCCTCCTACAGGTACAAAAAGGCACACTCGTGGAGCAGTGACATTATGTCACAGTATGCACTCCATTGCCAGTTTATTAGGTACACCTAGCTAGGACTAATGCAGGGTGATAAATCAGCCCTGCAATACATCCTAACTTCAGGAAGGTTACAATGTTCTGTTTTTGTTAAGTGTACTAGAGAGGTGCTGATTTTCTCTGTGGTACTGTTAGATTGTATTGTGTTAAACTTGAGAAAGCAACAATTCAGATAAATCACAAAACAATGAAATAAGGACACTCAAGGAGGAAGATAAGAAAACAAAATACTATTATAGCCATCAAAGTTTTCTTTAATGCAATGTTTTTGCTTTTGTTTTTATGTTGTGTGGATCTGTGTGAGACAAATTTACATTACAATAATGTTTTTTATGATTCTAAGACTAGGACCGTATTCTAATTTGTATTAAATATAAACGATATTCTAATATTTGGTCTGCACTCATTGATATAAACACAGTGGAGAATATATCACAGAAGTAACAAAAGTAACACCTCTCAGTAAAACCCATTACAATTACAACAGCACCAAAAACTATACCCACTAAAATAATCATGAAGCTGAACAACCCGTCTTAATCAATTTCAACAAAAACTAAACTCTATAACCTTTGTAGGTAGGATTTATTCCTGGGCTGTTGTATTAGGCTGCATTAGTTTTAGCCAGGTGTACCTAACACACTGGCAACTGAGCATATAGCCCATTAATAAAACTGAAAATAACAAATGAAGCAACATCAACATCACAATTAGGGCTGGGCAATATATCGATATTATATCAATATCGATATATGAGGCTAGATATTGTCTTACATTTTGGATATCGTAATATCCTGATATGACACAAGTGTTGTCTTTTCCTGGTTTTAAAGGCTGTATTACGGTAGAGTGATGTAATTTTCTGAACACACCAGACTGTTCTAGCTGTTCCATTATTTGCCTTTACCCACATAGTTATTATATCAATATAACTGATGATTATTTATCAAAAATCTCATAGTGTGCATATTTTGTGAAAGCACCAATTGTCAACCCTACAATATCGCCACAATATCAATATCAAGGTATTTTATCAAAAATATGAGGATATTTGATTTTCTCCATATCGCCCAGCTCTAATCACAATCTAGTTGATCTAAAATATCTGACAATCCGACAATGATTTGAGGCACAGAGCTTGAATGACAGGCTAGGAAGTCCTCACAATCAAAGCAGACTGCTCCTAATAGGCTCCAAACTGAAACCTTTACAGAGCGCTCTGGCAGCTAAAAGTAAAGCATCTGTCGGGTATCCAACTTGTAGTAGAATCCTATCAAAACATTTTTCCGAGGGTCTATTTCTGGATGGAGATCAAAGGTGTCCAAGCAGAGCGCTGTAGCCAGGAAAGCGTGTTACTCCTCCAGTCTTTGTTCCCTGTTGGATACACGGCCTGATTTCACGATGTGCTAGGGAGACTTCCTGCCCTGGGCAAGCTTCTCTAGGTTTATCAACTTTTCAGGATGGTTAGATAACATGTAGTTGAGATTGGAATATAATACAGCTAAGAAATCTATTTAGTTTTTATATAAATTACTTTTTCTTCCCACTATACTATGTAATATTGTCATATACATGTTTATATTTTCTTTTTTGTGATCAGAGGGTAATTACATCTATAAAGATGCTTCCCCTTCATTCACCATTGGTGAATGTAGCCTTGGCCGGGAGGAGTTGATGTCGTCTGACGGTGTCCAACGTTCATTGGATGTTTCGACCCTGAACCGTAACACCCTCCCGTTGGCGGGTCAGCAGTGGTGGCCTCCTCCTGGCTACCAGCTTGGCTATCTCTCCTGTTCCATAACCAGCAGGGGGACACTCCCAAAACATATGAATAAATATGCCCATGGTCTTTAGCGAACACAATGTGCATGAAGCATCACCAATAATTTTCATTAGGCACAGCTTGCGAGTGGTCAAATAAGATATTTATATTTTCTTGTGTGTGTGTGACTATGTGCATGCATGTCATTTCATTTGGATGAACTTTGACCTCTTTTCCTGCTTTTCCGTCCAGGAGAAATATAAGCGCGACCAGGAGAAGTTGCAGGAGGAGTGGATGAAGGCTCAGCAGGAGGTTGCCGAGAGCGTACACCAAGAAGAGGTAACATTTTAATTTGTATAAATTATGGGCTAATACCTAGAACAGCCAGAGGGTAATTAAAGGTGGCAATAAGTTCTGACTCATAGCAGTAAATTATCTAAATGTATCCAAAGAGCTTTAATAGGGTCGTTGATCGAAATTGATATAATTATGCAGCAGTTACGTGCCTAGGAGCTGGTATGTCTGGCTTTTAAAGCAGACATCCATTTTACATGAAAGATGGGGAAAGTGAGAGCAGAACAATGTCTAGTCATGTGGATATTCACATAAAATATACAACATGTGGGGCCCATGCTTCCCGTCATGACAGGAGTCTTTTCAGCTCATAGTTTTGCAACAAAAACTCCCCTTTGATTGGAATTTCCAAACACTTGCTGGTTTGTCACCTCTGGGGATGACACGAGTTTCTCCTCTGTTGTTGCAGTTGCTCCTGTAGGTCAGATTACTGAATACCATCATTGTGGTAAATGCTTCCTTTTTTCCTGGCAGCCTGGCAGCCTGGAGGTGATCAGACACAGCATCAGCCCACTCCCGTCCCTCTCTACCGTCAACCAGCCCACCTCTCCTCCGTGGCAAGAGGAAGAGAGAAAGAGGAAGGAGGAGCAGGAGCGCCAGAAGCAGGCGGAGGAGCAGGAGCGCCAGAGGCAGGCGGAGGAGAGGAGGAAGAGGGAAGAGGAGGAGCGGGAGCTGCAGCGTCTCCAGGAGGAGAGAGAGAGGAAAGAAAGGCAGGAGGAGGAGGAGAGGAAGATGAGGGAGGAGGAAGAGCTGATGTGGCAGAGGAGGAGAGAGGAGGAGAGGAAGGAGGAGAGGAGGCGGCAGGAAGCTGCAGAGCAACAGCGCAGAGAGCGGGAGAGAGCCTTCGAGCAGCAGCAGCAGTGGTCAGTAGAGACACTGCTCCTCCTATTACCCTCACACTTTACTCACACATCTTCCTCATCTGTCCATCATGTTGATAATAACACATTGAAGAGAAAAACATAACCTGCTTTGTTGTCTGTGCATTAACATAAGTGCAACTAATGTGCTTGCATGTGCTGTGCTCCACCTTTGTGTTGTAACTCTCGTCGCACCTCTTCCTAACACTACCCTTCACCAAAGGGCTGATGGCTCCCATGGCTTTGCCAATGTCCAGTCGTCACTGTCCTTTACAGACAGGTTAGTACAGGAGGGATTGTGTTTGCATTTGTCAAACTGCATCTGCAGTCATACTTAAAAGGTAATGCTTCTTGTTTGTATTGAGCTGATCGGCTATTGGCACTAATAACACCTGCTTGCTTCCTACCCTATTTTGATGAGTAATTGTATGTAACAACAATGCCTTACAGTGATTACAATTTATTATAGTATTTAGGAATAATGAGTTGAATAGGTTTATTGGCAACACGTTATTTTAAGTCCCCCAATTTAGTATTTATGTGCAGTACAGCACAGTACAACAATCGAGTTTATAACACACTATAATGTAGTTGTTTGCAGATGCAAGTGTTCATTAACGTATTTTCCCACAACTGTAACTCCCCCTGTGGGCGCCCATAAGTGGAGAATAGGAGAAGTTATTAATTACTGACAAATACTGCACTTTAATACGCACCAAAACATATCCTTATGTCTGCTTACAACTACATTATAGTGTGTTATAAACCATTTATTAAATGTTTGTATACTGTGTATGAATATAAAGTAGGGGGAAAAAGAGGTTAACGTTTGTATTGGATTGCTAAATTAATAAATGCTCCTTTCACATTAGCTTCCCCACATTTTCAGCTCCAAGATCACCTTCTCTGAGTTCTTTATAAAATTCTCTGCACCAGGAGTTATCTTGGCAACACAGTTTGTTCTTTCCTCAACAAAACTGCCAAAACAGTGTCTCACAAGCATACAATCCTGCCCAACACCAACACCAGTTTCTAACAAACAAGAACAATTTGTCACTCACCTGAAAACATATAAACCAGGTACATAATTTAAGATCCTTGTATGTCTTTGAAGCAGGGAATCATGCTTTTCCTTTGTTATATTGTCAACAATAATTTCTCAGTACAAAACATCAGTACATAATTTTTCACTGTGGTATTTCACATATCAAAATACTACTTAGAATACTTGTATTTCATGGCGGTAACAAAAATGGTTGTAAAATATGTGGCTTCTATAAAAAGAGCTACTGTAAGTATGATTACTTTCTTTTCTTTTTTAATCAGGCCCTAACACGTAGTTTATTTTGTTTGACAGGACAAAATCTAAATCATCTCCCCAGCTTGATGAAGAAGAAAAACCTCAGAGAAAAGGTCAGTTTTCTTGATTTTTTTCCATTAGTTAAGTTCCATTATGAAAATAAGTGACGGATTGAATGACTGTGAATGCAACAGCAATATGAGTCCAGATATATTAGAACATTTAAATATTGGCCTGTGTTTTTATAAATGACTCAATGTATGCATGTTGTTGCATACACATGTGGGCTGTACTCCACTGTAGGTGTGTATGTGCAGCCGGGGGGCATGGCTCACTGGCTGCTGGAAGAGCAGCTGAGGAGTGCACGTGACAAACAGGCCCAGAGTCAGCGGGCTGCATCAGAGCTAGAGACGGAGAGGAGAAACATCCTCAATGCCATGAGATACAGAGAGCCGGAAAGAGGTGGGCTCGGCCCCTGATCTGCTCTCATTAGGACAGCTTTGATCTGCCAATCAGCCAATTGTGAAATTTCACCAAATCAAAACTTACAGCTGCTCGATTAACAGCTGACCAATCACATGGTAAATCAATCAGTCAGCCAAGCAGGAAAAGACATGCAATAAAAACAATTAACTCATTGATTGCAGGTTGAATTCTCTCAGGTCCCTTCTATAATTTCATTGTACTTTTCTGTTTTTCAAAAGTTCAAATCAAGACTGGGGAAACACTGCTTCTACGTCATCACAGTCTCATTCTTTCTGTCCCATTTTTTTCCACGTTCTCCGCCAGTCCTATTCTATTTTTGACTTCCCAGAAACTTTTCATTTCACCCAGCATAATGTTGAGTTTTATCTCTCCTCTCTGGGTGCAGTGACGGGCAGTACATTGGGTGATAAAAGGAGTCAGCAGTCCGTGTCGCAGGCAGAGCAGGAGCGGCAGCAGATCCTGAACGAGATGAAGAAGAAGACTCCGTTGCTGATGGACAAAAGCTGGATCCGCGAGCGCTCCTCCACCACCAGCACGATCCAGGAGTCTGACGTGCCACCCATGCGCAGGTACAGTCTACCCAGCATGAATGAGAGTAAACAAATATTATCTCTGTTGTGTGATGATGGTGGTTGGCTTTTCAAACGTACTAATATCCTGTTAACTTGTGTTGCGTGGTGAAATTAAAACATGTATTAGTCTGGCTACCACTCTGTCTTTGTCTTGACAAATTTGATTGGACCATTGGTAAATATTCGAACATAAAAACAACTGCCGCAGGTACAGTTGGTAGCCAGACATTTTAAATGCCTCTAACGGGCTAACGTGGGTGTGGTGTGGGTTGGCTTTGCAGAGGTGAGTCTCTTGACAACTTGGACGCCTCATATAATTCCTGGCGCTCATCATGGACACCCAGAAGCAACTCTCACATCCCAAACTACACTCGGCCTCACTCTGCCCTCTCTGGCAGCACTTCCTTTTACGGTGGTGGGTTGGGGGCCCAGCGGCCCGGCTCCTCCACTCTGCCTTCCTCCTCCTCCATGGGCTCCCTCCGAGGTGGCGCAGGAACCCCCTCATCCCCTTGGTCCCGGCAGTCGCTATCCCCCTCACCCTCCTCTCCGTCACCCACCACCTCTCCAGAGCCCACATCTTCTGAGGCTGGCGCCCCCGAGCAACGGAGCAGGTAAAATCAACAATGCTGCTTCGCTTAACACCTCCAACAAGCTGCCTCTAAGCTCTCACTGGTGTACTGGGTTGCATTATCATAGTCCAGGTGGTGTTGTTAAACCATAACCATAAGTGGTGGTGGCAAAGGGCAACTGGACCTCAATTGTTTTCACTTGTTCTACTTTTGAATGTATTATAATATAATGTTGTGTATGATATTGTTTTTATGTGACATTCTCCATCCGTTCACCCTCCATTTCACAGCTGACTCCGACTATTCAGTCCTTTAATTTTTTTTTTACAGATTTCCAGTTGAATTCCACTTGCACATTCAGTGTTGTTTTGAGTTTGTGTGTTTTGAAGCAACACCCTGGCACTGATATTTTAAGAGTCAAGCTAACACTTATATTGTTACCAATATTTTTTTAGTTTCCATGTCAAAATGATATATGATCATTGTTTCCTCATTATTGTCCTCCTCTCGTCAGGAATAAGAAAAAAATGGATGCTTTATATATGACACAAAAATGTTTAAAGAAAACTCATCATGAAAAAGATTGTTATAGGTGACTGAAAACTGTAATTAAAAAAAAAAAAAATGCAAAAACATCTTTAAATATTTTACAGAATCTTTTAAATGGAGCTTTGGTCATCAAGGAGCTTCTGCTTCATTTTAGCAGGGGACATAATTGGCTCCCATCCAAAATCAATCTTTAACTAAAGGCCAGCATTGGCAAACAAATTACTTATCAGTTTGACCCTGTTATATACCAGTGTGAACATGTGTTTTGTGTGTGTACCTGCTTGCATTCATGCGTCATGCATATGAGCTTAGCTCTCGAATCACAGCTGTGCGTTCTGTAATCCAGGTCAGTGAGTGGCAGGAAAATCTGTACGTTCTGTGACACCGCACTGGGAAAGGGAGCAGCCATGATCATCGAGTCACTTGGGCTCTGTTATCATTTGGGCTGTTTTAAGGTGAGAGCTGGGCTTGTGTCGGCCCCCGAACACATCATCAACACACCTCGGCCGATCCTCAAAAGCTAACCTGATCACTCCAGACTATTTTTCTTTTATTACTAACCTGGTCAATCTTGGTGAGTCTCAAGGTCCTGTTTTCTTTACAGCTGAGCAAAGTTGATTTTTTTGTGCCAAAACCTGCACGCCAAACTAATCAACCCCTCCCTCACTTTGTCTCTTTTCACCAATGCTTAATTGTTGATACTTCCTGGAACTTGGGTCTTCACTTGAGTTTGGTCTCCTGCATTTGAACAGTGATCCATCCTGCTAATCTTTGTCATTTGACTCTGATTTATTCTTTTCCCTTCATTTTTCTCTTTCTATACATACAATCAAGGGGCTTCTGTCTGTCCTCATTCCTCCACCTTTGGACTTGGACACTTTGTCTAGCTTTAAACACCGTTTGAGTAGCTCTTTAACTCTTCCTTCTCCTAAACTTCCTCAGTGTATCGACTGTAAGTCGGACCTGGGAGGATCGGAAGCCGGGGCTGAAGTCAGAATACGAAACAAGCAGCTGTACTGTAACACCTGCTACATGCGATTCAAAGGTGAGTATGTGATCAATCTGATCAGCATGATGACGTGTTGTCTTCTGCTTTCTTTAAATGTAATATTTGTTTTTTTTCCAGCTGGCCAGCCAACCTCTATGTGACATGACTGTACTCCAGCAGATTGATGAAGAGACTACTTGTGACAACAACCCATGAGCATTTAAGTGAACATTGAAGCCATTGCAAATAGCTGGGACACTTGGTTTGGACATACTTCCATTTATGACTAGAAAATCTCAGTTGAATCGCTGATGAGAATTATATTTGTGGTTTTTGAGAGGGTTTGCTTGCAAAAATGTTATCTACTTAACTGCGTTTATATCATATTAAGTATTACAGTTGTACAAAATGTAAGGGTTCTGCATGCACCGGACTTTTATGTTTTAGCCACGAAACTAGTCAAAACGTTAAATTGTCTATAAGATTATTGAGGCAGATCTTTGTAATGTTCTTCAATGAGAAAGATTTTAGAGATCTTGAGAGAGTTTTCAAGGTTTCAGTTTCCTCTTACTCATGCTTCTTTTTCCAGTGAGTCTTGTGGTATTAACACGTTTGTCGACCAATGTATTCCTATCATGTCTATGTGCCTTTTCGTTTGTAACAGGGAGAAGTAAGTACGATTATTAGATATCTTTCAAAACATATTTAAAACGGTCTGCTTGGATGGCACTTATCTGGAGTTTTCACTGATACACGGAGGATTGTACACACAAGCAGGTCGTGACGATTATATCATACAGAATGGCATTGAGGCAAACAGTAACATTTGTAAATAAAATGACTAAATGCGCTCATCTCATGTGGTTTTGTTTACTTTTTTCAGCAAATTGCACAATTCTTTGTAATGATATTCCAGTACATGATGTGAGGCTTTTCCTGCCTCTCTGTTCAGAAATCATTATACTCTTCTCTCTCTGTCCGTCCCACTCATTCTCTGTTTCTCTGTAGTGCCACAGTCATAATGAAAGGAATTTCAATGAGCTTTTGTGCAAAGGTTCAGAGGACCTGCCTGCTCTGTGTTGTCTGAAGCCAATTTGTCATGAATATTTCATTCAGTGCACATGCATTACAATTTGATTACACTTTGATAAGCTATTTTCTTAATGTATTCTGTCATTTTGGTTGTTTCATGAAATCATATCTGCATAAGCATACGTTGAATATTCATACGAGCAGGGACGCTCTTGATTGTTTAGTCTGCAGCTCCCAAAATGCTGTTTAGCAAGGGAAGACATTGTCCTCATTTCCTGCGAATGGAATAAGCTCAATTGAAGCAATATATGGAAATAAGTTGGGCCGAGCATAAATTGGCTCTGTATTCTTGAGGTGAAGCACAAACAACCCCTGGAGGCAGACATCTCATATTCTTAGATTCCTTTTTTAGATTTTCCTTGCCACTCTCGTGGGAGAGAACTATTTTAATCCTTATACTTAGAAAAAAACACGGCCTCAATGGCGCCGAGCAGAGTCGAGTGGCTGAGAAATATAAAACCTTTCAGGATAAGTATTCCATCTTTTTGATGGAACACAGATGTAAGAGCTTATATATGCTTGCTCTTCACTCCATCAAAAACCTAATTCCTAACTCTTAACAACTCACTGTGAGCTTCTTTTTAATGCTCTCCCACTGGAAGTAAAAAAAATGAATTCACATGTTTCAGGTCAGTTCATTCAGTTCATTTCCAGTCAGGCCAATGTGGGGTGTTTTTCACCTTCCAATCAACACACGAGTGAGTCCAATAATTGTGCTTAATTTCCACACCACAGGCTTTAAGCTTAGGTGTAGCTTGAACTGGACAGAAGGGGGCACTGTGATCTAAGAGTTTTACCATGAAAGACTGAAATGATTCCTTCAGCTGCAGCTGGATGTTAACCACTGCTGTTTGCAACTATTTATGAGAAGTAGCGGTGCTGTGTCCTTTGAATTTAGCATAATAAGTAAAATGCCTTCTGGAATATGTCATACGATTGTGTGGTTTAGTTTGTAAACTAACCATAAGTGACACCGGATTTAGGCTCTGAGCACAATCAGTAGCTTGGCTGTCACACTGGGACAATCTGTTCTTCTTACCCAAATTGCATTTTTCAGTAGAAACCACATATTCACTCAGTTTTGACCTACAAGTAGAGAGTCGATTTTTTGTTTTAAAGACATCCTACACTAGTAGCACCTCCTGCTATTTGCTACTTAGAGGGAATGCTTTTCACACCTTAGAGAAGCCATCAGGCACTAATTCACCTGCAGCTTGAACTGATGCTATAATTAGTCATGTAATTGCAGATGTCTCACTAGACCTGTTGCCATGGCTTGCAGGCACCATGCGTACGTTTTCAAGCACAGTCGAAGTTCAATTAACTACAGGGATTAAAGAAAATGGAGTAAACATAAATTCCCAGCACCTCGAGATGAATCATAGTATTTAATTCTCAATGTAGAATCTTTAACCTGAAAAAGGTGCAGAAATGTTGTAAATGATGACTGCACTGGATTGATTACATTTTGCACATATTGTGACAAACATCTCCACCCTGTCTGCATGTTACTTGATTTGTGTGGCTGCTGTCTTTGCAGGTACTGAAAGTGTGCAAAGCAGAGGGTCATCTGCAAAATGGCTACGCCTGGGCCCTGTGTGCCAGTGCCCCTTAAAAAAAACCTGGGAGCTCAGTTGCTGGCTGTGCTCTGTCTCCTCCCTGAGACGCACATTTTGGTTTTTGGTTGCTGTTTTGGCTCGTGTTGCTGCACCATACAACATTGCACTTACACTTTGTTCCACTCATGCACTGCTTAACTCACTGCTTACACATGCCACTGTTAGTTTAAGTTTTCCTCTTATGCATTTCTTTAAATTAATAAATGATTTGTTAATTGGCTTGGTTGTGTGCATCTCCTTCTTTTGTCATGGCATGTAGCCCGGCTTGTGACAAAATCTGCAGCCCAAATAATAATACAAATGTTATTTTTGCTCAGCAGCATGTAATCTATATGCATTTTCACAGTTTGCACAGGCATTTATTTCAATTCTGTATTTTAGAGCCAATCTTAAAACTAAAAGGTTTTCCATAAAAAAGGTCTCATCTTGCAGGTGTCCTGTTTATGCATGTGCCCTGTGTACTTCAGTGGATGCACAATGACAAAAAAAATCAGGTTGATCTGCTTTATTTCTGTTGGTGCTACCTGTAGTAAATATGTTGAAATAGTAGTGTTCATCACGGTTGGGTGTCCTTCACGGTTGGCACAGGTGGCTAGCAATTGTTGATTATCAACAGATAATCACCTCTCATCCGCAGACATGAAATCTTTTTTTTCAAACTTGTAAAGAGATATTGATCTGCGACCTTTTGTTTAATGAGGAAATGATCAGCCTAGATCCGTACTCATTACGAATGCTGACTCTAATCCCTGACTCACAAAAGGGCAAAGCCCAAGGGATTCAACTTTAGGGCAGAGGTGTGTGTTTTTTTCTTTTATAGGATGAGATTAATTTAATGATTAAAGGTTTAGTGTAGTAGTTCTCTGTAGATGATCATTAAACATGACTCATCATGAACAATGCTGTATTCTACTCGAATGTTACCGTTTTGACAAAGGAAGAATTTTTTTTTTCTGTTTTCAAAAGAGCTGGGTCTGCAGGGAAACAGTCCAACAACCAAGATAATTATTCATCCTAATGCAGAAAAGAAAAGAAACTAAGAAAAGCTTTTCTTTATCTTTCTTTCTTCCTATGCGTGCAAGAAGACTCCATGCAGCCATGTTACAATCAGGAACAAGAACATCTGTGATTTCTCTCCCTGACCTTAAAGAGAACTCCGATTTATTTCCGTTCCTCTACTTAGTGTCTAAGAAAGGAAAAGTATCACTGGCAACAAGATGCATTGGATTTTATTTTCCAGTTGGCAGGAAGAGCAGAGGAGTGTAGAAAGTGTTACATGGCTTTCAGATGATAAGACTGCATGGTCACAGCTGGGACACCCTGATATGCTTGAGACCGCATTATACCAAGGGTGACAGGGGACCACATTTTCTGTCCTCATATTAATTCATCCTGCTTCACTTGTATAGCAGAGCATGAGCTGGAATACTGATTGTCAGTTAAGCATTCTCCACTCTTTATCTGGTGTTGTTGCGTTTCAACCGGTGGAAGATGAATGGAGGAGAGCAGTAATTTGATGAGACTGAATACCATAAAATGTATCAACATGCCTGAAATTATACACTTATTTTCTATTTGCAGCACTACCCATTCATTAACCCATTAACTCATCCCGTGCTGTTTCTTCTGATACTTTCTCAACTGTCAAATGCATATGAATATGAATATTGCATTCTTGCAATATGAAGAATATGCGTCATTATTTAACAACAAAAAAGCCACAATACCCCAATTACTAACTTGACTGCTAACAATTTAGTTTTAGTTTAGTGTATTTGTTTCACAGAACATAAAAAAAAACAAATATTACATTGAAGAAATACAAAAATACATGTGAGGGTGTGGTAGAAACCTGTAACGGCTTATGTAAAAACCACAACCAAAGTACATACACAAATGTAGACATACAAAATCAAAAATACAACTGTGACATACCTCCACCACTGCGTGCTGACAGTCTCAAGCATTTCTCCACTGTAGACTCCAGAGATATCACTGATGCTATAAATCCTTGAACCACTTCCAGCATCCTTTTTTAGATCTGTTCTTCATTTTTTTAACAAATGACATCTTGTTAAAAGTAAACTGTTCTCTCCAGACTGGTTTCTTTCCCTGTTGCATGAAAACTGCTGCTATTAGAACACTTCTGAAAAAGAACAACCTGGACACAAATGCACTTAGCAACTATACGCCAATCTCCAACCTCACTTTCCTGAGTAAGATATTCAATAAGGTTGTGTATCAGGAAATGAACTGCTATCTTACAGATTATAACATTTATGATTAATTCCAGTCTGGTTCCCGCACATCTCATTACACAGAAACTGCTCTTTTAAAAGTTGTTAATGACATGAGGATCCATGATGATGATAAAAAAAAACCTCAGTCCTAGACCTAAGCTATGCATTCGACACAGTGGATTGTGGGATCCTGCTGGGTGGGTCTGTCTGGCATGGTTCTCCAGTGGTTTGAATTCTACCTGCATAATCAAAACTTCATTGTCACACTTGGGGACTTCCACTCCATAATCACAAATTAGTGTGTGGGGTCCTGCAGGACTCCATCCTGGTCCTCTTCTATTTAAAGCTTTAGTGCGTAACTTTTTGATATTAATGAACATCCGTTACATTCAAGCCATTGCCAAATGAGTTGCTACAAAGCTAATTAAGACTATCAGCTCCTCACAACTCTCTCTGTATTTCTCAGTATGGCTATGTTCAGAAGATTGTGTCGTCCGGTGACTTTCCCGTGCAGAAATTCGAGTGAAGATAATTACCTCTTCTGAAGAGTCCATCATTTTTTTTTTAATCCTCCGTGTCCTCCTTGCATACTAGCAACTGCGTGGAGGAGGGGTGGGGGCGCATGCGCGGTCACTGTAGGTTTGTATCATGTAGACGAGAGTGTTGTTGTCATTACTTAGAATTCCTCATGGGGGAGACAAAAACTACGCACTATAGCTTTAACCTAATATATGCTTCCTTGGCTACATTATCAGCAAACGTAACATCAGCTACCATAATTATGCTGATGACACGCAGTTTCTCATCTCACTATCCCCTGATTGGAAGAAATCAATGACAGGATGGCAGCAAACTTCCTTCAGCTGAACAAGGAGAAAACTGAGATTTTGGTTGTGGGTGCTAAAGCCCAGTCTGCAAGTACCAGGAGTCCAGATCACTTAAAACAAGTGACCAGGTCATGAGGTGGAAATCATCTCCATGTGATAGAGCACTCTCAAAGTCCGGTGAGATGGCATTCAGTATTTATGCACCTAAAGAATGGAACAGTTTGCCTGCTGATCTTTGTGTGTGTGTGTGTGTGTGTGTGTGTGTGTGTGTGTGCGCGCATGCGTGTATGCGTGCGTGTGCGTACGTGCGTGCGTGTGTGCATGTATGCATTGATGTTTCTGATTGTTTGCAGATTTTTGCTGTTTTTTTTGTTTTTATGTACAGCACTCTGGACTGCTTTTGTATGACATGGTGCTATACAAATACATTAGAAAGTGAAGGTAAATAGAAACTAAAGCAGCAGTAGCCTACCTCACACTCCATATGCATCTGTTCAAACATCCTGACAGAAGACAGATGTGTGATAGAAGAAAATGCAGTCTATATGGTTTCATGTCACTTCCAGTCCAACTCAATCACACTAAGCAAAGTACAATGTACTTTATGAGTTTCAGCAGCAAGCACACTGTTGGCTTGGAAAGGTAAATTCCAATTCCTCCATTACCCCCGCCTCTTCTCTCAACCCCTTTTTCTCACTCATTACCCAGGATTGAAGTTAATTAGAATTTTATCTAACATTTAAAAGAGAGGGTAACCCTATCTTAAATCTGCCCTTCATTTGATGTCAGGGGATTCACTTTGACGTTTCACTGTCTGTCTTAGAAGCAATGTATGCAGTACATTGCTTCTAAGACAGACAGGGTGGCATAATGGAGGTCCTACTTGTACCTGCCACTCACAACATCCACCGTTGTACTCACATTAGCTGACATTATATAGCTGTCATTTGGCTTTACAAAATTTACACCAGCTGCACTGACAACTTATTGATATCAAGTGACATAACCAAAATCAGATCGCTACCATGCACCCCAACTGTCTCTATTGTACATCACCTCTATTTTTCACCCACCACCTACAGTATATCACAATACCTAATAGTACACTGGTAATTATCTTACAGCACATATAAACCATAAACATAATCTGCCAGAAGTTCTGTTCCAGAATTAAATAGTGACCATCCAGGATTGAAAGACATCCAGGCTTTTCAGAAGATAATTCTCTTTCTAATATATAGTACTATTCACTAAACCGCTCCTCCAAACAGCTTGCTTTGCTTCTATGCTTCCAAGGCCAAATTAGCATTAATTCTAACAACAATGTTGTGTTTCTTTTACAGGTTATGTTTAACTTGTTGAAGAAGTCCCGCACACTGTCCATTACGCATGCAAATATTTAATGAAAAATATTTACATGCGTAATGGACAGTGTGCTCTTAATGCTACGTCATCTTCTCATTGACTTTACATTGGCATTGTGTTCCGTGGTGGCCACACGGAATTTTCACACATTCCGTGCCACCACCATGCACACTGTCCATTACGCATGCAAATATTTTATTTCACCAGAAATAAAATATTTGCATGCGTAATGGACAGTGTTCGGGACTTCTTCAACAAGCGTTATTGGTAACCTTTACCTTTTCCAACGCACATGCCCCAAAAAAGAAGTGTGCAAAAGCGCTTTTGAACAGGTTTTAAAAAAAAAAAAAGGTTTGACAGGTATATGTGAAAATAATACTAGGGCTAACTAGCTCTGCTCTTCAATACACGACCAATGCTGCTCCTTTATTTCTATGTCTTCTACATGGATCATCAATAGGTGAGCATGCTAACATTTTGCCTCCTATTTGGATTTTGCATCACAAAATAAAAATAAATAGAGCAATGGAAACATATGCTGTATTTATTCCAAACATTCTCTAAAACTGCAGATGGAAATTGGAAATGTTCTTCATGAATGAGAAGAGACCTTCAGAGAGCACCCAATTCGCAACGGGTACAGAGAGACCTTGAAATTTTGTGAATTAAATACTTTAACAATGACGACCATGTTGCAGCCAGCAGCCTTTAGAGTTAAGTGTACAGTAACTGTGAACACAGCAAATCGGATGTGCAAATCCCAGCCTGGTCTCACAAACTGTTAACACCGCATTACATGGTGGTGACACGGAATGTGTGAAAATTCCATGTGACCACCACAGAAAACAATGCCAATGTAAAGTCAATGAGAAGATGACGTAGCATTAAGAGCGACTAGCGAATAGTATGAAAGGCCAAAAATCTGCATAGGGAGGTTGGTTGGGGTGGTGGATGGGTCACACAACACAGGACTTTCACCCAGGAGACCGGGGATCGTGTCCCGCATGTCACGTTTCCTAAACCCAACCGTCACTTTCTTCTTTTACTAAACCCAACTGTTCCGTTCTTCTTTTCCTAAACACAACCGTCCCATTGTTCTTTTCCTAAAGCCAACCGTCCTGTTGTTGTTCCACGTGTCATGGAAACGTAAGCCCACCCACGACCTTTTCCTTAACTTAAGGGGCCGTGCTCATTTCACGGAAGTCTTCCGTAGCCCCATCATGGAATTTTCTGCGATACTGTGAAACTACCACAGATTTTGAATTAAGGGGCCATGTTCATTTCACGGAATTCTGTGAGATCAGGGTGCAGCAACGCAAATCCACATTTTCTCTGTTTGGAAATTGTATGTCTTCTTGGTGTATGAGGTGAATTGCAAAACTGTTCGTATTTTTACATTTCTGGTCAAAGTTAGATTACAGAGGGTACCCAGATATCTCAGTTGGTAGAGCGGGCGTCCATATATAGAGGTTTACTCCTCGACGCAGGGGGCCCAAGTTCGACTCCGACCTGCGGCCCTTTGCTGCATGTCATTCCCCCTCTCTCTCCCCTTTCATGTCTTCAGCTGTCCTGTCAATAAATGCCCAAAAATAATCTTTTAAAAAAAAGGTTAGATTATAATGATTATTGAGCTGTGGTTAGTATATACATCATATGTGTGATAGATAGATAGATAGATAGATAGATAGATAGATAGATAGATAGATAGATAGATAGATAGATAGATAGATAGATAGATTTTTTTTATTGATCCCAAAAAAATGGGAAATAACATTGTTGCAGCAGCAACAATTTCAGACACACAGCACACGTACAGAGTAAACATTAAATAATAGGAAAAAAAAATAATAGAATAATACATTAGCAATATTTTAAAATATATACAATTTGGAAATGAAATGTAAAATGTACAACTGTTTTGATATATAGATAAACTTAATGTGCAAGTTGGGGAGTAAAAATGTACAACTGTTTCACTGGTAATGATTGTGCAAGGCTGTGCAAGGTGCATTCAGTGCAGTTGTGATGTATATGAGTCTTATCTATGTGTGTGTGTGGTAATATGCAGAGGAGCAGAGTAGACAAAAGAGAATCAGAGCTGTTAAATTAATCTCTGGCAGGACCGTGTCAGGACTCTATGTGCCTTAGGGAGCTGGAAAGTGTTTGTGACTGTGCATGAGTGCTGCTCATTCACCAGTGGATGTAGTAATGCCAGGACCCAGCTTTGCTCCACTCTCTCTGTCTCTCTCTCTGTCTTTGAGTAGCCATATGGGCAACTCAGTAATCCTCTGGATAGCCTAAAGCCAACCTGAGGATGAAACAGCCTGATTAACACACACTGACAGCAAAACCATTGACTTTGGTTTCAAATGATTATGTAACACATGAGAATGAATCATCACAGAGACTAAAGTGTGTGTATATATATTAGGGCTGTCAATCGATTAAAAAATGTAATCTAATTAATTACATACTCTGATTAATTAATCAAAATTAATCGCATACATAATTAACGGGGCCTGAACCGTTTTTTACTTTTTAAGAAAGTAAAAAAAGACGTCACAAAAGTCGTGACATTAAAGAACGGCTTTAATAATAATGTATAACAATAACAAATTTCACTAGTAAATTGCTGTTGAACGACAAAAACAACCACCAGATGGGAAAAGGACATTTACAATAACTTCAAATGCACCACGAGGCTGTAGTTTACCAGTTTCATTGAACGCACCGTCTGTGTTGTTTTTCCGATGGCAGCTGCAGATTGTTACATACCGGTGTTGAATCCTCTACAGTAAAACACAGTCAAACTTTACACCGTTTAGCGTTAGCTGTCAGCATTTTAACCGTGTTTAATCCATAGACAGTGTGGTATATTAGATCGAGCACTCGGTGCTCGACTATGTTGCACTGTCAATGTTGTTATTTGGTGTTCAGGAAGTGATTACTGCCCCCGGTGGTTGGGATGTGTCTACAAGTAAAAGACGTGCTCATATCGCAGCCTTGCCTCCGTGTGTATTATTAAATAAATTAATAGAAGCCTAACCCACAAACAGTAACACTAAAGTAGTATACATTACACAAAGCTACAACATGGTGTCAGAAGTTGGCATTACGGAGTAAGCCGAGGATGGTACTGTGAGTAAGCTAATTGAAGATTAGCAAGCTAACTGAAGATTAGCTGACAGCCAACAGACGGCGCAAACATGGAGCAATTCAAACCACTGTCACCACTGATAATCACTGGCAACATAGCTGAAAACTGGCGCAGATGGGAGCAACGATTTTGGCTGTATATGGTCGCTTCAGGTGCGTTGACCTCAGAAGAGATGGTCAAAGTAGCCATTCTCCTTCACACTGCTGGCGAAGAGGCACTAGAAGTGTACAACACACTCACAATTACCGCAGCTGGGGACGGTAGAAGAAGAGAGAAGGCAGAGAAGGAAGGTGATAACACCTGTCAATGAGCCAACAGAATGGGTGAACAGTCTTGTTGCTACAAAGAAGAAAAATGGTGCGCTAAGGGTGTGTTTGGACTCTTGCAACCTGAATCAGGCAGTTAAGCGCCAGCACTACACCATCCCTACTCCTGAAGATGTACGCAGCAGACTAGCTGGGAAATCGATCTGCTCCATCCTGGACGAAAAGGATGGATACTGGCAGATCAAACTAGACGAGCCATCGTCAAGGCTATGCACCTTCAACATGCCGTGGGGCCGGTTCCGCTTCCTCAGACTCCCATTTGGGATCAAGTCTGCCAGCGAGGTGTTTTAACAAAAGAACTGAGAGACCTTTGGTGATATCCCTGGTGTGTATGTCATAGCAGATGACATGATAATCGCAGCGTCATCAGAGCAGGAGCATGATGAAATCCTGCAGAAAGTGATGGAGAGAGCAAAGGCGGCAAAGGTGAAGTTTAACAGAGATAAAATCCAGTTCAAAGTCGACACAGTGAGATATATGGGGCACGTCATCACGGCAGCAGGACAGAGGGCTGACGACACAAAGATTAAGGGGATTGTCGACATGCCACCCCCAGAAGACAAACAAAGTCTCCAACGTCTCCTGGGAATGACAAAATTCCTGGCGCAATACATACCAAATGAAGCCTCACTCACGGCACCCCTCAGACAGCTGCTTAAGAAGGATGTAGCATGGCAGTGGTGCTCACACCCCAGCTCAGCGCTACAGACACTGAAATCTACCCTCACACAAGCCCCAGTGCCAAGGTATTATGATCACAAGAAGCCACTAACGTTACAAGCGGACTCCTCAAAAGATTGACTTGGGGCCTGTCTGATGCAGGAAGGTCACCCAGTATGCTATGCTTCACGAGTGCTCACCGACATCGAGAAAAGGTACGCACAAATAGAAAAATAGTTGCTAGCCATAGTGTTTGTCGCCAAGAGATTTCACCAATATGTCTATGGTAGACCAGTAACTGTGCAGTAACAGTCTACACCGCAGCATATCAACGACAGAATACAGGACCTGCAGTCACGCCAAAAGCAACACTACGACCAGCATGCAAAGCCACTGCCGGTGTTGACCTCAGGTGACACATGCAGACCTGGCGCGGTTGGGAGCCTGCAGTTGTTATATGACAGAGAGATGAACCACGCTCCTACACCGTGCAGACACCGGCAGGAAGGATGCTCAGGAGGAACAGACGACATCTGAGGAAGATACACCCCAGTCTCTTCAGGGACACTCGCTTTGATGAACATTTGGACTCAGAGGTACAAACTTCTCAGACACGCGAGTCAGTTGACACACCACCACAAGACCCACCACCGCAAGACCTGCCACCACAAGATCCTTCCCCTGTCGGTGTGGACAGCAGATCTACATGCTACACCGCCAGACCTGCCAGGTACAGAGACTGATCTCATGGACAATTCATGTTGTTATTCCATAACTGTGCTTTGAGGGATTTAAGAAAAAAAAAAAAAGATAAAATATATATATAAAACATAACACACTTTTACATTACATTACATGTCATTTAGCTGACGCTTTTATCCAAAGCGACTTACAATTAAGTGCTTTCAACTGTGAAGGTTCAAACTCCAGACCACAAGTAGTAAGTGCAAATACAGTAGCTTTAAATAGGCAAAGCTACAAAGAGACAAATGAAAGTGCAGGTTCGAAAGTGCAAGAATTTTTTTTTTTTTTTTTTTTTTTAATCCGAGGTGTAGTCGGAAGAGATGCGTTTTTAGCCTTCGGCGGAAGATGTGTCGGCTTTCGGCCATCCTGATATCGATGGGGAGCTCGTTCCACCATTTGGGAGCCAGGACAGTGAACAGTCGGGATTTCTTTGAGTGATTAGTTCTCCCTCGCTGTGAGGGGGCAGCCAGCAGTTTGGCTGATGCAGAACGAAGTGGGCGGGTTGGGGTATATGGTTTGACCATGTTCTGGATGTAAGCGGGTGCTGATCCGTTCGTGGCCCTGTACGTAAGTACTAGTGTCTTGAAGCGGATGCGGGCCACAATTGGTAACCAGTGAAGAGAGCGGAGGAGCGGTGTAGTGTGAGAGAACTTGGGGAGGTTGAAGACAAGTCGAGCCGCTGCATTCTGAATGAGCTGCAGGGGTTGGATGGCACATGCAGGCAGGCCAATCAGGAGGGAGTTGCAGTAGTCTAGACGTGAGATGACTAGAGCCTGAACCAGAACCTGAGCCGCCTTCTGCGTTAGAAGGGGACGTTTTCCTTCTGATGTTATGCAGCATGTATCTACACGATCTGGTGGTTGCAGCAATGTTAGCAGTGAAGGAGAGTTGGTCGTCAAGTGTTACACCCAGGTTTCTAGCAGTCTTGGTGGGGACTACTATAGAGTTGTCAATTGTTATAGTCATGTCTTGGGTAGGAGAGCCCTTCCCTGGAAGGAAAAGGAGCTCAGTCTTGTCGAGGTTGAGTTTCAGATGGTGTGTGGACATCCAAGAAGAGATGTCAGTCAGACAGGCCGAGATACGTGCTGCTACCTGAGTTTCAGACTCAGGAAAGGAGAGAATTAGTTGGGTGTCATCTGCGTAGCTGTGATAAGAAAAGCCGTGCGACTGAATGACAGACCCGAGAGAGTTGGTGTACAGAGAGAAGAGGAGGGGACCCAGGACTGATCCCTGAGGAACCCCAGTTTTAAGTGGGCAAGGTTCTGAGCTAGACCCTCTCCAGGTTACCCGGTAGGTTCGGTCTGCCAGGTAAGATGTGAGTAATGAGAGCGCAGAGCCTGAGACACCCAGATTTCGGAGTGTCGAAATGAGGATCTGGTGGTTCACTGTGTCAAAGGCAGCAGAAAGATCCAGAAGGATGATAATGGAAGAGAGAGAGGTTGTTCTAGCGATGTGAAGCTGCTCAGTGACAGCAAGGAGGGCAGTTTCTGTTGAGTGGCCAGCCTTGAAGCCAGACTGGTGGGGATCAAGAAGGTTGTTCTGGTGGAGATAGGTAGAGAGTTGATTATAAATGGCACGCTCAAGAGTTTTAGATAGAAATGGAAGAAGGGAGACGGGTCTATAGTTATTTACATCAGAGGAGTCGAGTGTTGGTTTTTTGAACAGTGGGGTCACTCTTGCCTCTTTGAGAGCATCGGGGAAACAGCCAGTTGACAAGGAGATGTTAATGAGATGGGTGAGGAAAGGAAGGAGGTCCGGAGCAATGGACTGGAGAAGGTGAGAAGGGATAGGATCCAGGGGGCAGGTGGTTGGGCGGGCAGAGGTAATCAAAGTAAGAATTTGGTTTGGAGATAAAGGGGTGAAAGAGGAAAGAGTACTGGAAGTGATGGATGGTAAGGTGATTTCAGGAGGTGTGGTTGAGAATGAAGAGCGTATGTCATCTATCTTTTTTACAAAGTAGTTGACAAAGTGGGTTGGTAGGAGGGAGGAGGGAGGAGGTGGACTGGGGGAATCTAGGAGGTTAGAGAAGATGGAAAAAAGTTTTTTGGGGTTCGAGAAAGAGGATTCAATTTTGGTTTGATAAAAAGAGCTTTTGGCTACAGAAATAGAGGCAGTGAAGGAGGAAAGAAGAGACTGATAGGTAAGCAGATCATCTGGGTGTTTAGATTTCTGCCATTTCCTTTCCGCTGCCCGTATAGTTGATCTTTCAGCACGTACTGAGTCAGATAACCACGGAGCTGGGGAGGATTTGCGAGCCTGTCGTGAAGTAAGAGGGCAGAGAGAGTCGAGAGAGGAGGATAGAGTAGAGAAGAGAGTGTCTGTGGCATCATTGGGAGACATGAGTAAGAAAGAGTCGGATGGAGGGAGGGTTGATAAAGTACATGCCGCCAGAGAAGAAGGAGAGAGTGAACGAATATTACGGCGGACAGGTATGGTGTCTCTTGAGATATGGTTGTGAGCTTGGGAGAGAGTAAGAGATGAAGAAATGGTCTGAGGTATGGAGTGGAGTAACAGTGAGGTTGGCTGTAGAGCAGTTTCTGGTGAATATGAGATCTAAGTGGTTGCCAGCTTTGTGAGTGGGTGGTGAAGGAGAGAGTGAGAGGGCAAAAGAAGAGAGAAGGTGAGAAAAGGCAGCTAACTTCTCTGTCTGGATGTTGAAGTCGCCCAGAAGTACCAGCAGAGGGCCAGTTTCAGGGATGTTTGAAAGAAGGACATCCAGCTCCTCCAAAAACTCTCCCAGAGGACCTGGTGGGCGGTAGATAACAATGATGACTAGTTGTACCGGATGGGTTATGGTGACAGCATGAAGTTCAAAAGATTGTGGAGTGAACTGTGGCAATGGGTAGAGAGAAAATCTCCACTTGGGGTTAATGAGTAGGCCTGTCCCCCCACCTCTACCAGTGGGTCTTGGTGTGTGGGTGAAAGAGTAGGCAGAAGAAAGGGCAGCAGGGGTGGATGTGTTGGTCGGTGTAATCCAGGTCTCAGTGAGAGCAAGGAAGTCAAGGGATTTCAGGCTGGCAAAGCCAGAGATGAACTCAGTCTTGCGAGTGGCAGACTGGCAGTTCCACAGGCCACCTGCAACAAGGTGTTGAATGTGTGTGGAACGGGTGGGATAGGTAAGAGAGGTGGGGTTGCGGAAATGTTGCGAGCTAATGCGTGGTTTGTAGTATCTCCGAGAGGAAACACAGACAGGAATGGAGAAGCAGCACATTTCCAGATGAAGACACCGAGCAGTTAAGTGAGATAAAGATAAGATAAAGATAAGGTTAAGCCCACTTAGCCTCCCACGAAGACTCCTTTGTCTTTGTCCTCCGAGTCTTCGTCCGATGAGGCTGCCGCTGAGGCTGCCGCTTCACGCAATTGCCAACATTAAATACAAGGAGGTGATTGGTGTTGGCTACAAGTGGGGAGGCCACACCCTGGCTAATCAGTCAAAAGCACCCGAGAGTCGTTAACCTCCACTCCCCAAATTCACACTTTACACTAACTAGTTTCACTTTAAGAAAATCCTCTAAATTATGCCTAACAACACAACCAATCCAGCAAAGAACACACAGCAGCAGTAGAAAGTAGAAAAGTACAAGAAGCAGCAAAAACCCAAATAAAGTCTGTACTTAACTTAATATCTAGCAGTCCAGTAGTCAGTTCCTTCAGAAATCAAATGCACTCTGTCATTTGGTCTGATTCTAGCTTACTTTTGTAGTCAGAATCAACTTAAAGTTGAAAGTAGGGGGTAAAGGAGTGTTTAACTTGAAATGTTTGATGAATGTTCAAAATGTTTGTATGCTTTACCCAACAGGATGCAGAACAGAAAAGTGGTTTGTGGTGATTTATTGGAAGCCATTGGTTCATTGAAAACATGCTTTATCGATCATTGAAATATGCATGTTGAAAAGAGGTATGTTTAATGTTGATAGACCTGAGTTAATGGCTAAAGTTTAGGTAGCTGATTTCATGGACCACTTCTCAGTTGTGGAAAAGAGGGATGTGGTATATTAGATCGAGCACTCGGTGCTCGACTATGTTGCACTGTCAATGTTGTTATTTGGTGTTCAGGAAGTGATTACTGCCCCCGGTGGTTGGGATGTGTCTACAAGTAAAAGACGTGCTCATACCGCAGCCTTGCCTCTGTGTGTATTATTAAATAAATTAATAGGAGCCTAACCCACAAACAGTAATACTAAAGTAATATACATTACACAAAGCTAAAACAGACAGTATATAAGAATGGACCAACAGATCCCGTTGCTCTGGACGGAGACCAGTGAAGGCCATTAGAAGCACTTTTCCGGTGAGCGCTGAGCGTTACTGCGCAGCCTCCAACTGAGAGAGACGACATAGATGTGCCATGAGCAACGTGTCTGAAAGTTGTAAGTCTTCTGGTAGCTGTGCCAAGAGAAATCTCAATCATTCCCAATCTTACAGAGACGGAGAGCGTAGGTATATGTAAGGAGATAACATAGGCACAGGCTAATTATTGCTAACTAAAATGCTAGTTAACATTAGTAATTACACTTAAACAGCTAATGTGAGACGAAACTGCATGCGCGCTTCTCCTGTACTATATGGTAATTCCTCTACTATGCGACAGTAAGTCGCGTGGTTATGACACAATCGTTAGCCTATTTTTACAAAAACATCTGCTACGGAGCCATAACGTGAGGTACAAGGTAATGGAGCCTTTTATACATTTTCGTGTTTCTTTAGAAATAAACAATGGACAAATAGAGTCTTTAAACACTTCAGATGTAAAGTTATTCGCTGTCAAAGTGGCGCCAAAATGAATGGCAGTCAATGGAATGCTAACGGGGGGTGATCGCTTTGTAGCATTAAAATGGCGCCATAGGAGGTTTGCGGTCCGAGGAGAGGCTTACCCCCTTGGTTTAATCCAGCTACTAGCTAGCGGTAGGCTAACGTTAGCTGCTGTCGAGTATAGTGTTAACTAGCGTCACATGCAGCGGTGTCTGTGTTGCCTGTATCGTCTGTTTCAGAGCATCAGAGAGAAGTGCAGACATATCAGTGGCACCAGATTTCGGTAGCCAGGGTTGGCAGGAAGAAGATTTTTACAAGTAAATGTTCCAGTTAATGATCCAGGCAGCACATTCTCGTCTCCCTCCTTCATTTTACAGTCAAATGGTGGCTAGAACGGCTCCGGGTCAAACGTCAATATGGAATGGATTAATCTGCGTTATTTTTTTTAACGCGTTATTTTTTCTCAGATTAATTAATCGAAATTAACGCGTTATTTTGACAGCCCTAATACATATATACAGTTGTGTTCAAAATAATAGCAGTCCAATGTCACTAACCTCATAAATCAAATCTTTTGGTAGAAGTGATATTTCTACATGGCAAATAATTTACTAGTAAGTGTTGTAGAGTCATAGAAAACCAACAGACCGAACAGTCATGACATGCATGCTGCTCATTCTGTGTAAATTGAATCTGTAATTGAAAGGGGCATGTTCAAAATAATAGCAGTGTTGTGTTCAATTAGTGAGTTGATTGATTCTGTGAAGAAAGAGGTGTCAATTATGGCCCATATTTAAGGAAGGAAGGAAGCAAATGTTGTGCATGCTGGTTATAGTGCATTTCACACTGAAATACTCAGCAAAATGGGTCGTTCCAGACGTTGCTCTGAGGAACAGCGGACTTTGATTAAAAAGTTGATTGGAGAGGGGAAAACATATAAAGAAGTGCAGAAAAGTATAGGTTGCTCAGTCAAAATGATTTCAAATGCCTTGAAATGGCATCCAAAGCCTGAACGACGTGGGAAAAAACGGTCAACTACCATTCGAATGGATTGAAGAATAGCCAAAATGGCAAAGGCTCAACCAATGATCAACTCCAGGAAAATCAAAGAAGACTTAAAGTTATCTGTGAGTACTGTTACGATCAGAAGAAGGCTATGTGAAGCAAAGCTGTCAGCTAGAAGCCCCCGCAAAGTCCCATTGCTGAAAAAAAGACATGTACTGAATAGGTTGAAATTTGCCGAAGGACACATTGACTGGCCAAAGGAGAAATGGGGCAACATTCTGTGGACTGATGAGAGCAAAATTGTTCTTTTTGGGTCTAGGGGCCGCAGACAGTTTGTCTGACGACCCCCATGCACTGAATTCAAGCCACAGTACACTGTGAAGAGCGTGGTGGTGCAAAAATCATGTTATGGGGATGTTTCTTATACTGTGGTGTTGGGCCTATTTATCGCATACCAGGGATCATGGATCAGTTTCAATACATCAAAATACTTGAAAAGGTCATGTTGCCTTATGCTGAAGATATATATATATATATATATATATATATATATATGTGTGTTTTGCTAATTTAGGATGTGTTATATGTTTAATGATATGTACTTTTTGAATAACTTCCAAAAAAAAACAAGCTGTTAAAAATGTTCCCTGAACAGTTATTTTGTGGATTCACCTACCTTGTTTTAACCCTAACTTTTATTTGACCTAAAATAGGACCGTGTTGTGGAACCACTTTAGGC
This sequence comes from Sander lucioperca, assembly GCF_008315115.2. Taxonomy (NCBI): domain Eukaryota; kingdom Metazoa; phylum Chordata; class Actinopteri; order Perciformes; family Percidae; genus Sander; species Sander lucioperca. Next base: position 16,205,792 of record NC_050180.1, read on the forward strand.
AGAACAGTCTGTTACGCGGATCATTTAATGGCAAATGTTGAGTTCAGTGTAACAGACAATTTGGTTGCCAAGTTTTGATAGCCCAGAAAATGCAGTAAGTCATGTTACTGCAACTGACTGCAACTTATGGAAACTGAGAGAGAGTCTGCCTTTAAAGATCCACACCTTAAAGCAGCTACAATTTATATTTTCAGCTTTACACAGCTTTATAGCCAGTTTCAGCTCATTGTTTGGCTGTTGTTTGCCCACAACTTTACTATTTTAGTTTACTCTCCCCACTGTCCTTTTCAGCAGCAGCAGGCAGCTGTTTTCAGCAAAATAAAGCTCTAAAAACTCACAGTACACCTGCTCAGCACCTAACAGCAAACACAGAGACTAGCTTATACCTGTCAACATTTGAAAACAAGGGAAATTTTCCAGCGCCCTGCCACCACTACCACTGTCCACATACCCCTTACATTTACTTTACAAGCATGACTTTAACCAAATATGCTTGTCGTCATATACATATTTGGTGAGATACTTGCTCAAACTTTTAGCATTTTTGGCAGGTACTCCTCCATCCCTCTCATGTTCATCTATCCTTGAATCCTTGCACTTCTTCTTCTTCTTCTTCTTCTTCTTCTTTAATTGGCAGTTGCCATTTGATTGAATGGCTTCTTGTCACTAGATGTTCTACATACTGCCACCTGCTTTACCCAAGGGAATTGTATAAAACTTCAAATGGGAGGGTTGACCAGAATCGACTATAGCTGGTGAACACAGTGGAGCATTTAGCAGCTAAAGAGCCAGATACAGTATTTCCCTCAGGAGTTGGTAGAGACCAAAAACAGAGCTAAAATAGAGAGAATATCGGACTTAGCTAGAAACACAACTCCAAATTAACATAACATTACCATAACATTGCTTCCTAAGTGCTAGATGTGTAAATAACTGTTTGCAAACGAGCCATATCAGCTTAAAATAGTGGCCGAAAAAATCATTTATCGCAGGTTCAATATACAGTAGCCACATTCATTCACACAAGCACAACCCACACTCCTGCCTCACTGTTTCTTTTATACTGCCTTAAAAAATATATTAAATGGAGTTGGCTGCCAATTCCACCTAAGAAGAAAAGTCTCAATAGTGAGTCAGATGCCTTTTTTTGACAGCTCAGTTAGACTAGCTTTCAGGATTATCCCTACAGCTACACTCAGTGAAAGATATTGCAGTACAATAGATGACATAAAACAAAATAGAGAGATTATTTTTTGGGGATTTGCTTTTGAAGTAGGAAATATATCAGATTGTATTTCTTCCTTTCTCTGGCCCAAAAAGCTCTTAAAAAGCAAGTTTCTTTTGCTATTTTTCAAGATTCTGGTTTGTGTGGAACATCCCTTTGATTATGTGGAAAGACCAAACTGATGACATCAGTTTGAAGCTTATTTTTGTCAGTGCATCTTTTCAGAGCTGCAGACACTTAACACAAAGCACCACTTTATGTGCCTGACAATGACTGCTGCCCGAATAGTTGTCTTGCATGTGTGTACATTTTTAGACAGCAGTATGTGTACGTAATTGTGTTCTTCCCCTACACTAGTGTGCAACACAAAGTATGTAAGGTTTTGACTTTGAATGATGTCAGGCATCTGCCCTTTTATCTCAGACATTTGTATGACAGACATTGATGCTTTCAAAGTGTATTTTTCTAACCAATGGTTGGTCATGCTGTATGTCAGTTTTACTTTTTGAAGCTATATCTGCTGCTGCCCCTCGGGGCAAAGACTTTTCTTGCTCTGACAAATAACAGTTTATTTTTTATGCTGGCTGTCTATCTTGTGGGAAGATCCGACCACCAAAACAGGAAGCATGTAAAGCTAAATTCTTGTAAATAGCAATTATGAGTTCCTGTTTATTGTCTGTGTCCTTGTGACGAATGGTCTACTGCCTACACAGTTTATGTGCATGGGAATCAGGGATTTCTGACCTTGTTAATTGTAAGAAATCAAGAGGGAGAAAAAATAATTGCTGTAATAAGTGCTGTGTGACCTACGAACAGTCTGTTATGTCATTATATGAAGAAAACAAGTTGTATTGCCATTTATCAAATTCAGTACAAATTTCACAGTGTAGATAAAAGCACAGATTCTTCTGACGTGCTGAATTTACCTCCCGTTGCCCTGACCATGAAGAAACATGACACTGTGGAGTAAATAGATTCCTGAAAAGGCGGCAGGCCAATCGAAATGGGACTTTATTGTTGCCACTGCAGCGGGCATATTTCATCTGAAAAGCATGACTAGAACGTGAAGCTGTAAGTCCAGTCTTTTGTTTGTGGTCCATTCAACATCATTATCTCCCTTGCAGAGCTGTAATTACTGTATGGTGAATAGCTTTCTAGAACCCATCATTTCCTGCACTGTAAGCTTCTTGTTTTGTTCGTGCTACAACAGAGGAGCTGAGCTATTGTCAATAAAATGATGTTAACAATTTTCATGACAGCAACACTGGAGAAGGTTTTGTCCCTGTGCCATAAAGAATGAAATGGAAATCAATAAGAACTTTGGGGATGTAATAGTCCTGACATTCGCTGATGTATCAGAGAATTGACATCAGCTGCACTTATTGTGAAGGAGAGAGTGTAAAAGAGCATGATCTCATCAGTACGCTGTACACCTATGGGGTTGATGTAAGTCTTAACAGTAAGGAAAACACTTGAAACAACCTATTCTTTAAGGCTGCAAATGGGTGGGTTCAACTTTTGCTCTGAAGTCCCAGGGGTACGGGACATTGATACGCCAGCTGCTATCTTCTTCATACTTGACTGCAGGTCCGGGGGGGGAATAAAGCTGGAGCTGGAACAGGGCGCCCCTCAGGGATTCCTTCCAGAGCCCTTGCTCCTAAATCACTGTTGAACAATTTGTTTTGTTTTGGTTGAATGCTCATCATTTATATTCACATTCTGAAGGCTCTCTGTGGAGATAAAAAAAACATTCAATTTCTTCTCATATCCTTGTTAATTTAATATAAATACAAAACCTTTTCCATTCCTCCAGTGTACGCAAAGCTAAATAAAATACTTTCCACCTTAGGGGCAAAGGTACATTTAGTGCTCTCTGTTGTATTTTATTAACCAAATGTAATTTTTTTTAAAACTATATACTCTAATGAATTCATGTCTCTTAGATTATGTTGTCCTAATTAAACTCTGCAGCAATGCAGACATTGATTAACGTACAAACCTTTCTACCAGGTTTGCTTTACTGTTTATAGACTTGAGCACAAATTCCACGGTTGGGAAACAGTGATATACTCAGACCCCCAGTGGCCCCCTGGCTGTATCCTTGTTTGTTTGCAATCCAGCCATTACCTCTCTTCATCATTAAACACTGTAAGTGCTCCGGAGTCATACACATGGCAAAGAGAAAAGCTGAGCTTATTAGAGTGTTTGGCTTGTTAACTTGCTAATGGCCTGGGTGTTTGCTCTAGGTTGTCATGAAAAACATCACTTGCGCACATTTGTCTTTAAACTCAATTTCATGCTCTCCTGAGCCGATAGTTTATGTCCTTAGGAGAAGATATGAAGCGGTCTGAGCAGAGTGGATCATCCCTGTCTTGTGCACCATACATGTGCCGATCCTGTCTGTTCAGGAAAAACTATTTCAGGAAAAAAAACTAAACGAATGAAAATGTCATTGTCTGGGTTTTAAGATCCTTTAAAACTTATCTAAGAGTTCTGCTGCTGTGGTACAGATTTCTCTTCTTCCACTTGTAACTTGAGCAATTCAAACAGAATATAGTGTACCAGGGGTAGGCTATACGTAGGAAAGATGTCAGAATTGTGCACATCATGTGCTGTACTAACTACCTCTTGCCCACTTAAATGAATGGGCGTTTATGTGGAGATCAATACAAATATGTTTCAGTGACTTTTTATTTCTTTATTTTGTATTCAGTTGAAGCTCTTGTTTAATTACACTATTTGTTGATTTATTAAGCTGATCTCTCTATAAAGGCTCCGATAGATTACATTAGACAATTAATACACAATAATGCCTGCTTGCATTTTGGAACAAATGTCATACATTTTATACAAACATGATGATTGATGTACTGATGCATGTATTGATTTTAACAACCACTGGTGACACATTCTTCATTCTTTTTTTCTTTGACACTTAGTGACCTTAGTGTTCTGCTTTTCTGCTCGTCATTAAATGTATGGTGGTACAAAATAGTTTCCAACCACATTGTTGCCATTACTATAGATGCAATGTTTCAGTCTTGGAAGCCTCATTGATTTTCCATATTTTGTAAGATATTAACAGATCTTTTCTGACTCTTTACAGATAACCATTATCTGTAAAGATGAGTATAGTATAGATGTAATAGATGAGAAAATTGGTTCCACCTTCATATCTGTGGGTGAAAGTCTGACAAAATCTGACTACAAGCACCTCTAAAGCTCACTAATTAACATGTTATATATTGCTTGTTTATTCAGAACAATAAGGTGTAAAAACAAAAATGTGTGGTTTTACAGGAAGGTTGTGTGCCTGACTGTTTTTTGGCTGGGTGCAGTAACTTCCTGAATTATTCAGTGGTTAACTGGAGTAGCAACCTCATGGTGACAACAAGTTCCAGGAATTTACCTCTCCTGGCCATTTATAGTGATTATTAAGCCAAGTAATAACAGTAAAGGGACTTAATTAGGCAGAGCAGGAAACATGTGAGGTGGTTGACTGAAAGATAGTGTATTGTTGTGTGTGTATGCTCATCTCACCACTTTTGTTTGTGCATTTGTTCTCCTGTGCCCTTTTGTAATCTCTCCCAGCCAGCCTGATATTTCTTGACTGAGGAGTGGCAGCTGTTGACCTCTAGTATGGAAATAGATTTAACTTTGATATGAGACAGTAGATTTTTTTTAACTGATAGGCCATGCCAAAGCAGCTATTTGCCGAGGATTCACCAGCTGGAACACAGCTGCTGCAGGCTGTATTTCCTCCAGAAACACCACCCTCTGTCTTCCTGACAAACACTCCCCAATCTAATAAGTAATCAATACCACTAATATGCTATCCCATCTGACCTTATCCTGCCTACTGAATGTCTTGCATTGGGTCAATGGCTACCTAGGTAGGGGGAGATTAGCTGGCTAAGTGAGCAGGATGAGGCAGAAGATCATCCCTGGGTGAATTGTGTTGCTTACCTCAGTCCTGTAAGGAGCTGGTGGGAGGCTGATAGGAAAACGTGCTGCCCTGCTCTTCTTCTAGCCTTGAAGATCAGACCACAGCTGGGGTTTGAATGTACAGACACATCTGCGCTCTGGTTAGAGTGAAAAAGAGGGAATAAAATTCCAGACAGAATAGATATTTTAACCACAAGTAGGTTTTCTTTTATTCAGCTGCACCAGCAAAATGTTTTCTTCTTTCATCTTTTAAAAGGTTTCGTCACTCAATTAAATCCATCAATATCCAGATCATTCATGTTCAAAACAGGCTACATAAATCAATCTACAATATTCAGTATGCATAGATAACACAGTTTGACTGCTCTTAAGCGCTGATTAGAGTGCCAATTTCCTTCCTCATTTGCTGGCACTACCATTAGGCCATTACATAATGTCTTTATTATATAATCGTTCTTTTTCCATAATGGCATCACAGAAGAGGAGCCAAGCTGACAGCCAAGTATCAGTCAGCTCTTATTACCTTTAATTTAAATCAGCATACGTAAATGTCCCCACATCCAATGAAAAGCTCATGAAGCTGTAGCAGGATTTGGTCCTGGATGACCACTTCACTGTAATGAATCTTAAGCCACATCTGCATTTCAAAGTCAAATCTGTGTCTTATCACTGCTGTTTTTAATCAATATTTAATGGCTGAAAGTACGAAGGATCAAGATTTCCTCCAGTTGAAACGATTCCTTGTAACATCCTGTATCCTGGGAGACATGAAAGGGATTTCCCCTCCCATAATACAAGTGCTCTTGCAACTTGCTGAGTTTCATAAAATGACTTACAGATTCACTTACCTATTTTAAGAAGAAAAAAAAGGCATGTGCAGGACTGCTAAACTGACCTTGAATTAACAATGCTAACAAAACATGGCTGTAATATTTGAAATAAAGCTACTAGGACAGCACTCCAATTTGATAGAATGTATTGCCACACAACTGACGTTTCGGGCAGCGCCCTTCCTCAGCGTGTGCACAGGCAATTACAAACAATAGAAGGCCACTAGTAATATTTTAAGACAGAAATATGACTGAATATAGCAATTTGAAAAAGGAGGAAATTCAACATTGCCTAAAACACCCTGAGAGAATTGTACGCGGAAACAGAGGCCGGTAATTAGGTCCCTGTAAATTCAATTGACTTCCTTGCCAATTTAAGCAAGCATTAATAAGGGTGGGTAATAAGCACATGGGTAAGTTAGAAGTGAATATTAATTTGAGTTGAATCACCAACTGTCTCCTGTAGTTGAGCTGTTGTCAGCATTTAAACAGTGCCATGGTGCAGACAGTACCTCGTACTAAGGAGAGCTAATTCCTTTAGGAGCTTCATACACATTCCAGTGCCAATCAGACTGACAACAACAAAAGAGGTTGACAGAGTGCTTAGCATCATCAAAGCAGGTTGGGCTACACAATTCATGGATATACACACAAGTGCACAAAAATGAAAGCCTGAATGCAACACATGTTAGAGGGGACATCACAACAGAATAAATACTTAACCATGAGAGTTTGTCTCTAAACACATTAAAACATCTACTTAAAATGTAATTTCACCTTTTCCTGGAATAAAATATTAATAATTTTATGTACATTATTATTATTATTATTATTATTATTATTGTTGTTGTTGTTGTTGTTGTTGTTGTTATTATTATCATTATTATTATATTTTAAGAAATCCGCTTATCTGCTTTTTTGGCAAGAGTTTGATTTGAGAAGATTGATACCGCCGCTCTCTGCTATGGTCACGTGCGGTATACTAGCCGCAGCCGAGGTGGCGCGCGCCAATGTGACGTCAAAATGACGTAGATCAGAGGTCGCACCATAGACTGTATATAGAATGGACCAACAGATCCCGTTGCTCTGGACGGAGACCAGTGAAGGCCATTAGAAGCACTTCTCCGGTGATCGCCGAGTGTTACTGCGCAGCCTCCAACTGAGAGAGACGACGTAAATGTGCCGTGAGCAACGTGTCTGAAAGTTGTAAGTCTTCTGGTAGCTGTGCCAAGAGAAATCTCAATCATTCCGAATATTGCAGAGACGGAGAGCGTAGGTATATATAAGGAGATAACATAGGCACAGGCTAATTATTGATCACTAAAATGCTAGTTAACATTAGTAATTAAACTTAAACAGCTAATGTAAGTCGAAACTGCCTGCGAGCTTCTCCTGTACTATACAGTAATTCCTCTACTATGCGACAGTAAGTCCCGTGGTTATGACACAATCGTTAGCCTATTTTTACAAAAACGTCTGCTATGGAGCCATAACGTGAGATACAAGGTAATGGAGCCTTTTATACATTGTCGTGTTTCTTTAGAAATAAACAATGGACAAATAAAGTCTTTAAACGCTTCAGATGTAAAGTTATTCGCTGTCAAAGTGACGTCAAAATGAATGGCAGTCAATGGGATGCTAACGGGGGGTGAGTGCTTAGCATCAAAATGGCGCCATAGGAGGTACGCGTTGTGAGGAGAAGCTTACCCCCTTGGGTCGCACACCACTTTATTTTTTTCAGTGGGGCACGACAAAGCGGAAACAGGAAGCCTGAACGAGCTTGAGGGTAACCGGATGTCAGGACTCTCAGAGTGACTGCAAGTCTCTCTTGTAAACTTATTGGGTTAAGATGAGTTATTTTATGGTGAATGAAAGGCTTGATCCGACGAAGTAGGTCATCGAATCAAATCGAAGCATTGATGGCAATGCTGCTGCCAGTTTAGAAGACAGATTCAGCAACTGTATGGCCTATTTCTTGCTTAAAATGTTTTCAGAAACACGTTTCGGTGAACTATTTAAGTAAAATACTAGATCTATTTCTCAACGCACTGCCATGACACTCGGTTGAAATTCTCGAGTAGCCAGACCCACGTCACGCGTTCGTCCAATCAGCTCAAGGGCGTGGAGCATCAACCATGAATGTATGACGTCGCAACACCACGCTTCAGTCGTGTCACACTAATGGATCTGTACCCTAAAAACTGTTTATACTCGCACGTGGTGGTCGCGACAGTAGTCAAGAGAATAGTGGCAGTGCCACACCAGTTACAGAACAACATACATCTCAGTGTCAGTCCAAATTACTCACAATAAGCAGTTTGACCTCACTGATGTAATGCCATTTGCCATGTGTCAGTACGCTCAGTGAAACTGAGTCCAGCGCGAGGGAGATCCAACTCAGAGGAGAGGTTAGTGAGGCCAGCGTCTCCACGGCAGGTGACAGTGCACACGGATCCGCTGCACCACGCATGGATGAAATAATGAATTAGTAAACAGGACTACAGTAACAGAAATATGTGCAGAATTAAGACAGTCAAGACGGCCCAGTGTTTGGTGGACTGGGTACACCTTGTTCACTTAGTAGCCTACAAATCATCCGTGGGATCAATTACGCACAGCGTTTGTTCCTGGGGAGATGGAGCCGTGTGTCCCGCCTCCTGTGCGCCATTGATGTCTGAGCCTCAGCAACTACTAACTATAAAGATACAATTTGCCTGTTCCCAGTATTAGCACAACACTTGCTAATACTTACTTGCTGTACACTTGCTTGATGCCTGATGAAGTTCGACGTTGTTGATCCGGTGCCACACACCTTGCATTTAGCTGTTCGCTTACTGCCACTGTTTACGAAGTTATTGAAAGCAAAACTAATGACAAAAGGCACAACTCTGAGTGCGCGCACATAAGGCATATGCGTTACGTTACACATTATGGCAAAGGGCAGGGGACATGCAGCTCGTCATACGTTTCCCCAACGTGTATATGCGCCAATAAAAGAAAATAGAAAGACATGAATAAATTTAGATTTAAAAAGCAATAATTGCATGAAAACAGGTTGTTGACAAGTCTGAAAGCTCGAGTCCGAGTCAAGTCTGAAGTCTTTTGGGTCGAGTCTTTTTTCTATGATTTTATGGATGTATGGACGTACTGTATATTCACGACGGGGTATCAGAGATAATGATACCATCGGCAAGTGTAAGTCACTCTCTGAATCTAAAAATGTCTGTGTTTAGATTTGAGTTATGAATTTTAATGCAAACTGCGCACACAGGCGCTAGGGTTTATGTCCACAATTTAGGCTACTTGGAGAACAGTGTGTTACTGGATGTATTGGCCCTAAAAATGTATTTCAACAGGTAAAAAGTTCTGGGTGGGCTATAATCTGTCAGATATAAACTTAATGAATGAATTCAAGTCATTTTGAGGCAGAAATAACTTTTCAGTGACAAGGTAGGGGCTACAAAGTCCAATGACTGAACTGAAAAAGTGACTGTTCAGTTCAGAACAATCACTTTTTGGCAAGTGAAAAAAATAAAACTAAAAGGATAGATTGGTTATCTAGGGCACAGGGCGCTTCTTCAGACAGCAATCACTTTTTGGCACAACACAACACCTGACATAGTACAATAAGTAACTTCTGTTGTTCCTGTGTACCTGTCTCCTTTACCCAATGCTCCCCTTAACTCACAGAGCTGTCTGTCTTTCATGAAGGGTAACATGTACAATAGCTCTGTCTGTATCTCTCCCACAGGACAATGATGATGCTTTTCTATGTAAGCAGTCATGGTTCCCAGCTGTCGATGGACCTTTCTGTCCATCGTTGACTAGAACAACAAAGGCAAGACCATAGGCCAGTTGTAAGTAATTAAGAAAAGAACATCCATGGTGATGTCTTATTAGTAATTCATTGTATGGTTGTGTATATTATAAAAACCTGGTCCAGCATTGACCTAATGGACCTGAAAAACAGTGGCAGCTGATAGACACAATCAATACCCAGTAGGGGTTAAAGCACAGAGAGAAGAGCTGGTCTAGGACAGTGGATCCCAATCTTTGTGGCTTAAGTGAGCTTTTAAAGTGAAGATGTACATGTGTCTACTCACAGGTTGCATATTATGGGGCCACGAAACTAACAAAAGGCAATGAGGCACACGTATAACAAATTAATCTAATACAATTGGATAAAGAAGAAAAAAACAAGCACCTGGCATATTCTTGGTATATAATCTCCTGGCACCCTGGTATCATAACCTTTACATTTCCAGAATAAGGTCCCTGAAGGACTGCAGGTCGCTTAAATGTCACCTGTCTCAGTGTGATCTGTGTGTGATCTGTGTAAAAAAGGACTCTTTAGACCATCTGTCGCACTCTCGTCATCTGCAACAGTGTGATCTGTGTGCAGTAGTGAGAGACAATTATTTACAGCTAGGCAACGTCTTCATGGGCCATCTAATGCTCATGCCATTAAACCTGGACTCGAGATAATTGGTGCACTGAGCAAAATAATCTGTACCAAAAAAGGTTTGTCAAAAAGGAAACCCTCGGAAGTATTATCTGAGTGGCAGTGCTTTCTTACAGTTTTAACAGGTAGCACATGACAATTTAACTATTTTCCAAATGCTGTGATTTGCATTCAGTATAATTAGATTTTGGAATACTTACTAATTTAAAAAATAATTCTAAATATTACATGAAGGGATGGCTGAACCCAAAGGTGTTTAATCTCTTTAATTAAAATTATTTAAAAGAATTTGTCTGCTTTTATTTTATTAAGTTAACATTTCAAACAAATATCACACAAGACAACATCTACGGCAACAGTAAATCGTTGTTGAGCAAATAACACAACAAACAGGACCAATCTGGACAATGTCTAAAATCACAAAACCTACTTTATGAGCTCCAGTCTGGCTTTTCTGGCTTTTCTTTCTGCTATATATAAATGACCTAAAGTCTGCTTGTTCATGCAGTCTTTTTTATATGCAGATGATTCTGTGCTGGTTGTTTCTCACAAGGATAAAAATGTTGAAAGCACACTTAGCGCAGAACTTCTAAATGTTAGCATGTGGATGCCTGATAACAGATTATCACTTAATTTAGGGAAAACTGAATCTATATTGTTTGGAACAAAGATAAAGTTTAAGAAAGCCTCATGTTTTAAGGTCCTAGCTGGAGATATTGTAATTACTGCCAAGGAATCAATCAGTTACCTTGGATGTATGTTAGATTGCCTCTTATCTGGAGTAGGTCAGGCCCAAAAGGTAATCACCAAAGTAAATCAGAGAGTCCACTTTATGGCCAGAATATCAAGGTTTTTGGATGAAAAAACAAAGCTAATTCTGGCAGGAGCTTTAATTCAGCCTTATTTTGATTATGCGTGTGGCTCATGGTACAATGGTGTCACAGGGAACCTGAAACATAGGCTTCAGACGTCTCAAAATAAATTAATAAGGCTTATTTTAGACCTCCCCATAAGAACTCATCTGGAATCTTCCCACTTTAAAAGGGTGGGATGGTTGAAAGTTGAGGATCAAGTATCTCAGTTGCAGCTGGGTATGGTACATAAAATTGTTTATGGAAATGTTCCCAAATATTTTAGAAATTATTTTAATAGAGTAAATGACGTTCACAGTTACTCCACTAGGGGTAGCTCAACAGATTTTATACCCCCCAGAGCTAAGACTAATCTGGGTAAACAGTCTTTTCTTTATGCTGGAACTACCCCATAATGACTCCTTGACCTTGACCTTGGAACTGGTTACCTGGTACACTCAAGACAGTCAGAAGCATAGGCAGTTTTAAACAAGGTTTGAAAGTATGGCTTAGGTGCCAATGATAGTCATTATCTATTTGTATTGTTGTTGTTTTTTTGGACATGGATGAATTTGTTTAATGTATGATGAATGATTGATGTGTGACCTGCTGTCACTTGTCCTCTCCACCTGCCCTTATAGGGACCACAATGGAAATAAGTCTTTGGGCTTTATTGTGTCATCCCTGACTATTTATGTATTTTAATGTATGACACAGAGTACTGTTTCATATTTTATATTTAAGTGGTCAAATAAAATCAATCAATCAATCAGTTGGCAAATAAAAAAGGAGCTTATAGATAAAATGTATCAAATATTTAAATAAAAAACATACACATATTAAGAAAATGAGGCAGCACATTCTAATCATGACAGTAGTAGAGACCAAATCTCATATATTTCACAGAAATTCAAACTATAAAATTAGGATCTAAAAATGCCATTGTCTAATCTTAGTGTTTCAGCAACAGCTGGAGGCTTTTTTTGGTCTAAATATAACATATTCAGCAAAATCAGGCTTTGATGGACTGCTGATGCATGTTCATTTGTCTGTTTAATTTATGGGAGATGTCATTCACCGTGTTATACCACAACCAATACTTTTAAACATTTAATGTTGATATAGAAACTGAAAAGGTGGAAATACATGTGCACACACACGCAGGATTGTGGCAGCAGTTACATGTAACATGCCATCCAAATATATTAAAAACAAATTGTTCACTGGTACAATGCCTTCTTGCATCAAAATAACTCCACTGATGCTTGCCAGAACATGCAGTCTAAGCTTTGCCTCGAGGTTGAAGCTCCAGTGGCAGAACATTTGATTTGGATTTTCAAACAGAAACTCGTCTCTCTGCGTCTCTATCAAAAACTACTGTCTGGCTGATGAGTTGATGGATTTGAATTTCTGTTTGAGCGTGTCTATGAAAATGTTTTAAGGCATATGATAAGCTTTTACATCTTCATCAGTATCCTTGGTAACCACTATAAGCTGTGCCATATATGTTAATTGCCCAGACAAAAGAAGACTCTTATGTGCCCTTGCTTGTACGTCATGTGAAAATCAAAAGCTGTCTGCGGTAAAGGAAGTTTATTCGACCTAATTATCCAATCAAGCTGTAACCTGTAAACATGTCCTGCAGAGGAGGCGGACAGCTGTCGGAAAAGAGTCAAGCAGATGTTAGATATTTCGTGTTTACCAAGCCAGTACTTTATAGCTCTCGACACTACATACATGTAATCACTTCACTGTGCTCATTCCTCAACATGGGAACAACAGTCATTGCTGTGATCACACATATTACCCTATGGACTTCCTGCTGCTGACAACATTATTCCCTGTTTGAATGCTGGCTTTGATGGATATCGCCTGCTTGTCTGTCAGACTGTTGGCCTGATTTAGCTCCCTTGAGGAAAGTGTTCTTTCTCTCGTAATATAACTGCAAAAATGAAAGAGAAATACCACCCAAAAGATGCATACTGTAATGCACCTGTATTGGTTCCCTGCCGGGTGGTATTGATTTAGCGTGTGTTACATAATATCTGTAGGGACTTACATCAACTCCTCCGGTGTATATTCTCCTGCTACAAATAGAGGATTGTCAGACAGCCCAGTGTGCAGATGAGCCATGCAGCAAAGCTCAAGCTGGATGAAATCACCTGTAAAATGCTGTGTACAGAATGTTTTTCTTTCTGCCAGTTCTTGCTTTGAATCTAATATGACAGATACAGACATTGTTTTTCTTTTTTATCTGATCACCACAACAGTCTCAGTGGTTGTATCAGCTTTTGAGAGTGCTGTTGTAATTTGTAGCCTTGAGACTCATATCCTCTTAATGTTTTCTTATTTTTATGTAGTTTGCAGAACACACAAAACCAGTGCCTTTTGGTTTAGAGTCTTTACTAATGCAAATTATTGTTGATGTTAGCGCATTATAAGTGAAAGAAATTGATAAGATGTTCTTAATTGGTTTACCCCTTCAACTATACATTTCATGTTTTCTTGTTTTTATTTAGAAGTACAAGGGAGAATGGGCAATTAATAAAAAACAAAAGAGAGAAGAGCACAAAGGTTTGTTCAGAAATGTAAGGGATGCACTGAGAGAAAAGTGCGACAAGTTGTCCCTTTCTGACAGATTTGAATTGTTCACTGGGTTTGGGATGTAACTTCACAATGCATGGTTTTCTATGAATGACAACTCTTTTGCATCTATGTGGTTTCAGTATTTTTATTGGAAAGGTCACTGATCACAGTATTCCTCAAAAGAAAAAAAATTGAACTTCTAGGAAAAATGGAAAAAGTACCTTATAATCTTCTTATAGATAGAGACATGATGGTGTGCTTTTCTTTAAAGGGTAGACATTACATGTGCAAATACAAATATTTCATATGTCCTCAGGGTATTTTAAACTAAATTATTGTTGGACTGCATTCATTTTAGACCGCAAAAAAAACATTTTCAATCTGTTGGCTTTTTAGTAAATTTCCATCCTCCGCATTTTGCCCAAAAGAAATGTGCAAACTCAAACAAAATCAGCAAAATGGTTGTTCTTAATCACTTAATAATAATATGCATGAGAACCAAACCAGCTTTTCAAAGTAAATTGTAGCCTACTATCGGATGAATTCAGAAGACTTTGGCAGCATAACATGACAAAGTATTTGTAATCCATGCCAAAAGAATAACATAACATCAGTGGGTAATTTTTTTGTATTTTCCAGAACACTCCTACTGCATGAAATGATCTCTAAATGTTCTTATATACTGTATATCCTTGGATCCAAGTTATTGTAAAAAACTGCAGTATAGTGTATAAGAGTGTGAGCTCAACATGAATCAAGTGACTAGCGTAGCTACTGTTGGTCTAATTTATTCCAATAACTTTGATTTAAAGGAATTGTTTTTTTTGGAAGAGAGGGATACAGCTCAATCAGCAAAATCCACCTACCAGGATCTCTAAAGCTCACTAATTAACACGTTACATCTTGTTTATTTAATCTGTACTAAAAAATATTCTTGACCAGGAGCAGTTGCCAGGCAACCAGCGGAGTCTCCAGGTTTCAAATTGTTAAGATAAACTAAGCTAAGCTAACTGCTGCTGGCTCCAGATACATATTTACTGTACAGACATACGAGTGGTATTGATCTCATCTAACTCTCGTCAAGAAAAAGAATTAAAAAATAAAAATAAAACTCCTTTAAATAGCAAAAACCCAGTCAACGTTCAGTCCAGTGACATGCAGAGTTGCTTGTGGTTTCATTATAAAGCCATTATTCTGCACTAGAACTGGGAAGTGGTCATTCTAAACGTTTAGCATATAGAATGAACAATGTGAGGGTTCATAAGTTGAGATCACGCCGCTTTAACTAAAGTTCACTTACGTAAGTCCCTGGTGCACTGTGAATGCTGTTTAGCAAGGCAACTTTAATGGCTAAAGAGGAGACTGTAAGGAAAACCCAAGATGCTGGGGTTTATGCACAAGCCTATAATTTACATTATTCCTGACATGTTTCACACAAGTACAGCTGTTCTTTAATTGGGCCCAGAGAATTGTTAAAAGTACATTTGAATGAATCTGTTTAAGGCTACGTTGGACTTCCTGAGGTAAAAAAAAAAAAAAGAACTGTCAGGATGGCCTTTTACCTGGTAGTATAGTAATTACCATGTCTCATATAGAGCTGTTGCTGCAGTTATCCCCAGACCTCCACTTGATTATGCTTCCCACCTCTGTCCAGAGTAATACATCAATACATTAATCAAGCCTCTTTCTAAACTCAGACGTAAGCATCAGACTCCTTTTATCATTTTTGTTACTGCACCCTGTAATTCTCTCTTCTAAACACAGACTGGCTTATTCTCAAAACCAAGCCAGATGTGGAAAACCTGAAACTACAGCAATGGCTACCAAAACCAAATCCTCTGAATTTATGTAAATACCACTTGAATGGGAACCACATTCGTGCAGACGTAACCCTGTCATTGTGGACTAATTCTACTCTCATAGGGTGACTCAGACAACTTCTACAAACTCCCAGAGTTGGTGAGAGAAAAAGAAACATTTCTTACATTATATTATATGACATTATATACATCATTGAAAGTATGTGGTCCAACATATAAGCACTTTTTGTTGTTCCTAAAACAGAGAAAACAACATATGATGCTTCCCCATGAAAAAGAAAAGAGACATTTTAGTCCACGAGTTGTTTTTGGTGCAGGGATCAAATGGAAAAAGCCATCAAGGGTATCTGCAATCATGTACAGACACACAAATTAAAACTCTGCAGAGCATCAAGCAGATAGCAAATCTCTTGCTTGCTTTAAAAGGACACCTGATTTGCAATAACACTGGGAATGCGGAGAAACATTCAAATGAAAGGCCTCCATGTGAGAAGAGTTGCCTCAGTATATAAAGCAGCTGTGGAAAGGGCATTTTCTATTGATGACTGTAATTTTCGAAAGAACTCAGCTGGCATTAAAGGTGGGAGGTTTAATGGCTACATGAATGGATAGAGCAGCATCTTATCTCAGATGATCAAGGTACATTGCATTAGTCTGGAAGCTGCTGACCACAAATGGTGACATTTGCAATCGTCAAGCAGAAGTCTAAAGTAAGCCTGCAATGCACATTAGAAAATTAAACTCTCAAGAACATGGAATGCACTCTCAGCAACATCATTTGCTGTATTTGAGGTGTGTTCAGATTGATGTTACTGGTGTGGTAAAACAATATCCGCAGTGACATCACACTTAAGGCTCAGCAGGACATAGTGTTTTTCTTTCTCATTTCATGTGTGATATTTTGTCTCTGTAATTGAATGCAATGCACATGCACACATAGTGGCTACAGTGACTCAAGCTGCTGCCCCTTTGCTTTCTTTGGCTGTCCCTCTAGTCTGGACCAGATAAATAATGATTGCTTTCACTGATATAATATTTCTGGTGATATTATTGTTGTTCTTGCTGCTGTTATTCTCATGATAGCGAGAAAGCTCCTATTCATGCCAAAGAACAGCATTCATTTCTTCAGTGTTGTTGAGTAAGAACATTTTCTTTTGTGCCCTCTCTTTGCAGTTATTGTATGTTCAACTGAAGCTGAGGTTGTATCTCCATTACATTCTTACTTGGTTCTTCTTTACCTTTTTATGATCCATTCATAAGTTAATTTTTTAGTTAGTTTTTATTAGACTACATTCATTTGCCAAAAACAGTGATTGGGCGACTGCAGAAACTGGTGCTGCTATCTTAACGTGATACCACAATAACTAGGGCTGAACATCAGGGCCAGTGAAACTTAACCCAGCCAAAATAATGAAATTATTTATGCTGACAAATTGCAGGCCACATACCACAGTTATATCATATTCATATTTGGGCTACTTTAGCCTACATTTAAGGGAAACTACGCCCATTTTCAAAATTCATACATGTTATTCCTATTGTCTAAGACAATCCAAAAATGTTAGTAAACATGAACAACTCTTTCCCAAATTAAAAATAGAGTGCCAAAACTCAAATTTGTGATGGCATTAAGCATAAAGACGGGAACTGTGTGGCCGGGTTAGCTCAGTTGGTAGAGCAGGCGCACATATATAGAGGTTTACTCCTCGATGCAGCAGCCGCGTGTTGGACTCCGACCTGCGGCCCTTTGATGCATTGCATGTCATTCCCCCTCTCCCTCCCCGTTCATGTCTTCATCTGTCCTGTGGAAATAAAGGCCTAAAAATGCCCCAAAAAAATCTTTAAAAAAAAAAGATGGGAACTGCTCGATAGACCATGAATTAAGAAAGATGGTATAGATGACACTGAGAGCACCCAGGCGAATGTTCTGAGTATATGGGTACATTTTCTGTTTCAGAACTACACTACAATAGAATGAAGCTCAATTGGGTATAAAAAAGAAAAGAAAACATTCTGTGGTTCCACAAAATCAGTCTCCCATCTCTCTATGGAGCAGGTCCAACTTTATACTTGATGACATCACACATTTGACACTTACTTTTCTGGTTTCTGGCTTTTAGAGAGAGTAGCTTATGTTCACAAATATTGATTGAACTTTACTAGGCCATGGAAATAACATAATGAAATTCTTAATTTAGGTCCCCTTTAAAGCCTGCACATGTTGTATAATATATACTCTATTCTATTATTTGAGCATAAAATGCATCTTCAGTCATACACTGTCAGACGTCAGTTAATTTTTATAAGGTACACAGCATGCCATTTGCAGGGCGTCGTGACTTGGTCGGGGTGCATACGGTGTAACTGCAATGTGAGGGATAAAGGTACAGTGAGTGATGATGAATTAGTTTTGTAATATGATGTCAATGTTCTTTTATTACAAAAATCTAATTTTATTGTAAAAGAAAATTATGGTTAAAACTAAATGGACAATATTTTTGATAGATCCTCTTATACCACCCTCACTGATAGATTTTCTTGTTGCTCCTGGGCTCTGTTAACACCATGAGCCTTTTTACCCCATGAAACACTATGATGTTATGCTTTCACATAATAGCAGGAACTACCCTCATATGAGGACTGACTGGTGCATATCCCCTGTTGTGAAGTCAAGTTTAAAATGTATTTCTGACTCAGAATTTCATTGGAATAATAATGAAGCCTTTGGTCCGGAGTTACTGTTGTGATGTGCTAATGAAAGTGACTTTGATCTAAAATAGGCTGAAACGCATCCTGGACCCATGCGTGGAACTCAAACAGTCCTGATCTGCTGAGGTTCATGTCGGGGAGCTCAACATGGAGCATGTGCACATTAGAGGGGTAAAAGAGAGAAACATTACAATAAGTGATAAGCATATGAGGAAAGAACAGTCACAATCGTTGACAATCAAAAGTATTTTTTTCTCTCAATCTTGCTATTTCCTCCAGTCCTTGACTCACTTTGTCTCACAGCTTCCTTCTTTTGTTCTTTGTTATCCCATCATCACTCGCACTGAAAAACCTGACAACCCATTATTGCATTTCCATTTTACTGAAAGGTTGCAGAGGCATGGGAATTTTAAGTAATTGTCAGTCACTCGTTCGTGTTTACTATATCCCACTGTGTGCTGCATATTGTTATAACAGTTCTCATTAGTTCTCACAATTCAACACCAGCTAGAATCATATCGGTTGTCCTGTTCTGTTTTCTTTCTATTTTTCCGCTCTTTGTATTCGTCAAACAGTACTTCTCAAAACAAATGGTGGCAAGTCAATCAGAAATGATATTCAAATTACAGTCAGATACTGTGACTAGTATATAAATGTCTGTGACTAAACCCAAAAAAGTAGACTGAAGTCTAGCCTAAATGAAGTGTTACCGAAATGTAAAGATACATATAAATCACATTACAGTGAAGGCCATCAAAACAAAATGTCTCTATATCCAAATGGACTAATTTGTGGTTTCTTATCATTTAATTCAAATTACAGATAATAAGCATCCCTGGGGGAGGTATGAAGTCCTGCTCTCTCTTAACTGGCTGTGTTCATTTCTACAAGTGCCCAACAGGATTGCATCTGCATGTGTTGCAACAGCTTGAATGATTTTGTTCAGCAATAAATTACTGCCTTTTCTGCACATGTTTGAGTGAGTTTCCTCCCACAGTCCAGAGGCAAGTGTTGTGGAGACACTCATACTGTACTGAGTGTAAATGTGGGTGTGAGTCAATTATTGTTTGTCGGCTGATGTCTGTGACGGACTGGTGTACGATCCAGGGTATTTCCCTGGATTTGGCCCAATGAAAGCTGGTACAGAGTAATTATTACTGTCTCGTGTTTTTTTTTTCTTCTACATTTACAAAAAAATAAAACATCAAAGAGATTTAATATAAGCTCTTGGGCCTCTTATCAAATTTTAATATTATCAAAGTCTGGAGAGAACTGGACCATGCAAGGTTTGGCATGATGGTTATTCAAATTCAAATCTCAAGATCACTACATGTATTAACTAATTTAAAATCTATTAAAAATCGGGATTTTTTTTTGGACATATTCTATGAGACATCATTGTCTTAGCTGTCTGAGAATAATTTGTTTTCAAGGATCTAACACATTTATTTAAAGCAAAAGATCAGCTTGTTGAAAAAAACACCAGTTTGACAAAGAATAATTAACATATATGTGGGCATGTGACAATATCTTGGTTATTGATTTACAGTGCCAGATACATTTGAGTCTATCACAGTTAATATTACTGCAAATGTGTGTGAAGAATCATGTCAGTTACTGCAGCTGCTACTTCTGCGGTGTGTCATCGATCTGGATTATGTACAGTAAACCTGCGTCATTTAGACTGCCACGTGTTTTTGTGGGAAGCCACCAGTAAATGTAGACCTTTGTTAAAATAATGAAGAAAATGATCGAGCCAATTAAGGTCTTCAAATAAAGCATGCTTCCCCCAACACCTCACGCTTGACTCGAGATGAGTATCAGGAAATCCAAACTAGTATTAGGCAAGTATCAAGACATTACAAAATTGCAGTGCAAAACACATGTTTGTACTAATTGATCTGGATTTTTTTTCTTCTCTGTACACTTTATTATGTTTAAATGAACTTGTCAGAGAGGCTTGCTCTAGCCAAAATGTACAGTGATTTTCCTTGGCTATAATTGGACTATATTTCTAGACTCAAAGCTCTATTGTGTCCATTTTGTATTTACTTGTTGACTTACTGTTAATGTACATGTCAAGGGAGACAAACTGTTCTTCACACTTAATTTGAATGTATTTTTATGGAGTAGAAGCTCACCCTTTAGGCTTTTTTTCCACCAGATATTTGGAATTCACTGTAGGGAAAGCTGTAGGTGTTACTACTGTAATAACATTAATAATGGCTCTGTACAATTTAACTGTCTTAGTAAGCCATGACAGTTTGACAGTGTGACAGTGAGCTAACATGCACAATACCAGGACCCTGAAACTGAGGCAGCTCAATAGATTTCAGCCATCACTGAATTTTTCTTTTTCACTGTTCCCACTGTGACGTGTCAAAATTATCTTCAATGAAAAATACCTATCTAAGATAATTTAGTTACAGCAAACCTATGTTGAGTTGTTTATGTATCCACAATGATCCCTAACAGATCACTATCCCAAAGATATTTGTTGTTCCTCTCCAAACAGAACAGTTCCCCCTTTTTAAGGCCAAATTGAATCAGACCGATGTATTTAGCACATGAACCCGAAGATGTTCACTCTGAGAGGATGTCCCCGGACCCCTACAGGGGTTACATCACTGCCTCTGGCAGGTCTATAAGCCCTTGGTGTTTTGTCATCCCACCCATGGCTCTAAATGTAAGGCCATTTATTTCATGTATGTTTGAATGAAACACATTAATCCAGAGCTGGTTGTACACTGCATAATCCTGCTCTTGCAGCTGAGGTGCACCAGCCCACTCTCCATTCATTCTCCCTGGCAGACTGGACCTTCCTATTTGTGTGCAGCTGGACCCTTTTATTATTTACACTTGAAATGATAATGACATCATGTGTGCGCAGCTGCACTATTTGCATCCACATGGCATGCAGCTGAATTTGTGTGACAAAATGAATAGGTGGACACGAATCATGAGATGTGGAGGTTATCTGCTTGTGTGATTTAATAACAGGGCGATGTTGAATAGAAAATAGATACCATGTGATAGACTAAGTCAGAGCCAACGAAAATTCATGGTCGGAGTTTTGTAGGTAAAACTGTAACCAATTTTGTTGAGCTGGCAGCTTCAGTGCCATGATCGGCTGACATTCCTGGCAAGGACATCTCACTTTGGCTGACCCTTTGTTTCTCCACTGAGTAAAGTTGAAAAGGTTGGAGAGAGATGAATGCCAGTATGTTGTTATTCTGTACACTTTGTGCAGACGTTAAGAAGAAAAGATGATTGGCAAAGGGTCTGAGAATAGCTGAGCATACGATTTTATTTCATCTGAACAGGTTTAACAAATACAGCTATACCAAGCAAGCACATACACTTACAATCATGTCAGTGATTTAACTGCTATGTATAAGAGCCTTTTAGATAATACAAAACTTGGCCAAACATACGATCAAGTTACAATGACACTGAATTCTAATTGCTGCTTGTCTGTTCTTGGATGCCGCTCAATTCACACAGCACTGAGTCAGATATGACTGAAACATTGATATGCAGTTTTATGAGGTGGAGATGATGGCATTTTGTTGGTGTTTTCTACAAAATGGGGCTTTTGATGGGTGCGTCAACTCAAGCGATGCTCTGCTCACTTTAAACCTCTAAATTCCATTTCCACTAATTTGTGTAGAATCTATCTAGAGGCATTTGGTGTCTCTTGTTAATAAGATATAATAGAATAATGGAGCAGTATTTTGCAGTCACTGGCTCTTGACCAAAGTTACCATTCAACACAGCAAATGCAATTCTATTTAAAGACATTCCCCTCTAGATTATGAAATGTCTATTTACATCAACTCGACATGTTTACTGTTAGTTAATCCCGACAAAAGACATATTCAGTGTAGCTTGTCCAGATTTTGTCCTCGTTTGGATCATTGCTGGTGTATGCGCAGGTGCCTGTGGAGCTGCAGGCCACCATGTGGAAGCCCACCTCTGTCAGCTTGTCAAATGCCTGCTCTAGAAAGTTATACTTGAGATAGTACCGGGATGTGTATCTCTCCGGGGGCCTGTCCGGGTCTCTGCTCTCATTCAGCGTGTCCCCAAACACTTCTTTGGCCAGGGCAGTCTTCCCGCAAACCGTGATGCGCGCCACTCTCCTGAATTTGGCATCGGTTTGGATGTCTCTGCCAATGGTGTACGAGCCGCGGTATCCTATTGTGATATAGCCCGACTTTCTGGAGTCCAGGGATGGGGAGCGCATGGCCCCGCTGACCGACATGGCGCGTAAAGTCTCCATACCGCCGGAGGAGCCGCACTGCTGCGCACCTTCCTCCGTGTCACTCTGGCTGATCTCCTCGTTGATTGAATTGTCCTTACTCAACCGGGGGCTGAGGCGTTTGGCAAGGTCCCGCAGCTGGAAAAAGTCAGCCTCTCTCTGCAGGCGACTTTTCTCGGGGAAGTAGTCCGGGAGGACCAAGTTCAGGTCTCGGAGATAATCTAGGATGTAGCGGAACAAGAACCCGTCCCTGTCCAAGAAAAAGCGCCCTTTGCTGTCTCTCGCCAACTCCTTGGGTGACTTCTTGCTGAACATGTTCCACAGCAGCGAGTCTGGGACGGCGATGAGGGTTGTATGTCTGGTAACATAAACCTGTCCGCCGACATTCAGCTCAATAATCTCTGAAAACGGGGAACCCGAGTCGCCGCAGTTGGACACTCCGCGCTCTGTGTCGGCCAGTGCCATCTTCTCTGAGCCTCTGCACTGATGTGGGATCAGTGGAAACACTGACCAACTAAGTAGCAGCGGCTTGTTTATGAAGCCTGGGCTCACCACGTGCGTGGTTGCGCGTGCGTGATGGGGGTAGACTGTAAAATTAACATTTAACTATAACATGACTGTCTTGTCAAAATATAAGCAAGCGGCCCCGTGTGTCAGTGCACGTGCAGCTCTATCTGTGTGTGTGTGTGTGTGTGTGTGTGTGTGTGTGTGTGTGTGTGTGTGTGTGTGTGTGTGTGTGTGAGAGAGAGAGAGAGAGAGTGTGTGTGTGTGTGTGTGTGTGTGTGTGTGTGTGCGCGAGAGAGAGAGAGAGAGAGAGAGAGAGAGAGAGAGAGAGAGAGCATCACTTAAAGCAAGCACCCACATCTGATTGTGTCATTTGTTTTTCCTGCCCTGTCTGGCATAAATATAGGCTAAATGTATCACATCTTCTGATGATTATTTAAGTAATTAAATACATTATTTTTTACAAATCAGTTGGCCCAGTGGTGTAGTGGTCCCCTTTTTTTTTTTTTTTTTTTAAAGTAGTCCAGAAAAAAGCCCTGTTTTAGAAACAGTGACATGTAAGACTATGATTTAGTTTACCCAAAAATCTGTCATTTCTACTTGCTCACTATTATAAAATGATCATGACTTGATTAGGAGCAGTTTGTAGTTACTACTGGTCACACAAGCAGCCTGGATGAATGTAAAATGTATTTATCATGAGGCAAACATGGTGTTATCTCTTCTCCTCTAAATGTGCAGTCATATTGCCACTGGCAATTTGCCAGTAGTTAAAGTAGTAGTAAAATAATAATTAATTTGGAAACCACCTTAAAACTTACCTCAGAATTATGTCTTCCATCAACTGGGGTGGCACACCGCCGCTTGTGTTATTTCTTCAGCTGTTGTTTGGTCTGCTGCCGTTATCGTAGTCAAGTGGCACCGGCACCTGAGGTTTTTTTTTGTTTTTTTTTCACTGGCACCTGAGCATGGATGTATTAGGTATTAGCGATATTTTCCTCGGCATGACCCGCCCTACTCTGCCTCTGATTGGCTCATCAGTCCTCATGCCTAAAGTTAACCAATCTAATCAGTGAAAGCAGCGAGTACCAGCCAATTAGAGGCAGAGGAGGGTGGGTCATGGCTTCACTATCCTTGAGCTCAAAGATATTACTGAATGGTGCGCATCAGGGGGGATTTAGAAGTGGGTATACGCAATGCTGACTGAAAAATAAGTAGGTATACGCCGTATACCAGCGTATACCCTGGACTACACCACTGAGTTGGCCTTAGTTATTACAGCTTTAAAATCAAGAAATGGTTGGACAATAGGGAAAGAGTGACACCCAATGCAAATCTAATGGAAATGCAGCCTTAACCCTCAAACAGCCCTTTGAAGAACTTGCAAAAAATACTACTATCAAGGTTTAACATTCAAATTGGTACGTACAAAAGCAGAAACACTCAGACAAACTCTTTTATGGCTAAGACATTGCATCGACTGATGCATGATATTCATTTCCTGAAGACTTAATTAAGACAAAACATAACCACTACATGCCTAACCCCTACCCTCACCTTTGTCTTCACTTACCTATAACCTTTTGTTGAAGATAGCTTCTCATTATGTGACTGTGTGAACAGATAATTATTCTTGAAAAATGGGACAAAAAACTGAGACAAAAAGTTTTTTTTACAATTTTTTGATTATGTGTATTTACATTTATTTGAAATACACATATCAGTCATTATGTCCCCACACTGTGATTATTACATATTATACACAGACACACCATCTCTGCTATCCAGTGTCATTCATCCAGTGAAATCTTCATTTAAGTGATGGACGTACTGCACATGTATTTGGTTTATCATTGTGTTTCAATACATATTTAATAAACCTTGATAACATGTTCAATTGGCTAAAGGGAAGAAATGTAAAAGTAAAACAATGGGATTGGCACACATGTTTTATGAGTGGCTTGAAGGAGTGAAAATCAACACAAAGACCACTGGACAGGAAGCATAATGACAATATTTACTGAAGCTTCTGACGCACATAAATTAGAAGGAAAAAAATCACAAAAACAAAAGGCATCTGTATTCTTGGAAGGCCTGATTTTCCACTAAATTTGACATGGATAGTGAACAAGAATCAATAAATACTACTTTTAAATAACTTTTTTTTACAATAACTGCCCATAAACTAGTCACAACTGTCACCACATGTTGCCGTTTACAGTGAAATCTAGTTAGCAGCACGCGAGCAGAGAAGAAGAAAGTAATGGATAAATTATTGAAATTGTTGAAGTGATGAAAAACAGTTGAAATACTTTATTTAGAGTAAATGATGATAAAGGTCCAGCAATGGTCACATCAAGTGGTGGTAGTATGAATGCAAACTTGACCAAACCAACCTAAACACTGTTTTCAATTGTATGGAGAAAAAAAATATTGTTACAATACATACTTTTAGTGTTAAGTAACATCCAGTTTATAATCAATTCATAAAAGCATATTTGAACATGACGGGTGGTGTCGATGAAGGGCTACTTGAGTTCATCTGATAGGAATGTGGGGTTACGTCAGACTAAAAAGCTTAGCAGTGGTAGGATGCAACTAAGTACATTTACTCAAGTGCTGTAACTTTATTATTCTACTCCACTACATTTCAGAGGGAAATATTGTACCTTTTACTCCACTTCATTTATTTGACACTTATGGTTACTAATTACTTTAGAAAAACATTTGCGTATATGATATGATGCAGCACTGTACTACTAATCGACCCACTAGTAGTGTCTAAAATTGGCTCCACATTGAAAAACTACAACATTAAAATACGCTTGTATTTGTTAGTGATGAAAAACAGAATATGTTTTATAATAATATAACTCAATGAAAGGTGCCATTCTGCATGTAATTATTATGTCCCCAGCTGTTTGAAATTACACATCAGCTTGTCATGTGCTTGTCTGAGTGTTGGTGGAGATTCATTTCCCTGTTCAAAACTTCCCGTTGTGGAGAGCTGAATTTCCACCGTCTGTCATCTCAAATCTGGTTGTGCAAGACAGCCGATCAGTTATTTGACCCTTCTATACCACTTCTATATTCTCACGGCAAAAATACAGCATGGGTGTGCTGTGATGCTTTTTATTTTAATTATGAGATTTGGCAATACCAAAAAAACAGACAAATCAAAGACGACGTTCACTCATTGTGAAATTTCCAACTTCTCATCATGGTGTGTTTTACCCACTTTAGAAATTTGGAAGACCAACCTTCAGATAGTGTCACTACCTATAAAATGCAGCTGCCCTTAGATGTTTTGTCACTTGAAGACATTGTTGAGCTACAACAATGCTGCGCAAGGTATTGCTGTTTTCTTTTATATTTACATATTTTCAGCGTTTCACTGTATGAGATTAAATTCCGGCACTTTTTGGGAGAGTATGTTTGGGTTAGATGTAGCATATTTTAACTTCTTTAGCCTGAATAGGTCCTCAACAACTGTTCTCTCTCTGGGGAGGTTTTGCATCTGACTGGCCCTGTTTCACCTTTCCAGGGTATTACGGAGAGCTTTGGAGCTGCTATCCATGCCCTCAACACCACCCAGCTGACAGATGGTGTGATTAACAGGAGCAAAAGGATGATGCTGGACACCCTGGGTGTTGGGCTGTTAGGAACTAGGACAGCTGTCTTTAACAAGGCTCTCACATACAGCCAGGTACAATAAACTGCTTAACTGAAGTAGAGGTATACTACTCTTCACCTGCTAAAAAAATATGGCATATAATTACAATCTAAATATTTATTAGTTATATCTGTCAACCCTCTGTATACTATAATTCTGTTTTTATTAGTGTCAACCTGTGATCATCATCAAATCTGTCCTTATTTGGCCTCATCAGAAGTTGTCTTTGTTAATCAGAAACTAAAACACTAAGCTACTGATTGTCAAATACAGCTGACAAATACACTAATTGAACTATTGTGCACTAATTTCCTTTTGGATGAGATGTTGACATTATAAGTCTGCTTCCTGGGCTTCCTTAATCGGCCAATTAGTTGATATAATCCCTTTCATGCTGCTATTTGTTTATAATTTTGTTTGTTGGAAATTAGGAATGTCACTACTGAGCTCAGTTACATCCATATTTAATTGCACGCTTATCCTCATGTTATTGTCTGATTGCAGTTGTTCACGTCTCACGAGAGGAGCAGCGTTTGGGGTAAATCGGAGATAACTCTTCCTCCTCATTTCGCTGCATTTGTCAATGGCATCGCGGTAAGCACAGTCAAATAAATGCATCATATTATGTATAGAAAACATAAACATGGTATGGCAGTTTGAGCTCTGATTATCTTTTGTAACACATTGTTTTGTAACAGGTTCACTCCATGGACTTTGATGACACTTGGCACCCTGCTACTCATCCCTCAGGAGCTGTGCTACCTGCACTGCTGGCCCTCGTAGAGACACTGCCCAGCCAGCCCTCGGGTCTAGACCTGCTGCTGGCCTTCAATGTTGGTATCGAGGTGCAGGGCAGACTCATGAGGTTCTCCAGAGAGGCCTACAACATCCCTGAGAGGTGAGATATTTAATAACATGAACCAACATCAGACTGTTTGAGTCTGCTGTCCACTGGAAATATTTGACTATTTGAGGTTTTAAACGGTTAATTCACCCAAATCACTAAAAGTACAACACCTACCTCTAGTGGTGTCTAGCCATGCAGATAGTTTTAGGTTTATTTATGGTTTTAGTGATGGAGGTGGTGCATGGATTTTAGTTTGTGGTACTCACAGCATTGAAAAATGATAATCAATAGAGACCTCTCTCTTTTCAGAAACTCTCCCCCACCTTGATAATCCATACACCTTGCTGTCTAAAGTTTTCATGAAAAATATTTCTTCAGTAGAAATTACTTCCAAGAAACAGCTAGTTCTGTAGATTATTCACAAAAAGACAAGTTGCTGTCAAGTTTTTCAAATGTTATTTTTTTTAATACGATTATGATGTGAACACCACAAACAGTACCAGCAGAAATCTCAGAGACAAATGTCTCAAAACCTAGGCAAAAAAAACACAAGTAAAAAGTTTATTTATTTATACTTACCAGAATTATCAGATAGGGCTGTACGGTTATTTTCACTGTTTGGTTATTTTCACAATTACTCTGACAATTATTTGTCAACTAATCGACGAATCGACTATATAATATTTAGCTCTAATCGTCAGCTTTTATCTTAATCAATTCATTATTAAATTCAAATAGATCCTAATGTTTTGGTCACCTTTTCCAACACTCAGATTCCACCCTCCCAGTGTTGTCGGGGTGATGGGTAGCGCTGCAGCCTCAGCTAAGCTCCTGGGTCTGTCCCCTGCGCAGTGTGCTAATGCTCTGGCTATCGCAGCCTCCTCTGCTGGGGCTCCTTTGGCCAATGCTGCCACGCAAACCAAACCTCTCCATATTGGAAATGCTGCTCGGAGAGGCCTGGAGGCCGCACAGCTGGCCCAGATGGGACTGGAGGGGAATCCAGCCATCCTGGATATGAACTGCGGGTTTGGGGTTTACTACAAGGACTACAGTCCTTCAGCAATGGCAGTTCCTGCTTCTAGTGACTTTAAATGGATTCTGGAAGATCAGGATGTGGCCTTCAAGCGCATCCCTGCTCACCTGGGGATGCACTGGGTTGTGGATGCAGCCTTGGCAGCCCGCGCAAAGCTTGAAAACACAGTCAGGAACTTTGACCTCAGCCAGATCAGGCACGTCACACTTCGAGTGCCTCCATCCAAGTACGTTGACTGCCCCTTCCCTGCCACAGAGCACCAAGCCAGGCACTCATTTCAGTTCAACGCCTCTTCCGCCCTGCTGGATAACAAAGTGACAGTGTCTTCCTTCAGTGAAGCTCAGATTAACCGGCCTGCTCTGAAGGAGCTCTTGTCCAAAGTCGAGGTGGAGACCCCTAAAGATAACCAACCCAGCTTTGACAAGATGTACTGTGAGGTTGAGATGGAGACAGATCAGGGGCAGAGATATGTAGCCAGATGTGATACCTTTTATGGCCACTGGAGGAAGCCACTGAGTCAGAAGGACCTGGTGGAGAAGTTCAGTGTTAATGCTTCTTCAGTGTTGTGCACAGAGGGAGTGGAGGGTGTGATTGATGTGACAGGAAACATTGAGAGAGTGAGAGAATGCTCAATTTTGGGTTCATATCTGAGAATGACAAGTAGTCAACACGAGCGGTTATACGGCACAAGGCGTTTGTGATTATTCAGGTTTTGATAAAGCCAGTGCAAGGGAGTGTTATATCAGTGTGAAGTCATTTTAACACAAGAATCATAATGTCAAATTTTTATATTCATCTTTTTCTTCCATGAAGTAAGAAATAAAGTGAACTAAAAAAAGTGAACAGTTTCATTTTATCATTTTATTGCATTTTTTTTGTACAATAGTTGCTGTTGATTTTCTAAAATGTGATTAGCATTGCCATCATTATATGGATCCACTGCATTAGAATATAATCCAATAAGATTTAGTCAAAATAAATCAGACCATGTATTACTTTTACAAACGTATATTTTAAGAGTATCTGGAAGTGCTTTTAAATCGAAGAGTTACTGTAACATTATTCTATCTCAGTTCAGCAGGCTGCAGCAACTATTAAGCTCTTTTAAACAACAGCACCCCGTTCTTTTCTTTCCGTTTCCACCATCTTTCTAGTACACTTCAAGCAAGTTTCAACACATCCTGCACCATCGCTCCGATTCCATCAAATATCTCGTGGATTGGAGCTTTGCACATGAACGCAGAGGTGGTGACCAGCTTGTTCTTCTCGTCCACGTGGCTCTCGCTGACGCTCTTACTCACGTGCTTGCAGCCCAACTGGTTGATGGCCGCTGCGGTGTCAGTAGTGTCGGGATACCTGAGAAAGATAAAAGAGGCACCACACAATGTTAAGCTGCTTATAAGGATTCATAGGTTTATTTGTCGTCACATACACAAACAATTTGTGTAGTGAAAAGACACGTGGCATGCTCTTGGACTGTACAAGACTAGTGTGAAAATAACTAAGAATAAAAAAAAAGAAGTAAAGATAAAAATTCAAGGGGAAAAACTTGCAAGGGTTTTTGTTGCTCTCAATGCATTTACACAGAAATGGATATACAGCCAAATTAAGACAAACTTTGATGTATCAAATCAGTGGAGTTCCCCTTTACGACATTTGGGGTGCTCAGGCAAGTTGGACTCACTTGTCATCCTTCTCGATACCAACGGTGACCTCACAGCCAGGAAACACCTTGGCAGCCAGGACAGGTGAGATGCAGCAGAGGCCGATGGGTTTACCCTCGCCGTGGAACGCCTGCAGCGTGGCCTTAACCTCGTCATTAACGGAACAGTCCTTCCCCTGCACAGCCCACGTACAGAGGTTCTTCGCTGCACCAAAACCGCCTGCGAGATGTTGCAAAAATTTGATTATTCAAGTCATTCAAGCACTCGTTGGTAGAGCAAGGTTTAAGGGATATTAATGGTAACAAAATGGACATAATATTTTATCAAACCTAGCGAAGAGTGCCTCAAAAACATGTTTCTGTGTATTTGACTGAATCAACAAATCATGTCACAAGAACAAAGGATGGGATCCTCCCTGTAAAACAGCAGGCTATTGTGTTGTGTGCGAACCTGGGAAGATAACAGCATCATGGTCTTTAACACTGAGTTTAGACAGGTCCTGGATGTCTCCACGGGCCAGTCTTGCGCTCTCCACCAACACATTTCTCTTCTCTTCAGACGGTTCGCCTTTCAGGTGATTCACCACATGCATCTGGTCAATGTTTGGGGCAAACATGTTTACCTGCAGTGGATGAAGCAAAGGTGAGGACTATTAATCACTAATTAATTCTTCAGCCTACAAAATGTGAATAAATATAAGAAAATATCCATCACAAGGTCCTGAACTTTAACATTACGTTAGTCTATTGCTTGTTTTGTCAGACCAACATTTAATTTTCATATAAAAAAAGATTTTCAAATTTACAATCATATAAAACTGAAAAAGCAGCCAGGCCTCTCATTGGGGAAGCTGTAACTAGAGAGTATTTAGCATTTGTGCTTGATAAATGACTTAGTCAGTTTTCAAAAGTGTTGATCATTATTTGATTTACAATAAACTCTCTCCTTATGTTTCCTTGCCGAGCTGTGGCAGAAGGATAGTAACACAGAGAGGTATTTCATACTAAAAAGAACACTTAATTTGTCTAGCCTCATTACTTTTTTCATGTAACAAGGACTGTGGATTTGGTCATCCCATCACTGGAATCATGTAGAAGGGTGCTCTTTACAGGCAGAATGGTCAGTTACTAAGGAGAAACACTTAACAGTGACCAATAACTGATATGGGCATGTTAGTATCAAAAAAAGTGGACCTATCATTTAAAAGTCATGCACAATATGTGTAACTTAGTTTACCAGAGTCAGAGTGCATCAAACAATGTGGATGGCAATTTGGCCTATCTGACCAGACCCCAAAGCCTGCAGCAGTGTATTCAACCTTCCATTGTCACACACACACAATTAAAACAACAATGTAAGAGCAAATTTACCACGTGTTACACTGCATCAGGCCATATTTTAGGCTACTGATACTAAGGTTATGTATGTATGTATGTAATGTATACGTATGTAACTACACGACATACAGCAACACTTGCAGATCAAAGCTGACTTAACAAACTTACACTTGCACCTCCTCTGCTCAGGTGGACCAAAACAGCGGAGGCCTCGTGGATCTCACTGCCATCATAAACTCCGCAGCCTGCCAACACCACAGCCACGCGCTTACCCATCTGTGTCGTGTAGTAACTTCTATGAACTGTCTGAATTGTGCTGAATGTCAAGAAGTTACGACTACAGTGGTGCAGCAGGGTGAGCATGGCGGACTGTCAGCGGAGAGGACGCCCCCTTCTTCTATTTCTTATTCTTCTGCACTAACCGGCGGTTTCTAGGTGCTTCAGCGCCATCTTGTGTCTAAACCTGAGCACTGCTGTCATGAATACTATGCAGCTGCAGTATTTCATCTTTTTTTTTTATTATTATTTTATGTTTCCTCTGAACTTCAATTTAATTTTCTCCTAGGACATCATTTGTAAAACCAAATAGTTTAAATGTAGATTCTTATTTTTATTTTCAGTTGCTATAGTTATCTGGGCCCAAAAGTAGCACAGCAATTAAATAAGTAAATACCGGTAAATGAGCATGATAGGTTAAGAATAGATAAATCAATACTAACTTTGAGGAAAATAAATGTTTTTTCTCATTATTAATTGTATTTCTTTATATATTTCTTTCTATATTAATTATTGTTTTTTCCTTATTATATATAAATCATATCCACATTTATTAATTTATTTCCACGAATTAATAATTGTATTTATTTAATTTGATTTATTTCCAGATTTTGTACAACGTTACTTTCACGAGAATAACTACTGTCATGTGATTTCGTTTCATCAACAAAACCATGTGACCATGAGGAAGTTCGTTATAAGGGGAAGGATCCGGAAGGATCATATCGATCATGGGAACGCTATCGTAACTTCTTCATTTTTTGTCTGCTTTTTGCGTGTTTACCATGACCCACACAGAGGCTGTTCTGTGTTTAAACCTGCTCCTGTTTCTTCAAGTTGTTGCTCAGTTCAGAAATAATGGACAGCAGCAGTGGCCCGTTCCATATAGGTATGAAGACAGTAAACCTTCTTCTGCTGGTACTGCTCCGTAGCAGTAAAGTCACGAGACAGCTAGCTAGAAAATAAAGCATCTGTTCAGAGGAAGTTTAAACGGTAAAGTTTATGAGCTAACTTCCGATTGACTAAGTCTTAAAATACGATTGTTTGTTATTCGGTGTCGGATTTTAGCAGATTTGAAGCCAGTTTACCAATTTACATTTGGTGCGTCCACATGACTTTAAAAACGTTGGATTTTGGAGCACCCCCCTCTATGTGCACGTGATAAATCTAATTTAAGGTATGTGTGATACAACAAGGTTTGAATTTGATCAGAGGTGGAAAGTGGTAGTAACTAAGTTCATTTACTCAAGTACTGTAATTTAGTAAAAAAATGTGAGGTACTTGTAGTTTACCTGAGTACTTCCATTTTATGCTACTTACTTCTACTCCGCTACATCTGAGAGGCAGATATTATACTATATTAGCTACATTTCTTTGATAACTTAACTTGCTAGTTACTTTCCAGATTCAGATTAATAATTTAAAATATAATCAACAAATACATGATATTATGATATCAAAAGAAAATGTTGATCCCCAGGCATAAATAATAAATATATCATATAATATAAATTAAAATTAGCCCCACCCTTTACCAGTTGCAATATTAAAGTGATGTACATATTAATGCATCAATAATCGACATCAACAGGCGGTTTGATCGTCGCCCTGATGTGGACTCCTACTGTGAAGCTCTCTACCCGTTCTGTCCCACTGGGGATCGGGATGGAAGGATTCCCTACATGAGAGACAGCGATGTCATCTCAGTTTATCGACTGCAAACACCTGTGTGGGAATTCAAGTATGGAGATTTGCTGGGGAAAATTGTAAGTACATGAATCGTCTTGTTTTCATGTTACTGATATTTCTTCCTACATCACCACAGTGAGGGTTTACAGAGTTTGTAGAAATGCATCAAACAACATGGTGATGCTGTTGTAGATGCATCATCTTTCTGTTCACTTATAGTTTATTTTGGACTCATTGAGAGTTGGACTCTGTACATTTTTACTGTCTACTTTGATGAAATGTATTGCTATTATTAATTGCTTTGTGGTAGTTTTGATTATACTCCAAAAAATCTAAACAATTAAAATAAAAAAGTGCCACTGTGAGAATTTTTTTGTTTCAATTTGTTACGATTACATACAGTTATTCCTCCTGTGTAGTTAGAATAACTGATTAAAATTTTGATAAAAGTTAGTTTTTTGTGTTGTTGATGATTATATTCTCTGAAATTGAGATGAAGATACTACTGTGGCGCTGTAGATGTTAAAACGGGTTATATCTGACACAGACATGTAATTAAAGATAGCAGGGCTGTTAAAATGGAAGTGCAACTTGTGATATATTTATAGAAACACAACTTTCCCCATGTCTACCCACAAGCGGAGAGCCAATGTAATGTTTCTGTTTGGTTCACAGCATATCATGCATGATGCCATTGGGTTCAGCAGTTCAGATACGGGGGCAAACTACACCATGGAGTGGTATGAGCTGTTTCAGCTTGGTAACTGCACCTTCCCTCACATCAGGCCCGAGGTGTACGCGCCTTTCTGGTGCAACCAGGGAGCTGCCTGCTTCTTCGAAGGCATCGATGACTTACACTGGTCACAAAACGGCACCTTGGAGAAAATAGGAGAACTCACAGGTAAGACTCCACATGTGTAATCTTATACATTTTGATCATAGAAGCCAAAAGAAAAATATGAATACAGTATGAGGGAATTTGTTTAGGAACTTATGCTCAGACATCTAACAACATTAAACTAGAAAATGCATTTCCTTGCTAAAGCTCAATTCGATTGCTGGCATAATTGCGTAAGAAGAAGGTGAAGTAGTGAGAATAGTTGAAATGGTTTTAATTAGTAGGCTTCGAATTTCATTGAAATGCTGAATAATACCAATAATGTATAAACAATAGTGGAATATTTTAAGGTTTTTTTTTTTTTTTAAAAGAAAAGTCATCAGAACAGTCATAGTATAGTATGTTGAAAAAAATTGTAAAAAAAATCATAGTATAGTATGTCTAAAAAGTCATAGTATAGCATATTGGAGAAAAAAAATTAAGTTATAGTATGTCGAAAAGTGATAAAAAACGTCATAGTTTGGTATGTCTAAAAGAAAAGTCAGTATAGCATATCGAAAAAAGTGATAAATTCATTGTATAGTATGTCAAAGAAAGTCTGGAAGAACAAGCAAAATCCACACAAAAAGGCCAAGTCCGGACTGGGAATCAAACCAAGGGTCAGAGTCTGCAATCCCTTATTACTGTTGGAGCAGGGCTAACCACTAAACCACCATGCCACTGAAAAAATAGGTGGAAAACAGTCATATTATTGTTTGTCGAAAAAAAGCCATTAAAAGCTCATAGTATAGTACAGGGGCAATTCTTGAAACACAGCTTTAGGGGTGCCTGGCACCCTATTAATGTATTTCTTTTAAATGTTATTCTACTGTGCTAAATTTTTACATCATTTGGACCATCATGGTAGGGGAAACACTGAATTATGTAACTAGAAAGACAATTCTGAGAAAACTTGCTTTAATGCTGAGCCACATGGCCATTACTACAAAGGTGAGGTGGTATTACATATAAAATGGTATTATGCAAATATTGAATAAATGGAAAAATCTAAAAGTCACAGCATCAAATTAAAATATAAGGTATAAACAATAAATTAATAATATATAGGCTAAATTTGGGCTAAATAAAGATTATTTTTACATACATAAAAAAAATAATGCTGTCAACACATTGAAAATGGTTACAGTGCACATGAATGTAAATGGGCTCTTAGGATCTTTAGTCACATACAATTTCTACAATGCCAAGACTTATAGGTAGGCTACCACAGTAGGCAGAAAAAAGGAAGGGAAAAAGGTGATAATAATATTAACATATTGTCACTATTTCACTTATTGTTTTCTGAACCTAACTTAGCTAGGCTATAGCTAGCTGAGATGTGTCAGACAAGG
Source organism: Sander lucioperca (assembly GCF_008315115.2). NCBI lineage: Eukaryota > Metazoa > Chordata > Actinopteri > Perciformes > Percidae > Sander > Sander lucioperca. The sequence goes on from NC_050180.1 coordinate 16,241,730, forward strand.
CTGTAAATGACTCTCACCCAAGCCGAATACAGCTCATTCAGATATCTTGATGTGAGAGTTTAATGGACTTGTTAATAATCAGTTATAATCAGTATAGTATAGTATAGTATGTCGAAAAAAAAGTCATAGGACAGTATGTCGAAAAAAGTCATAAAAAATAAATTTAAAAAAGTTTTTAAAAAGTAATAATATATTATGTCGAATAGTATGCCGTAAAAAAGTCTTAGTATAGTATGCCGTAAAAAAGTCATAGTATAGTATGCCGTAAAAAAGTCATAGTATAGTATGTCGAAAAAAGTCATAGTATAGTATGCCGTAAAAAAGTCATAGTATAGTATGTCGAAAAAAGTCATAGGATAGTATGTTGACAAATGTCATAAAAAAGTCATATTAAAGTACGTCGTAAAAAGGTCATAGTATAGTATGTCGTAAAAAAGTAATAGTATAGTATGTTGAGAAAAGTAATAAAAAGTCAAAGTATAGTATGTCGAAAAAAGTCATAGTATAGTATGTTGAAAAAAGTCATAGTATAGTATGTCGGAAAAAAGTCATAGTATAGTACGTCCTAACAAAGTAATAGTATAGTATGTTGAGAAAAGTAATAAAAAGTCATACTATAGTATGTCATAAAAAGTCGTAGTATAGTATGTCATAAAACAGTCATAGTATAGTATGTTGAAAAAAGTTATCAAAAGTAATAGTATAGTATGTCGTAAAAGTCATAAAAAGTCATACTATAGTATGTCATAAAAAGTCGTAGTATAGTATGTCGGGGAAAAAAGTAATTGGATAGTATGTCGAAAAAAGTGAAAGTATAATATGTCGAAAAAAGTGATAAAAAAGTCATAGTATAGTATGTAAAAAAAAAAAAAAAAAAAGTCATAGTATAGTATGTCGAAAAAGGTCAAAGTATAGCATGTCGTAAAAAATGTCAAAAAAAGTCATAATATAGTGTATAGTGTAGCATTCTGGGAACGACTACAACACCTCTTGAGCCAGAAATAAACTGCATAGATGTAGAAAACTGCTGTATGAAATATCAACATGATTAAAACAGTTTTGTTAAACTATTCAAGCCCCTTTGGTAATATTATTTTACACCCTCCCTTTGTTGGACTTCCTGCTTCCTGACACTTCTGGTTTCTTTTTCTTTGTCCAGGGAGCCAGTTCAATGACATGGCTCAGTGGGTCCAGGACGACAATGAGACTGGGATCTACTATGAGACGTGGACAGTTCGCTCAGACCCCAGCCCCAATGGCACAGTGTGGTTTGAGTCTTACGACTGCTCCCAGTTTGTCCACCGCACGTACAGGAAACTGACTGAGCTCGGAGCCAAACTATCCAGCAGATCACAAACCAACTACACCAAGATCTACCTGTACAGTGGAGAGCCAACCTATCTCGGCAACGACAGCGCTATATTCGGACAGCCTGCTCTGAAGAATCTGGCAGTGGACATCCGTAAATTTTACCACACATTTAGACCACACCAGTCATTTATAGACTTTGCCATAAGTCTGTTGGAGGCTTATAAAAAGGTTGTGTTGGACAAGAGCTTCTACCTCTACTACAACTTTGAGTACTGGCATCTGCCAATGAAGCCTCCTTATGTACAGATTACATATGAAGAGGTGCCTTTGCCTTAACATAAAACTTTTACTAGTGTTTTCATTAAGGGCTGCAAATCATTTTTCATTAATGGTTAATCTGTTAAGATTAAGATTTTCATTGCCAACAATCACTACTGTTATTGCACATGACAAATAAAGAGCCTTGAACCTTAAGAAGAAACAAGCAGCATATTTTTACGTTTAAGAATTTGAAACCAGCTAATGTTTGCCATTTAGGATTGTTTAATGACTTAAAGGTCCAATGTGGAGGAATTTCTCCCATCTAGCATTGAGATCATATATCACAATCAACTCTCTCGCACCACGCAGTTCAAAGTACGTATTACAGCTACGGTAGCCTTCACGCTTTTTTCTGATGACGCCGGTCTCTCTCCTTTTCAATATCCTTTTTTCTTTTGCTGGACGAAGAAGAAGACTCCTGTTCCTGAAATTTGGATTTTTAATAAGTTTGGTCCTCCACGTTTCCTTCTTCAAACTTGCCGGGGCCAGGAAGCTACGATACCCATTAGCAGCATTAGCAGCACCTGTGAGTTTATCATGTGACAGGGAAAACGCGATAGGTGGAGCAGTATGTCCTGTATGTCCCTTACTGGCTAACATATTTCAAGATGGCGCATGAATATGGAGCGTCTATCCCAGTTCATGAAAACGCAAATGTAAAGAATCCCGCATCACTAGAAGACATTGATTGACAGCCGGGGCCCCCTATCGCATTTTCATTACTCACACAATCCCAGCATCCCACGTGCAGCCACTGACCAAGCGGAAGTGAGAACGGGTCAAATTAATTTCCTAGTTTCTGATATGAAGACGAGACGTGTATGTGACTCGAACATCTCACATTTACCAACAAAACGTACAGCGAAAGACCGTGCAAAACATTTCAGACCGTCCTGCCAACATGTAGACATTTTAACATCAATGTACGCTGGAACAATTTTATACTCTAAAGTCAGCGCTGCTGTTTCAAATTGTCGGCTGCAGCGGGCGGGACTGCTCCGTTTCCCCCGCGACTGACGCGCACACACAAACACATACACAGACACACAAACACACGCACGCACAGACACACACACAAACGCACATGGTGGATGCAGGAAAAAACGCAGATGAGACGTAAAGGATGACCTAAATTGAGGACAGCTACGTTATTGTAAGTGCAATGATAAGTTAAAGTCCAATAAGTACTTTATCAAACCATATGAATGTGTGTCCCAGGCCAGGATAGGAAATTAACTAACAATGTAAAGATTAACAAGCCACTGACAATGACAGATATGTTCATATTTGATTCATCCAATAAATTATTTTGTGTCTTAAATCCACCAGCCTTTTTCATATTTTACCAACATTTGCAGCATCCTGAGCCTTTTTGGTAAAGTTCCTAGAAAATCTCAGCCTAGAGTAATTAATTAATAGTAATAAGTATTATTCTCCCCAAAACAAGTTTCCTTTTTATTTATTTTTTTATTTTTAAGAACTATACAAAAAACATTCATGTGTTATGGTGCGCATTCACCAGTGTTTGGTTGTTGTTGTGGTGCGCGTAGGCTACTCCTGATTTTGTCAGTCATCTCATCTCTTATATGCAGTGGCATAACGAGCCAACACCGGGCCCCTATGCAGGATTATCAAGGCGGGCTACCATCAATAGGACAGGACAGGATCATAGAGTCACAGCAATTCCTGTTTTTCACCTTTATGACGCAAAAAAAAAGTGGCTGGTAAAAAGTCCCTGTGGCAGGTGGATTTAAAAATCCACCTGCCACAGTGGCTGGTGGTCAAAAAAGTTAACTTCATGCCCTATATATATATATATATATATATATATATATATATATATATATATATATATATATTGATTACTCTTGTCTGTACTGTTTATCAGGGATGTGATCAGGTTCTATACAGATGTCAGATGTCTCAGAGTAGAACATCTGTACAAAGTTATTCTTTATATGTATGAGATGGAATGAGAGGCACTTTATCATCTGTGTTATAAGTATTTTTTCTCAAATACCTCCTAACCCCTTGCAGGTGCTTATATACTACACAGTAAATATACTACACAGGTTCTGGAAGACGTGGGAATATTTAGCCTAGACACAATAGAGCTTTTAAAAGAAATAATTATTCTGTGAATTGTTCCATACAGTATACTAAAAAAGTATCTTCAACTAAAGGAAAGAAAACTATATCTGTAGTTTCTCTAGATTTTTCACAAGTGCCATAAATACCATAATCATCCCATATCATACACTGAGACCATTTCAAGTTGAACTTTGAGCACATTTCTTAGCAGACTCTGAGATAATACAAAGTATTGCAAAGCACGGGAAGTGATTAGAACCAACATGACAAAGACTGTATTACATACATTTTAATCATTTAGCTTAAACAGATTGTTGCTGTTTTTACACTTTCATTTCAAATGTAAGAGCTTAAATACCTTTTAATAATTGTAAATCTACATTGATGTGCCATATATATATATATATATATATATTTTACCGGTCAAAAGTTTGAGGTCACTTAGAAATTTCCATTCCATTCCATTCCAGACAGAATACCAGCTGAGATCAGTTGCATTGTTTTTTTAATCAGGGCAGCAGTTTTCAGATTACATTATGTGCTTACATAATTGCAAAAGAGTTCTCACTGTTGTAGACAGAAGTGGCTGAAGAAACGCTTGAAATCCATGCTTTTTGGTCTAAACGTCATACCCAAATTAAAAGTGGTACAGCTCCCATATACTTTGACACTCAGGGGTGTCTGATATCATTGGAAAGGTAATTGATGTGGGTGTGTTTGTGTATTTGAGAAGTGTTGTATTTTGTAGTTTTTTGGCTTTTTTCTTTGCACTTTTCAAATGGAAATAAAAACACGCACAGACATATCTGTAGAAAAAAAATCTAAAATCCATTTTTGAGTCTTTTGGCTTTTTTCTGTAGTACGCTGAGACATGTGGCTAATGCCCTGTGTTGTCTGTATCTTACCAGATGTGTTTACAGCAGTGTATTCTAATCATTTTACAGTTGTATGACTTGGACGGAAATAAAAACCCTCCATTCTAGCCTCTGTAACTCTGTCAGTAAGGCCTAGAATCACTCTGACACTTGTAACAAAAACTTGAGTGTTTCCTTTCCAATGATATCAGGCACACCCCAGAGTGTCAAAGTATATGGGAGCTGTACCACTTTTAATTTGGGTATGATGTTTAGACCAAAAAGCATGGATTTCAAGTTTTCTTCAGCCACTTCTGTCTACAACAGTCGAGAACCCTTTTGCAATTATGTAAGCACATAATGTAATCTGAAAACTGCTGCCCTGATTAAAACAACAATGCAACTGATCTCAGCTGGTATTCTGTCTGGAATGGAATGGAAATATATAAGTGACCCCAAACTTTTGACCGGTTGTGTGTGTGTGTGTGTGTATATATATATATATATATTATATACACACACACAACCAGTCAAAAGTTTGGGGTTACTTTATATATATTTTTTTTTTTTTTTTTTTTTTATTTCCTTCTTTTTACTGTTAAATATCTGTTTACCAATTATTTTTGTTTTAATAATTGCTTTTGCTAATTGCAATTTCATGAAGCCTACTTGTGCATTTTTTTTAACTGACTGCCATGACTAGTGTTTAAAAAATAAAATGACAGATGCAAAGAATACATTCATAAATCTTTATTACTGGTATAAGATCACATGTCCAAAACAATTTTAATTTCAAGACAGGTGACCAGTTAAGCAAAGTAGACAAAGCACTTGCCATACAGAAGCAAAACTAAAAAGACAGCATTGTCAACACCAGTATACTCCTAATAAAATGTACTGGATGAGGTTAAAACAATTACTGACATATTAATGATGTATTGTATCTGCATTTAACTGAAACATGTTTTACTCTACTGAAATTCCCAATGAAAGCCAATAAGAACAACAGGAAAATGGTTACGAGACACAGCCGTCACTTTAAAACTGCTGACACGGCAACCCTTTAACGTACTGCACAAATCATTACAAATAAAGAAATCAGGATATGTTACTGTACCATGGAGATGCTAATGCACAAGAGCACAGACAATCAGCACAGGTATCTAACGTCAGTGATAAGAGAGACCAATACTAATCAATAGACTTAGTTCAATCCAAATGTTTGCACTTACTGCAACATGTGTCTCAGTTTTAGTCTACAGCACTGCTTGGTTACATGAAATGTCTAATAGGGCATGAAAAAAAGGAATGAAGTCTGGCAGAAAAAAAAAATATATATATCTGGGTTATCTACAGATCCTATTATCATGCAGTGTTGTCCAAACATTTGTCCACTACTGATAACTTTTTTGAAAACATCTTTTGTCAAATTATATCTCTTCTAATGTCCTATTGTAATAGCACTTTTAATGGTTTGATTGTGACTTTGCTAACAATTTCTTATTATTTGAGTGCCCTCCCCATTTCTGCAGATTTTTTATAATCTAAAGTAAAAGTAAGTGTATTCCGCTGATAAACTAACTTTCACATTTTCCTTTTTTTCATCATGAAGATAAGTAGGATTCAGATCTGGTGACTGTGGTGAGAAAGTAAAGCAAAGCAAGTACTTTCTTTTCCTGAAATTCAAGCAGGTGTAGAGCAACTGTTTTCATCAGGGGTTGATTTACTAACTGAAGTGTAACTTTCAGTTTTGCTTTGGAATAAATTACTTGTTACAATCTCTCCTCTGTGTTCATGAATAATTAAAAGCTTGTGGCAGTGGACCACCGACATGCAACAAAATCATAGTGACAGAGGTGGAAGTGTCAAAACCCCAAAAAAAGAACTAATCTTGCTGCTGGTTGGCTTGCTGGTTATGATGATCGCTTCTTTTGTATGAATGAAAATCACAAATTAATTACAAAAGCAGTATCCATATCAATAGATTACACAGCTCATCTTCTCTAGTGTATGTTCTACAGTATGAAAAAGATCCATCTAGTAAGTGATAACTCGCACTCTGATTTTATAAAAGACACGAGCCGTTGGTTAAGGAAACTCCAAACCCTGACAGAGGGCGAAATAAAGAAATGGGTACATTTCTATTCATAATAAAAACACACAGCGTTTTATATACAGATGCATTCGACTTCCTTCTTAAAGGAAAAAAAAAATTGTTTCACTCATCTGACTTGCCAAATCTCTTTCGACTGAAATGAATGGATGTTTTGGACAGGAGCACTAGCGATATCTGCAGAGACAGTGTTTGTAATAACAAGATGAATACTGCTTCCTCTCCTGTATGTATGATGTGGTAACACGATACAGAGCAAACGTGGGCTAATAGAGGGGCAGATATTCACAACATGTTAAAGTTTAGAGCTTGAACAGGCTAATAGCAGAAGATACAAATGAAACCTATTAATAGAAATATATTCATTAAATGCACCTGAGACACACAATCTGTATTTACATAGAACTATTTCGTGTTTCTTTTTATTAGTAATGATAGCTTTATTACTTCATATACTGTCCTCGGCATCTGATTCAACAGAACCCCAGTACAGTGTTAATAATCATTAGAATCTGGGTCCAACCAATAATAAATAAACTACAATTGGAACATTATAAAGATTGTTTCCTTGCATTCATCAGGGCAAAATGACTTGTTTTGTCCTAGCTATCATTTGGTAGGTGCTTAGGAAATCTATGACTGTACAGAAACCTTCTTTAAAACAAAACGGAGAAATCAATTTGTCAAGCCAATTGATACAGGATGCAGAAAAGAAAGAATCTGCATAATCTGGAGAAAATAAAATGACTAGTATCAATAGACACTGCACACCTTCACGTCACATAGATAGAGACCTACAGTCCATACACATTTCACTTCCTCTCCTGGCCAACTTTTAACATTTTCAACAATCATGTTTGCTTTTTTGATTGAGCTCGGGCGAGAAGGAAAAGCAAGATGTTGTCAACACTACCGCTGCTCTTTATGAATAAATTAGTTTAAAATGGAGGTGTAGGACACAATGACTTCTGCAAAATTAAGTGAGTCCTCCACCTCGACTACCCCTTACACAACACCTTCTGTCACATACTATGTCCAAATAACATTGCAGCCATTTGGAAATCTCCGATGCCATATTCTTTTAGAGTGCAGAGCTGCTATCTCAGGCTGGATTTAAGTAGGTCAAGTGATAGTGTTACAACATGCAATTGTGCACCTAATTGTCCCAAATTACTCATGTTAAAAAACATTAAAACACACACACACACACACACACACACACACACACACACACACACACACACACACACACACACACACACACACACACACACACACACCTCATAATATATAGATTATCATACCAGGCTACAACGTCCGTATAACTCAATTTGCAGTTTCAAAAACATTGTTTGTTTTTTTTAGTAAAATATTTCCACCTGTGCTGAGTGTTTAATTTGTGACGAAGCAGGCTTAGCATGATCTGTCTCCAGACTAGGCAAAGCAGGATTCTACAGTCTACTTTGAAGCTATCAGGCAGAGATTTTTGTGGTGTTTGCATGACCTGGTAACTTTGTGTAGCAGTCAGCCGCCACATTACATCCCTGTCCTGGACTCCACACAGGAGTTCAGCAGGTTCATGCTCCCCATGTTAGCAGCAAACATTTCACTACAGTTGAGCATTTAAAAAGGCTTTTCTATGCAAACATGGAGGCCATGAATATTCCACGCCACAAACTAGACGTACTTAAATTATGTGTGCCTCTTTGGCTTCACTTTACCAAGTCGGCATCATGTCTGGGAACCAGACCCGGCCCAGGTGCTTAGAAACCTCCCAGTGGATCTCATCCAGGGAGTATTTGTGATCTGGAATCAGCACCTCCTCCATGATGGACAGCTGGGAAAGCCTCCGGCCACACATCTTGACAAACTCCACAAATGCGCTGCAGGAAACCTCGCACTCGCCCAGGCCGATGGCCGACAGCTGGGTGCAGTGCTTGGCGATGCGGATCAGCTCCTCATCCAGAGGGCGCAGGCCGTTGGCGCACACCACCAGCTCCACCAGACGAGGGCAGTGGAGGCCAACGCGGCCCAAGACCTCCTTACTGACTGAGCGACCAAAGTAGAGGTGCGTGACCGGGACCTCCTCATTAAAGAAAGGGCCAAACTCGTCCTCATAAAGGAAGAAGTACATGACTAGGTTGAATTTGGGCGAGTGTCGCACCATGGCGTCCCAGCTGCTCTTCTTGATGGTGTGGAAGTGCTGGCCAGGGTTCTCACTCACCACGTCGATCCGTAAGTGTTCCAGGTGGACGTGTTTCTCAGAGGAGAGGGCCAGCAGGAGTTCATCACTCAATAGATGGTAGTTTAGTGCTAGCTCTCTCAGGCCGTGACACTGGTCTGCCACACACAGGATCCCTGCAAACAGAAAATATAAACAAATATATATATTTTTTAATTCAACTCATTAGTTATTAGGGCTGGGTACCAAATTCAATACTTTTTAGGCACTGACCGAATTGCCTTTAAAGAATTGAGGATCGAAAAATGCCTCGTCATTCAATACCCAATTTCAATACCTTAGGAGTAAATTTTATCAGAGTCAGTGAGCCAATAAGCATGCAGCATGCTTCTACCAAGATTAGACAGAGATGGGGCTCAAGTAGTAGGAGCTGAAAAATAAATAAAAAGATTTGTGCCGTAATGTGTAATGTTGTAATTTCTTTTTGTTTTATAAAACTGGTATCAAAAAAGTATCGCTTAGGAACCGGTATCAAAGTCACAATATTGGTATCGGTCCCGATATCAAATTTCTTTTTGAACGATACCCAGCCCTATTAGTTGTTCATTTTCTAAAAAGGATAAAAAATTCCTGAAAACATAGGAATTAACAGGGGTTAAAAATATTGCTCCAAAGCAATACAAAGTCCTAGCACATTTGCCAGACAAGTCATTATCATAGCTGACAATTAAAATCAGGAAAGTGTATGCAACAGGGAGAAACAGAATACAGATCATTAATGATATATCATGCAAAGTCTGCTAGTCTACCAAAAAAAAAGGGCTGACAAGAAAATGACAGTCTTCAAATAAGCCACTGGATTGGAAACAACAGTCTCCTGACTCCAAAAATGAAATCAAAAACATATGACTAAAAGTGTCTATGACATAGACATGGCTAGAAAATATTTTGCTTTATATATATATATATATATATATATATATATATATATATAATCCAACAACCACAATACAAAACAAAACAAAGCAAGCTGACAAAAACATGACGAGGCTGCTTTCTCTCAGCTTATGCACTGAAACAACAACTGGAGTATTTGTGCTCACTATACCTGCTGGGGAGACGTGAGGGCAGCTGCTCATCTTCAGCAGTTTGAGGGTGTCGCTGTTGTTGGCCACCAGCACCTTCAGAGACGGATCGTCCACCGGCGTGTCGTCAATCTTCAGCGAAGACAACGATTTGGAGTTGACAAACACCACAGTCAGAGCTGAGATGAAATGAGACTGTGGAGGGACAAATAATTATAATGAATTATATGTTCAGAGCCTGACAGCACCTTTTATAAAAGAGCAACCAAGGTGGCAGGTCTCAGCTCTTGGTGGGCATATTTGAATCAATTATATTTGGATTGACGGTGGCCCATATGTACTGCGCATATTAAATTTAATTTGTGGTCAGTCACACAGAGACATGCACAGTTTAGTAACATGGATTTTAAAATCAAGTGGCTCAGATTCACTAATAATACAAAGTATAGTTCATAATATACTAACATTAAGTAATTTAGAACATTTCCAAGTTAATATTTAGAGGTTTAGGATACAAAAGGCAAACTATTTTTTTGCTAAAAGGTTTTGTGTCCATTGTGTGAGTGGACCTGCTGTAGCACTCTCTGCCTCCTCAGGCTTTGGGCAACAACTACTAACAGGACAAACATTACAACGTGATACTGTGTCCTAAGGCCTTGAAAGTAATTATGTCCTTGGCCATGCATGAGAACAGACACTGCTTTTCAGCCCTATCCGCAGATGAGAAGAAAAGAAATGCAAAAACTATCCTGTTAACCGACTACTAACACGGCTCAGCCACAGCTTTAAAGATACCACCATGTAAAGGCCTTATCAATGTAGCCTATAATGAAAAGAAATGGTAAACTATAATGACAATAGTTCATTTGATTTTTCTTGTAAATCTGACCCTGACCCCTTGTGTTTATGATGATATATACCTTGGGAACCTCCATGAAACTGGGCCTGGCTGTAGAGATGAGCCCCAAGGTCTTAAGTGAGCAATTCACCAACTGTGAAAGGATGTCACATGCTGCTTCTGCAGATTCTGTACTACTGTCAACCTGGCAAGTACAAACAAAGAGTGAATGTCAGTTCAGGAACATAAAAACTACATTTTTTAAATCAGGCGGTGCTAGCAAATTGTATTGTAAACACTTAAGCCCTGAATCAGGAGGACACATATTTCAACACAGACACAACAGCTTTTTCACCCTTACCTTGAAGCTGACATACTGCAGGTGGTTGGAGTGCCTCTTTATGATCTGCTTGATGAGGTCTGGATGTGTGGCTTTTAGGTAAGAGCTTGCTGGCTGGTTAAGCTCAAACTCAAAGCATCTCCACAACTCAGGCATGTGGAAGGCCTGGTTCCACGTGCGACACACCTGAGAGGCATAAGCCCGATCCAGCAGTGGAAGGTACTGAAAGATGTGTAGCAGGAGCTCCTGAGGCAGTCGTGCCCAGTCACTCTCTGTTGACTCACTGGCCACCACTGCCACTGACTCATCGCTCGTCTGCTTCCGAACCTTCTTGCAAACCTCTGGTGGGCTCTTACTGGAGGAGCTGTTGCTGTCCTCCTCTACTCCTTTGATCCGCTTCATCCTGAAAAATGGAAGTAACAAGCTTGTTATAGTCCAGCATTGAAAAACAGAGACATGTTTAGCTACACAGCAAACATATACAGATTAATAACTAATAAGTCTATTCAGTTAACCCCCAACTGATGTGAAAGCAGACCCAAACAGTCACTTTGTTTTGGGCTGCCAGTTCCAATCACCAATCCTCTGTACACTACATTTATACAATCAATGTGGATATTGCTGAATTTGCAAATGATCTATTCCCACTTTCCACAATGGACACACAAACTCTTATGGCGTAGATCTAGCACTACACCAGTTAAAACGTCTTGTTTACAATGGGTTTCACAGACTTCATGTCGTAAAATGACTATACGGTCGACCACTTCAGATCAAATAATTATATCCAGCTAAACAATAATCTCACTGGTGCACCACTCTTTGGTGGACTACGGTACTTCATCGTTAACAATTGTTTTTATAAATCCCGGAAGGCCTTAATCGGAGCATTTCAAATTTAAAAACATCAAGGTCACCCTTGTAAAAAGAGATTATTGATCTCAAAGGCTCTTACCTGGTTAAATAAAATCTTTATAAAAAGGTTAAATCACTACATTGGATTTTATTATATATCCTATAATCTAGATGTGTGCTTTCACTTGTAAATTTGAATGTAGGAGAATGAATGCTCACTTTCTTAATTATATTATACTACTGTATCAAGTGTATGACAATGCACTAATATGTAGCTACAGTGACACAAGTGTCTGTGTATATATGTTGAGCCTATTAGCCGGAGGCCATGCTTAAAGCAAGTAACGTTAGCCGTCAATATGTTGATATTATATACGCAGGGCAAAACACTTAACTAGCTAAGTATCAAATAGCTGATTGTGCAACTTGCCTAAATGCATCAATGAACTGGTTAAATGTTATACTTTATACTTATACGTTTTAACAGAATGACGTACAGCTCATTTCATAGTGAGTTATTTAACTACAACACAGCTAGCATGCTTCGCCACCCATCATAACGTTACCTTTTTGTTTACACCCAACTAGCTTACTAGCTAGCTAGCTGTTAGCAGGAAAATCCGACAACAGACACTTGACACTTCAGCCCGGGCCCACGCTGGAAAAGCTCATTCGCACCAACCAAATAACATGCATTGGGCCACAATAACCAAGCCGTTTGACGATAGAGAGGAGGTAAGATATGTTGTCAATGAAGGAACGGACACTGTGACACCTAAGCTCGTTTTACCTAAATCCTTCGCGGGAGTTTAGGCCCCCCTGAACCTGAAATGGCGAAATGTTGTTGTTGTGACAGCAGCGGTGCACCATGGGAAATGCAATGCGAAATGGCTGTTGGTAAAGATCGTCTTTGTTCGTACGATGACTCACCCGATAGTCAAAAAATATACACACATATCTTGTCTTGTTTTTCCTAAAATGAAAGAGACTCACTTTTTCACAGATACACAACCAGTTGCTAATTTGTCTGATCAAAACATTTATTTCTGTGATCTGTTTTAATGATTTACGCATATCATTTTGTTATATATATATTTGATATATAGGCTAAGGCTTAAAGTTTCAGATTGTCAATGTAATATTGCAAATGCAAAGAGACCTGACTATGAGTTTTGCAGTTTGGCACCACGAAATAAAGGGTATTCATCTTTATATTTTCCTAGTCTCTGCTTAGTTGCACGAGTTATAGCCTTTTAATTTAGAAAAAAAAAGTATATATGATGTATACATGATCCATTTAAGTCCAGTCTCTAGCTAGATTTTGCACCATTATGTCGTTAATATAAAACAACCAAAGGCCAACAGTGACTGTAGGTCATTTAATGGAAATGTCACCACTCATTAATGACACAGTATATACTTTGCGAAACAGAGAACCTGGTTTATTACCATTCAACTCCATCCACCACAGAGATTACAGAGCAGATTCACAAGTATTAAGCTTTTTTTATATAACAGCAGCTTTTTTTTCCCACACTCTGTTCCCCTGACCCCCGATCCCCCTGCCTCCTACTAGGGAAAAGCATTACAGGTGCACAATTTTATTTGGTGTGAAGACTGGCTCCTCAAATCATTCAGCTGTAATCGGTCTCTCTGTGAGGTGTTTTGTTTGTTTTTGTATTTCTGTAGGATTTTGGTACTTTTTTGTTGACAGAGCTGCAAATAGGATTTATATCCACCATCATTCACTGCAGGCGCCAGGCTTCTTCTTCTCATTTCCAGACAACAGAAAAGATCTGACATTTACAAGAGGGGGAATTACGACTGTCTACTGTATAAAAATGTACAGTGGCTTTATTGACATACATTCCATAGGTTAAACAGCTGCAAAATAGGAGGCACACCCAGTATTGCACTTCATTAAAAGTTCTGGCTCAAAACATAACCCAGAATATCAAACAAAACTGAAGTGAAGAGTAGCAACTTCGGAATACAGCTATTTTGAATAGTATCATTATATACAAGATTAGATAAATCGTACACTATTTTCCTCCCAAACATAATATTCTTAACAGTCTTATCCACCTTCTTTTTTTGTCCGTCAACCCATGATGCACTTGACAGTGGAGAATACTGTACAAGATTACGAAAAAAGTTTACATACAACAATATTTTAAATTTATAGTTAGGAAGCTGGAAATACGGCCTGTTCCTGTTTTGTTTTTTAACCCACGCTGATCCACGGTTTCCTTTAAGCAAATGTATTTCATATTCAATGTTTAATCTTGTATTGTTCCACTTCAGTGATCAGGAGACGTGCAACGTCTATAGAAGCCGAGGGAATACAACGGCCGCATGCAAACACGTCACAAGATATTTCTTTTTTTCTTCTTTTTTTAAAATTCTATTGTTCTTTTTTTCATTCAGGTTACTCAGAATGTGAAGGAGCCCATGGCTTGTGTTGTAGCAGAGCCCGGTACTGATGTTAGTAGAAGAGCAGACCTGAGGACTCTTGGCGTAGAGTAGAAACCTGGTCCAGTGTCCAGGAGACTTGACAATGCAAGAGCCAAGCTTCACGGCTGAGCTTCAGCAGCAGCCAGAAATCACAGTAGACAAACTGGTTTTATTAATAGCCTTGTTTAGAAGGTGTGAGCATTTCTGCACACCCCACAGCCCAGGGCGAACTCCTCCCCCGTTGGTGGGTGAACCACATGCAAAGGGCACTCAGTACCCTCCAACTGCTTGCCTTTGGGACCTGTGATAGAAAGGACAAGGGTGACATCTCACATGGTTTTTCTTATAGTTATTTCTGTCTGGTCTTTGTTGTCTAAATAATTTAACATTTTCCAAAAGAGTGTAGTCAATAAAATCGTTAAGCACCTGCAGGACAATGGGGCAGTTCTTCCTTGGGGACACTGGTCATCCTCTGGAAGTCATCATGGCAGGCGTTGCAGAAGTGGGTGGTGCCAAAGCAGAAGAAAACGGCCACCGAGCAGCAGTACCGGCATTTATACTCCAGAAAGTCTGTGCCATGCTTGGAGCACATCTAGTGACAAGTCAACAAGAATAATCAGGGGAAGAGTACATACATATAAGCATCATTTTGAAAAAGGAACAGTCACACATTTTTGGAAATATGCTTATTTCGCCTTCTTGCTGAAAGTGAGACGCAAAGATTGATAACCGTCTCAGACATAAGAGTGGTATCAATCTTCTCATCTACTGTAACTCTTGGCAAGAAATAGAATTAGCGTATGTCCCAAAATGTCAAGCTATTATTTTAAATTGGCTATTGTAAAGACAGGATGCTCCCAGGCATCATTTACCCACCTGAGCCCGGGAGACATCTGAGCATGCTCCACAGATCAGCTCACTGGGATCGTAGTCATCTCCCTGTCCGGCCTCCGCATCGCAGCGAGCCTCTCCCCCAAAATACGCCTGGAAATAAGGGCAAACATCAATTTTCAAACCCTAAACTATATTTAAATTAAAAATGACTTTAGGTTCTTGCACTTGTACCTTCTTGCACTTGTAGCAGACATAGTATGCATATCTGTTCATGGCAAAGCCTGCAGGGTCATTGTGGAAACGTGCTCCTGGTGTCGTTATAGCCTCACTCTTATGTAGACCCTCATACTCCAGCCTCATCAGAGCCTTTCTCCTCACATCCTCATAGAGCTCCTTAATGGGGTCCAGCAGGTCCTTGATCACAGAGTGATTGATTTTGTTCTGGAGGCGAACAATGAAACAAACCAGCCCACTGTATTAAAAGGTAGTTCTGTAGAGTTTACTGTATGTGTCAACGGCATTTCGAAAGTAAACGATGGCAGTGAACAAAGCAGTCAGACTAACAGAGCTGAATCAACTTCAAGGTGTGGTGAAAAAAGTTTGCAACCTCTTTGTTGCCGAGTTAATCTCTCAGGTAACACCTCACCTTGCAGATGGGACACAACATGAACCCAAACGTGATTCGGGGTCCGAGCCAGCGATTTTCCAGAACACGACGAGTACACTGAAGGTGGAACACGTGAGTGCAGTCCAGCTGAGAACAGAACAAAAAATTTAACATTAAATGAGGAAAATAAATTGAGGTGAAACTCTTCCGCCTAATGGACACTAATATTTAGAGCTACCTGTACTGCAGGAGCAGCAGAGAGGGCCTCTGTGAAGCAGATCATACACATGTCGTCTGCATCCTGTTTCAGACAGCCAGTGTTCTTGTCACAGCCATGCAGACATGGAAGGCAGGCTTCCTCATTCTTGACTCCTCCACAGGGGTGTCCACAAGGATGAGTTTTACTGCAGGCCAATTTAGCGTACTCCTGAGGGAGACAAAATCAGAGAAACTGGTGAGGCTTGGGAACTACAGTACTTAGAAATTATACAATTTACTACATACTGTACATTACTTAATAGGTGTCTTGTGTGTAAATTGGTTCTCTCTGAAGTGGGTGGACAACGCAATAAACATCCATTATTTGTAAGACTCATCACAGACTATTCTTTTTGAGGTAATCAAGGAAGTTTAGGGCCTCAAAGGAGGGGATGCATCAGCTCCCTCAGACTGTGCATGAATCCATACTCATCTTCTCTCTCAGCAAAACCTCAAATTCTTCTCCTCAGGAATTACAATCTAGTCACTCAACACCAAAATCCTTAGGTTCGGGAATAGGATCTGTATTTTGAATTAGGTACGGTGTTTCAGCAAAACTGGTTTAGGTTATTTTTCTGTTTTGATAAAATATATGTATAACTAATTAATATAATTATATTATTTAATATAATTGCATAGAAGGAACAAAGAAAAAGGCACCTTTATTTATACAGGTAATCTCATTGAGACACAGGGTCTCATTCTCAAGAGAGACCTGTTTTTATAGAATGGATAGATGTTGGTTAAAATAACATCATAATAATTTAGGCTTTTTGTTTCTTTTCTTTATACTGCTTTTATTGTTTTTGTATAAATGTGTATACTGTAGTATGTTACACTGTAGTATTTTTAGAGCTTTAACTTCTCTATCAAAACAAAAAGGAGATGGTTATAGTTTTAACAGATGACCAGAAATTACAAGACATCTAGATAATAAATGGTTAAGTTGTCTTGTTAACAGTTGATGTTCAGTACCTGGCAGTCTGGGTCTGAGCAGACACTGCCCACTGCAGAAAGCTCAGTGCCATTCCTCGTACCACAGAACCTGCAGGCATCTGAGCTGCTGGAAGCTGGTTTACCTGCGAAAAAAATTAATTACACAACTTAAGCAGTTTTATCAATTACAAATTTGCAGCAAGTCATACTCAACAAAAAGCACAGAGGTATGCTCTGTTGCTATGTTACCTGTGTGCTCTCTGAACTCCACCATAGCCTTCATAGTCTTGGAGTCGGCCAGAGCCATGAGCCAGAAGAGCTTGGTCCTCCCACAGCCTTCATGAAGGTCCACTTTTATGGCCTCCTCTTCCTCCTTGAACACCTGAAAGCAACCATGAATACAGGATTAAACACCTACTCATTCTGCTCCAAATTCCTTATATAGATTGTTTCATATTATCCAACTAATCAGCAGTTAACACTACTGGAAGAAACATCATGCTAACGACCAACACTAACCTGTCTCTGATGAGAGCGCGTGCGTCGGTGCAGGTGGAGGAAGCGGTCACAGTCGGTGCAGAGGTTGCCGCACACGTTACACAGGATGATGGCTGCTGTCTCACCGTCATCATGATTGTCACACATGGGCTGTGGATAGAAGGAGGAGTAAGTCAATTTGTTACCGTCAATTATTTTCACACAGTGTAGCTCTTGGCCTTTTACATCGTTCTCACCATCTGCTTCTGCTGTCCATCTTTGCCCATCCAGCGACCAGAGGACAGCCTGTCGACATGGTCCTGGTCCAGCACACACAGAGAAGCTAAGGCCAGCCACAGCTATGAGACAGAACAGGATATGATATATGAATAACTAATACCCAGTATTTGTAAACATAGATACATGCTTTGCATATGATGACATATAAGTACCCTTGTGGTGGCGATACAGCGTACGGGAGACCGATGCTCCTCCTCCATTTTGGTCAGGGCTATGATGGTCTCAGCAATCGCATTTTTGGTGACTCTGGACCAACCATCTGAAAGGTGACCCTAAAAACAGCAAGAGGTACTTTTCCAAGTGTAATACAATACATGAAAACATGATATTTATAACAAAGATGGCGAATATGGTTCTACATCAAATTAGGCTTGTGTTGTGGAATTTCCAGCTTATGAACTCATGTTATGTAAATTGAGATGGTGGTACCCCAGGTCTCATTCAGGTCAGTGACCAACATAACCTCACAACCTTTCCAGGCAGAGGAGCAGTTCAACTCTGTGTCTCCATGGAAGATGGGAGACACAGCAGCTGTATGATAAGACAGTGCTGCTCACCCTGCCAAGGCCATAGAGAAAGTAAACACACAACACATTTTGTCTGTGCTGAGATATTTGGGCGCCCGCAATATCATTGTTTACTTAGATGGTTCAGTTAAACTTAACGCTCTGGCACGAGTTTAAATACACCTTCAGGAAGACAGGAACTTCAGAAGTTGGGATGGCACTACACTGTACTGTATAATCCTAAATTCTCCTCAATTGGGAATTCATTAAATGCTCCTGTGTAATTCATCAAAGTCTCCCGAACCTTCTTCACGTATGTGAAATGAGTTGTGCTGCTCCTGAGTTTTTCAGCTTGCAGAGAGTTAAAGGGAACGATTTGCAGATTTAAACAACGAAAACTTACAGCTGCCATGTCTTTAACCAGCTTTATGATGATCTCTGCTATCTGGGGAGGAGTTGAGCCTTTCATCCACCAGTGGCTCTCCCCTCTGCGGATGTAGCTGAGCATGACAGAAAGGGGCAACAAGTATGAAAATTTGCCACAAATGGTATCTAATTAGATTTGAGTTGTTTAAAGTCTCATATAATAACATCTCCAAATTTGTATTAGGCCTAGCAGAAAATAACTTACCTGGAGTTGAAGATCATGGGCAGCGTGACAGTGGTGACTCCTTTGCCTGCAGCCATGCCGGCTGTGCCAGAGATGGTGGTGCCTTTGGCTTTCAGCTGCACAGTGAGGGCTTTTGCGATGCAGCCCAGGAACATGTCGAGGATGCAGAGCTTGTTCCAGTCACCCTTTTCTGTGGAGTGGATGATGTCACTGATGTCTGCTGGTGGCAGAGCCTTCACCCCAATGATGCTGGCAAGTCGCACTGGCGTAACCTCGGGAAGGACGCGTCTAAGCAATGATGTGACCTGAGATGAGGTAAGATCAGATGGCAAACAAGAACATAATTTGCATAGTGTCGCAAGGTATTTACTTTAAAGCAACACTATGTAACTTTTCCCGCTTCAGTCCCCCTACAGGTTGTCTCATTGGAACTACAGCTGCAGCTAAAAGTTACATAGTGTTGCTTTAACATGTATACACAGAAGAAATGCTTATAAAAAACATTATTTTAAAGTATGCGTTACACCTTAACTGAACACTAACTCCAAACCACGTCTTGGTCGGCAATAATGTGGCAAGACACATAGCAATAGGCCAGGAAATGCAGGAAAGAAGGAGACTAACAGCTATCAAACAACCCATGCTTTAAAATATCTTTAGAAAAAAAAAATATGCTTTGCAAATGTTTTACAATGACGGAAATGCACTCAATGTGTTTGTTAGACCTCCAGGATACACACAAGGCATTTTGTTGAGAAACTGTTGCACATGACTAAACCTCTAGTTCAATGTGTGAACACTCGCCCACCTGTCTCTGTACTCTCGGGGAAGCCGTGTGAAGCAGAGAAAAGAGGTCTTGCATGAGTGTTAGTTGCTGAGCTAGGTACTGGCGGCCAACATTGGAGCCACTCAGAGCCAGGACCATGGACAGGAGCTCAAAGCAGTAGGCGTCTGAGGAGGCATCATCGTCACTGGGCTGAGAGTTTGCGTTCTCTTTGCTGGAGATGGCGTGCTCCCACTCCTCCCTTACACGTGTGGCCTCCATACGAATGGCCTGGACGATGTGCGCACACACCTGGGAATGAAAACACACATTAAGTTAGAGGGCTGAGATAATAATAACTCATCCTGTTGAATGGTTTGAAGATCTGACTATTTACCTGTTTCTGGAGGTTGGTAAGTTTGCTCCTGCTGAAAATGATTCCAACCATGTGCTCTTTAAGGTCTGCGTCAGATGTTACCTTTTTATAAAAATGTAAAAAAGTTTAAAAAATGTCAGGTTGAAGGTCACTAAATATTTTAGCAAGTTAAACAGTACAGGTAAACTGTCACAGTGCAGACCTTGTCTTCTCCCTCGGGTGATGAAAGAAGGTTTTTCTCCTCTTGCTCTGGAGTGGGCTCTGCATCTCCACAGATAAGTTTTCCAAAGACCTAAATGTACACAACAAAGTCAACCGTAAAGTTTCCAAGAGAGTCCAGATACTTGTCAGGTGATTTATAAGGCCTGTGGATGAAGAATTTAGACAGACCTGCGAGGTGATGAGGCGAAACACTCGGAGAGTCTCAGCCTCACAGTTCTTTTGCTGGGCCATGCTTGCTGAGATCTGTCCTAAAATCTTGATGCTCTCGCCCTCTTTCCAACCGAGAACCTTCACCTGGCGCACCCTCAGTGTGTTCTCCGGACCTTTCAGTTCCACCTTGATCACATGATGATCCCCTCCAGGAAGCTCACTTGTCACCCAGCCCATGTGACGCGAGTCAAGGTCAACCTGGGATGCAAAGGCATGGGGATGTTCACAGTGTATTGGCACATGTGCATGTACATCTGTAGTCTAATGTAATGCTAGATCAACCAAAGTGTACCTTATAAGAACAACCCACTAATTTCATTCTTTATTGTTTCTGCACTTTAAAAAAGGAGTCATTGTGATTTGAAGAAGAGACAAGGGAATTAATCTACAGCTTTATATAACACACCACAGGTGTTCAGACTCAACATTTAACAGCATTCATATAAGCATATGCTGGTTACACTGTATTCCCACCTTACTACCAAATAAACTGACCATACCTGTTTGATTCTGCAGAGGTCCTCTATTGCTTTCCCACAGAGGAATGTAACTGATGTGACTTTGTTCTGTGGATATGACAGGGGAAAATTCAACCTTTATGAATATATTGTCATCAATTCCACCTTGGTCTTAACTTTGCATTTGTACAATAACAATGCTGCAGTTTCCCCCTTACCCCGATGTCTCTGGAGTTGTCCACATGAACAGTCACATTGGTGGCGTTTATGCCTTTCACACAACTGATGCTAATGCTCTTGGTTTTGTTCTTGTCCTCATCTCCAGATTCCCAGAAGGTCTCTGTGGAGCCGTCTGTTAGGCTGCCAATCATGGCAGGGCGACTGGACGTCTTGATGTCTACTACACTGGTCAGATCCTTCAGACAGGTCACCAGGCAGAGATCCTATTATCACACACAGTGAGGTTGGTGGATGTCATAAACACAGATGCATAACAAACAATAAGACTCTTACTGTTGGTTTAATCCGTATTGACCAACAGAAGACCGATCTGATGTTTAAGTTAGTAAGTGGTTGGTTTCTTGCCTGGTTCATTGCTTCATAGCCTGACTGCACGCTGATGTTGAAGCTCTCCTCGCTGTCTCCATCATCTGACTTGGACAAAATATTGTTGATGTGATGGAAAACGTTGCTCTGGTGGAGGAACTGATGGTCGGACTGCTTGAACTTGAGACTCCAGCACCTGAAGGAAAAACCAATAATAGTTATCACCAGGTCATCTCCTCTCTTACCTCTACGGCAGTTAAATTAAGTACAAAATGTCAAACCTATTTCCTAAAATTACAACAAAAAAAAGCAGAAATCTTGGAACCTGAGTTACCGTAGTGTAATTTGAAATCAATCCATTTAAAAAATGTTGGCTGGTATCATTTTGTAAATCATTCAGAAACTGTACCTAAGCGCCATCTGCTGAAGTGAGCTGCCACTAGGAAGTGACATCATGAGGTCAGAGATGGTCTGAAGGAGGCGGTGGAAGGTGTGGGGGAGAGGATGAGCTGCCTCCCCAGCAATAACAATGTCTGACAGAGGGTGTTCACAGACGCCAAGGTCTCTCTCCTATAGGACGCAGAGTAGAGATGTTCACAGATCACAGCAAAAACAAAGCAAAAGTAATGCTGTTGGCTTTTTGCTTTTTTGACGTTTAATCACTCATTACCTGTTCTATGTTTTCTTTGTTCCCCTTGTTCTCATCATCTTCCTCGTCCTCAGGTTCAAAGGGTGATGGGGTGAGAGATGCTACAAAATGCCAAAGGATGTCGTGAAGGGAGGTGGTTTGGATCACATTGCACAGCAGCCAGTTGAATGCCTGACAGGGACACCAATAGGAAACAATACCAATTAGTCTTCTTACGAAGTACAAACGAGTACAACAAGTCTATGAGCTAATTAAGCATACAAATCTAATTGATTAACTAACAATATCCAGCCAACTAATTGCCTATGACCCTGAGTCACTGCTGGATAAATAGCAACAATTAAAGCAAGACTAAGCTCTGAGATTCAGAGAGATATTGCAGCCTGTACCTCCATGGCAAACACCCTGCAGGCAGACTTTCTCAGTGCATGCCTCATGGCCACTTCCAGGCCCTCCAGGTCATGGTGCTGAATAACAAAAGCCAGAACAGGCCACTGGAAGTTCCTCTCTCCCTTACTGAGGGAGCCATGGGCCGAGATTAGCCTGGATAGCTCAGGAGACGGGTGCCGTAACAGGGAAGATCCCACCTCTGTATGGGGAACAGAGCAGGTTGATGTTACAGATGATGTTGGAGCTCACTAATCCTTAAGTATCACTTCTCAAATGATCACGTGTGATTACCTGCATCGCCACTATGGACCCTGCGTCGGGGCACGGCTTTGACCCGGGCTGGAGAAGGTGAGTGTTGCTTGTCATACTCTGATGCTACGACTGAGTAAGACCTCTGAAACACTGTACGCTTAGCGGTATCGCTGTCTGTGATTGGACTGGTCTCAAGACTAAAAGAGAGCATAAATAGACAGAAACAGACACAGTTAAGCCTATAACACAAAGACCATTAAGACATCAACCCTTCACAGTTTAAATATAGCACTAAAAGGTGCAAAGGAGATATTGTTGACCACTTAGAAAGGCTAATTTCATATCACAATTTCATATCACAGTTTTCACTGCTCCACAAATTAACCAGAGAACAGAGCAGCCAGGCTCTTTTGTACAGTATACGATGAGGCTGGTCATTGTTATGATAAGGAGGCATAATTAAGGCACACATTCTGAACAAAATGCCTTCTGTCAAACTATGTACAGTAGAGTGCAGGGAAAAGAGTGGGAGTCACAGAACTACCTATTTGTACGGTGTACTGTATATCTGCAATGACAAAATGACATTACCTGCTGGTCTGCTCTGAACATGGGAAAAAAAACTTCAATCTCTTAAAAAGTAACAGCAACCTGATCTGCCATGACTTCATTATCATGCATACACAGTAGAAGATGCTGTATGAATAGAGTCTGTAATAATAACTCATTTTGTAAACATGCTAATAAGTGTAAGAAAAACATCGTACTAAGATGTGTTACCTGGGGGGCATTGACTTCATGTTGTTCTCTGGTTCCTCAAATACATTGGGACAGGCATCAGGGGTGACTGAAATGTAAGGTGCAGGAACAGATGTTGAGCGCAAATACCTCATCTCATCTTGGAAAAGGTTATCGTCTTGGTAGGCCCCAAAGTTCTCAGTGTGTTGCCTGAGGGATGAGAGCAGAGTGAAAGAGACTCAAATCATTATGCAAGCACGTGTTACTGTAGGGTTTTCATATCGATATAAAAAACTATTAACTGAGCTGTCAGCTACCTAGCTAGTGTCTGAAGGTAGAGGCAGCCAATTTTATTGGGGAGTTCGTCCGACACGCCCTCCTTGAGGCTGGGAAGCAGCTGGGAGTGCAGGGGCCGGGGAGGGTGGTGGCAAAGCATGCTGGGCTCGGCAGCACTGCTGAGAGACAGCAGGAACAAGGCATTTGCCCGAATCACCTGGTGGGCCTCCATAGTGGGCAGCGCCCTTGGAGTCTTCACCTGCAGGGGTTTCTTCCTGGATTGTTTCACCTGGTAAAAAAAAACGCAGAAAGAATAGCAGATTAGTTTTGATTCAAGTCTAAAAAGTCAGTATGATGTATGGCAGTGGTTCCCAACCTTTTTCCTTGGCGCCCCCCCTACTTATGTCTAAGAAAAGCTGAGCCCCCCCCTCCGAAACCGAAGTTGAGGTAACTCTCGAGATAGAGCCTTATTTTCTTTTTTGATACAGAGGAGGTATCAGCACTTTTACGTTTCTCCGCCATGTTTCATTCATAAAATAGTGATGCCGTGGCGGCAGGAAAAACGAGGATGATAGCAGCTAGCAGCTGACCTGATGACAGCAAGGGTCACAGATTAAGAGGTCCCGGAGGTTTGGCCTACTAAGTAACCTGCCTACAAGTTTAAGCGAGAATAAAAATACATAGTTTTTATAGACTTTTGTATACATTATATATTCTAGTGTATTATAATAATTTGTTTAACATGTGCAAATATTTTTTTTTTTTACCTCAACCTCAAACCAGATAAAGACTTGCGCACCCCCTGTGATCTTTGCCGCCCCCCTGAGGGGTCCCCGGACCCCAGGTTGGGAACCACTGATGTATGGGATGGCGCAGTGGATATGACACATGCCTTTGGTGTGGGAGATCTGGTTTCAATTCCCACTGTGATAAATCAACCAATGTGTCCCTGAGCAAGACACTTAACCCATAGTTGCTCCAGAGGTGTGCGGCCTCTGACATATACAGTATAGCAATTGTAAGTCGCTTTGGATAAAAGCGTCAGCTAATTGACATGTAATGTAAGAAGCTGACCTGGCTTCATTAAAAGACGGAGACACATTTAAGCACTGAAGCCTTGCAAAAGTAGGCTACCTTTTCTCTGGCGGCAGTCTGTTTCTCTCTCAGGTATTTTTCCCGACAGCGATCACACACCAGGTACCAGGTGCTGCCTCCTATGCCTCCATCTCCACAGTTTCCAGCCCAACCACCACAGAAGTGGCCAATGCTGTTGTAGCCCTGGCCTCCAGCATAGCGGCCACAACCTGCCACAGAAATACCAAGTAGTGATGTTTAATATGCACAGAGTACATTACCCAGTAATATACAGTACCCTTATTTAAAATTACAAAACTTCTAACCAGAACTTTCTGAATTCCTACCTGGGTGAGCCTGTCTCATATGGTAGGTGACAGGGTAAGGGTGAGATTCCCCGCACAGCTCACAGATGGTGTCTTTCTCCGGACCACCCATGGCAAGCTGTGCCATCTCTCCAAACAGATTCCCTCTTGGACGCACGTCTGCCTTTTCCCTCTTCTTCTTCTCCTTCTTTGCCTTTTTACCGTCTTTCTCATGTTCCTTCCTTTTCAGGATGGCACTGGACCCCGGGCTGGGGAAGATCATGTTCTGAGTGGCTGCCTTGATGGTGGCCATAGAAATGTCCTCCCAGAATGCCACCAGATGTTGTAACGTTAATGGTAAGATTGACTTTGCCCTCATAGTGGGATGAGAAGTCATCTCATAGGAAGTGGCCTCTCCTTTCCCCTCCTCACATTTCTCTGGCAGTGGAGGCTCTTTCAGCATGGACAGCACCTTATTTTTGTTGATGCTTCCCATTTTAGAGATGTCCGGGCCATGTGGAGCAATATTAAACATGTTCAGTGCAGAGGAAATCTCTAAGGAGTGGCGGTTCTTTAACTTGCTCTCCTTCTCCTCAGCACCCTGTCCTCCCAGGGAGCTGCGGATGGGGGCGTGCTCTTTGGTTAAATCTGGGTTGAACTTGAGAAAGGAGGAGCAGGCCATGGCATCGTGGACAATACCTTCATGCCACAGGAATGCCGCGAAGACTGCTCGTGCACATTCAGCCACAGAAGGTGACATGGCCTGTTTGGCAGGCTCTGTGGCCCTTGATATACTCTCACCTTTAAACAGAGGCCCTGATTTGTCCTTCTTAGGGCGCGTGTGCCGACTGGAGCTTTTGCGGCTGACTTTGGGTGAGGCGCGGCTCTCTAGTTCCTCTTTGACAGGGGCTTTGCCAATA
Organism: Sander lucioperca; assembly: GCF_008315115.2. Classification (NCBI taxonomy): domain Eukaryota; kingdom Metazoa; phylum Chordata; class Actinopteri; order Perciformes; family Percidae; genus Sander; species Sander lucioperca. The sequence goes on from NC_050180.1 coordinate 16,267,881, forward strand.
CTAAAGTGCACCTTGCATGATCCGTCTTCAGCATTATGAGCCTCCGCGTTCTCATCATTGCCATCCTCGGACAGGAGAGCACTAGAGGTGCACACCTCCACCACTTCACTGTGGAGGTTCTCCTGGGTCACATGTGGAGAAGGAACACGGTTCTCTGCATTACTGATAACTCCTTGATTTGGATCTTTGGGAGACAGTTTAGGTTTGGGAGAGGTAGACCTGCCTCTAAGTGGCTCTGTAAGGGGAACCTTCTTCTTTCTAAGTGTGTCTGGGTCCAGAGTGTATGAATCTGATTTGGACCTCTCTCTGGGAGGGTCCAACTGGGCTTTGGAGGAAGGGCTAACTTTGGGTGGAAGGTTCTTGTCATGGTGGGCTGAAGAGGAGTGCTGAGATGAGGTGCTGGAGGGACTAGACCTGCCTGAAGAGGATACGCCTTTCTGTTTGGGAGAGGAGGAGCGAGAGCCAGGGTTTGGGGACTCAGCCCGAAGTCCCGGGGTTCTACCATCAGCCTTTAGGGCCTGCAGAGTGTTGTGATTGGGCGAGTGGGAGCGGCTATGAGAGTCAGACCTCAGTTTTGCTGTGTCTGACCGCAGGATGAGGGCTTCGCTGGCTGAGAGTCCACCCTCCCCTGTCTTGCTCCTGTTCTGTTCGAATGAGCGGCTTCCCCGACTCTCCTGTTTGGGCGAGCGATTCTCCTGACGGTGTTTGGAGGCTGGGGACATGGGCCGTGCACCAGGCATCAGGTTCCCTCGCTCACCTAAACATTAATTATTCAAACACAGTTACACCAGAAAAAAAGACTTAATCAGTGGTAAGGGTGTAACCATTTAACTCTAAGCATAACACTCAAATCCTGAGTGGAAAAAAATGTAATGTTGAAAATATAAGGGAGAATGCAATGAAGGGCCAAAAGACGTGTAAGTCCAGAAGGTGAAAGATGTTATACCTTGTAAAACACATGACAACAATGAGTGATATATTTTCTACTTACTAGATGGGTGTTTCTCTCACAGCTTTGTCTGTCTATTACTGTACCAGACAAACTCTGATATGGATGAAGATAACTAGTGGACCATGGAAGAACTGATGAAAGATGAATTCCAGCCCAGTCCTGGGACCTCTCATACTAATACAGATCTAGCATTAGTGGAAACTTTATATCCATTAGTCTAGTGATCACAAACATCAGATTCAACTGAATTTAAGGTCCACCTATTTTTAAACAGAACTTTAAATGAAAACTCATGTGTGTTTATTATGCACCTTCAGTTTTTCCTCTTTATTATAGTAGTGTGTTTGGCCACGTCCTACTTTAGGGCCACAGATGTTAAGGTTGGCACTCAAACAAGATGCCCAAAATCATTTTCACACGCTAACATACAAAGCCCTTTGTTCATCACAGAACAGTCTGTTTTTTCTTGGGTTACTACCCACCCTCTGTTCAGTCTGAGGGAGGCATGCATGCTGTGATTACCCACCCTTTTGCCTTAGAGCGAGAGATGAGAGAGCAGTACCATGCCCAGCCACCGACACATTGCTTTTGTGCACACGCTCGCGAGAAGCAAGGCGGCGTGATGAACCATCTACAGCGGAAAACAGTGGAGCAGGTAAACAAACAAGGCATGGAACGCAAGGGGGCCACCACAGAGAGAAAGAAAGAAAGCACAAAGAGGCAATGGGGTCACGTCGAGAAGGTGAAAATAGAAAGAGGCAAAAGGACAAGTTAAAGTGATGGGAAGATCAACAGATAAGTAGAGAAACATGAGGAGAGAAACACATAGAAGAGGAAAAGAGAAATTACAGAGCCCTAGAGGTGTCATGGAAAAAAACTATGCTGTGCACACAATATAGTAATTTGTGCTCTCAATTTAATATCATATATATATATATAGCCCTTTTTTCAGCATTCATTCAGCTGTTAGTTTAAAGAAGACGACAAAGAAAACATTTACGAAGTGCTCCACAACGTTGTAGATGAGTTTCTATGAAGATCCTCAGTAGATCAAGTTTTTACAGCAAAAGAGTCCGTTATCCTATAAAATAGGTTTAAAAAGCCAAGTTCCTACGTTTTTCCACATATCTCCAAGATCAAATTAAAACCATAAATCCACTGAAGTGATCCATAGTGAATGTGAAGGGTAAATGCACCACAAGACTGAGGGCATGAAGGTGATAAGTTACCTGTATGCTAAATTAAGAGCACAATTTATTAATTTATGCACAATGTTTTTCCAAGACACCTCCCGGGCTCCGTGAGAAATGGACAACCAGGTTAAAAAAATTAAATAAAGATTACCACAAGTAGAGAGAAAGTAGCAATACAGAAGAAAGAGAGCTACACAGGCTGAAAAAGTTAAACAGATATCGGACCCTGTTCTAAGATAATCTCAGTTAAATTGTGGTATTGTGGTATGGTATTTGAATTATCCATAGAAAGTACAAGCTACTATATTAGTATGGGTTTTATGTAATATTACTTACTGTGTATTAATAACTTGGCTGTTTTTTTTTGTTGCTGTTTTAGGAGATTATTGTAGACTGTAAACAACTATTAAGACTACGGTTGTTTACATTTGCAGTGAAGCCCTGGGCTGGTTGAAGCAGAAAATGAAACAAGTTGTTAATCAAGGATGAAAGATGCAGATCGGAAATTAAAGCAGCACGGCAAATGATGAGGAAAAGAAGAAAAAGCTGACTTAACAAGAGAGCAAGCAGAAAAATAAGCAACTTGGCCTATTACTTCAGCAAATGGCAAAAATATCCTTTTTAACAAACGTTAGTCCAGTATTTAAGTTTGAAATCTGTTTTCAAAAACAAGTGAAAATACCTGTCAATGCATGAAGGCAGTGTCACCTTATTTGTTTTTTTATAAACAAGATTTAAACATTAAATAATAGACATGTTGGCTTGTTGGGGATATTTCTGCACTGTAGAACATAACTGCACTATTGTGTGTCACACATCACTGCTGCCCTCTCCAGAAAATACATAAAATAGAATGAACGAATCAGGAACAAATCAGGAAAACTAAAAGCTGGGAGGAAAAGGATCAACACCTGTGCAAGCAAGTGCTGTCAGAAAGCAGGACAGACTTACTCAGAAGCTGTGGTTGTGGCTGAGACAGTTGGGAGGGGGATTGTCCAAACACAAATGGGCTGTGGACAAGAGAGGAGGAGGAGGAGGAGGAGGAGGAGGGAGGAGGTTGGGCGGCTTGCTCAAATACGGAGGAGGAGGGAGCTGCTGAGAGGAGGGGCCCAGACTGAATGGAATTCAGTATGCCACTCAACCGGTCACCTGCAAACATGGAGACAGAGGATGGGGAAAAACTACAGCTTATACTATGGTTTGAGGTTTCCAAAGGGGGGTGAGGATCATTCAGAGTTTATATACTATCAGTCATTAAGCCATGTCCCACGACGACGCATGTGCGAAATGGGAGGAGCTGCCAGGGTCCCAGAAGCAAAAAGTCCTATTCGTTTTCTGTAAAGACAATGCAAGAGGATTGGCAGGAGCAATTCCAAGGCTTGGACGGGCATCCAAAAGGTGAGCAACTGGGTCAAGAAGCGTCTGGTCCTACTGTATGATTAAAAAGTCGAAAAGGTACGAGCCCAGGCAGATAAAACATAAGGAGAGAAGTGAACTACAACTCCCAAGAAACATTTGCAAATTACATTTGCAGCCAAGTTCAAATGCTGTTTAATGTGCTGCAGCTGAGCAGCTAATTAGCTATCTAGCCTGAGCAGTGCACTTTTCCGCAGTGAATGTTTGTTTGGTGGCTCGTTCGAGAAGCTAAGGCGCAGAACAAGACGTGTGTTTGTAAATTAGAAAAAAAGGAAAATTTTGCAACTTTAGTCCGTCATACTAACGTTACTGCTTCATGCAAGATTTGATTGGTTGTATTGAAATAAGGTCTCCACTTATGTAGACTAATACTTAATGGTATTTTGTCAAATTAATGTAAATCTAGGGGGCGCAATCATGAAACCAAAAAATATATCTAAATGTCTCCCTTTTTCTCAAATGAGAACGCAGGAGGTGATTCACAGAGCAGATATGTATGCTGTAGCAGCCAAAAAAAGCAATTAACATAAACCTATACTATTGATATTATCCAGAGAACTCTTGTGTTTCTATATTGCAGAGCATTTATGCATTAAGTATATTTATATCATTAACAGAAAACTTTCAAACAGTGTTCTACAAAAACTGCTTCCAGAACCAGCAGCTCCTTCCATTTCGCAACTGTATTTGGGGAAAGGATATATTGAGGGAGGGGCAGAAATGGTTCTCTTCTCATGTATTCATTTCAAGCGTCACTCTTCGAAAAGAAAGCCTGTGTGTCTTCATCAGAAGTTCCAAAAAAAACGTGCTGGGAGAAATTGGACCTTTCTCCATATAATGTATATAGAGCTGACACTGCATCAGTAATCATTCAAAAACTCTTGACACAACTGACTAGTTGTCAACCAGATATAAAACCCAGTCACTGTCTCGTTTTTGAGCATAGACTCTAACAAATACTGACAGAGTCTGAAATGTAGGTTTCTGAAGAGACATTTTGAAGTCTGGAGTTTAAATCCATTGCCATTTCATCAATTGTTGTAGCCAGAAATGAGAAGCTGCCTGGGTGAAGCCAAGATGGTGAAATCTGCCACCATGGCTGAATATTAAAAGCCTGAGAGACCTATCAGTAAGGTTGCTCTCCAACTTGCTCAAAGAGCTTTGCCAGAGGCTGGTCCATCAAGTGGACCAGTCTGAAGGTGATCCATCTATAATGCTGCCTCACAGCATGATGGATCCATCACACAGGTGTCTAGTAATTCAAACCTTCCATCAGATGGTTCAGCAGGAGCGATCACCTTAACCTAGAATTGCAAAGGCCTGCAGCCTCCTAAGGGCTTGCACAAACATTCAACTTGTTGTGGTAGCTCTCTGTTTAGAGGGCGTTCCTATTCAGGATACATGTGCTGGCCCACAAACTTTGTGAGGTTTCAAAATGGCACAGCACTATTTTTGGCTAATTCTGTATTGAGTGTGGGGTTTACACTCAAAAGACAGCTTGTCTCTAAAATGGAATAGAATGGAGTCTATTCCATTTACCTAATATACACTTTGCCAATGTATGCATTCTGGGGCAAATTGGTCACATGGCATCAAAAGCCAAGCGTGAATGCAACCAAGAAGCATTTGATACATATTGCCATCAGATTGCTCAAAACACCTCGGAAAAAAAGGTGATGTTGAATAGAAGAAATGTTGAAAAGGTATAAATGCATCCATCCCTCCATGTAGCCACATTAAGTTGTCACATAGCCAAAGTGACACTGAAATTTGTCATCTTTTGACTTATCATATTAAAGCAACAGATACATTTGCAATCATACAGAAGGCTTAATAGCATGTTAGCATTGTATAGCAAACAGATCCAGGTGCATTTCCATCACCCTCTGGATTGGAGTAAGGCCTACACAGCTTTGTATTTAGCACAGTAAAAGAACATTAGAGGCAATCAGACTTGTGATCTGCCCAACAAAGACACATATGTGGCCAAGTGTAAAATCTGGCTTTTATCCAGACACTTGAAATAACAAGTGTGAATGGAGCCTTTATGCGTTTAAAAATTAAAATAACTTTGTATTAATTGAATAACCATGGTTCTCTGATTGGCATGGCTAAGTGTTTCAACAGGTAAGCCTCCTTTTTCAAGCAGTGAGGAAGAGGTAAGCCGTTTGAAAGACAATTGACACAGCGTCAGCATGATATTCAGGCAGAAAGATACACAGACACGTTTGGGGCCAGCCAATCTTTGATGGTGTAGCAGAATTGATGAGTTCATACAGGTGATGTTTTCAGTATTCAACTATAATTTTAAGAAAACAAGGATTTTATAAATGATCAAATGTTTTCTAAGCGACTAAATTAAGGCGAGAAAGGGTAAAGAGTGAAATCACAGACACGTGTTCAGGGCCAGTTATCTGTGTTGGGCTAGCCCACATTGCCCAACTAAAGAGTGCCCAGAGTAGTCGAAATGAAAATAAGCACACTGACTGGCCCATGCACACAGACAATGACATATGCCCAACATTGCAGAGATGTTAGGCATGAAATTACAACAGTGAACAAAATAAAAACCATGCATAAATAAAAAGAGATGATAGATTAGTGATTGATGGCACCCGTGATTTTAAAGAGATTGACTGACCCATACTGGATCACATATACCTTGTGGATGTGCTGCTATAAACTGTGGAGGTCAAGTGACGTTTAGTTCCCTCTTGTTTTGAATAAAAGAGGAAATCGGACTTGCTGTTATATTGTGATATAACTATATAACTGGTGAAAGTGTCTACATTCCTACAACTAAAATGGAGTAATGTATCAAACAACTTACGAGAAAAAGTCTCAAAGCATAGGGAGAAGTCAGAGAGTATCTTAAAATAAAGCAGGGGAAAATAAAGAAGGGTGCAGAGTGAAGTCAGAGGTGAGGTATACATCAGTAATGACAAAACATCACTCAAAATCTTTTTAATACACCCTGAGGACTCAGAAACGTAACTCCGACGTGAATGATTAGCATAAAGCAAAGTGGATGTTGAAAGCAAAGTGATATGCAGACTAAGGATATGTTCTAGGAAGTTTGTCTATGAAAAACCTACTCTACATCAAGTTGACCTCACCTTTGTTGTTGGAGATGCCATAGTCAAAGCCCTGCGCTCCATTTGAAGTTGTGGCTCTGTTGAAGGCCTGCACAGAGAAGGGGCTGGGTGGTGGGGTCTGGGCCCCGTGCTCAAGCAGTGCTTGTTCTATAAGGCAGATTAAATTATGGTATGTTACAATTGATCACATTTTGAGGTTCAAACGTTTTTCCCCATTGAGTGTGCCTTACCTTCATCGTGGCGAAGGTACTGATTTCCACCACGGTCTCTGGCCAATGACCAGGCCTCTCCTTCATCACTCTCACAGAACTCCACTACACTGTTCTTATCCAGCTGTACCCAGGTCCCCTCTGAGTTGACCACCTGATACACAAACAACACTCTTTATCCATACTCACACACACTGAACACTTTGTCACTCACACAGCACATTCACACACTCTTTATCAACCCTCATCAAAAAAAAAAAAAAAAAAAGTTTTGCCCTTTTCCATGTCAACCCCAGAACATCCATGTTATTACTGCACAGGCAAAACAATGACAGAACCTCTACTACAGTAGATCATTAACATGCAAACATTCAATTTATCTGATTGACACATACAAAATCCACAGCTCACATGAATTTGATTTTGTGTATCAGCAGACACTGCGTGACAAAACTGATAAATAAAAATAAAAAAAACTTACTCTAAGAAAGGGGAAGCTTATTGAAAGGTAAATGCATGAGGTTGTTTTTTCTCAATTCCCTGAAATATTATCATTTTGGAAAAACAGACAGATGGAAGTATTAGTATGTGCAGGCTACACCTCTCAGATCTCAGACAGGGCATTCCAGTACAGGCTCAAAAAGGAAACTATTGAACAGCATGACACACCACAGCAGCCAATGACAGGTCATATCCAAAAGACGGGAGGCTCCACTCATCGCTACACCAAAGAAAATTTAGAGAGTTCAAAGTACCAAAGTTATTGACAGGATTGTTAAAAGTGTAAGAAAGATGCAGGCAAGGCACAGAAAGGCTCCAGCATTTTGTGATCAGACTTCCACTGAGAAGTCTCGAGGCAGCTGAATATGACACCCTGAAACGGCAATGGATTTATAGACAAACTGAAATTAGTAAATCAGTAAGCACGTGGAAATGTTGCAGCCGCAGGAGTTGATAAGACCTCGAGTGGAAAGATACACAACACACACCCAGAAGCACCTGATGTATTCCCCTTAGAAAGAGAGCATTCTTTACATTCAAAATCAATTCAGTTTAGGAAAAAGAGGGAACTCTAATTTCTGAGAATTAAGGCCAAAATCTACCAACATTAGGTATATTACATTACGTGATCTAAACAGACTGATTTATTCACCTCTAGCCACAAAAAAACACATTGCATTATTTGGGGTGAGTGCGTACCTCGCCTATGGCCTTGACCTTGTTGCCAAGAACTAACATTCCAATGGGGATACCCCTAAGGTTTGGGCAGCTTCTGATGTTGTGACCAGAGGGGCCGGTCTTCACTACCTTATAAAGCCCCGGGCCGCCGCCCTGCCCTGCCCTGTTCTGCACCCGAATGGGGGCCTCTTGGGAAGGGCAGCTGCTCACCTCCTTTACGTTCTCCTCCGATTGGCCCCTGACCTCCTGCAAGAGGTAAGAGCATGGATTAGAGCCAAAGTACAGTAACACAACAACAGGCTGCAAAAATGTAAACGTCCAGGACAAGGTTCAGACAACTAAGTCCTGAAATATTATGGTGAAGAGCCACTGTCAGCAGTGTAACAGGGAAAGAGCTGTATGCACAGTTATAAATATGTCACCTGGACATGTGCAAGGCCTTTAAGCAATAGACATTTTGGGAATCATTTGCTTTCATGCTAAAAGTTATATGAGAAGACTTTTCATATCACTCTCATATCTGTCCATTAAATACGTATGAAGCTACAGCTAGCAGTGTAAAAACGACAAGTTGCAGTTTTACAAGGGGGTCATGGTGGGACTTTTTCTTGGCAGGGCGTTCCATAAGTTCCTGGAATCGTCTTGTTCCTTTTCCCAGCAAATAAATAGTCGAGCACATAACCCCCATAAAACCACAACCTTCAGTGTCTGTATGGATTAAACAAACAAAATATACTATATATTAATTAATGAACTTTAGAGGTGCCGATAGGTTTCTGGTCTCTATGCAAAGCTAATCAAACCAGCTGCTAGCTGTAGCTTTATATTTACAGTACTGACATGAGAGCGTTTCTCTATCTTCTCATCCAACTCACTGCAAAAAGCAAATAACCATATTTCCCAAAATGTCAAACTATTTCAAAATGTCGAAACTACTTTGAGGGGTTGCGTCATGCTCAGAAGAGATGCTCTTGTTTTACAATTACTAGATATAACATGACATGGATAACTGCAAACCTAAACTTAGCACAAAAAGTAAGGACATTTGTGTTTGGTAGATTATTTCTCTGTGGTAACAATGCTTTTTGGCAATAAATCTTATACCGTTGAAAAGCCGGTTTCTTTTTCCCTTTCAAATGGTGCCCCAATTGTAAGGGATATGCATTTGTGGGATGAGCAGCATTTTGCCAAATTCTCTGTCATTGCCAAACAGGTTATTTTGCTGTTGCTATTGACACTTGTTTTGAGCTTCTGGTACCCCCAGGTGCTGCCAATCAGGTGCCTGATTGGCACCTGATTGGCAGCACCTGTGAGCATGGGCCCTACTACTGTAAGTACAGCTACAGTAAGTAAGTGTCTGCTCCAACAATCTGCATGCCGCATTTGACTGATCTGGATAGGGCCCTTGCAATAGGGCAACTTCAAGCTGGCGTTCCGCAAAACCAAGTTGCGACATTATTTGGAGTGAGCCCTAGTACCATCTCCAAACTGAAGGCCAAGTTCCATATAACAGGGGATGTCAAAGACAGGCCGTGAAGTGGGCGTCCCAAGAAGATGACGCCCCAAGAAGACCATTTCCTCCCCCTGTCAGCACTTAGGTGCCGTAGGCTGTCTTCTACAGATTTGCAGTCAAGGTTTGCAGGACGATATGGCTGACGGCAGACAATCCGGAACCGACTGCATGCAGCCAATTTCCGGTCTCATAGGGCTGCCAGGAGTCCTGCCATGACGGCCCTTCACCGTCAGGCCCGTTTGCGCTGGTGTCGGCAACACATGCACTGGAACCTGAACACGTGGAGGAACGTTATGTTCAGTGATGAGTCCAGATTCTGCCTACGGCAGTTGGATCATGGGGTCAAAGTGTGGAGAAGACGCGGAGAACGCTATGCTGATTGCTGCACCGATAGAGTAACACCTTTTGGTGGAGGCAGTGTGATGGTGTGGGGCGGCATCTCCCTCACTGGAAAAATGAGGCTTGTCATCATTGGAGGCAATCTCAATGCAGAGAGCTATAGAGATGAGATTCTGCAACCAGTGGCAATCCCATATCTCCACAGTCTAGGACCGAACTCTATCCTCCAAGATGACAACGCTTGCCCCAACAGGGCGGGGTTTATCAGAGACTATCTCCTGAATGTGGGAGTGGAGAGGATGGAATGGCCTGCCAGCAGTCCTGACCTCAACCCCATTGAACACTTGTGGGATCAGCTTGGGTGTGCTGTTTGTGCCAGAGTGACCAACACAACCACATTGGCTGACTTGCGACAAATGCTGGTTAAAGAATGGGATGCCATCCCACAGCAGTGTGTGACCAGGCTGGTGACCAGCATGAGGAGGAGGTGCCAGGATGTTGTGGCTGTGTATGGTTCTTCCACACGCTACTGAGGCTCCTGTTTGTGAAATGAATAAATTGTTCAATTGCCAATATGTCTTGTTTCTTCAAACTTCAATCATCCAATCCACCAAACGAGTCAATGGCAGAATAAGCTGTTTGGCATTGGCAGAGAAGATTTGGCCAATTTTTCATGGGCGCAACCCACATACTCAGCGCTGCTGCTCATCCCACAAATGCATGTTCCTTACAAATGAGGCACCATTTGAAAGGGAACTAAACAGGCTTTCCAACGGTATAAAAACAGTTTATTGCCAAAAAGCATTGTTACCACAGAGAAATAATCTACCAAACACAAATTTCCTTACTTTTTGTGTTAAGTTTATATAGACTTCCATCCTCAACAGCAGAAGTGATATTCCAAAGCTGCATTTATTCCCCCATATTTCAAAAATACATTTCTGTAGATACATTTTAAGCTTCAATATAACTGAAGATCCAAATACTCATATTACATATTATTAATACTAATTCAACACGCCATTCAACATTGTAGTGATGCAGTTAAATGGCCAACAGACAATAAGTAGAATGTTCATTTATTTTTGTACAGTCTAAAGGGTGGCATGCTATGGCACACAAGGGTAAAGGACTATGCCTTTCAAACAAGACCTCATGCAACAGACTGGACATTAGTATCTTCAACCCCATGCAACATACAAGCTTGAACAGTAATAATTAAAAAATCCCAAATCACTGCAGTCTATTGGACAGTAGCCATTGACATATTGTTTCGTCACTGTACTGTCAAAATTCAACAAAACAGACAACCATGCAACTCTGGTTTGACCTCTTATGCCTGATGGGAAGACTACACAGTCACAAGGGGTTCAAGAGGACAAGTAGAGTGACAGATAGATGATAAGCTATGGGGCAGTCAAGCTATGTATCCCTCCTTCATACAACTCACCTGTGGCGGGAATATAGTTAAGGGAGTCCACGACAAAAAGCTGATATCTCTGACTCCTTGGCTAGCGTTAAAGACATTCTGAGCAACACATCGTGAGACAGTCAAGGAACAGTAGATGACCCATGAAAGGAGAGAAAACAGGTTGGGGGAAGGCGCTCATGTATTTTTTTGGAAGAAATAAATAATTTTTCGCCTAGGCTCCTCTGGAGTTCAGCATCAGAGGTTATTTGAGAAGGTGAAAAAGAGACAACAGAATCTGATAGGCCAGTTAGTGAAATCGTGGAGCACTGATAAAAGGGGCCAAGAGGAATTGCCTGTCAAATGTTTGAACACTTTACAATAAGTGTAAGATCAAATGCATTGAAAAAAAAGAAAAATACAAAACCAGTTGCAGGGGCAAAAAAATAATTGAAAAGTTCACTCCAAACACCACAGGGTCATTATTTCCAAATCCATGACCAAATGAAATACATGTATAAAGAAGAAACTTCCAAAAAAATTCCCCACTTGGATGATGTAGTGTGTCATGCTGTTCAGACAGAAACCTTACACGGAAGCATTCTAGCACCTAAAGCATCCCAACGCAAAGGTGGAATTGTAGAGCAGTAGAGGTACCATTTCCTATTGAAACGTTTTTGTGGACCAGTGATTGCTTCATGACAGAAAACCACTTGGATGTTAACATCTTACAGATACTTTCCCTGTTACTGCAATATTTATGTCTTAAATTATATCCAGTCACATTCCTTTTTTTGATTCTGTTGCATATTATGGCGGTGTTTGTGGCATGAAGCAAAATGTGAGAGAAACCCTTAGTATCACATGCTGTGGTGTGCGAGTGTTTATGAATTGTGAGTGAGATACAATGAGGAAAAGAAGACTGGACAGTGCAGAATAACCAACTTCACCACAGGATGAATTTGTTCCTTTACTATCTTTTTCCTTGTCTGTCAATTCCTGCATTGGGGTTCACTTCAATGAACCAAACATATATATACTGCCTAAGCATGTGAGCATTTAAAAGTGTTGTGTCCAACTAAACACGCCATGGTCACTTAATGGTGAACATTCTGCCTTTAAACATGAGTTAATGCATGCACGCTCCCAGCTGCTGTGTCTTTGTACAGTGTGTTAGTGAAAGTTTCATACTCAGTCTTGCTCAAATAAATATTTCATGCAAGAGAACACCGCAAAAGTTATACTCTGATGAAGTTCTCAATTTACCATGCTTCGAGTACATTTGGGGAGAGGGTGCCAAACACTAGAATCCTTGAAAAAACATTATTGCCAAACAATAATGATGATCTCTGAGCTTTCCCCCAAATGAACAGCACAGGAGCCTTTGTCATTATTAAACTGGGACAGACTGCTCAGCAGGCCTTCTTCTACTTACGTCGGCTGGGACCAGAAGGCTCCTACCCAGGTGCTGGTTAAAAGAGAGGCACCAGGCTTCAGTGTACCCATTCATGCTGGGAACATACTTCTTTACTGTTTCATCATTGAGCCTGAGCCAAACACCATCATCATTGTGGATCTACGGGAAAACAAGCAACAGAGCAGAGCCATGCCGTCCTGTTACTATGGAAACAGGATGGGCAGCACAAACACACACACACACACACACACACACACACTCACACTTCTGAGGTTGCAGGAAACTCTCAAGTCAAATTAGAGGACAGTATTGTATTGAGGTTACAGCAGGGTGCATGTAAGACATATAGGACATGTCACTAGTGCTGTAACCAAAGGGTGGGAGTGCAGATATTGTGCAGGACTGGCAAATATAATGAATATGTGTTTCATTACAGTAAAATCATTAAGTAAATGCTTTGAGTGGTACAATTGTAATTTTGGATTAACACCCTTTGGATTTATGGTACAGGCGCTCAAGCATTTCATGAAGCCTCAGAGTGCCTTGAGTGTGAAGCAAATTAAAGTATAGAGCAACAAATTAACAAGCTTTGAAAGAAAGTAGTTATCATTTACAGAGGTAAAAAAAAAAAAAAAGAATACATAAAAGCCACCAAGCAGACTAGCAAAACTAGCAATCTAGACAAAAAAATAGGATTACAATACTTATGATTCGATCCTTACTGATTTAAACAAGAAGAAACAAGGAAATAGAATAAAAGTGGATAGTGCTCCAGCTAGTATAGTTCTATGACATAACTTATATTTTGCCTGGTCTAGAGTCAATTACCTCGTCAATGAAAGTGATGGTGCCATTGACATGCACTATGCCTATCTGTTCACTCTGCAGGGAGGGGTGACTACGCACACGCAGGCCTGCGCTGTCCTTGGACACAAATTTGCGGACCTGAGAGAAGCAGAGGGGAGATGGAGATTGTGAGTGGCAGGAGCAAAGAATAAAAAGACAAAAAGAAAGACAAGTGCAGCAGGAGGAGAAAGAATAGGAAGCGGAACAAGTTGACGGTGGGAGATTGCATCTATTAACCCACACAGAGCTGGCTTCCAAGTATAGACATACAAACAGCCAAAGATAGGCAAAATTTAGGAGCTCAATTTTCAGCAGCACCAGTTGGATGCACTTTGTTTTAATCCACCCATTCATACTGGTGCATTGAAAACCCTGGAACACATGTTATTTTGCTTGTTTCCCCATTGTGGATTGCAAAATCAAAATACCACAAGTTTCACAAAATGATGATGAGCCCAACATGCCTAATATCAGTTTGATGTATCATCTGCATTTGAAGTAATTTCTAATCACTCTTTTGACTACTTTTTAAAATATGAGTAATAATCAACCACTGCAGCTTGAATGGATGACACGGCTGAGATACTGTACAGTGCCAGCAGGCACACTGTAACCTCAGTACTGCGAATAACCATAATAAAATCTGAGATTTTTTGCCACACAGTGACAAAAAGACTCAGCAACAAACTCACAGGGCTCTGCCTTAATGCAGTATATGACTTCATGATATTGTTAGTTGCTTATTCAACAAAGTAAAGCAACATCACACCTCCCTATTATCACCTGATGAAAGCAAAGGAGGTCCAAGTCTGGTAGCCCTAGTTTAGTCTGCCAAGTCCTGGTAAGAATATCTGCCTGTCTTTGCCTCACTAAATGTTTGAATTTGTTTACTAGTGTTTTTTGGATCCCCATCACCTTGCACTGGACAGATAGCTTACAATCAGTTTTTGTGTCTATTGCTTTTTACGGAGCAGAATTTGTTTTAGACCAGCACACCAAAACAACGAGGTAAAACAAAAGCTAAAAGCTGCACAGAGGTGCAAAATAAGATGTTGATTCTCAGTGCGAGTGGGCAGTACTAATAACCCTTTCACATTGAAGGGAGTTCCTTGTTTCACTGCTTATATCAAATTATTGCTTAATGCGGCTTTTAGGGTAAGAGTTAAGTTAAAGTTACAAAATGGTGTTGACAGGTACACAAGACAGGACGAATTGCTTCTGGTCTCTGGTGTATTTGATGGGTGATTGCATGCGTGCATGCATGTTACATGTGTGTTTATGTGCATGTTCATGCCCCCTGGTTGGTTAATCAAAAGATAAAGCTCACCTTGCTAGGCTGAGGTTCAGCCTTTGGTTTGACCATCTGAGTGCCAGGTGGTATCATGCCTTTGGGAGCGTCTTTGACTTCTACCTCCAAACCAGCATCTAAAAGAAAAGATTTACAGCTCAACATAAAAAAGACGGTAATTTACTGTCTATTCGGAAAGGCTTTTTTTCAAAATATGAATTAAACCATATGCATAGCAGCTGCATTAGGTCTCTTGGTGGGGGTTGGTGATGGTCATCAGTGGATACCCTCTATTCACTGTGTGGGAAATACTTCAGAGGACAGACCGGCTGCTCCAACAGACATTTACGTTGACATACCTATTTCAATGCCATCAATGGTGACATGGATTGTATAGAGGCCAACTGCTCCTGGAGTCCAGTTGGCGCTGTAGGTTCCGTCAGTGTTGGCACGAATCAGCATGTTCTCACTGGGTCTGTGTGGGAAATGATCAATCATCAAGATCGTTTCTTAAGAAGATTGTATCTTACTGGAAAATGTGTTTTGTTTCTGCATTAACCTCACTTACCTCTTTGGGGTGGGGGAAGCATACCGCAGCTCTTCAAATGAGTAGTTTTCATATGCCTACAAAAAACAAAGAGCACAAGTATGAAGGTAACAACAAAAACACATTTTTTACAGAATAGGTAACCATTTTGATGTTCCCTAAATCAAAACTATTATTAACAGGCCTATAATATTTATCTCAGTTTTTAGGAACTCTATGAACTATTTATAATTCTGCCAGATTTCATTACTGGTTTTGAAACATTTCTTTCTCAATTACTGTTATTGCACAATTTTTATATTTATGTCTTTATTTTAGTCAGTCAATTTACCCTCATTTTTTATCTTCTCCAATTAAAATACAGTTTATATTTATTATGTTATTTTACCTTAGAAGTGTTCAATGTAAAAAATGCAAACACGAGCAACCAGTAGCTATTAAAAATGCAAGCGGCTCACATGTTAATATTGCAGCTGCCATTGACCAAATAGCTCCCCCTTGTGGAGCACATGCAGCAAGTAAACAAGTGAGGTTGTGAGTGAGTTATGAGCCAGTTACATGAGGCTGACCTTCATCATGGTAATAGCAATGTATCGAGCCTCTTTCACAATCATGGGCTCGTACGTGGCCTCCAGCTTAGGCATTGGCAAACCTCCAAAGGTTAGGTCAGGGCCAGAAGACGAAGGCGAAGAGCTTCCAGGTAGTCGCTGCAGCCTCTTCACATTCTCAGGGTGCATCGACTTCTTTTGGGAAACAGGTACAGCCTTAACCTCCACCTGGACATGTAAGAGATAAGAAACACAAGTCAGAGATTTGCCATTGCAGACAAAATTATTATATTTCAATTCTATAAAATATTAACTCTTGGAAGCAGAAAAGCCAAAGTAAGCATCCTGACCTTCATGTGAGGAACGTGCACCACATCTCCATACTGGTCTTTGGTCTGTACGACCACGGTAGTCGGCCATCCACAGCGTATGTCATCTTTGTTCAGGATCAGAGATGTCTTCTGGGGGTCAGCGTAAGAGTCTGGCTGCAGCCACCTGGATGGAAGAAAAGAACAAATGGAGAGAGGGTAGAACATTACTAATTTGTAATGAGGGAGTCATCAATCAAAACGTAAATTGTAGAGTGAAAGCTAAAATAAAATTTACAACCAACACATATTTCAATATGGGAAATGCACAGGGCATATTTTGCTCTCGTCAGGTAACTAGAATTGACAAGAGGCAGACAAAGCTGTGCAGGCTCCACAAACATTTACCTGGCCAGACGTCCTCCACTTGAGGTCTGTACACAAGTGATGAAGTCCTCAAGGAAAGAGTGCTCATTGGTTTGGAGGTGCAGGGGAAGATTTCCCTCCAGGGCCTCCAGGATGGTGGGGGAGTGAGACAAGGCCAGGCCCTTCCCCAGGATTCCTGAGTGGGCCTTACACACCTGGGTGAGGTCAAAGGAAATAAGAATCAAGGAAGGTAGAGTGCTGAAGAAATATTAACACCTTTTCACAAGACCACAATATGTCTGAAAGAATATATCGGAGTTTAAAAGATGACAGACCTGAAGAGAGGCTTCCTCAAGAATCTCAAGATCCTCCTCCAATTCATTGCCTCAAGTTAAAAAAAAAAAAAAATTAGAACAGATGAATGATTTACTCAAGGTGCTATACAATATTAATTTGCTCCCATCAGTAACATACACACAACTTATTAACTTATCATAGATTAATAGAAAAACAGCCCATCAAATTCACTCATCCCTCCACTGTTTTCCATACCTATAGGGAGGGCCAGGTCTTTCTTCATCAGCGCTGCAGCACACACACTGCCCAGGAAGGCTAACTCTTTCTCTAGCTGGATGATACCCTGAAATGTCCGAAACGCTATAGTCAGGAAGGTTTTGCGACATTTTCTCTACCAATGCACATCACGTCATGAGATCAAACGGTTCTCAGAAACAAACGCCCATTCTACAGAAAGATGGAAGACCAGACCGCTACACAAATATACGACGGAGGAATATACGAGTGTTTGTACCTCATCAGGACCAGGGTTGAATTCATATCCCACAGCCACACACTTGAAGCCATAAAAACAAGCTTTCTCGTCTTTAACATAGTCCGAGGCGGTTTCCAGTGAGAAGAGAACTTCATTTCCTGGAAGTAGAGAGGGCAGAAAAATAGAAGATGAAAAGGCAGACAGGTGGGCAAAATGATGTAGGTAATCACTGGGAAACTAATGGCTGCCTAGTGTGGCAGGTGGCTCAGTGAAGCATTACTAAGGAGATTAAAGCACATATGAGAACAATTAAGATCAATGAACTAGAGCTGGGTTACAAGAATAACTATTTGGAATGGTGTCACTGCTTAATCATATGACACATTTCCTCATAAATATTGGTAGTGCTGTCACAGTTTACAACTGAATGCATTGCCTCAATAAAGATTATGTGTTTGCCTGTTTTACTTGCTAGGTATAGATTTTGCCTTTCTTTCCTTTTTGGTCAAATGCAACTTTTGAAATGTTCTACCCTCAGTTTCCTCATTAAGGTATGTAGCACATCATCCCAGACTCTGCTGCTGATTTAAAGGCTGACTTCAGGGCAAGAAAGTTGGTTGGGCAGTACATGCTAGCTTAGCATGTTATGATCCTGTCCAGAATGTAATAAAATAAAAAAGAGAAACTATTTATCCTCATTGCAGTTGTTTTGGACAAATTCACTGAAATGCAGGCTTTTCCTGATCTTTTTAATTAATGTTTGGGATGACCGATTTCAATTTCAAGTCTGACAAGCACTTCAAATAACAAAAGTACTGTTACATGCAATCTTAGTGCTGATGATGATGTTAATATCAGAGAAATGCAAACTATTTAGCTTATCACTTAATAACCAATGATGATGTTAAAAAGCAGTAATATTGGGAAGCAGCAGTTGTCAAATGTAATTAAGTGGTAAAGGCTAATGTCTTGATTTTAAAATGAAGAATGTATCCATTATTTTATGTGGTAAACTTTTATTATTCTACCCAACTGTATTTTAAATCGACTTAGTCTCACACAGTCGTAACGTTTGTTGGCCTCTCCTACCTGGCAGCACTAGGACCGTGGTTGGCCAGCCTGTGGAGCCTGAGAACTTCTTGAGCTCAGTCCAGGTGTTGATGGTGTCATGGATCAAAGGTTTGCCCCCCAGGCTGGACAGGTGGAGGGTACGGCTGGGGATGAGCAGGCGTAGGACATCCTCTGGCTGTGCAGTGCCACACTGTTGATCAAACTCGATGGTGGTCCAGCGGACACAGTCTGGGAATGATACCTGAGGCAAGGTGAGACAGAGCAACATTAGTTAAGACCTGATATGAAATGATATGTGTGTCCCTTACTTTTTCAGATGTACTTTGCTTGCTAAGCAGTTAGCATGCCAAAGGATACCTTACCCTGTATTGTGTGACGCCAGCTTGTTTGTAAGGGTGGTCACTCTCAATTACTGAGTAGTGGTTTGAGGTGGTACAAGCTGACAGGCCCTGCTCAGGCTGGTTGCCAGTAGTGCTGTCTGTTGACTGGTTGGGATTGAAGGTGGGTGGGGCATACTTTTGGTTGAGGGCAGAGACAGCAGGTAACAGCTCCTGCACAAGTCCAAAGACTTCAACAGCAGCCTGGATGAGGAAGAGGAGGCATTTCACCACAATGCCACATCAGAGAGAGACAATTTAAAATCAAGATGAAGACTTTGCCATCCTGGTTTGACGTCTTACCTTAGGTACAGACGCAGCCACAGGGCCGATGTAGGCCAGGATAAGGGGCAGGAGCATGGAGAACAGGCTGGAGGAACTTAGTAGCTCAGGAATATCATCCACTGGAGATAATAAATGACAGAGATTAAACTGAAGAGAGGCTGAACAGATAATCCCAAATTCAATACAAGTGGCTCTATAGCAATGCTTCTGTTATACAGGTGCACGTTTGTTGCGCTTACCATCGACCGCAAAAGCTCTGTGAAGCAGGTCCTTTGCAGCTCTGACCACAGCACTGACCACAGATAGAGCTCTGCTACAGTTCTTGTCCTCCTCATTGGCTTTGCTCAGCAGCTGAGACTGGAGATCCCCATCATACTCACTCCTTTGGCCACGAGAAAAAAAATCAAGTCAGAACAAAAATTATCAACAAATACTTCAGAGATGAGATATTACAAAATGCTGGCTTTGTGTTTACCTGTAGTAGAGAATCTGTGGGATCTGTCCTCTCGTCTGGTTGGTCCCATTGCTACTCAAGCTGCAGGTGCTGAAGGTGAAGGACATACCATCAGAGCACTGCACTGTGGTCATACCTCCATCCCCATTAGCTGTCCGGCTGCCGTAGTTCCGCAATCGGACAGCATACTTCACCCCCTCCTGCAACAGACAAAATTCATAAGTGAGACTATATGCATTTTAACCAAAACCAGCACACCATTGTATAAAGTTAGAAAAGAGTTACAGCATGTCGCATCTTAACATTTAATTCTCAACAGCAAATCATATGCATGCATGAATTATTTTCTTGAGAACAATGTACCTTGAGTGGCACAGCCTTGTCCAAGCGAATCTCTGCAATATCACTGGGAGAATCATCAGTGCTGTAGGTGCCCTTTACCAGCTCCAGGGACGTCCACCTGTGAGAATGTGCCGAGTCCCCTGGGTGCTCCGTCTGCGCCTAAAAGGTAAAGAAACAAAAGTTGTAAAAAGATGCTAAGGTTGAAAACTAGTCAAGCAACACCAGAAAATGCATAACATATAGTAAAATATAAGTGGGAAATGATTTCTAATCACTTACATCATCAGCCAGCACCTCTAGTTCATACTCATGGATTCCCCCTCCTCCGTAGACGCAGACACCCACCAGCACAACGCCTGGCTTGTCCACTGTCATACAGATCGCATCTGGAGAGCCATTGCCCGTGTTCCAACTCCGGCCCTGGCTCGTTTTGGTGAAACGGTTAGGGGATGCTTTCACGGAGTGGAGCGAGTTCAGCCCATCAACCTAATAAGCAAGGACACAATGAGAGATGTAGCCAAACATATGAAACCAATTACCTCACCACACAGGGCTGATTAACACATTTGAGGAGGAATACCTAAGGTTTACTGCAAACATGGGCAAACAATGAAATCCTGAATAAAAAGCATGTTCTATGTCCTCTGTATAAAGACAAAAAGCAGCACTCAAAAGCAGTAAGCATACTACCAGGTACTCTGTGTGTGTGTGTGTGTGTGTGTGTATGTATGTGTGTGTATATATATATATATATATATATATATATATATATATATATATATATATATATATATATATATATATATATATATATACACTTGTACAGCAATATTTGTGATGATGAGAGAGATATATATATATATATATATATATATATATATCTCATCATCACAAATATTGCTGTACAAGTAATGGATGCCATCTAAATGTAAGGTCAGCAATGTATTTTATTTAAAAACAAAAACAGTGAGAGAGAAAATGGATGGTTTCTAAAAGATACATTGTCTGAAATAAATAAAGAAAGAAATGTCTGAAATATAAACATCTCATGTTTGGCGCGCGTGTTAAGTAATCCAGTACAAACGATTACTATTTATATCAGCCTGCTGACAAGAGAGAGCCAGACATAACTGCAGAGGGACCCAATCTACATTACATTTTATGTCATTTAGCTGATGCTTTTATCCAAAGCTACTTACAATTGATATATATGTATCAGAGGTTGCACGCCTCTGGAGCAATTAGGGGTTAAGTGTCTTGCTCAGGGACACGTTGATGTATCACAGTGGGATTCAAACCCGGGTCGCCCACACCAAAGGCTTGTGTCATATCCACTGCGCCATCACCACCCATCTAGGTGCTCAGTGTGTTTCTAAGTGCTCAGGGGAGGGAAAGTTGTTTCCCTGACAACAGACTGGGGGGGAGAACAGTGGTATCGGGGGCTTCCGTCGAGTGGTGGTTACTATGGCAATGAGAGCGCAAAAATTCCTGAATGCAGTACAAGGGTATGTGTGTGATGATAATTGAATGAAGAGTGTGAGAGAGGGAGGGCGGCAGACATCTGTCCCAGCCACTTAATGACTTAGCATACTGTAAAAACAATTACTGTTTCTTGGCAACAGTAAAAACATCACCTTGTTCCAATAAAAAGCTGTCACTATAAAAAGTTAGTTCAATTCCAATAGAGCTTTAAATAAAAGAATATGGCACGAGGAAGGAGGAAATAAAGAAAGAAAAAGAATGAGGGAATACAGATGATGACAGATCTTATCTATAACTTATAAAGCTGGACTGTGACAATTTTGAGTTAAACAGAATTAGGAGCAGAGAGTGAACCCAGTTGTTTAAAAAAACAAAAACAAATGCGAGAGAGGTCAATGATTACAATGTAAACAAAAAAGCTCCACAAGAGCACGCTGAGAGCAAATCAGGATGAACAGGGTTCATACGCATTTTAACTAAGGATGTCCCGATCAGGTTTTTTTGCCCTCGAGTCCGAGTCCGAGTCATTTGATTTTGAGTATCTACCGATACCGAGTCCCGATCCGATACTTCTATAATATATAAAAAAAGAATAAAGAAGAGCGAAAAAACAGATCCAGGATGTTCCTTATTTTTTATTTAATTCACCTTATTTTAACATTCAACAACTCTGTTAACAAACAGAGCACTTCTGTTACATATCTCACAGTTTGCTATGGCAATGTTGTTGTCATCAACTTTATAATACCTCCAGACCGCAGACATACTCGCGCTTTCCGCTTCAAGCTGCTTCCGTGTTCTACTTTGCCAGCATTTAACCAATAGCGTCTCTGCAACAAAGTGATGTCGTGCTACACGCGTTGCTGTTTCTGTGTGGAGTCAAAAGGGTCTAACTGTGTGCCACCGCATAACTATAGATGTGTTAAAAAATAATGAGAACATATATATACATATATATCCGAGTCCTGATCGGGAGGTAACGTCCGATTCCGATCAAGTCTGAAACCACGTGATCGGGGCCGATTTCCGATCACGTGATCGGATCTGGCCATCCCTAATTTTAACCAATACTTTTCCAAAACTTTCTGGGTCTTTTAATGTTTCCAAAACCTTTCCAGGCCTGGGATTTGCATTTTTCAAATTCCAAAACTTTTCCAGGTTTTTTCAAAACGTATGAACCCTGGATTAAATATCGATAAAGAAACTAGACTTCGGTACATGTTTGCCAAGCCCTGTGGCCCTACATAAATGCTTAATGTGTGCATTTGTGAGGGTGCATGTGAGCATTGGTGTGAGTTAAGTCACCTCGGAGCCAAGGGCAGAGGCGGTAAGCTCAGAGACGATGGAGGCCAGCAGACCACAGGTGTTGGAGACCAGGTGTGGAGAGAAGAGCTCCACCTCCTTCCTCAAACTCTTTCTGACCGGCAGCACCACAATCACCAGCATCTTCTCTAGTACCTCCCGGAAACTGGTCATGCCCATCAGGTTCTCCTCAGTCTAATGGAGAAAAATATGATATTACTGTTTTGATAAAGAGTGAGGTATTTCGATGAAAATGGGATGTGGTAATGATCAAATGCCACTGTGTTCTCCATCTACCAAACATTTTCTGGGTCACCGACCACACTCATAAGCAGCCATGTCCACCATTATGATGTGAAAATACCTGATATACTGTATATATGACGTGCAAAAACTTACATGGCTTAGTTTCTCCATGTGGGCCACCAGAAGGGGGAAGCGGTGAGCAAGGGCAGAATCATTCTCGGTGCTGACTTGTTTGACCAGTGAGCGCAACAGCACTTCCCCATCATATGCAATGGGGAGGATGGATGTCAACTTGACTGAGGTGTTGCACAGAGCTGACATTACAGCCGCCAGCAGACGGCTGCTGGATGTGCGAAAGTTGGCCTCAGCAATGTCCTAAAAAAAAAAACAGGGAGCACAAGAATGAATCTTTGATTTTATCATCTTTTTTAAATGTTTCTACAATGTCCATTTAACAACCTAAGACAATATTGTAATGGAGTTATGGTTTTGATACGCTGGTGAGTTGTCTTGATAAGAGTATCACCTCAGTATCTAAAGATGTAAAAGTACACCTGCTGAATTTAAAAAAAAAAAAAAACACTCTTGACCATCTGTATAGCTTAAATAATTGGGCGGTAACTATTTTGGAAATCATTGCTCAAGTCAATCATCAGGAAAAAATGCCAAACACAGTGGTTTCAGGTTCTCAAATTTGCAGCTTTTCTTTGTTTTCTGTTATTGAAATTGAATATCTTTGTGTTTAGGACTGTTGGTTGGACAAAACAAGCAATTTGAAGACGTCACCATAGACTTTGGGAACTTGGTGCATTGACATTTTATGCACTAAAATACACTACTTATAAATCAGGGAAAAAATTCAATAGATTAATTGCTAATGAGAATAATACTGTAACTGATTTCAGTCCCATTTACATTATTGACCTGGTCTAGGCAGTTGAGCAGGTCACAGAGGCAGGCCCACTGCAGAGCTGGGGTTGGGTAGAAAGAGTGGAAGCAGGCAGTGAAGGTGTTGTGGCACTCCTGCAGCACAGCTTCCAGCAGGGTCAAAGGTTGAGACAAGTACCCCTGGGGGTCGTTGTCCAGCTTGGTCAGGCAGTTGTCCATGCCTTCTGATAGGATCTTCTTCAGCAGGCTGCGCGTCTTTCCCACGCACTCTGCCAGCTTGCTCGACTCCTCCACCACAGCTTTGGTGCTGGCTAGAAATCAAACATCAGACAGAAAAAGGAAACATTGTGAGAGATCAGAAGCTACACTCTAAATAGAGTTCATTTGAAATGTACTTTTTGAAATATAAACACAATCTCAATTCAACAACCTTATTAATCCCACAAGGGGCAATTACTTAAGAGCAGCTACAGACAACACACACATACATAACAGCACACAAGCCTACATATAGGCCTACACCCTAGAGAGTAGATAAATAATAATCAAAAAGTAGATTTTTTTTGCATTTAAAAGTGGAACTGCAGAAAGGATCAAAGAATTAGAGTGGCAATTAGTTTTAAAAGCAGGTAAAATCTAACGACGTCTCGATGGCAACAGCGAAAATTCACTCTGAAGAACATGATCTGAAGAAGACAAAATGCTTTGTTGATTACAAAGATAATTTAAATCTCTTTGTTTCACACCAACAATTTTAGAGCAGGTTTTGACTGTATCGTTCAGGCTGTTTCTGTCTTTCATTGTGAGTCTGTGAAACCAACAGATAAAAGAAAAAGTCATAAGGCTTTCGATAAAAGATTAATAAAAACGACATGGCCTGACAGCAAAGGAGTTTAGTTTCCTAAGTAAGTGTATTTTCTGTTGCCCCTTTGTCTAGTCTGTAAAGATCTGAATGTATTATAGGCCACAGACATAGAAGTATTGGCAAAGTAGAGAGAGTATTTTATTCTAAAATTAATAAGGATGAATATTGTCAATTGCTTTTCATTCAGAAAGGTATTCATAAGGAAAAAGCATTGTGACTAATAGCTTAAAAGCAGCGGCACTGTGGTTTTCTTGTTTGCAAAGAGTGAGACATTATATTGCTGAGGATAAAGTGCTGTTAGGTTCTCTGTACTCCTACCAGCAATGGGGAAGATCTCACAGATGTAGACCCTGAGCAAGCGGAGGCAGCACGTGCCAACAAAGCGCAGTCTCTCGAGGTCCAGCAGGGTGGCAGTGTACTGGAAGCCCTTCAGCCCTCGCAGCTCCTCCACACCCAAAACCAAGGTGGTCCAGCTCCAGTGAAGCACACTCAGCAGAGACTCAAAACACTCCTACACAAAGAAAGAGTTAGACAGTCCCACACGGTGCTGTAACAAATTACCTGTCAAGACATTTAAGTAGTTAGAAATATAGAGGAGCCAAAACACTATTCAAAACATAGGGACAGTACTCACCACTGAGACGGTACGAGCGAATGAGCGTTTAAGGATATGAACTGGTTCACTGGTCTGCTGCTTCCCTTTAGAAGCATTGCCATCATTTGAAGGAAGCCTGATGTTGAAATATAAAGAAGCAATTAAAACCATTTACTTTACTTAAGCCTAGAGATAAAATAAGCTTGAACCACTATTAACAAAATGAAAGGAATTTTACTTGCCTGTAAAGCAGCTGAGGTATTTGACCCGCATTAACATCTGTACCGTTGTTTGACTTCTTAGAGCTTTTGAACTGAAAGACCACACTTCAGAGAAAAACAAAAAAATGACGAATTAAAAAGGGCTGTGACCAATATTCACATTCAAACATTATATAACCAAATGATACATATGGAAAATGTGTAAGACATATTACTTTATAAATGCAGAAGCATTATTTATATTGTGAAATCATTTTTACCCATCATCAGTAGTAATGGTGGCCTGTCCATGGGATCCACAGTCACTGCTGGGTCCAGACACTCGAGCCCACGCCACATACCACCAGCCCAGCTGCAGCAGCACCGGCTCATCAAACATCATGGCATATTTCTCCCTAAAGATAAAATAAGAGACCAACATTAATTCCATAACTTTTTTCTTTACAAGAAATTGTTGTGAGAACCGAAGGGAAATGTAAGGAATCCATTAACTTTACCTGGCAGCACAGTCATAGGCCAGCACGTCAGTCTCAGCCAGCAGATCACCGTCTGTCTCATGGTCACCCCCGTCAGGTCCCAACTCAAAAAGCTGTACAACAACAGGACTGGTTTAATATAATGTAAACGCCTTTCATTTAAGGCCAGGATTCTACATAATCCATTGAGTTTATTCCTCCAGTGGTACCAGCTCTGTAATTCATTGTTTGAAATATTTTGTAAGATTTGAAGCAGAAAACTTACTAACAGTGTAACTTTAATTTGGTACATTTGAGCTACGGGTATAGACAATTTGCAGCAGCACACACTATGGATAAAATGTCAGTCCTGGCACAAAGCAAGTGAATTGTCCAATTACAGCCATGATGAAAAAATGCCTGAAATGAACATTGAATAAATGGCAAAAAATAAAATGTATTTGTTTTATATAAAAAAAAAAAAAAAAAAAAAAAAAAGTGTCACACAACGGTTCACCTTGATCTTGGCAGTGTACTCCCCTCGTCCCCCGAAAAGTCCCAGCCCACCAAGCAGGATGTCTGCATCAGCACAGAAGCGGATGGCCTCCACAGAGTGGGCTGAGTAGCCCCAGCCACCACCATGACCTACAACATCACACATGGAATCAATAAGGCTATGCAAGGTACACACGTTGTTTATCCACTTTTAACCACTTTGGTTTTTTACTAAGGTGGATGATGGAAAGGTGAACTGCAACATTTTAGACTACTAATGTTATCCTATTTTATCATAATCTTAGTTTATATTTAATTGGTGCTTTTTTAGCGTAATCTTGGTTTATTTATTAAGTGTTTTTATTTATGAGCCTAGAATTTATAAAGTCCTTTGTCTTGCACTGAATTATTTATTGACAAGTGGATGTGGAAACACAATTTTGTTTTTATGTGGTGCATAAAAACGACAAATAAAAGGAATCTTGAATGACAAACTGATCTAAACTAAATATTTATGTTTTACAAATTCAGCAGCTTTGACTTAAAAGGTTAAAGGTTAGTCAAGCTTGATATAATCACAACATCATACCAAAACATATACAAGCCAAATGCATCCCCCAGTATGTTTTATCCTACATCATTTACCATGAATCCTGTATAATGAGCCCACTTACTCTCAAAGCGGTTCACCACACTGTAGTCCTCCTTGGAGTAGACCTTCATCACTGCCTGGGTTTCTTCCTCTGCGCTGGCTACACCCATCTTCAACTCTTGCATGGCTGCCAGTGTATCCAGGCAACCTAAGTGGACAACCCAGTATACCTCCTCTTAGCATTGATGATGATGATAAACATAAGCAAAACCTAAGCATTCCTGCAAACACTCATACGTTTGGCTACAATCTAGAAGTAAATCTGGCTCTTAAATCAATGTTCCCAAGAATTGAAAGAGAACTGATGGGAGAACAGAAAGCATCAGTCATTCAATGAAAGGTCCATTACATTACACTACGCTACACTGACTACACAGCCTGATCAAAGGAGTGGGGTTTAGACACTGATAACATTGGCTTAAAGAACCACAGATGTCCAAATTGTCCATCATCATTTGTGTCATAGCATTCATGTACATATTCATAGGACACCAAGACATTCATAAAAGATTCATATGACCAAAGACACTTTGCTGAATGGCTAGGGCAGAGGATTACCAAGAATGTGTAGGGCTCCGTGAGAGCGAGTAGTGGTAGCATGTGATCCTGAGGGCAACGCAAGCTCTGGACTAAGGATGCTACAACGAGCCTGTAGATCTGTAGCAGAGGGCATCCTGGCATCAGCTATTACTGCATTGTAGCACAACATCTCTTTTGCAGCTGGCAGGAACCTAAAAGCCCACAGAGGGCAACAAAGAGGGATCACACATAACACATTGAAAAAAAGGACGTTAATCTTATCTGTAGGGTGTCTCAACTGAATCTTAAAACTTGGGATAAAAAGTAAACAATTGGAAATAACACAATATGGTACATATAGGTTAACCAAAATAACTTAAACCGAAATGTTTTCATTTTATTGCTCTGTATAGTCCTTGGACTGACCTCCATATGACATCATACACAGGGTCCAGACATAGGCCAAATCCCTGCAGGTCCTCCTGCTCAGAGTCATTGAAGGTCCTGCAGCTTCCATCCATTTTGTTGATTAGCAAGCATTTAAATGGAGGCGGCTCAGACGCAGAGGAGGGCACAAGGCCAATAATGTGTTTGCTGGCAAATATCTCTGAAGTAGCTAAGACATGAGAGTTGATAAGAGCCTCATCGATCCGAAGAAATGTCTGGTCTCCGCTGGCACCAATCCAGGTAGCCTTTCGTCCATACTTGGCACCAATGTTGGGCATGGGAGATGGCTTGGCATTCCAGTAGGGCATGTCCAGGATGGGCCGGCCCAGCTGTCCTTTCTGAAAAACAGTGCATATATATTTACTCTCTAGAGCAGTTTATGGTCAACTATATCAAAACAGGTGTAAAGCAATGAACATTTAAAATACTGCCATCATTACTGTATGGGTAAAAAACATTTTGCACCCTCTAAAAAAGCAGTTGATTACACATTGTATCAGGGATGATGTTTTTCTCACCGAAAAGCTGCCAAATGTAAAGACCTGCCCATCCATGAGGAGAACAGCTGTGTGGTTACTGCCTGCTGTCACCTGTACACTGGGACCTGGAAGGGCCTGCACCAGGGTTGGAGAACCCCTGGCAGGTAGAAACATCTAGTTTTAGGTTGTGTGTCCACATGCGTGCAGTTTGTCTATTTATATTTGTAATGCAATTCAAAATGACAAGGCGAGACTGTGGACTTATATCTTCAATCTTTACTAGAACAATTGGGCTAATTTAACAAATGTATGCCTGTAATAACCACTTAGCTTTCCTAAACTTCCTGGTCAGTAGAAATATGGGCAATGTAGTATTTAATGTAGTCTGCCATTACCATTACTTAATGTGTAAATGACAATAAAATACTGTATTTTATTGTCCCATTAACTATTTTTTATATATTACAAATAATTTCTCTTTACTTGAACATGTATCACATTCAATTCAAAACATGTAAAGCAACAGAAGCAATACCTGGAGTTTACATCTCCATGTCCAAGCTGCCCATGTTGGCCGTAACCAAACGTGTAGACATCTCCATTCTCCATCAGCACAACTGCAAAGCAACCATGACATATCATATACCCACTTTCTTTAATTCAAGGTCAGCCACTCTAGTTGAGGTTTTAAAAATGATTGTCTTAAAATAATGTTTTCTACCCTGGTGCCTGACCAGAAGAAGCCATGAGGGAAATTAACCTACCTGAGTGGTGAAAACCGCAGCTGACCTGCACAGCTCGCAGCTCACAGTCAAATCTCACTGCCC
The DNA here is from genome assembly GCF_008315115.2 of Sander lucioperca. Lineage (NCBI taxonomy): Eukaryota > Metazoa > Chordata > Actinopteri > Perciformes > Percidae > Sander > Sander lucioperca. The sequence continues at coordinate 16,297,279 of NC_050180.1, forward strand.
CTGGGGGGTAGGTGGTGATTTTGCTGGCATCCTTTTCTCCACGCTCACTGCTACCATCTATAAGGCAAACACTCCAAGTCAGCATATTTGAGTAGAGAACGGGGAGAGAGTGAGGTTCAGTAGCAACTTCAGACCACAGAGGTGGATGTCTCTGCATAGTCCTGGAAAACTGAGCTGGAGGGAAAAAAAGGTTTCAAAAGAAAACAGGGAGAAAAGGGAGAAGCATGCCGAAATAGAAAGGAGGTAACAACACCTCTATAACAGAAAGGCTTTTGGCAACCAGTCCCATTACAGATGGACAGATTGTTTGTTTAGCAAATAATTTGATTTTCTTAATGTCTGTCTGTGTTCAATGAGAGGGAATCTGGTTAACCCTGAGCCCTGCATAGAGGTCACAGTTGTTGTGTGTGAGGGGGGAAAACGTTAGATAGAGACCTGTGCATTACAGTAAATACAATGACAGTCAATGCCAGCTCATTGTGGTTTCTCCTGTATCTGAGGCCAGCCACATGAGATAACGGCTTTAGGTTACTACTTCACAATAAATGTGAAATACGTATTGACTGGTTCAATGCCCCAAACATTTAAAAGGTAGGGTTGAAAATTTAACTCATAGCGACAACTGTCAATGTAAGTTAAAAAACAAAAAAACAGCTGTGTTCTTAATTACATCTAAAGCACAACTAGAGCTTACTGGGAAGTCCCAATCTGAAACACCAGTATTGTCGGTGGGGGGGATTTGGAACGCACATTCCTCTTCATAAGTGTAAAACCATGAAGAAGGATGCTCAGGGGAGGTACCCCAAGTAACCTAGCCTTACAAAAGTCAACTGTGCATCAACCACAATGAATGGTTCTGCAAAAGGAAAGTGATTCAGCAGAGTAGAACAGCCTCAATTTCTTTACTGACATTAAGAAGGAAACCACTACTGCTCTGAAATAGAATACACTGTGGCATTATTGTTTCCACACATAACAGTGGGACAATAAAACAATGAGTTTCTATTGTGAAGGCCTTCAAATTGTACATGGTAAATGAATGCTTTACATCAACAAGGGCACAATGCTCAGCACCCAAAATCAAGCCTAGCCAATATCATCAACCATCAGTTCCACTCCAACCTGCACCACCTATTGGCAAGGAAAGCAACAGCAGCTTAGAGAGGCAGATGTAGACCTACCGACATGCCCAATCTACAGACAGATATATAAGCTGTTGTTTTATATTTGTGCAGGCAATGAGTGATAGTTTGATATTTTATATTTTAAGTTTCTGTTAACAAAAGTATATTTTGACCTGAATACTATAAATAGTACAGAGAGCGTTTAAGTGTCATTGTGTGTCCTCTGTCCTCCTTGTGGTTACTATAGAAAAGGAAAGTAAGATGGTTTGTTACAACCAGATTTTGTTTTTGATTTTTGTTTTTCCAAAGAAAAAACCCTAGGAGGCTGAGATTCAGAGGACAAAACCCACAAAACACAAGCTACTACAGATACAGGTATATAAATGTGGGTCTTACTGAAATAATTTACATATAAGTTGTTGGTTGATTTGTCCAGACAATGAACACGTACACTCACTTGTCTGATGGTCAAGTGCCTGAAAAGCTTTTGCCATGTTCATAGATTTTTAGCTGTTTGTGAGTGATTTCCAAGCCATTTCCCTGAGACGCTTCAAATCTAAAAACATGTTTGCTTCCTTGCTTCCTTCCTCTGTGTCATATTTACAGCTGGTCATTTATTAAAGCTTGCTCTCCCCAGTGCTCGCTGTTTCATCTGCTTGTAATGCTGCAGTTGTACCCACAAAGTGACAAATCAGCTGCTCTGAGAGTGATGGCAAATCCAGTTAGGCAAGGACATTGATTTCTATTTAGGTCAAACAGCAGCAGTGGGCAGAGCACGCATCCTACTCTGAGAGTTAGAACTGTTAAAACAGAAAATGAATTAGCATAACAGACCATTTTGTACTTTTAGCCCTTTTATAATGTTAGGGTTAGATAAAACTATTCAAATTCCAAAATGGACCAGCCTGCTGATATGGGTCTTAAGGCTTCACAGTCATTTATCCACTGAGTCACAGCGAGTCCTTCTCGCCAACAGGCTACATTGTTTGTTACCATGAGACCTGGTGGAGACATAAAAGTCTCTGCCCTCAGAGAGTGAGAGAGAGGAGGTGGGCGGGACAGCCAGATTGGGAGAGGAGTCAAAAGGGTGTCTCTGCACCCCTTGAGTTAGTGAAGACCGTAGTACCTTTGTGCTTGTCCCGTTTATGCCTTAGTGCCTGAAGGGGTCTTATTCTGGCTAGGGCCTGCTCACGCTGGTTCATAAAAATGGGACCAGGAAAAACAAGGGGGCCTGGGGGAGAAAGAAACTTTCACATGCATGCATAATGCTCACAAACGGGAAAGAACACATGATAATACTTTACCACAACAATAAAGACACTAAAAAATTATAAAGACACAAGCAAGGGGAAAGTCACCAAGCACAAGACCCAAGCTCACACAGCACCTGGAAGTTATTCAAAACTTAAAGGTATGGACGTAATGTTTGTAGCTTCACCCTATTTGGTAACCTCCGCTTCCACCTTCTAACTCTCCCTGTGCCTATGATTAATTGCCTATCATAGAAAGCATATCATAAAGCAAAAAAAACACACAACCCTTCCCTAAACATAGTCCCATTCTGTTTAGCCCCGATTCATACCTCTGCCCTCCTCCAGCCTGTGCCGGCGATTGATCCTCTGCCGTTTCTCCTCCTGACGGATCTGGATGTGCTCCTCGATGTTCACTCCTGGAGGGGGAGGGACAGGCACAGCTGAAAACAAAAAAGGCCCCAGGTATAGACAGCCCAGAAAGGATGCAGGAGAAGGAGGAAGAGGGAAGACGGAGCAGAGCAGAACAAAACGAGACACACATCAATGAATGATGGAAAGACGTAATGGAGAAGCAATGACTCTGCACAACACAAGAATAAAACAAAGAATGAGTGACGACAAGTGTGCAAAATACTGCATTCAAGCAAATGCAACAGACAGTGTGCGATGTATATGGCATTAGCAGCACGCTGGCATAGCTCAGAAGGATATATAGCCTGCACACAACCCCGCTCAAGACAGTCATTTATTCTGATTAATTAATATACCGTAAACCACTGAAAATTGGAATATCACATCACATTTCTGGGTCTTTTTGTACCCGAGTCAAACTTTCGTTTAAAAGCATAATTAGGACTGAAACGCCACTTTTAAGATTTACCGTATTCTCGTTTTCGGTCAAATGGCCTTTTGAATGAGAGAGCTAGGGGAACTACTATGATAGCATCAAAATCACTATTTTTAAAACACTAAGAAGGCTCGACACAACATGAAACTTTGCTCGAAGTATCACCAGGGGCTCTACACATAAACTCGAGCATTGAGAACATTGTTTGTGTACACAGAGTTTACTAAAAAGAAAGGTTTTGAACGACTCACTTTAGCAGTTGTTGTTTACGCTATCCGCCATCTTGTCAGTCAAAAAGTGTCGATCTCCGAATGCGAATGAACGGACTCCATAGGAGGAAATGTCATTCTTATATCAGGCTCCTTTTTCAACTACAAGGTCAATATTGTTTTTCACTAACGACAAAACAACAAATTATCCGTAGTATTTATGTTTATATATATGGAACTAAGCTTTAGGAGCTTTCCATCTTTACTCTCCTCCCTGTTACGTTGCATTCAGAGATTGACTCTTTTTGACTGGCGAGATGGACAGCGACCGGATGTCTCATGTACTACGGTCAGGATATAGTGACAGTTTCAACAAATATGAGAAAACTTATTTTTATAAAATTTACCAACTGTAGTTTTCAGCAAAATGTAAACAATGTGAAGGGTGATACAGGTGAGATGTTATTATTGTATTAATGAGCAAAACAGGGGGGACATGAAGTCATGATATCAGTTGGCATACCTAGCAGCAGGTCCAGTGGAATCATCTCCTTCACAGCGTCAAAGATGCCTCTCTGCCTGGCCTCTTGACCATCCAGCTCCCTGGCACAGGCTTTGCAACAGCCACACGCTGAGCAGCCAGATTCTCCAGACCCACAGCCACAAATACTGGTTGACAGACACAGAAAGAACAACAGTAACTTCAACAGTACTTACTCATTGATAAACACAAGTGCTGTACAGATACTGTAATGACCACCTTCCCCCTTCCAGTTATTGTGCCCTCTTACCCTCCTGGTACTCTATCTGGTCGTCCACTGCTGACACAGCTGGCGCCGTAGCCAGTGCAGTCTCCACACACTGTGCAGACCATGCACTGGTCCAACTTCCACTTGTGCATGCCTGGCTGGCACATCATGCTCTTCTCTTCTTTCTCTTCTAGCTCGTCCTCCAGGTCTTCATCCATGGCTGTGGCCATGCTCTCTACACCAAACGCTACAACACACACACACACACACACACACACACACACACACACACACACACACACACACACACACACACACACACACACACACACACACACAAAAGAAAGCCATTAGTTTGAGTGTAATACAAAGGCAAAGTAAGACAATATACAATTTGTTGTCATGTGTATTGTCTGTGTTTGTCCATCTGCTCACCTTTCCCTGCCTGGCTCATGGATCCAGTGTCTCTGCCACATTGGCCCTTGTTATTCACCCCAAATGTCCACACTTCCCCGCTCTTGGTCAGAACACATGTATGGGCCTTACCCATGGCAACCTGAGTTACAGACTGACCTTTGAGGTCTGTCACCTGGCCTGAGGACAAGAAAGTAACGATAATAAAGAGCATGAATAACATGGTTTCCAACAGAGAAATATTTATGGATGTATATAGCTAGTCTTTAATCTGTCTTTATCAAAGCAATGTAGATAATAACAAGAACAAAAACTGATACATCTCATAGAAATTCCCTCAAGTTGAGAATTTGAAATAGCCTTATCCTTGTCAACTCACAAGTGCTGTCGCTGTAAATAGCATCTTTGCCAAACATGTAGAGCTCTCCATCCTTGGTGACAATGCTGCTGCTGCCATTGTTACACGCTGTATACACTGCTGTCTTGGTCTCTAATTTGATCATCTTCTTGGGCTTGTACGGCTTGGGCTGTCTGCGACTTTTAGCTGCAAAGAAAAACAACAAACATCACCTTTAGGACTTCAACTGAGATGGCTTTGATTCTGCTTTTAATAAAAAGTTGAATAGATTAAATTGTTGAATGTTTGCCGATAGTTTGAGATTGTCTTACTGGACTCGCCATCCTCTCCCTTGCTGGCAGAGCCTGTAAAGAACACACTTCCATCTTCGGCCACTAGCAGTGCATGAGAGCCATCGTGGCCGACTGAGAACTGAACAATCTTGGGAGACTTTGTAACGGGTAATTCCACCCATTTCCCTGCAGACGGGCCACCCTGCTTTATACCCAGGCTCTGGTACTTTCCTGTGTAGTAAATCTGTGAGGGGAAGATGAGAAAAGAAGATCAAACAAAATTTGAAATAGGATCAGGAATAAGAAACTGTTTTCTTAGTAGTCATTTATGAGGAGTCGAGGATCTACAGTATATCCATTTTGTTGGACTACACTGTGTCAAAAGTTTAGCCAGGGTTACTTTTTCGGCAGACAGCCCAAAATCTTTTGCTGAAGCCCACTGTGACAGCCAACATCTCTACTGCACCATCACAGTGTTCTTGGTGAAATGGATGAACCTGTGTTTTTAAAAGCATAGCTTTTATTAAGCAGTTATTTTCAGGCCTTAGTCCATGTCTACAGTATTTTAACAATTCAAATAGCATGGGTAAATTGTGATAATACATGTACAAGGCTGCTGTTTATAACTCAAATCATCTGACATTCACTTTGCAAATTACATAATCACAACAGCATTGCATACAGGACAAACAGTAACTTATTGACTATAAACACTGGACCTTTGACTCTTTTCTCTACAGCACAATGTCTAGCATATTGTCCAGCCAAAGTGATGAGTGAACTTTGAGCCAAGATACAGGTCAGCTCCCCTATTTTTACCCATCCAGCCAGTCTGGGTTAGGGTAATCTGCAGATAAAGTGTGCTGTGAGATTAGGCCTTTACACAGGCACAAAAATGTGCCACAGGCAACTGCCCTGGGCTGCTATCTACAAAAGAGGCACGCTGCACCACACCTACAGTACAGACACACACAACCACACCCTCCACACACACCCAAAAACTACATAGTTAGCATTCTCATTTTACGAAGACAGTCTGCTTAAAAATGTGTCATATCTTCTTCAGTAAGGCACTGCTTCCCTACAGTGATTGGACCTACTTTGCTCGATTACAGACCCTGCAATTGAACACTGAGTCAAGTAGTATTCTGAGTTGATTCGTCTGTACACAGACACAAACAAAATATCTATGCCGTTTACTCTACCTACATTAAAATGTGTTCATACTTGTTATTTCATGTTTGTGTCTCTAGTCTTATATAAGTTCACAAACACAGAAAGCTTTACTTGCAGTGGGTCCTGGTGAAAGTGGACATTATACTTTAGGTCAGACCTACTGCTTAGCTGGGTGAAATATACTATTCCAGTTATTTAAGCAGAGATATCACTGTATCAGCTCAGTGTGCATAAGACCATTAACAAGAGTTGGGTTCAGAGCACAATAAACAGTGCAAGGACCATGAGACATCCAAAAACACCATTCAAACACAGCTCACTCATTCTCTTTTATTTAAAGGCAATTTAGCCTAGAGGGCCACCAAATATATCCCAAACTAAAATACATGTCGTATTGGTAAGCTTTAGTACAGCCTGATCCTAGGACAATCTGACTATAGCTAACTACATACAGATGTTATGAACAAAGGGAATGTTAATTTTGTACAATAGGCTTCATGTGGCCAGTGTGACAAAGAAGGAAGAAAAGGCATCACCTGGGCTGTCATTAGCAAGACAAAATCTGTTTAAGCTCAGCGGTTGGATCTGTTCCAACTTTAATTTTTGTTAAACATTTTAGGCACAACACCAGAGAAGATTTTTCACTCTCACCTTTCCTGAAGCAGTTTTCATCAAAGCAAACTCCCTGCCTGCTCCAAGCAATGCTGCCTCTTCATCAAAGCCTGTGCCTAAGAGAACAACATACTATTTAGAGCCAAATACACAATACAAGGTTGTTCCTTGTGTTCCGTGTTTTTAATAAAAGATTTTGTGACACATTTACAACCTGGTAGACACACACATAGTATGGAATGCCTGTCGTAGGTGTATGTATGCATACTACCCACAGCCTCATACAGATATGAGTACATTTTTTGTCACTTACTTATGATGTGCAGATCCTTCTCGAGGTCAAATAGAGAGATGCCGCAGGCGTGCAGACATTTCCTTGCCAGCTTCAGCTGCAGTTCCTGCTGCAGGGCCGGGTCTGAGCTCATAGTATAGATCCGCACCACAAAACCATCCTGCGGGAGTCAGGGGCCAACAGGAGGAAACAAGGTTTAGTTTTTCAACTTAACACTGCTACAGTGGCACTTTGGGTCCATCCAACAATAAAAAAACATCCGCGCATCACCTGACTGAACGTGACAATCAGAATCAAATATACTGATTTGTTTTCTTGCAGAGAGTGACAAGATAAGATTTATCAATCTACAGAGGGTGTGGCTTGGCGTGTATACACAAACAAAATCTGTGCATACATTTTTTTAATATTACTGGCAACTAAACCTCAGCCGTGTCAGTGTTAATAGCATATACCTCTATCATATATAACATACACCATGAAGGGTGTGACATCTATCCACAACTCACACACTTTTACTCAATACAGGGGCACATATGGCAACTGCCAGAGATGTGGGTTAGTCAGACTGCAGGGGATGTGGCTGAAAAGGGCAATTTACAGGGGAGGAACAGAGTAAAGAGAAGAACACAACAAGGAAATAATTGGGAGACAACAGGAATATAAAAAGGATGAAGGGTAGCATGGGGATGGTCTGGTTTCCACTGTGTGGTAATGATGACACACTCATCCATTGTGCTTTGATTCCTGCAGAGCAGAGCCACTCAAATCATTAAATAAGCACCTCTATGCTGTGGCCAGTACTACCCCCACCCCTTGACTTTTCCTCCCTACATGTTACCTTCTTATTCTGACTATCCCCTTGACCTCCTACAGTTTACCCACATCATCCTCTGCCTCATCTTCCCAGCATCTGAAACCCCCTCATTGTGTGTCTCCCATGGTTTTCCTCAACCGTTAAGTGTTCTGCGCTGTGGTTGCATTTGCTGGCTTCTCACTAAAAATGCATGCAGCTTCTGAGGACTCTCCCATCCACCCCCCATAAAGTATCCCGCCCCCTTGATTAGCCTAGAAACTGCTATCAGGCTTGCTGCAACGGCAGATATATGGATTTCACATCTTCCCCTCCCCCCACTCGCATTACACAGTGCTTATGCAGTTAACTGCTTGAGAGACTAAGCTCTCTGGAGAATACCCACATCTGGTGCCACTGCCCTCACTGCCACACCCACATATACAAAAACACACACATATATATATAAATACTTATATATACTCTCTGTGTGTGTGTGTGTGTGTGTGTGTGTGTGTGTGTGTGTGTGTGTGTGTGTGTGTGTATTAGGGCTGTCAAAATAACGCGTTAAAAAAAATAACGCAGATTAATCTATTCCATATTGACGTTTGACCCGGAGCCGTTCTAGCCACCATTGGACTGTAAAATGGAGGGAGACGAGAATGTGCTGCCTGGATCATTCATTGGAACATTTACTTGTAAAAATCTTCTTCTTCCTGCCAACCCTGGCTACTGAAATCTGGTGCCACTGATATGTCTGTGCTTCTCTCTGATGCTCTGAAACAGGCAACACAAACACCGCTGCACGTGACGCTAGTTAACACTATACTCGACAGCAGCTAACGTTAGCCTACCGCTAGCTAGTAGCTGGATTAAAAACGGTTAAAATGCTGACAGCTAACGCTAAACGGTGTAAAGTTTGACTGTGTTTTACTGTAGAGGATTCAACCGTATGTAACAATCTGCAGCTGCCATCGGAAAAACAACACAGACGGTGCGTTCAATGAAACTGGTAAACTACAGCCTCGTGGTGCATTTGAAGTTATTGTAAATGTCCTTTTCCCATCTGGTGGTTGTTTTTGTCGTTCAACAGCAATTTACTAGTGAAATAAGTTATTGTTATAGTGATTACATTATTATTAAATCATTTAATTTGGACCATATGGCCTTAGCAATAAACAAGCCATTCTTTAATGTCACCGACTGTTGTTTAGTACCCTTTTTTTTTTTTTTTTTTTTTAACTTTCTTAAAAAGTATCGGTTCAGGCACCTTTAATTATGTATGCGATTAATTTCGATTAATTAATCACAGAGTATGTAATTAATTAGATACAATTTTTTAATCGATTGACAGCCCTAATATGTATATATATTAGAGGTGTGAATCTTCCGATTCGATTATGATTATCATGTCAGCGATTCAATTCGATTCGATATCTCGATGCGTCAAATACATTTTTCTATTAAAGCCATATAGGATATTCAATTCATAGGTTTTCAAGCTTCAAAAACAAAACATTCTGCAGTGCTCTAATACTAAATAAATTGGATACATAAAACTACAGCACTTCCTGAATGTGCAAAACATAACAGAATATGTAAACTGAAATGTTGTTAGGCCTACTAAATTGTAAACAGAAATAATCGATTATGGCCCAATCGATGCAGCATCGTCCATGTCCACGATTCGATGCATCGATTATTTGATTAATTTAAACACCTCTAAATAAATAAAAATATATATATATATATATATATATATATATATATATACATATACATATACATACACACTCAGACACAGCTATATCCCCCTCTGTGGCACAGCTGGTGATCAGCTGAGAGTCCTCCAAAGTGAGGCTGGGACCTCTACAGCAGGGGAAGTGACAGATGCTTCCCAGGGCAGTGCAAGAGGAACAATTACCTTTATTTCTACTGACAAAATATTAGTTTTTCATGAGGGAAACAACACAAGAGAGCTTACCCAGTTGCACAATATGAAGAAGATGACAAATGATGAGCAGGAAAGGGTTCAAATGCACTAGTGTGTGTGTGTTAACAACGAAGAGCCACGTACAAACATCGTCTCAAACATGGACTACAAAAGCTGACAAACACCTCTCTGTGAGATTGAGATTAACTCTATCAGCCCATGACCTGGTGTGGTTCAGGATGACTAAGTCAATGACTATTCAAGTATTTTAAACACTTGCTTGACTGCCTGCAGGAAGTTTATAAGACAATAAATGCACAGAAGTGTATAATAAACTGATCTCCTTCCACCGTGCTACCAGCAGACATGGGCAGTACAGGTGAGTTTCATTTCTAAGTTCTTTCAAAGACTTCTGAAAACACTGAGGATTTTCCCAACTGACACTGATTCAATTTTACATTTAAAAAGAAATGTTCTTCCCATATCAAGAAGAGCCTATGAAAGACAGTGCATGTTATATTCATGGTGATGAGGAGTTTTAGCAGGAAAATTAAACTTACATCTTTGCAGGCTGCGATCTGGTTGATGTACTCTCCGTCTGTGAAAATTATGTTTTGTCCATCTGAATTTTGACCTACAAGAGAAGCAAAGTGACAGTGAATATACGCAATACTTTCTTAGTTAGAACTGTGATAACTTAACTCGAAGGAGATGTTTTTTAAACAAGCCAAAAAGAGTAAAAAAAATGAATTAAAAAAAAAAGAGTATTATCTTGGCACCTGGCATGGTGACAGTCCCCTCATGCTCCAGAGTCTCAGGGTTGATCTTGATGGCCGACATTGTGTGGTTACTTGTGTCCCGATACAACAAGTAGCCCTGAAGACACAAAACAAACACTGCTGCTGATCGACCATCAGTAAGGACTATCCCTAACTGAAGCCTTAGCTTAGCTTACTTAGACATATTGTTGATAATGATAAAGATGATACTGTATTTAAACAAGTTACAGTATTAGTACTTTGAAATGTACTCCCTGTCACAGTCATGAAGAACAACACATCAGCATTTTCAAAAACAAAGTTTACAGCTGTTAAGATTCATGAGTCCAACACCAAAGTAAGCACTGACTAAAATTATATAATTATATAATATTAATAATACTATAATATAAATAACATAACTGAAGTCACAGTCAATTCTTAGTTTAAAGGGGCCTGAATTATTCACGAACTCAAAGCCTTTTCAAAGCCACTTCACTCAAATGTACAGTATGTGAGAAGCATCTTGATGAAAGCGCCACTACATACCTGAGCAAAGCCCAGCCATGATCTCTTCTCCTTTCGATTCCTGGTACGAGACGTGGAGTTGTACACGTGGCCCTGTGTGGCATTGATAACACATGAGCAGACAACCACAAACACTGAAAACCCTTAAGGTAATTTTGGCAAATGAAACATCGGCGGACAATTACAAACACTGGCATTTAATGTGGGCAGAAACACACACAAAAAAAGGTTTTATTTAAGTACTATCTAAGTGATCAAACTATTTAAAGCAAGAGCATTTTGTTTTAAAGCAGTATTATGGCTGTCTAGTAGCATTGTTTTCTACTCTAACACAAAACTACTGCTGCTGGAGGTATTTCAGGTTATTTAGCCTACCCTCGTTGATATAAATGGGTTGAGAAAAGAATACAAACACCTGTTTAAACACAGTTGAACAGCACCACAAACTACATCCTCCAAAAATGTCCATGAAGTTGAATCAACACATCTCTAAAACTTTTATTTCAACAAATACCTCACATTATAATCTTCATGAAAGGAAGGATTTATTGCAGGACTGTATTAGACTGCATTAGGTTTAGCTAGGTGTACCTAATAAACTGGCAACAGAGTATACAGATACTGTCCTGTGAAAACCCATGTATCTCTAAAACCTCACCTTTTGCTGAGCCATTTTCTCAACCCATAAACCCATCTAAATCACCAAATGTACATATCACCAGATATGGGGTTATTACTTGACAGTCACAGCATGCAACTTAGAGTGTTACATACCCTGACAGTGCCACTGTATCCAGAGCCCACTTTGTAGAGTCCATCCTTGCAGAGCAAATACAGGAAGGAGCCATCAGTCTGTAGAAGACAGCGCTCATCCTCGTCAATGGCCACCTCTTTAAGGGTCCACTTGTTCATCAGGGCTGCGCGTTTGATGCCATTCCCAAACCAATCCTGGATTTGAATCTTTCCCACCAGGACAGCCTGTACACTCCTTTGTAGGGCGTTCAGTATGGTGGGCACCTGGTGAGATTTAGGAGGACATGGAAGGTGATGAAAATTAGCAGAACTGCAAACCTTTAATGTGACAAAGTGGGGTTACATTTTGTGAAGTAGACCACGCACCAGGTGGGAACTGGCTTTACCGCTGATTAAGACAAATGTTCATATTAGTGACGGAGACAGTGGTTACTGTACCTGCATATTTGCCCTCTTCTCATTCTGCCTGAATGCATTTTTTAACACACATTCCTCACTTTTGCCTCCTTTATGACACACACCGTTGATCTCACCGTTCACACACACATGCAAACAAACACAAATCACATTGTGATGATTCACAGTCCAGTCAATGCCTAAAAGATGAAGAACCGGGGAAAAAAAACAAAAAAAAAAAACACACAGGCCTACGTCTGTAGGGGATAAATGTGTGAGGCTGAACAGTCTCTCTGCAGCCTTGGCCAAGTGTAGTAATTTTACTCTAAATCTGTATGCAGGTAAAGGTGAAATATTTTTATAGTCACAAAGCCTTCCCACACAATAACATACATTTGGATATAAAGCAGAAGCAATAACAAAATCTGAGAGAAAGAAACAGAGAGAGGACAAGCTTAACATCAAAGCCAACAGAAGACTGGCTAATTGGCGTAACAATGCAGGCAGGGTAGAGTCAGAGAGGCTTGACATTTTCCAAAACTCAATTTGTGCTGTCCAGACTCTGCCTGAGTCTCTCTGCTCAGGGAAGGAAATGCATGGGAGAGCCAGAGGTTACTTTATCCTTCTACAATGATTCACTCTGGTGATTTAAAGCATTTCTTCTAATCTGAAATGAAAAAAAAGTATACAAGCACCTGGAATTCCTCTTCCAAGATAAAGATGTCTGTTCAACATAAGCTAGTGATCTGAACAGGTGGTCAGTACAAAAATAAGATGAAGAAAACACAGGCAATTGCATAGACAAATTGCCAAATGCAGTCTAATTTGTTTAAATTGGTTAATTACCTGTATCGTCTGGCAGGCATGGCTGCCGTTGTTGGTGAGGATGGCAGAGACAGCCTGCAAGATTTTGCCAGTATCTCCCCAGGCCACCACCAGACTGAAGAGGCAGGCGCAGGACAGAGCAGTGATGGCCTGTCCCGTCGGGTCGTTGGGCCCTGTGCTCCGGACCGTGGTCTCTAACAACAACTGGAAAAGAGACTCTAAAGAAGCATACAAGTGGTGGGCAGATTAGAAATTTGTGAAAATTGGAACATGAGAGTGCTGTGTGTAAATCAGGCTGAACAAAACAAATTGAAATATAATGCAGGCCAATACAACACAGCAACTAACTACTACAGCCTAAAAATGATCATTAGGTTGCAACAACATATCTTTGACAGGGGAAAATAAAACGGAACATTTTAAGCTTCACAAACAAAGACTTATTATTGCATTGGATTGTACACATGCATGCATTTTCAGCCTTACCCAGCACATCGGGAGGCTCAGTCTGAAAGCCCTCAGGCTGTTGTCCCTGCAGCATGTCCAACAAGGCCTGCAGGCTACGCAGGCACAGTGAGGGGTGAGAGAACCGAGTCTCTTTTATCAGCTCAAATACCCCACACAGGCCAATGCCAATGATCTGCGCACACACAGAAAGAAGCACATTTCTATGAGGTAATGAACACCATGCTTTCATACCACAGCCTAAGTCTAGCTAGACAAGCTGTGATGCCACTTTATACAGCAAATAAAGATGAAACATATTGACATTGTGATAAATTTTGTTTTACAAATAACCATCACTTTCCAGTTTTACACTTGTTAATATTCATGATAAAAAAGCTCTTCTTTTTTTAAAAATAAGTATTTTAAATAAAATTGATAAAATAGGCTTGGACTGGATGTTTTCTTGTAATAGTAAGGCATCATCTTCCAACAGTAAAACAACCTACATTTAGCTGGGGGCTTACAGCATGTACAGTTCCTACCGCTGACTTCAACATCCACTATTAACATTTTGTATAATGACAGACCAGACCCACAGGAGAAGAGAGGCTGGCAAAGGAGTTTGGCCTAGAAAAGGATGCAGTTCTCCTACTCTCAGTATGGCTTGTTAGTGAATCAAATTATGCTCCAATGCTCCCTCCTATCTCAGAGTAGAACTTGTTTTGAAACAGTAAAATGAAAGCATCAGCGTATACAGAGAAACAGTTAATAAGATAATGCCAATTGGAAAAGACACACACACAGACACACACACATGCACACACACACACACGCACGCACGCGCACACACACACGCGGCTTGAAATTAAAACTAAATCATCCCCAACATAAATCAACAGTAGTCCTGTTTAATTTGTCTGAAAGAGAATAAAATGGAAAGTTTACGATAATAGTAAGTAAGTAAAATTTATTTATAAAGCGCTTTTCACAGATAAAATCACAAAGTGCTGTACAAAAGAATAGGTAAAACAAACAATATAAAATATAATGACAAAAAAAAAGTTAAACCTATCCACCTGTGACATTCATTCCTGTATATACCTGCTAGCCAATATGTACAGCTAGCACACAAGACAGGTTGAAATCAATGCACAATTCTCTGAACAGACATGTACATGCTGTGCTGTCAAACTGTAGGAAGGTTTGTCCTGTTGGAGTGAGCAATTTAAAAAGGAATGGGTTTGAGTGCATGAGAGATAAAGAAAAGTGGGGCACAATTTAGTTAATTTGAAGGCATCTCTATAGCCTAATCCTAAACTACATTGTACAATTGCTCATTTACAGTGCCCCTGCTGCCTGACTTGAATGTCAAGCTAACAAGTGACTCCTTAGATTTGTTACCTTGAGAAAGTGAGCGAACACCCATTATCCCTTAATTCTGCCATTATGGCATAGAAACCCAAATCCTTTGACACGCTGCCTCTTAGATGCTTTGGTGTTATCTGTTCAGCCTGGCTTGCTACTACTTTCTTCAACAGAGCAGAGGTTGTAATCCTCACAGGAAGGGGGTATCAAACCTCTGGTAAAGTGACTCAAATTATCACAACAATAAAATAGATGAGCCGTACACATATGCCCAGGGAGATGAAGGATTGTTGCATCCCTTAGATAAAGGGCACAGGCTGGCTCTCGCCTTGATACCAAGCGCTGCCAGCACCACATCAGCAGCCAATAACACTCCCTGTTCATACCTTTGGCAGCTTCACGGCTGGCTCGCGGTACTCTTCCTCCTCCTCACTGTCTGAGTCGCCACTCTGCACTGAGCTCCTGGAGGCCAGCACAAGGGAGGCCTCTCTTTGCTGCCAGTCCAGCACACAGTGCCGCACGTTGCAGTAGACATTGAATGCAGATGGGTTGCTGTGCAGCTTGATGTCCGGCACGCAGAGGGCTCCATCTAGACTCTCGGCCTGTGGAAAAACAGAGAGTGGAGCTGGTCAGCAAGTATGATATCATTGGGTGCAATGATAAGCTATTTAGCACACCCTATAGACCTTTTCAATGGAATTCCACTGCTAGGCAACAGCCTGGCCCCTTGTTAACTTCCTGTCAGTTGATGCCATTCACATACACTGCAACAGGAAATCAACTTGAGTCCATTTAGAATGTTTATGTTTACATCTGTGAAAAGGTCGTCGTTTATGAACATCAATGCCAATTCTTTAGGAGCAGGGATGGACTGATCCAATACTGATATCGGGAAGATACTGACTCAAAAACCTGGATCTGTTATCGCAACAGGGGCTGAGCTATTTTATTACATTCTTAAATTCTTTATACACTATATACTTTGTATCCTGGAATTTTAATTCCTGTTTTTTTTGAAGATTTCTTTTTTTTTTGGGCATTTTAGGCCTTTATTTTTCATTGGACAGCTGAAGACATGAAAGGGGAGAGAGAAAGGGATTGACATGCAGCTAAGGGCCGCAGGTCAGAGTCGAGGAGTAAACCTCTATATATGGGCGCCCGCTCTACCAAATGAGCTAACCAGGCACCCAATTTTGAAGATTTTTTACCAAGTTGCTGGTGCAATTTATTATTTAAAAATAATAATAATAATAATTTAATAAATGTATATCTCTGTATTTATTTCTTACATTTTCCTGGCTTTACGAGGAAAGTCAGTAGTCATATCTTAGAATATCTAAAAGGCATAGGTTCCTAAACCATAGGGACGTTGGGCAAATGTTAGCCTTTCCATTTCACTTAAAGTAATATAACTGCAATAGGTTGGGAGTGTAAGACCTCTGTTGAGCACAGTTAGTGTTTACACAGTTGGTTGCATCCTCATATCTAGTCAGTGACTAGTTTGTGGCATTCAAATTACTCCTCATTTTGCTTGGACTCCTAAGAAAGCTCACTTTTGTACACAATGGCAAGTGTTTACCCATTTCAAGATCAGCTCAACACAGCTTTCACGGTTACAAAATGGCTTACCCGACATTTAACATAACTAATGCTGAAAAAAAATAGTTGTGTTCAATTTATACTTGAAGGGATACTTTGCCAATTTATAACCAGCTTTGTATCATAACAATGTGGTTGTGTATGAGAAAATAAACTATGGTAAACCTCCCCCATCTTGCCAGCACCCAGCTCTCCGTTCTTATCTGCCAGCAAAACGCCACCGGATGACGCGAGGGCTGTTGCTCGAACTACAGATTGTACTTTTACATTACAACACAACGAGTAGCCTATAAAAGCAGAGACGCCCCTGTCTTTCTCTCTCTCTCAAACCGAACTCTGAATGAACAGTAAAACTAGAAAGTGCTGATCAAATATAAACCAATATTCTGTTACTGTATTGCCTACTTCTCATCTAAAATGTTTTCAGAAACATATTTTAGTCTACCATTAAACTGTAATACAGGATTGTTTGTTACCAGCCGGCCACCGTATTGCTTTCTTTGACGCGCTCACATTATGTCACCCACCAGCGGGAGCGTTTGTTGGTCCGTAGGTTTTCCACCTTTTGAGCGAAAGGTGGAAAAGCGATATCACAGCTTCTTTTCTCAGTTTTCTCTGGCCATGTAGCACCAATTAAAAAAAAAAAGTTTGCCCCATTGTACTGTATAGACTGCCTAGTTTTATGGGAAAAAAAACTGTCCAGTGGTAAAATACTTATTTAAGAGAAATCTAAATTGTACCAAAGATTTACTATAAAACAAGCAATGAGATGAAAATGAAACTGTTGATTTTGTTTTAGTAGATAAGAAGGCAGGTGAATGACAACTGATAACCAGCATGGCAAATTTGAGCTAATCTTTAGCTATCTATGGAGATTTTTTCCCCTAATAATGGTTTTCTGTGGGGTTGTTCCTTATCCGAATTGAGGGTCTAAAGACAGGCACAGACTGTAAACGAATAGGACAAACGCTAGTTTTGGGCTAATTCAAATTTGGGATCTAAAGGTTCATCACTACAAGCAACCCCTTGCACATTGTGAGTCTACCCTCATTTAAATATAAATGATGTAGAACAAGGAATTGATTTACAATAAAATCATTACAGCAAAGCTTAAGTGCTTAAATCCAAACAGTCATTATGATCAGAGAAACTTGATAAAGTAACTAATTTATAAGCTCTCTCCATCCCACCAAGCAAGGCCTTTTTTTTTAACTACATACAGTCCTGAGGCAACCTCTAGAGAATCATATTGATCGATTGTGCCTCTCTTGCAGTGTTGCGCTTTTGGCATCACAATCTTAGAGGGTGATGTCATCTATTTGGGGAGAAAGGTCATTCATTCTCAGCTCAAACCAGTGGGGAGGGTATTAGCTCTCGTCTAAAAAGTACTGTCTACTGCTCTCTGCCTTGCTGCTAGAGTAGCATTTGGGACCAAGTGACTGGACAGCATTCACAAAGGAGCACTTTTCCTGGAAACACAATTTTAAACCTAGAGATGCTATAATAACCTAAACCCATAAAGAAAGCAAGAGAAAATGAGTTTCTTGGGACATGACAGCAAAACAAAAGGGTGGAGTAGAGACCAAAATACTGCATGATCAAGCTTAGCATTTGATTTGACAGATTTCACTAGAGCGGACAGTTCCCAATTTAAAACTGAACACATCAGAAACTTGTCATTGAAAGGGACACTTTCAAGCTATGTCATGATACACATTAGCAAAGGCAGACACAAATATGCAAAGCCCAAAGATGTGCTGAGGTTTTATGGTTTTTTTATCACTTTGTAATAGCACCAAGCCATAACCCACACATGCTGCTCATCTGATGGTTTTCTTTTGTGTTATTGTCTGTAGTTCACTGATGATTTAATGGCCATCTAAAAGCTTTACAGAAGGCTGGTATAGAGTCCCTGACCGCAGACAGCTACACATTTTAGACTGCTGGCGTTATGGAAAAATAAGGAAAAAAAGAAGAAAAGTGCTGTCTTCCAAAGCAGAGGCTCAAGCTGAGTGATTGTTAGTTTTCACCACCATATCAGATGGGTAAATCACTGTATATTTATCTTTCAGATGAACTGATGCTTAGCCCTGTGACTCGAGTGAAACACTAATGCTAATACCTGAGAGGCACAAACTGGGGCTACTATCACTCATACTTAACAACGGCAATTCATTTAAATTCTACAATCAATGCTTTTTCATTTGTAGTTATTCTCTCCATTTTAATTATTTTTTTAAAAAGTGAAATGCCGTACAATTTTACTCGATTGACACATTTATTTTGCTATCTAATCCACTAATACACAACGTCATTGTTCTCTGTCATATCCGTTTCAGTTTACCCAGGCATGGCTTTTCGTGTACCATAGGTTATGAGTACATCACATTCAATGTCTCTGAAACATATTATGTTCATATGCAGGAGAGAGAGAGAGAGAGAGAGAGAGAGAGAGAGAGAGAGAGAGAGAGAGAGAGAGAGAGAGAGAGAGAGAGAGAGAGAGAGAGAGAGAGAGAGAGAAAGAGAGAGAGAGAGAGAGAGATTCTATAGTAGAATTAAAGTAATGCAGATCAGGGTGGTGGATGGGCATACAAGTACGTCCTGTCAACACTGCTGTCCCAGCTTTGAATCTCCTTACATACTAGTTGCCAGTTTGGACATGGGTAATTTTTTTAATCATGACCACAATCTTTTTCTAACTGTTTTAGCTGCTAGGTAGGTTTTAGATTAGATTATATAGAGATTATATAGTTTTCTGATATTATTCTATTGAATGTATCATTTTGGACCATTAAGTAGTTATTATAATTACAGTTAAAAAGACACATTACACATCTGCTCGTACACAAGATGTTACATCACCATCTTCATTAGGATGATAAGTGTTTATGCTCCGTCTTTTGTTCTGACTCCACTTTTACATGCTATTAAGCACAGAAGCAGACAAACGGGGAGAAGAGGCTCTTTCAAACCACACTCTTGTTGTCTGATGCCGGTGTGAGAGGCATGACAGAGCAAGAGTGAGCACAACACATACAAATACAACATCACAGCCTGTGTAACTACCCACGTTTTTATGCCTGCCTGCCTGCCTTTTCCATTCTCTGTCACTATAGAAGATCTTCTGCTGATCCAGGAGAACATTAACTCACCGAACAAGTCAACCTGAAGAGAACTTAGCTGACGAGCACACTCTACTTTGTATTTCCTGTCTGGAATAGTTTTGAGGTAAAAGATGACAAGCAGTAGAGCCTCTGTCCTTCTATGGTACCATCACATTAATCTCTCTTGCCTTTGCCTGCCAAGTAACTGTAAAAAAATTAAACCCAAACACTGGCTAATAATATTACAGACCAACCACAGAGAAGGCTACTCTCTCTTTCTTCGAGAAAAATAGCAAGAAAATGAGTCACTATAACCTGAGTGGATTGCTTTGTTATCAGTATATAGATTTTTTTTTTGAAGACAACTAGTAAATGTATGTTGTCCAGGCAAACTCTACAGCAGAAACAAAAACACAACAGCATCCACTGATACAGACTAGGTTCCCTTTTTTGACGAAGGAGGTAGGCAACTGTTGCCGTGGAGATGTGGAACACATTAGGTCGCTCGGCAACAGGCCATCATGCACTAGCCAGAACCACTCCCATGTGTCTCGCTTTCTGCCTATCCACCTCTCCAGCTTTGTGTGTGGATGGGCTTTTTGGCACCGGACCAGCCACAGCCAATGACAATAATGATTCTGCCAAACACCTTCAGGATTTCAAAGACTCTTACCTTATCTTGAAATCTTATTCTCCATCTTTTAATTTAATTCAGTAGAGAGTAAAAACCAGCTGCAAGGATTTATCAGTGCATACCTGAGGCTGTGACAGTTGCAAATGAAGTCAGTCATGTTGTTCTTGTTAATATAAAGAGAAAACGCAAAATACTACATGTAGATATTTAATTAAAATTTCGTAAGCAGTACTGAGAATGTTAGACATGACTATGCCCCACTAATAAATATTGGACCTATTTGTGATTTAACACTTTTTAACACACGCCTTGGTTTTATAAACCCTCTGAACATATGTATTAAACATATCCAAATATAAATACAGCAATTAGTAGCATCACATAGAAGAACAAGTGTAATATTGTGTAACAATTGTCAGACAATGCATATCTTACCTTTGTTCTTGATTTGACTTTTGACTTGACCCTCTGTCGCCTTTTCAGTTTCTTCTTACTTAAAGCCTTCTTTCCCCTGAAAGCATATAGTGATCGCTCAGTATTGCAAAATACTGTATCGTGTTTTTAGGCAATGGTTACATTCAAACACATAGCATAACATTTAAAACATTTGGGTTTATCTTATCAAAATCTTTATTACAAACATGATGATGAGAGGAGAATGGGATGTAAAGCTCCTTGTCTTCAACACATTATTCAAGCCAGAAAATTAGAAAAGTTTAGAATAGCCGGTAAAACCTTGAATCTATTCCAGGTGTCTTTAATGGTAATCTCACTTTTACTTTCAGCCTACATCTTATGCAGCTGGCAAGGTGTATGTCCTTTGAAGTGCAGTATACCATTCAGATGTGTGTACCAGGTGTCACCAGATTCAGTGTCACTCGTCTTGACATTTTGATGCTTTTGAACTCTCTATGAAATCCGTGTTTTGCTTTGGCTTTTTATGATAAATTTCAAATCAGGCGGCACATGAAAAGTGCTAGGAACCAAAAATAGAATTACTACTACTATAAAAAATAAAGTCAATGCATGAATTAGTAAAAACGTATTACTCACTACTAAATGCAGAAAAGCAATACATCTTAAATTGGCTGTTTTAAAAGGGTTGATAGTAGTTATTCTGCACACTTCTTGCTTGAAAATATTCAACTATACATACTATATGTTTTGTTTCACTATGCAGTTCTGTACAGTACTGTCAGTGCACAGTCAAGCCTGGAATTTGAGGGGGAAAAAGTACACCTTAATTCTATTACTCTAGAGTGCAGCTCAATATTGATTTCTAATAGCTTGTCATCATACAGAGTAGCTTCAAAGTCTGCAACCCTTTGAGCACAGTGACATGCTGGGTATTATTAGGCTACTCATCAAAATACTAAACTGAAATCAGGCTGACAAAAATGTCTATCTGATGTTTTCAAGGTTATGTAAATATCAGCAAATCCACAAGAGAGAAAATACTAACTGGTTCTAGCTTTAAGGAGCTAAAACAGTTGTGTATCGCTCGAGTACAATCTGCACCTTACATACAAGCAACATATTCCACTATAAGATAAACAAATAAAGATTAGCATCAGATAAGATGGTAGTTCAAAATAACAACATGGATAGGTTGAAACACTAATTGTTGTTTTTTTTGTTTTCGATTTATTGTTCATTTGTATAGACATATAAATTCAGGAGTTGGTTATAAAAACAGCATAATGTTAAGACACTTCAACAGAATATTGCCCCATGCTTAAAGCAGGTATTGTGCATTGAGAGGGGGTGAAAATAACAATTCAGTTTGTGAGGAAGGATGCTGCAATGATCCAGCTACTCAGTCTACAATCTGACTGATTGACTGACTGAATGACGTAACTGTATTACTCGCTTATGCCATAAAAGCAAATGAGTTCATCCAATTCCCAACACATCCTCACCCATACATATCTAGCTAACGTTAACGCTTTAGGCCATTTTGTGTAAGAGAGAAATAAGCTCTATTTATTTTGTGTTTAAATGTGGTGATTATCAGCTCCAGGTTTCTTGAGAAATAAATCGCCGGGTTTACGTTACGTTAAAAGATAACCTGGGGAAGGGCTGATGCTCCAACGTTAGTAAACGTTAGCTAGCAATCGAAACAGTGACGCCATTGGGCCTAGCTAGATACACACAGCTCACTACATCAAATTATATTAAATGACTAACGTTAGGTAAAGTAGAATATGCTGACAACGCAAGCAGTGACTCATCAATAATGTTTAACAAAATTTAAGTATTACACGAGCAGTGCGTTTGTTTACATATAGCTAGCTGGCTATTGCTCAAACAAATTGATTTAGGATATAAGCCGATAGGGCATCGTTTCGAGTCGTTATGGCCCTGGTGGGTAGTGATTTAATTCAGTGACAATGTGTCAATGTTTAGCGAAAACATGTCCTGAGCACCCGGGATGCAAACAACTCGAGCAAGGGTGAACTAACGTTAGCTTAGCTGGCTCCAAGCTAGGGAAGTCGAACCCAAAATGCTACCTAGCAAGCTGACCCCTTCAAGAGGGTACACCCACATTATGGAGTTCCTGGCACATTTTTTGTAGTTAAACAACTTGTATGGCAAATTTCGACTACCTCAATATCCATATATAACAATTAACCTAGATGTAGCTGATGTTAACCGATGTAACGTTACCGCTAGGCAAGGGATAACGTTAGCCTACTGTCGTTAGCTCAGTTAGCCCCACAAATGACAGACCAGCCTCTGCGATATTCACTCACCTTCCTTGATTTATCCCTTGCTCTTTATCATTGATAGCGGTGGTATAGATCCGTCTGTATCTCTCGGCCAGAGCTCGCCCTGAGAGTAAAAGCTGGTACCGAGTCCGACAATCCGACTGGGCTCCAGGTGTCGGAGAAGAACCCATTCCCGAACCGATGGTGGAGAGATCGGCTCCTGCTCCAGAAATGACCCTGACACCCAGCCCCATCGACGGCGATGAGGAGGGCAGAATCCCTCCACCGGCGGCCGCTGCCGCAGCAGCACACATCATCGTTTAGGAGAACAATGCATATATCACACAAAAGATACCACAGCTAGACAATATCTATCCATCAGATGCAATCCGCTTGTCGTAAAATCCGGCACATGTCACATTATTTGTCCATTCCAGGTTGCAGAAATACCACAATTAGCATCCACGGTCCCCAGTTATTATAAGCGCAAATTGTAGCCTATCTGGTGGTGCAACTACAACGTAGCTACGGTCTTCCGATCCCCGGCCACAGCGTCAACACGGTGCTTGTCTCCTGAAAATATATATTCTCAAGCCATTACAAATGTTCTTGTAAAATAGCAAAAACGGCAACGTTAATTTCCAAAAACCGCTTTTTCGTGTTTCGGTTTCATACGTTCCTTGAATATTTCTTGACCCCAGAGAGGCAGCAACCTCAGTTGGGCTGCCATCTTATCTCCATCATCCCTCCCCTCCCTGGCTGAGTGTTGCGTCGCTAGCATGCCGGGATATTTTCATACGACTAAAACCGGGCGATGCTATCATTGATTACCAATTACCGCCATATACATATTCTAATGTATAGTTAATTTCTAAACACATATCAACAATCGTGGAAGGGAAATAACGCGTGATTGGTAGGAGATAAAACCATAGGCTTTAATGCACAGTGTGCACAGTTGGAAGCTGTACATTTAATTTGAAGAGGTAAATCCAGGGACCCTCCCAGTTTGATCTAAAATTGGCACACTGAGATACTTTTAAAAGCGATTAAATGCTGTGTTGCCCGCAGAAAGAAACACTGAAGCTCCAGGTTGACCTTTAAAAACAGTGTTGCATTTTGTTGGAGACTATTTTGACTTTATAGCTCATAATTTCTTCGCTGTTATTATCATTTACAATCCACTTACTACTGTTCCATAAATAGCTCAATGTTAGTATTGCACTTCCCTCTCCAGTGACCACTGCGAAACTGTGAAATGTTGCCATTTGATCTCTCAGACATGCCTTCTTAAACAACTCATGATGTCTTGACTCAAGTCAAGTTTTGCACAATGATTGCAGCCATCCTTTGATTAGATCAGTGGTACAGTGGTCTTCTTCACTGATCAGGCCCCAGCTGATACCTAACATAGCTTAATCTGTAGCATAAGATGCTCCTTTTTATGAATATGCATGATGTCGTTCACAGTTGGCAAGATAGCAGATGCACTCTGTCTTTATCGATGCCTAAAAATCCAATTGCATGGTTAGTAAATTTCTATTATACTGAATCGCCCTAATGTCGAAGTTAAATTTAATGGATTTTTTTTTAAATGTATAAATGTATGTATGTGTGGATGTGCATGCACATTTATGGAGAGAGAGGTAGAGAGAAATAGAGAAATATATTTACACAGGTCCTAGTGGTGCTTTATTGGCTGCCAGGCATTGCAAGGGCCCAATGACAAGAGAGGGGATGGTCTAAGGTCTCTTCTCATAGCAACCCAGGAAGCATTCAGAGATTATCATGCACAGTAACAGAGTGCCAGCATGTATCAGTGTTGACAAATTACTCTTAAGAATAAGAGAAGAATTTACTATCATAAAACGGGATTTCAGTATGAAATATTGGAAGTGAAAAGCAGCTCAGTTGAAGTGTATTGTTAAAGGTCCATTGTTGACACAGGAACACAAACTGCTGACATTTGTTGGCCCTCCTTTCCTAGTGATTTTTAGGTAGAAGGTTATGAAAAGATTTGGCATTGATTTGTGTAGCCTGAAGATGCAGCCACATTCAGGGGCTGCTCATTTAACCCCTGGTTGTCTCAGCTCTGTCCTGTTACAAATAGAGGGAGGAGGGATGGGATATCTAGGCCAAGATGTTGCCATAGGTCAGGCAAGAGTGTCACAAGCATGAGCTGAGATGGCAGAGATGAAATCCAGTTGGTATACACACATCCAGGAAGTCCAGATAGGTTTTTGGAATGATATGAAAGTGTGCCAATGTCATCAGTTATCCTGACACAATACCTCTCAATGTGTTTCAGTTCAGAAATATCAGAGTGATGATGTTCATAAATAAGGGTAGAATTATTGCATCAGTTTGTTTTCTGTTGTGACTTTCTCACAATTACCATAATACATCAGGTTTCACTAATTTCTGCTGCTTTGACTAACTAAGTGTAAAATGATCAGGACGTGTATTGCCTTGGGCAACTTGTTATATGTATTATAATAGAGTTGCACAACCAGTATTGTCATTTCCATCATTATAGCTCTAGCACCACCCAATGGCAGTCATTCCCACTTGACTTTATGCATCCATAAAGAGGGCAAGAGATTAGAATTTGATTGTAGTTATTTTGTTACTTAAAGTTAATGTTATATGCCTTAAATTTACTGAGCATGTTGCTAGCTCAGTTAGAGTGAACATGGTTGATTTTATTGTGAATCCTTTAAAATGTGATATTCAGCCGTGTTTGTTCATGTTTATACAGATATGTCTTTCTATTAAAAAATTGCCTCAGCCTGTTGACATTTAGCCTAGTAGTTTGATCAGTGCGGAGTAGTCTGCATTCCTTTCGTGCTGTCATCGTGACTAGGAGTTTACCTCAGTATCATGTTGTCACACCCCTGCATGCTATGCACCTTTTATAGTTTTGATCATACAAAACACGGCACTCCCAATGAGGAAGCTCACAGTCACAGACGATATGACATTTCAAGTCTGATTGTCACTTACATTTTATGGGTACTCCTGATGATTTTGAACTTCTTTGTGTCAGGGAACTCTAACTCTCCCATAACTGTCACAAAGTCACGAAGTCTTAATCGATACAATTATACATACATTATATGAAATTCCATTTAGTCTATTTATAGTTTCGGTGCTTACTACTGTGGTGAGACCTGTTTAGGCATCAGTAGCCACTTGTGTGATATGTGCCCAGCTATACCTTTGTGACAGGACTGTGAAGGTGTAAATTCTTTATTTATCAGACCTGAGTGAGTGATAATCAATCACATAACCTGAGACTGAAAATCAAGTTGAAACCCCCTTTCCTTTCAGTACTTTTATTAGCATACATGTGTAAAAAGCTAAGGCCACTGTCAGCCAAGTATTGTATTAAAGTAAAATCATATAAAAATACAATTTCAGTGAAATTTAATCTGTCAGTTCCTTTAATTTATGCATTAAAAACAGTGATAATTCCATTTATTTCAAGGCTATAAGGTCAAAGAAGCATAACTCCCACACACCCACATTGCAGTTCTGCTTCCTTGACAGCTGAAGTTGAATTGCAGGTCCTTCAGCACTCCACCCAATTCCTCCACCCAGAGAGAGAGAGTATTCTTTGATTGTTGTCTGAAGCCACACCCCTGGGTGGCGTTGGAATCTCCTCCCTTAAGGTTAAAAGTAGAAGGAATGGCAAGGGTGTGATTGCAAACTGTAATAGGTGTAAAGACCTGAGCTATTGTAAGAGTTTACTTAAACTGTCAAACAAGTTGCAGAGCCGTCTGTAAAGGTACGTACTCCTTCTCTTTCCGAATACTTTGTCAGTTTCCAGATTACCCTTATATTTTTGTATAATGATATTTTAGTTGAAAGACAGTGTGCTTGGAAAAAAAACTGTAATGATTTTAAGTGTGATACAGAGTTTTTTAAGATGGTGCAATGGTCCTGGATAAATAGAAACACAATCATATTGTAAATTATGTAATGATGTACTATTACTTACTTTTTGAGTGACTTTACTTTGAGGAAGGAAATGCATGTCTTACTGATATTAGGGATACATCAAACACACATACGCACACAGGATTTCATGTCTAAGCTTGCTGTTAACTCTTATGCTTAACATTAACCTTTTACCTGAATACTGATGGTGCTTAGCAAACATAAATGATAAGCATTGTTTGATGTGTTTAGTTGAAACAACATGCCTTGATTGAGTTTTCTCTAAACTACATTAAGATCATGATATTACTGTATGTAATTAAAAAAAATCTGTAGAAATACAAATGATAACTGATTTCAGAACCAGTGTGTTATTGGACAGTACATTTGGATTATGACTGTGTAATCCTCAAATTTAGTTTTAGAGTTTATTTTTCTTTTTAGTTTATAAATCTCAACAGTTCAGAAAGTTTAAAGACACATTCTGTTTTAGCACTTTACCTCAAGACATCTGTTACTTCCAACTACTTCACACAAGCCAAAATAATATAGACAAACCCAACACTAAACACAGTGTTTTTGGATTAATGGCACCCATCACACAGTAGATTGTGCGACAAATGTTCCAATTCACGTTACAGTATAACTACCCTCACAGCTGTAGATATCTGCCTTAAGGTTCCTGATATGGAAGGCTTGTGCTGGAGCGTGCATGTAGTCGAAAGGGCAAGGTCTTTATAATAAATAGCTAATGGCATGTCACCGGTACACCCCTCTGTTTTGCTGACACTATTGTGTTTGCAGAAGGTGTGTTATGGAGGGTGGGTGTGACTTCATGTGCAGATCAAGACAAACCAGTTTAGGGCTTGATGATTGTGTCTAGGGTTGAGCCGAACTTTAGTTGATTTGTGTTAGACACAGTGACAAACTTAGCATGACATGCTCACAAAAGCAACCTGATGAGAAAGTGTCTAAGAGGAGAAAAATGACAGAAATATACTGTAGATTAAAGCATTGATTCATAAATTCATGTAGTGATCTCAGATGAAATGTCATGCACTGTATATGAAAGGTCTCACAGTACCACCTAGTGGCTATGTGTCGTTTCATTATGTAATGATTTTCTTCTTGCTCTTTCAAACTTACAGGTGAAGTAACAAAATGAGCAAGTATTCTTCCAGTAAGTATTGAGAAATATCACATTCACATTTTTATCTTTAATTCTTATTTCACATTTTATTCTAATCATTATTATTTATTGCACATTAGTCTTTTAGCACAGCCTAAAAAGAATGCCACCTTGCATTTCACTGTACATATTGTTTGGGCATGTGACAAATAAAATCTTTTGATTTTTGAAAATGTGCAACAGTTACATGATGTCATATCAATCAGTCATTTAAACTTTTATAGCAGCTTTCATACAGGTTAGTGCAAGTCAAAGTGCCTTACAGATGACTGAACACGCTGATAATAAGACACAATCTAAACAGTAAAACAATTTGAGACTAATGTACAGGAGAAATAGAAATGATGAAAAATGAAATAACAAAACAAATAAAATTAATTAAAAAACAACAAATTTTTGAGACTGTGCTGAAAAGGTCTGTGTACAATGAAGACCAAAACATTAAAATAAGAGTATACATTTGAATTAGAAAAAGAAATGTAAAGGAATAAAATTCAAGGAAAAAAATATATGGAATAAAATGATTAAAATCCTGAAATGTATTTTTGGCCATGCGATTGTTCAGTACATAGTCTAAAATGTAAAATGTACGTGTCACAGTAACAGTAACATTTTGTAGACGCTCAGGCACAAATATACAAATGAACAATTATAAAACAGTATTAAATCATAACTGTTCACAAATGCATTCATTCAGCTATTCTCATTTTACACAAACATTGAGCTAATTATTGTAGCAAAGTCAGTGAGTCATATCTAATAGGCTCTATTGTGTTCAATTAAGTCAAGTCTTTACCAGGCTCAAAATGTGTCTAACTGCTTTGAAAATGTGAGCTGGAGACACTCAAGTTTTCCTTGTCTTGTGTATACAGCGGTCAAGAGCACCTCTCTCCTGAAAGACAACAGCTGGATCAAAAAATTGGATGATGAGGATGAAAACATTGAGTAAGTTGTGCAAACATAATAGCTGAAACACAGATGCAATGTTCCACACTGGAAACACACACATACACTTAGGAACTACATTTCGTTGCTATGTACTTGTGACATGTGCAATGACAATAAAGTTGAATTGAATTGAATTGAATTGAATTGAATTGAATTGAAATTTTAGAAGTGCTGGGTGTGAATTGTAGTTCATATCTTAGTTTACCTTCATCTTTAAAAAAAAAAAAGGGTCCTTCTACATTCCTTTTGCAGGATACAGTGTTGAGTCATCATTGGTAGTATGAGTGAATTCATTTGTGATCCTTTTTTCCTCCTTCAGCCGTGACCCAAACTTTGGCAAATCTGTTCTAGGCCAGCACCAAACTGATGGAACTCCTGCAGGGTAAAATAAACATTTAAACTTTTACTCAAATAAAGGACAAATAATGGGAAACTATAATTTACAGTGGCGACTCGGAGTAATGTAAATTATAGTTTGAGTCATTAATCAAATTAACCTAATATAACTGATTGTCCTTTGCTCATAGTTCAGAGGGTGAAGAAATAAAAACCACCAGAACTACAAGCAGTTCAACATCTGTGCAGGCTCTCTCCAAGAGGTCTCATTTTATAAACATCATGTTAGCAGTTATTTATTTTTTTAAATACTTGAATGAGCAGAAGCTTTTATTGTGATTTCTGTCATTGCAGATTCAGCGGAAGTCAGGATGAGCTGAGGAGCAGGTTGGTACAGTATTTACAGTATTTTTCCTGTGCAGAGGAAAAATACACAATGCAGCACTGTAGCACTGTTAACTTGTGCTCCAGTCCTTCATCCAAGTCAAGGCACTTTCAGCAGGCTGCTTTAACCAGAACTGTGGCTAAATAATGCTTCTCTTTTTGTAGCAGCACCCTCCCTTCCAGCAAGACTTCATCCTCTTACACCAAAAGGTAGATTTTTGCCTTACCTTTCACCTTACAGTTTACCTTAAACTGTAAATTTACCAAAGTATTTAAACAGTATTTTTGCTGTGCAGACACATTGTGCAGCATTGTAACACTGTTCATTTGTGCTCCTTTGTCCAAGTCAAGTCAAGGCTTTCAGTAACTTTAACCAGAACTGTAGCTAAGTAATGCTTCTCTTTTAGCAGCAAGCTCCCTTCCAGCAAGACTTCATCCTTTATCATTTTTAACCTTTAACTATTTTTTAAACTAAATCATCTGAATAATCTGCCTCTTTGTTGCAGCGCATACTCAACCCTGAAGTCAGATTCTCCCAGCAGGTATGTAAATGCAAAAATCAATAGAGAACAATAAATATAATGTGTCATTTTGTATTTATTTATCGTCAAAACAGCACCACAACCACAACAAATAGATGCAACAAAACAAAAAGGAAAAATACAACTCCTGAGCATTTTTGTAAATTTGTTCTTAATGTTATTAAAAACAAAATTCTTCTCCTTTAGCACCAGAACCACCTCTGTCTCCAAGGACGGCACAACCACTGAGACCACCACCACCACCACCACCAGTCTTAGGTAGAGAACATTAGAGCATTAATATGTATCACCTTATCACACATTGAGTCTGTGTCAGTTTAAAGACAACTGAGTTCTCTTGCAGATCCCCTGTGATAAAAGGTTCCACCAAGACTGAGACGTTCACTGAGCGGGTCAAGTCTTCAAGCAAGGGGTAAAAAAATATACTATATTAATCAGTGGTGGAAGAAGAACAGTATACCCATACTTTATTTAAGTAAAAGTACCAGTAGGCAACAATGGAAAAATACTCCATTACAAAAATCAAGTCCTGCATTCAAAATTTTACGTATCATCAGCAAAATCCTATTGTAAGTATTTAAAGTACCCGTTCTGCAGGAAAATAGCCCTGCGTGTTATATTATTATATTATAGGCTATCACAGTGCCAGTGGTGAAAAGTGACATTCAAGTACTAAACAATTTTGAGGCACTTGTACTTTACTTAAATATTTTCATTTTATGTTACTTTATACTTCTACTCCACTACATGTTTGATTAGCTTATAAAATGTAATGCACGGTTATTGGTAAACTACCCAACTGTACACAAATGTGAAAAAAATGATAGTGAAATATAGGATAATTTTTATTTTATAAATTCTGGGAACCACTGGTTTAATCTTCAACATTATATTGTGTTTTGTTAACTAATCCAATGTTTTCATGTAATCTGAGAAGTAACTAAAGCTGTCAGATCAATGTAATGGAGTAAAAAGTACAATATTTTTTACACTGAAATGTAGAGGAGTTGAAGTATAAAGTAGTAGTACTTGAGTGAATGTACCTGAACAACTTTTTTACATGGGCCACTACTCACCTACCAGAACAACCAAAGTGACTGAGAATGTTACCAGCAATGAAGAGTAGATATCCAACATTATAAAAAAAAAGTATTGAATCACAGTACAATTTAAATATATACATCACTTACAACTTAACCTGTATTTCTGTGCAGTGCGGAGGACAAACTTTACAACACACTCATCCCCTCGTCGATCAAGGGTGATTTGTCATCCACAGACAGGTGATATTTTTATTCATTAAACCTAGAAAATAAATTACATTGATCATGTTGCCATGCAATCAGTAATTATATACTGTAATAAGGTATGTTTTCTTCTTTACATCAGAAAAACTGTCTCCACGACTGAGATTGTGACAGTAAAAAGCAGCACTGACACTAGGTGAGTTTCATCCCATAGTGTGTACAATGCAGGGGAGGCTGCGTAATATCTTGGTGAAATTATATTCAAGATAGCCAGATGAAAATACTCAAATGTGTATTAGTTTGCTGCTGAAAATAAACCCCAACAAATGCAATATTTACTACTGTTTGAGTAATGATTACAATGCCCAACTGATTAAGGAAATGATTGCGCTTTTTTTTTTTTTTAAACAAATTAAATTATATCAATATTTACATTTTCAATAGGAAGCAATGGGCTTGGGGCTAAGTGCCACAGACAGGGTAGAGAAGTCACAAAGTACTTGGTTTCATGGGATTTGTTGAAAAGTGAAATATAGACTAATGTTGGTCTTATCCTTTAAAACTTTGACTTCAATAAGGTTTTAATCCTCTACTGTAATATCACTGAGCTCTTAATGAATTTTCATCTCTATCTCTAGAGACATGTAGGCTAATTAGAGGTGTGTGACTGGTGTGTGAGTGTATAATGTGGTTTTGCAAAGCTTGCATGGTGCCCCCTACAGTGTGTCTCTGTGCCTTAGAGCCAGGATAACAATAGATATAACAATCACTTTTTTTAGTAATATTATATTATATATATTATTTATTTTTTCCACTAAAGGGAGACTATGTAACTTTTGAAAGAACAGATAACAGACTATTCGTCTTAGAAAAGTTGAATTCATAAGCAATAAAAAGTACCCTTACAATTAATCAACACAAATCTACACTTGCAATTTACACTGTATTTCTGTGCAGTGCGGAGGACAAACTTTACGACACACTCATCCCCTCATCGATCAAGGGTGATTTCTCACCCACAGACAGGTGATATTTTCATTCATCAAACCTAAAAATGAATTATATTCATAATAATGCCAAGAAATCAATAATTATATACTGCAATAAGGTATATTTTCTTCTTCACAGCAAAACAACTGTCTCCAGTACTAAGACTGTGACAGTCAAAAGCAGCACTGATGGGTAAGTTACTGCAGACTTTTACACAGTAACCCTGACATTAATTACCAGACAGATAAAAAATATTTTCTCTTGTTCTTTTTGTTTTTCCAGAAATGGTGTTAAAACTACAACCACGACAAATACTTCCTCTGCGTAAGATAAACCTTCATCAATCTTTTTTTGTTGAATAAATATACTTTGCACTCATAATCGCCATATATTTACAATATTTTCATCTTTACAGGGCTGAGGATGACCTGTATGACACCCTCCTGCCAAAATCCATTACATCTGCATCTAATCTGTCTTCTTCTGTCAGGTGAGACGTCTCAGTCAGTGAATAACCTTTCGAAAAACACAACCTTTTTATCATCCCGTCATTGAAATAATCACATTATCATTGTGTCAGCAGCAGCAACAATAGCAGCAGCATCACAAAGAGAGAGATCATCACAGTGGAGAGTAGCAAAGGGTGAGTGCTGGATTTGAATAACTGAGATGGTGCAACGGTTCTTTGTATAATATAGTTATCCCAGTTTCTTCTGACATTGTCTTTTGTGTCATTTAGAGGAGAAACTCCAACTCTCTCATCTCCATCCTCCAAAAGCAAAACCACCAGGTAAACATGCTGACTAGTAGGGATGATGCCATCTGAAGAACATTGTCTATTTACAGAGACTAACAGTATGATTGTCTATAAACCAATCCAGATTAGGTGATAATGTGTTGTCAATGTCATATCCAAAATATAAATTATTTAGATTTTAGCTACAGATTTTATAATGTACATAAAAATACTATTTAATCAAGATCTTTTTTTTTTCATTTACAGTGACTGAAATAAAATCTTCCTTAAAGGCCAAGTTCAGTTAAATAGGCTACTTTAATCAAGTTTAGCTTAAAAAAGTATATGGAGACAAACAAAACCAAACAACAAACAATATTTCAATTATGTTGAACACAATTACATTTTAAAGGTCTATGGGAGGTTTATAGGAGAGGTTGAAAACTACAGGTTATAGTTAGGGTTAGGGTTAGGGCTATATTTTGTTTAATCTAAATGCTAAATGTAGTTAGCATTAAGGTTTTTCTGTGAGCAAATAAGCTAGCAGCATTCTGATGCGTTGCTTTCCGGTTCTTTATGAAAAATGACATAATGTTTTCATGTGTGTCAGATATCATGATATTTGTATCTTTTACTCGTTTTTACACATCAACAACCATGACGCATGAGTCTAAAGCCATTCTAGCAGCTCTGTGACACTGTACTTTGGCACAATTTACTTTGAGCTAAATGCTAACTTCAGCATGCTAACAATAACATGCTCAGAATCACAAAGCTAACGTGCTGATGTTAAGCAGGTATAATGTTTGGCTTGTTCACTACCAAAATTTACTGTTAGCATGCTAACATTCGCTAATTAGTACAAAATACACCTGAGGCTGATGGGAATGTCGTACATTTTACAAGTATTTATAACATTGTGTCTGCCTCTTCGACACACAGCTACAGCTCGTACACTAATGATCTTCCCTCCACCCGCACCACCTCCTACACCATTAGCACCAAGCCCAGGTAATGATTTGACTATTATCAACATCTTGAAAATGTGTCTGCAGTCTTGCTTTATTATCCCTAATCTGTTCTTGTATTTGCACACACAGTGACGACTACAGCGACCGTCAAAGCTACTCTTACTCCAGACCAGACTCCAGGTCATTATTTTTCTTCTTATTCTCTCTGTGTGTACAGACAGTAAGTAACATTCTAAATCTCACATGTCATATGTGGTTCATTTTGTCTTTGTATAGTTATGAGTACAGCAGTATCACCAGTCCCACTGTCTACACCTCACAATCATACAGGAGCAGCAGGTATTCAATTATATTAAATATGGCTGGGTTTGATATTGGTGGACATTATATGAGAGCAAAGAAAGACTCAAAACTGATCTGTGTTACTCTCACAGCAGGTCAGATGACATGGGAGATTCAATCTACCGTGAATCCTCGATGAAGAGTGTGTATGCAGCTCCTAAGAGGTAGGAATTGTCATGACAATCCATCCAACAGTTGTTAAGACATTTAAATTAAAACCACAAATGTGCCTAAACTGCTCGTGGCGCCAGAAGTAAAGTCAGGAGATCACCACAGTTATTAGGATTCCTCATCTGGGGACCATGAATGTTTGTACTGAATTTTGTGCCATTCCATTCAATAGTTATCAAATATAAACCTGCTGGTGGTGCTAAAAGAAAAAAAAAAGGCTTTTTCCTAGAGGTTTCAACCCACATATACATTATGAAGCATGGGCTAAGATTAGTTTATATATTAGTTAAATATATGATACAATACTTTTAAACATACTGTTAAAACATGTTATCAACTTCTGTCCCATACAGGGCTGTGCTTGAAAAAGACCTGTGCAGTTACTGCCGAAAACCCTTCTCTGGTGATGCAAAAATGGTCCTGGATGACATGAAGATCAACTGCCACGCTTCCTGCTTTAAAGTTAGTTTTCGATAAAAGTCAGCAACAAGCACTAGTTGAAGACAAAGTATTTAAATGCTTTATATAAGTAAAAAGTAGCAATATCACACTGTAAAAATACTCCATTACTATATACTCTACCATCATTCATTTGAATATTTTCACCTGGGCTTTTCCTACGTTTTCTGTGAAATTCTTTATTAGTATGTAGAGTTTGGGGTAATTCCCTGCATTGTTCCTTCCAACTTACACCTGACATAGAAGCCTAATCAATTAGACTAATTGAAAACACCTGTGTGGGTTTAATTTGCAAAGTAACAAGTTGTCAGATGTATTGGAGTACAGTATTTTCCTGCTAAAATAGGGAATTTTAAATCAGCAAAGAAAGGAAATACTTAGGTGAATAGTCATTGAGTAAATGTACTTTACATTTAACACTGGCAACATGATGTGAACTGTGTGTATCTCTTTCCTCTGTCCTCATTTTGTTTATGTTTTGGCAGTGCGAGGTGTGTAACAGCAATCTCGGTAATATGAAAGCTGGGGACAGCATGTGGATCTACAAACGCATGGTGCACTGTGAGAACTGCTTTGAGGTCACCAGAGGTAAAAAATAAAAAATAAAAGAATGAACAAGAATGAGAAAGGTTTATATATATATTTCTTTTCTGAAAATAGATTTTAAAAAACACCTTGAATAAACAGGTAATATTCTTATTTTTATTCCACAGAAAAATGGCGACGCTGAGTTTCTCCTACGCCTTCACTGGAGATCCACGTTATTACAGATAAAATGGAGATTGCTGTTTATCAATATGTTTTGGGTGACATGGGTTCTCCTGTACTTTTATTTTTTACAAGCTGACAAATCTTTATCTAGGTGTTTTGACAAATGGCAGATTATAAATATAAAGTTTTTAGTATCATGCACACATCATTGCAGCTAGCTGTAACTGTGTTGTTGACATCATGATATTTCTGTCTCTGTATTTACCCCTTTTTCAGAAATGTGAGATAGCTCTTCTGATATTGTCTTTTAGTCTGTAGCCTTTAGGGGGACTCTTGTGTGTAACATAAAAGGAGATATTGCTATATTTAGGGCCGGGGGCATTTTCTGTGTGCAATAAATGCAATGAATATATCTTTATCTTAATGTGTCAGTTCTTTTAGTTGCCCTGTTCTTTGTTCATGTCATTGTTTACTCTTTCATTATTTATACGTATGATGAATGGTGATCTGAGGTATGTTTTATTTCTCTTTGTTGTCATGAAATGTACAATTTAAACTGCAGTGTAATTAAATGGAATAAAGTAAATATAACAAACCATAAAATATTAAATATTTCTCAAATTGTACTAACTGAATTGAAATTCTACAGCATTGAATTGGTAATTACTTTATATTAATCAAATAATGTATACTTATTGATATTTTAATAGATTGTTTTTAATTTAAGAGAATACATTTTTAATATTGTAAAAACTAGCTCCTGGGAGAAATTTACATTCTACAATTTAAAAAAAAAACCTACATGATAGGTGTTTAATAGTCTTATTCCAGTATTTTTAAGCAATATGTAAGTTATCTTTTGGAATTGGATGAATATATATTTTTTTAAAGTCCAACTAGACTTTCTCGTTGGTGGTGTGGGGGATGTTAGTGGGAAATAATGATTTAGGTGTGTCTGGCTATTTCATGTTAATAGCTTTTCAAATTATTATTTTTCATTATTGTAAAAAAAGAAATGATTGCATACACTGTGATTCAGACTGTAGAGATACATAAATACAACGTGGAAAAGTAAAAAAAAAAAAAAAAAAAGGTACATATACTCCTAATTGCACTGTGTCCATAAGGCATACTTCCTCAGTGGTGTGATGGGAGAACTCCAAGCTGCGGACCAATGAGATTAAGGCTGTGGAAATCATCCCAGCAGCAGCAGCATCTGTGTGTGTGTGTGTGTGTGTGTGTGTGTGTGTGTGTGTGTGTGTGTGTGTAGTAGCTTTAGACGGG